>NC_088691.1:42120563-42745563 GCF_028017835.1 Emys orbicularis | reverse complement strand
TCTGTGGAGCATCCTGGAACATTCCTGACATTCCCTGCTTCATGCTAAGGAAAGGACACTTTGTGGAAATATGCAAGCACACTCCAGCAACAGTGAAAGGGTGAGGAGCAAGCCAGCATCTCCTTTATGGGCATTTAATTTGGCTTGAACTTGTGCCATGGTACTGAAAGAGAAGCAAATAGTGCAATATGATCTTTATTTGCTCCGATTCTTGTATATACTGTCCCATTCCTCTAGTCCAAAGCAGGGGAAAGCTCTAAAGGCAGTTTTAAAAAAACAATCCCTGCGGTTTACTCCAGCTTCATTGGTTAGCAAGCTGAAAAGGGTAAGCCCTGGGTACCAGAGAAAAAATGTCAGTTCCCCCTTGTAATGGGGTGGCTTGTCCCTTAATGTCTGGAGGGCCGGGGGCTAGCCAAACCTGATTACTGAAGGAGGGCTAAAAAACCCCAAACTAATGGAAGAGAGACACTGAACTGAGGTTGGAGCCTGGAAGCCCAGTATATATCTGAGGACATTAAAATGGACCCCAGGTACGGAAATGTTTTAATTTCCTGTTGAGTGTGTTTGAGGAGCCCTGAAGAAGGGGAAAGCAGAGGCCACAAGGGGGTGCTTGGGTGGTGCCCAGCCCTGTTACACCCCTTTTTAGCCCTTCAATGACAATTAAAAAGAAGAGCAGAGGAACTGCCAATCCATCACAGACCAGGGGTGCCTCTGGCTCCTGTCCCTGACTGTGACTGAAGCCCTCTTTGTGGTATAGATGCAACAGGACTGCTCTGTAATCAACATAAAGGAGATGCTTCACTGAGGCTGTTGCACACCGACAGACCCTATGGTTATTTCTAGCTCCCAGGCTAACACAGCCTGTGTTGCCTACTGTCACCATCTGGGATCTCCTGAAGTCCCAGGCCTGGACTTGGCCAGCTCCATTATAGGGCCCAAAGCTGACTGCTTCTGGGACATAATGGAATAAGGGGATACAGAGTGATCAGCTTGGAATATTCCACTCAGCCTGGCGTCTTCCTCAGCCAGCTCATTAGCACCGTGCTGTCCCAGCTTCCGGGAAGTTTGGAGGCAGCATTCATTATTATTGATCTTAATAATAATACTAATAGGCTCAGACTTTAAGATGATTTATTCAGTCTTATGACACTTTACAGGGTGCTTTCTAAACACCTGAAAGTGATACATCACGCCCCCACACTGCTTTATAGGCTCACTAGCAGTCTCTGGAACAGCTTGTAGCAGTGCCATCTGCGGGGAATTTACGACCGGCCTGGTTTATAGCACGCCTTATAAGGCGCTATTAAAGCAGGGGGCTATCCAGGAATCGTTCCATAAATATTAATACAGTTTTTGTCAAGGGAGCTGTAACTTAAAGCGCAGAAGAATCTGCAATGTCAGGGCTCTGACAGCACCAGGGGAGGGCAGGTTCCTCATGAAACACAAGCTCGGTGTACAGGAGCAGGCTGTGAGGTGCAGGGGCTCTTTGGATGAAGCATAAGCTGTGAAAAGTCCTTGCAGCCTGCCTGTTTTTGACCATTCACTTTCATTTTGTAGCAGAGGGAGGTTTTCCCAGAGTTGCATTAGTTAAAATGCCCCAGTGTTGCTCACACTCAGTAATTCATTCTCAGTGGTTTCCACAAGTTGTGAGTATGTATCATAGAATATCACGGTTGGAAGGGACCTCAGGAGGTCATCTAATCCAATCCCCTGCTCAAAGCAGGACCAACACCAACTAAATCATCCCAGACAGGGCTTTGTCAAGCCTGACCTTAAAAACCTCCAAGGAAGGAGATTCCACCACCTCCCTAGGTAACCCATTCCAGTGCTTCACCACCCTCCTAGTGAAAAAGTTTTTCCTAATATCCAACCTAAACCTCCCCCACTGCAACTTGAGACCATTACTCCTTGTTCTGTCATCTGGTACCACTGATAACAGTGTAGATCCATCCTTTTTGGAACCCCCTTTCAGGTAGTTGAAAGCAGCTAGGAAATCCCCCCTCATTCTTCTCTTCTGCAGACTAAATAATCCCAGTTCCCTCAGCCTCTCCTCATAAATCCTGTGCTCCAGCCCTCTAATCATTTTTGTTGCCCTCTGCTGGACTCTTTCCAATTTTTGTAGGTGGTGGGGGTGGGGGTGGGAGAGGTGGCTCTCTGTGTTTGTTCTGAAGTGGAGGGGATGGTCTGTGTGTTTCTAGTGGTTGATTCACAACAGGTGATGGAGGGATCATTTCTGGGGACTTGGGCTTTTCTCCAGGGAAGGGTGGAATTGTAGCCTCCTGGGAGGTGTCCTTCCTAGGGGCATTAGGGGGTGGACTTGCAGTATTTCCTTTCTGGAAGGTTGGCCCATCAGCAGACCCGATAACAAAACTTTGACTGGTATAGCTGAAGGTGCAGTACCCAGCCCATATAAGCAGGGAGGCCATCCATGCTGATTCTCACAAGCCTGTCTCTGCATCCTACAAGGGGCCCTCACAGGACAATTCAAGTGTCCTGAATGGACTTATGATGGGGCGTCTACCCTGCACAGGTGGTGAAAGGGTTAGTGTAGGTGTGAGAGGCCAATTAACCCACCTGGTTGCACCTCGAGGGTGGGCCAAGCTTAGTTATAGATGAAACCCAGCTGGGGAGGAGCTGGTTGGTGCTATGAAGAGAGGAAGTGTGGTGCACAAGGAGGCTGCAGGGAGAAAGGGAAGGAACTCTGCAGTTTGTCTGTGGGTACTGAAGGGTAGAGAGACTGGCATGGTCAGGGAAGGGGCTCTGTGGGAAAGCTGGTCTTGGGAATGTCTCCTGAGTGGTGAGAGGCCAGGAGAGATGTGGAGCAGGCTCTGGTGCTGGTTTTGTACAGTAGGGCAGGATCTGGACTTCCAGGGAGAGAGCTCTGGGAGGTGTTCAGCTGTAATGTAAGAGAGATGAAAGAACAAGGTCCAGGAGGGCAGAAGTTGGGTTAAGTTTGTACTGTTGGTTTGGAATTTTATGGATGGGGATTCCAGGGGACAGCCCTGTAAGTTCTGGCCCTGAGAGAAGGGTGAACCTAGCGAGGCTATGAGGAGAAGGCCTGCAAAAAGTCTTTAGTAGGAAGAAGTCCAGGAGGTAGCAGCGAGAAGTCTGATAGAGCTGACCTTGGTTGCTGGTACGAGGGCCTGGGGAAGGTGATGCATGTCCCGGGGAAGGTGATGGGCGTGCCCTGAGAAGAAGAGGACAACTGAGAGCCTTAAGCAAAGGGGACTAGGGACTGTGGGCCTAGAGTTGAGGGCTGAAGACCAGATGGATGGATACATACTCCTATTTGTTGGCCTTTATTACCCCTGAAGGGGAGAGACTTTAAAGTGACCTGGCTGGAGGGCTGAATAATGAGAAGAGGCAGATCAGCAGGGCTGAAGCAGCTGTTGGCATAGGGTGTGAGGTGAGGAGAGCCCACTATATCACCCAGCCAAGAGGGGGCGCACCTATGGGAATTGCAGCCTGGTGGTGGTATGACTTTGAACAGTGATGTCAGCGTGGTGGTGTTGCATTCATAAGGATGAAAGTTTGTCTCTAGCCGAGGTAACATCATGATGCAGACATATCCCAGCATACCAGTGCAGACTTCTCGTGAGATTATTACACCCTGCATAATAAATTCAAATGATAGGCAATGTCTACGTTTCTGGGATGCAACATGTGGTGCTCAGTTTGTTGCCCATTTGCCACAACGCCTGCTGCTATGGCGCAACATGTTTTAAATTTCTATTTTGATTCTTTCTTTAAGATTGTCATCACAGAAAAGCATGGTCTATTTTGCTACTGGTATGTAACTATTATGCCTTTGTTTTCTGTGTACTGTCCCTCTTAAATCTCCAAACACTGGGCTGTCTGCCAAGATAGGCAGCCACTTTTTTGTCCAGGTCAGCGCAGACTGTTACAAAGGAGAAACACTATGTGCTTGTGGAGCATCTACTTTTGTTCATTCTTGTTTTGTTGTTCTCTTAAGACCTGACTGGGCCTGGAAAGACTCCCACTGATTTAATGGGGAGTAGAATCCGGGCTGTCATCTAAATTAAAGATCAGGCTGGTGGAAAGTATCTGTGTGCTGTCTGTGCACGGCGAAACATAACAAAATGAAATATCAATTCAGCTTGCAACCTTTGATCAAAACCTCCCTGCAAAGTTGGAAGTATTATTTTCTAAGCAAGTCCTAATGAGCAGGCTGTTTCTCACCTTTTTTGGTGCCTATAGGCATGTCTTTGAGACAGAATGGAAAACTATTTAGATGACTTCCTTTCATTTATTTCTATGTTTGTACAAACATGGGCTCATTGCCAAGGCCCCTGGCACAGTCCCATTAATAAAATACTAATTATAACAAATTTAACGTGCTGCCAGCAACAGGCGGCAGAAATAAAATACTTCTTTCCAAGAGCTCTCTGCCAACTGCCATAATGTCACCGTTGAAGCACAAACTGACAGCAACCCAGCACCCCCACTTTCCAAGAAACATCCTTTCAATAAATACCCTCTGCTTAAGTATTAAGTATCAATGTGGGCAAACTGGTCTTGCAATGGGTTCTGCAAACAGTGGGTGATCTCTCAAGTGGAGAGCTTTACAGAGTTGAGGACAAAGTCCATCTCCAAAGTCTGTATGAGGACCGCTAGAAAAAGCGCTTGGAGGCTCTCATTTGTCAGGAGGGTGCAGGCTATGTATGACTATAATGAGTGACTTTTGCACTGACAGAACCTGATTCAACTCCCATTTAAATCAGTGGATGCTCCTGTTGGCTCCAGTGGGAGCTGGACCAGGCTCTGCCAATGCAACATTCTCTCATTGCTGAACCTGCTCTGAGTTCCATTCAACCTGCCAGTGCTACTCTCGTCCCACTACTTCTTTGTGTCAAGGAAGGAGGAGCATTTCCCTGCTTGCTACCCCCCACCCCCGCCACCTCCTAAACAGCCCTGCCCCCAGCCCAAAAGAGACATGAGAAAAGAAAAGTCCAAAGCACTCCGGTAGGATTGGTGCATTGTCCGGGAATGGGCAGACCCAGGGCAAAACCTGCCCAAGGAAAGGAAAAGACTGGCATGTTTCCTGCAGTGATTTTCTTCTCACAAGATTTTATTGAGCTCAAGGTTTGTTCCACCTTGTTTCATTGTGGATTAAAAGCAATTTGGGTCCATTCTCTCATCCCCATCCCCTGCCTACACACACGTGCATTCTTCTTACTGAAAACTAAGACCAGGGCTAAGTACCTCTGGCTTCACATCCTTTGCCCATCCATTCCTCTCTCTGTTCATCATGTATTCTCTCAAGCCCTTTACCCTGATTGGAAGCAGAGGTTAACAGTACCTGATTGACATTCTTCCCATCTACCAGCTTCAGATCCTTTAAGGGCCACCTGTCAGTCATCTTGTACTGATCACCTCGATCTGCCTTCTTTACCTTCTCTAGGAACAACTGCATAGGCCTACAAGCAGCCACTGGATGGGAGGAGGCAGAAAAAAATGACGTTACTGCTGGCCTGAGACACATATTCAAAGTGTACAAGTACGTATCTGACTGGCTGATATGTAGGGTTACAAACACTGCATTAACACTGCTTTTCAGTGAATGCTACCATATGGGATTTGCTCTCTTAGAACTACGTCAATGAATTTCCTGATTCGGAACCTAGGTTTCCCCCATTCTAGGTGAGTGACTAACCATCAGGCTGTTGAATCAGTTAGATTCTTTCAACATCTCCAGTTGGTGCTGTTCAATTTTTGTATAAATAATTAAATATTCATTAGGCCATGGAGACTCCCTAGACTGGCAGTTAGGGCACTCTCCTCAGATGTATGAAACCCAGATTCAAGTCCCTGCTCCAAAGCGGGGACTTGAACTTGTGTCTCCCACATCAGTCCCCTAGCCACTGGGCTACTGGCTATTCTGGGGGATGTGTGAGAGTGGGGTCTCTTCACACCGATTTTTCGAAAGGTATGGTGTTCTATGCCTGTTTTTCACAAAATGGAATTCTTGTTTTCTGACCAGCCTAAAATGGGATTGAGTCACCCAGGAGACCAAATCTTATGGAAACTCAATCTTACGCTCCTAAATCAATTAGATGCTGCTGAAACTCTCTGTAGAGTAATAGAGAGACAGAATTATGTTGTTCTTCGATACTACACCTGTTATAAGTTGTTTGCTCCAGACAGATCATTAAATCAGGTTACATGTTGTCATGATCTTTACCAAAAAGGTGGCATGTAATATACCATTGGAAAACTAATAACTCACTGATCATTAATACTGAGTTATTTATGTACAGGGTGTATACAAAGAGTTAAATATGTGCAAGAATTATGTGTTTGGCAAGCAATGCATAAGCCCAGTCTACCCTAAATATAGGAATGTGTATTTGCTTGTCTGATCCTCCTGGTCATCTGGCAGAGACAATGAAGGTATATTTACATAAAAGGCAAATAAAGCCAGCAACCTGATGAGTGGGGGGAGAGAGGGTCTGAACCTCAAATGATAAGCAACCGAATATATACAATGTTACTGTATTATAAATGGGTATTGGGTAAGGTCTTTTATGTAAGCTTGTGGCACACTGGTGATCAGTATCACTGTGAAATATCTGTATTAATACTACATGAGGAATTATGGATACTCCCTGATATTATACTTTAAAGTCTGACCAAGCACGGGCAGAAACAGTTTTTTTCCCTTACAGGAAGGCCATGATCTATCCATCTCGAATGTAAATTAAGCATTATGGAAGCCAAATAATGGTAGCCAAAACAGAAAGCCGTTTTGGTATCCATCACTGGGTATCCATCAATGGGCCAGCGCTCTTGAAATCTCAGAATGTTGGGTCCATCAGCCAAGAGGGTTGAAGTCTCTGGGAATTGAATATAGGTGAGAACCTGCTTAGGCAAAGATTGTAACTTGTTGAAATTAAGGATTAGAGTAATCTTACTTTTGTTTGTCACCATTTCTGTCTTTACTCCTTATACTTGGTATCACTTAAACCTGTGATGTTGTTTAATAAACTTGTCTGTCTTTTACTATAAACAAGTTCAGTGTGGTGATTGAACTAAGAGTTTGTCAAACCCCATTTAAATTAATACGCTGCTGTTGTCTCTTTAAAGGAGCAATTAACTTAACTTTTGAGAGTATTCCAGGAGAGGGCTTAGCCGCTGCAGGGAGATGTCTCTGGGGAACTCGGGAGCTGGGATTCACTGTTTGTTACCTGGTAGGCAAGATTTGGTCAGGCAGAATCCTGAAAAGTTGGCTGGCATGGCAGATGAGCTGGTGTGTCAGGGAGTTGTCACACAGCTTAACAGTAGCAAAATTCTCATTTGTTGAGGCTGAGAGGGGTAACACAGTAACTCACAATTCTGGGAACCTCAGCCGATTGTCATATTGGCAGATGGTTTGGGGGAAATTTGGGACTGGGAGGGTGTTGGGGTCACCCTGTAAAGAGTAACGGGGCAGTGGAAGCCAGGGTGTGGCCTGCATGCTTGTATGTTGGCAGGCATAGTCAGAGCAGTGAGCCACAGTAGCCCAGCATTTAAGGCTTCCAGGGTTGCAAGGCAGGTGATGACACAACCCCTGACTGGTCTGGGTTGAACCCCAAAGAATCACAATGAGACATTAATGGGAATAATAATTACTAATGTAGGGAGTAGCCCTGTAAATTATTAGACTTTCTATAGGCTGTTGGAGATCTTTATGCAGCCAAAGCAAACCCCTGCCTCCTTTGTCTCTAGCTCTCAACATGCTATGATGTGAAATCTTGTGATAAACACAAGTTCCCACCCTAAGGTCCAGGTACCTTTTGATTTTAATATTAAAAGTATCATATAAAAAAGACAAGTACCTTCTCCAAAGCCAGGAAATTACCCACCAGAGATGAAATCAACAGTGCTTCCAAAATACCTTACCATATCACAGCAGCCTATTCTGTGCCATTTTCTCTGTGCCACCAGGGCACTAACCAACTATCCTCCCTGTGCTATCAGGGCACTCACCAGCTACACAGAGGATGGAGTTCTTCCTCTTCTTTCCCGTTTTCCAGACATGGACAATTTCCAGCAGTCTCTCATTCTGGGGGTTAAACACGTCCTTCTCCAGTAAGATCCAGGGAGAGGCCATGGCGAGCTGTGCAAGAGACAGCAAGCAACAATTATTGTGCTCTTTCCCCTTACACTTGTCTGTCATCAGAACCTGGGTGATGGTCCCCTTGGCCCTCCACTCCCAGGGTATGGAAATAGAGAAGTGCCCTGTCTGTTTGATGCACTTTGATAAATATGCATTATTACACAGACACTGTGATTCTATGGCTCTAAGTCTTCAATGCCTTGTACCTTGTGTTCAAAGTAAGTGCAAAGTAGGTTGTCATAGATTTTTTAGAGCCAACAGGGACAATTGTGATCGTAGTCAGACCTCCTGAACAACACAGACACAAATAGCTTCACCCAGTGATTCCTGCATCAAGCCCATAACTTCTGATTGTCTTTTCGAGAGACGTCCAGATCAGAGTGTTATGCTATGGCTACACTTAAATGGCACAGCTGCAGCGGTGTAGCAGTTCAGTGTAGACATGCACTCCAGCGATGGGAGGGGTTCTCCCATCACTGTAGTTAATCCACCTCCCCGATCTAGCACTGTCTGCAGCAGGGGTTAGGTTGGCATAGCTACAAGTCTCAAGGGTTTATCACACGCCTGAGAGCTGTAGTGATGCTGATGTACGTTTTCAGTGTAGTGCAACCCTTAATGTTTCATACTCACTGTGACCTGGTGTAAATAACTCCAAAAAATTCAAAGCACTGGAGAGTCAGGTCTCGTATTTGAGAAGAATCTTAAATATTTCCCAGTTCTCAATATATTTCAAATACAGAGCAAGGAGTAACAGATTCACTAACACAACATTGTAATGACTATCTCACATTAATATAGGAATTTCAATTCCCAGGAATATCAAACTGCTTCAACTGTGAGCATGTCTTCCCTCATGCTGGTATAAATCAGGATTAAATCCATCAAAGTCAATGGAGTTACACCAGTTTAACAGTGACGACAATCAAGCCCCAGTGTGTATATAGTCATATAGGACTAGAAAGTGTCCTTAAATACAGCCCTAAGCAAGGGATGATGCATAAATTGCACCAACCCAGGCATAGTACCAAGAGGCTTGGGGACTCAGGGTACAAACTTTTTGATTTTGAAAATTCCCACCATGTGACTAAGCTGACCAATCAAAACTAGCAGTATTGGGGGAGGGAACCCTGAAAAATCAAAATGCAAAGACCCAGAACAACCAACAGGCTACTTTTTTTTTCCATGTAAAGTTTCCTTCCAAAAGATAGGGTTGTTTACTTGTTTTGTTTGTTTTTTAAATTAAAGTGACTTGGTAAAAATTATTTTCCAAAATTTAATAAAAGTCCAAATGTTGATTTAAAAAATATATATATTTAGTCAAAAATATTTGGTCTGTTTTGTAGAGAGCCTGGTTCATGATTGGGAATCTTAGATGTGACCATGATACAAAATATTAGTTTTTATGAATGGTGTAATAAAGACGTTTTACTATTACACACATCATTTAAACATTAACAACTGTGGACATCACCAGCTAAGGTTAACTGTAGAATTCCCAAACCCAACCTTAACGCACTGTGAATCTGCACACATGCATACTCTGGACATGTTTTTAAGCAGTAAATAAATGCTTAGGAAAGAGTGTGGCAGCATAATGAAAGAAGAAGAGTACTGAGGGTGAGCAGAGGCCAAGTACAGGGGGAAATGTAGACTGGTAGCATGCCTCTGGATTGTCCTAGATATTGGGGGGCTTAGGAGCAATGGGGCAATGTGAGGACTTGGTCATCTTGGTCATTACCAGGAAGTGACCCTGCAACCACCAGAGCTAAAACCATGAGATTCTACAGCTTGAGCTAAAAAGTGAGTCTCCAGGCTGGGCATTGATTAGGCACAGAGGGGTGCAGGGAACACATACTGGGCATTGGGGCTACTTGGACAGCTGAAGGGCCCTGCTTTCCTCTTACTCCAGCCTTTACAGGCTTCTGGGCCCCTCCCCTGTGCTGTCCACCTGACTGCTTTACCTCAGTGGACCTAACTAGGCTCCTGAGGACTGATTGGGCCTCCAAGGCCCTTAGGGGTGGGGGAATGAAGCCAAAACTCCCACCTAGATCTATCTACATTGGCTCCATCCAGAGCTACCCTATGCTGGCTTAGCAAAACGCTTCTGAAAGAGCTGCATCCAGTTGGCATTATGTGGCGATTTTGAAGTCCCAGAGCAGGTGCCCACAGTTAAATACTCCTCCATTCCCCCAGCCACAGCAGTCTCCCCCACAGGCCGTATTCTCCCCTGTGCTAATGCTCTGCCCCATTAATGCTATCCCTCCCTGCAGTCTAGCACTCACCAGTGCCCTCTCAACCCTCCTCCCCTCAGCCCCTCAGTTCGCGTCCCCCGCCCATAACCCCTCCAGGCCCCTTGCACACAAGCTGGGCAGTGCTTCTTGCTCAGCAGCTCCTGCTGCTGCTGGGCCGGTGGCTGCTTCTCCTTCCCTCATCTGCTGGCTGCTCTCCCCCTCGGCACCCTCTACAGGCGCTGCTGGGTCGGTGTTTGGGTGAAGGGGATTGGCTGGCAGGAGCAGGAGGGGACAGAGTCTCAGCCACCACCATAGCTCCTCTCCTCCAGTTCCCCCCACCACCATCACCACCACCCCTGGATTAGTGGATTCCTCTCCCTCATGATCTGAGCCTGGGGGACATCTCAGGTCTTCCAGAATCATAGAAAACAGGCAGGGCACTTGCCAAGAGAGTGAAATGGGCTTCTTTAGTCTCCTTCCCAGCATTGTATGGCTCCAATCCACTGGAGGAAGGGTTCAGAAGGACCCTCTCCCCTGGGGGGAATCTTACACAGTAAATGCCCTTTGCAGAAACTGTGAGGCACCCAGCCTGTGTGGGACACTGGGACTCAGAAAAATGGCTGCCACTGAGTATGGGTGGGATGAAAATCATGAGACACTGGTAGGAGAGTTTAACATGCACGCAATTTTTGATTGATTAGCAAATAAACACCTGTAACCGGGCACTTTCCAAACTCGCTGAGAAATCTCTTCTCCGACACTATTTTAAGTATCCCAATGTGCAAACAAATCAGCTGCTCCAGTCAGAAATTTGAAAGGGTAAAAACAAGGGAGTAGAAAATCAAGTAAAAGTAGAAGCTTTAACTATGGAATCATGGGTATTCCTCCCTGTTTCTGTATTTCTCCTCCTTCGATCTTTGTTATTAGGAAAACGGGAGGAAGGGGGTTAAATTCTCCTCCCAATTATATTGCTATATGCCCCTTTGACTTCCTCAGTTGTACCAGTCTAGCTGAAAGAGAGAAATTTGAATTTTTCATCTGCTACTGTTGATTATGCACCTGAACATACTTCTCAGCACACAAAGGCCTAAATGTGGAACATGATGTGTGATCAAGTCTCAAAATAAAAATACCTAGCTCTTATAAAGCTTTTTTCATCAGTAGATCTCAAAGTATTTTACAAAGAATGTCAGGATCATTATCCCTTGAACTTGAATGCCTAGTATTAACTGAGGATATTGAGCTGGTTGAAAATCCTGGCAGATGTAGTCCAGACAGCTAGCCCAGCCTAGGGTGACTAGCTGTCCCAATTTTATAGGGAGTAGGGACAGTCCTGATATTCGGGGCTTTTTGTTTTATAGGTGTCTATTACCCCAGCTCCTGTCCTGATTTTTCACACTGGCTATCTGATCACCCTAGCCCAGCCCACAGAGGAAGATTGGTGCATGAGGTACCCGACTACAGAGGCGTGGCAGTAGCACAGGCAGACACAGATTAACATCAAACTGATTCAGAAACAAACATTTTGATTCAGGTTGACAAACTGGAATGTTTTGATGTGGATTGCCCCAACTTGAAAGGAAATATTTTGTTTAGCTTTCCCTGATGGAACATTGAAAATTTTCAGAAAAAAATTGAAATTCTCTCATGGAAAATTGCACTTATGGGTAAACTGCATTTTCTATAGAAAATATATTTTGTTGGAAAATTCCTGAGCAGCTGTACTCTCTAACCACAGGTTCCTGATTCTGTATTTCTAATATAAATAGTGTTTGACAATAAAAGGGAGGGGATGCCAGTTAGTGACTTTATCATCATTTCGGCAACAGCCGACTGTGACTTTGTAAACAGAATCTATCAATTTCATGTGGGGAATAAACTGCAAGGAACCCAGGAAGCAAAGATTGTGTTTGATACAAATGTGTTAATAATTAAGAACCAGAAAAGAAAAAGCGTAAAAACAAAACTATTTTGAAGGAACAGCATTGATTTTAAAATAATGATTTTTAAAGTTTCCCTTGAGATGTCAGCAATTTCTTAATATAAATAGGGATTGTGCAGCTAAATCAAATAAATTAAACCCTTCGTGTACATCTTACTTAGACCGTGATTAACCTTTCAGCTCAACTGCTTATTTACACAGACTGCAAGAATCTACAATCATTCTGCTGCTGTGGCATCTCTTTGAATGCAATCCTCTAGCTAGGTTTTCTTTGCCTCCCCATTCTCAACGGCTTTTCAATCCTCTCCATTTCAGGCCTCGCTAATGATATTCACCTACAAAGACACACCTGAGGGCAGCCTTGAGACCAGACCATATACACCTGCTATTTTGAACTCAGTAATACATCTATAATAGGGCCTAAGCAACCCCTTAAGGGAAATGATTGAAAATCAAGCTAATAGAGGGACCACCATCTCCTCTCTAACTTATTACAGAAAGTACAATATCATCTCTGAATGTAACCAAAAAGCTATCTGTAACCAAGCTAATTTAACCCTTTGTTTTCTAGAAAGAATCTGTAATATTTAAGGATCCCCCCCAGGGATTTGCACAAAAATCCAGATCACCAATCCAGAAAGGGTACAATCAGCAAGATAAACATTAGAAAGAGGAAGATCGTTGAGACTTTACCAGCCGTATCTTGTTGAGGACAAATTGTGGGATTTCAGTCGCAGGAAGCTTTAGAACAGGAAACGGTATGTTGGTGAAATGAAAGCTTTAAGAACAAAACAGGAAGTCTGAAGAACCTGAGTGATGGTGCTGAAAGCAGCAGACTTGAGGTTGGGGCAGGAAATAGCTCATGCGAACATCCAGAGCGGAGAGAGGCACAAAACAGGTGTGGCTTAGCACAAGCAAAGTGTCAAAGCAGCCAGAGATAAAATCGGTTGCTGGCAGGAGGCAAAATGGTGTGAAATTGGCTTGTCTTTTCTTTGTCTGAAAAGGTTTGAGGATCTGAGTGGAAGAGAGGTATGGTGCGAACAGCTCCCAACAGGACATTGCTTTTCTCCTCACTGCATAAAGATGGCCATCAAATTCTTCTGCTATAAAAGGATGATTTCAGGGCTGTTGTACTATAGATTTTAGAATGAGACAGAGTAATGATGGGATTGTGATAGACCCTGGTTCAGCAAAGCACATGAGCAGATGCTTATCTGTAAGCATGTGTTTTTCCCACTGAAGTTGGTGGGTTGGTAGACGTTTTGGAGTAGAAGGGTGTGTAGGTCTTGTGAGTGTCATTCTCATGGCGGAAAGGCCTTTTTAAAGAGGAAGGTTTTGCAGCATTTCCTAAAGTTGGTCAGAGTCTGGACTGGCCTGATCTCTTTTATAAGATTGTTCCACAGCCAGATCCCCTCAACAGAGAATGCTTTGCTACAGCTCTCACGTTCTTTGGGCTCTGCTTTGTCCCAGAGAAGCGCAGCTGTGAGAGTGGTTCAGAGACTGAAATTTGGTCTTTGATGTAGCTGGGGCTTGAGCCATTAATTGCTTTGGAGATTAGGACCAAGGCCTTAAACTGGCATTGAGAGCTGACAGGGAGCCAGTGGGGGGACTTAAGCCTGATGTTCTTGTGGTGACCCGAGCCATGGAGAAGGCGGGCAGCCACGTTCTGTACCAGCTGGGGCCCATGCATCATCTGCACATTCAGCTTCAGAGACCGCAAATTACAGTAGTCCAGCCTGGAGGTGACCAAATGCATAGATCACTGTAGTCAGGTCCTTGTCCATGAGGAAGGAAGGAAGTTTCCGAGAACTGGAGGTGAAAGAAGACGTTTTTAGATACTGATGCTACCTGGTCATCCGGGCTTAATGAGGAGTCCAACAGGACTCTGGAGACTTCACACCAGATCCTGTCCCAAGCTGTGACTGTGGCAAGGCCTTGAACAGTTTTGGTGTTGGCTACCTCCTAAAGATGTGCTGAGCGCCCTCAATTCCCATTGATGGCAACAGCGGTTAAAGGTGCATGTGGATCTCTTCAGGGGCAGGCTTCCAGTGCCCAGCAGCAATAGGGTGCCTACAGATGCTCCAGGATATTTACTGCCTGTAACTTTTTCATCTGTGAAAGGTCTGATGGGCTGTTGCAGTTGCACCATGGATGACCCACAGGAGGTCACAGGAAAACACGCTGATGCCTTTTGAGGATGGAAACTGAATTCCAGCACGGATGAGCCTTTCAGGTCTCATTCTGTGTACACTGCAGAAGCCTATCCATTATAATATCATTTAAATATATTGGTGGCAACCCTTCCCCTGTCCACAAGAGAGTTCACAGTCAACAGAAATCTAAACTGGCAGGAAGAAAATAAATTATCATTGGAAAGAGGTGACTGTTTAGTTATCCATTTCATTTCCCAAATACTAACAGAATCAGGGCCTCGGGTCCCTTGAGAAGCTGCATGAGCTGAGACCATGTCTTCCCACCTGCATCCATGTTAGGCTGTGATCAGAACTGAATGGTGGGCTGGTGATCATGAGTGCAAGGCTTCAGGGCATTAACCCACTGGTGTAGTGTCTGTTGGGTAATATACAGTCTGTGATTGGAGAAAGCAGAATCCACATTATAGCTGTGCTTGGTGCTTTGGAAAAACAACTTATTTAGTTCATAGCACGAAGGACATGACAAGCACAGAGGTGTGTAATTGGATGGGGCAACCCATAATAGCAAAAAACGTGCTAGCGCTGCACAGCAGGAATCCATTAATGTGCTGTAATTTACTGGTAGATTGCAAGGATACTACAGGTGGGCCTTCCATTCATGATTTAATATTTTTTTCTGTAAATCAGGGCTTATTAACATCTTCTGTCTCAGGGAGAGCGTTCTGCTCTCCCTGCCAGTCTGCTTACAACACCATTAACAGGAATGAGTGTTATATACAGTCACATAAAGGGGAGAATAGGCCCCCCTAGTATAAACACAGTTAGGTAGGATAACTCACTCTGGTGCAGTTCAGAACACAAGCACTGACTCCAATGGGATGGTGATGCTTTTTGAAGCCCTATAACTTGTCTGGTATTAAAAGGAAAATACATGTAATCTGAGCAATGTAAGAAAGAAGCAGCTAGCACGGAGAACAATGGTTAAATCAGGCATTCTCTGTAGGAGCTAAAAGCTAGCTTCTGTTTAGCACTGAGCAGTCAAACATGAGCCCAAAGCCAGATCTGGCCCCCTCGACTATTTATCTGGGTCTCATGACAGATGTAGATTCTGTAGAATCAAAGCTTTTCTTTTATACAGGAGTAAGATTTGAGCCCTTACTGTTGTGAAGAAAATCAACCAAATATAACCAACACACATTTCCCAGCCTCAGTCTGCTGATAGAAGGAAACAGCTGTAAGAGAGTTACAAACCAACCCAATTTATGTCAACAACAGCACTCTTAGACAGCGAGGGTCCGTAGCAACGAATGCCCATGGCATGTTATACGGCTTTATTCCAGCATTTAAAAGTTCCACAGGGTTATTACTAATCTGGTGCAGCTAGGTTATTTGCAGATGACCATGTGGCCACCACCAATCCATAGCTGGGCAATGTCCCCTCCTGGTCTCAAGTCTGATCTTCAGGGCATGATGTGTGGATACTTTATCTCTAAGGCAGACTGTAGGACCAAAAAGTGCCACCTGGTGGTGACGGATGATGACTTCAGTTTTCTCAAGGCCAGTTCTCAATAATGTATCAAACCATCGTATGCCTAGTAGTCACCGCTGGTAATGCATATGAAATGCCTCCAGCCTTCTGATGTCTTCTTTGAGCAACATCCGTGTTTCAAATTCATATAAGAGGATCAGAAGCACACAAGTTAGAGAAAATGCATACTTTTGTATATCATTTCACCTTGTTTTGGCTCCAGACCCTATGCAGGTCCTTCATTGCTGAGGCTGCTAAAGCAATTCTCCTTAGGATGTCTGGCTAGCTGTGCCCATGTGATGACAATTTACTGGCTAGATAGATGAAATCATCCACTACTTCCATGGTTTGTCTGGCAGCACAGAGGTCTTGTATCACAACTTTTGTGGCAAAGCTCTGGATTTTTGTTTATGACCCCAAGAAATCCTTAGCCCAAGGGCAGCTGCCACTTGCTGGAAGCTCTCTAGTGCATCTTTAAGGTTGTTTGCGTTTTGACTGATGAGGCCAACAACATCCACATAACCCAGGTTGGTACAAGAGGTTGAACCAACAGTTATACCGGTATTTGCAGAGATATGTTTAAGGAACCAATCCACTGAGTGGGAGAATGGGGTTGGGGCCAGGACACATCCCTGCTTCACCCTGTATCTAGTGTAAAACATGTCGGACCTATGGGTCCCCCATCGCACCGGTACACCTGAGTCATTATGTAGATCCTTGAATAAACCTCAGGAGAATGTTGGGACCACCAATATCTTGTAGGGGCAGCTCTATTGACAGAATCAAAGGCTGCCTTTAGGTCTACATATGCTGCTCTCAATGGACGACTGAATTTGCAATGGATCTCAGATGAAAGATGAAGAGCAAGTAGAGTGTCCATTCTAGATTGTCCAGCAGTGAAAACTGATAGCTCTGGGTGACAGCATTTCACAAGAAGAGTAGGAAAAGGGTAAAAACTTTTCTGGGAACAGATAACAGAGTTATTGGCCTGTAGCTGCTGCACTCAGTGCATGGGCCTTTCCCCTTATAAAATAGGATGATGATCTCTTCCTTCCACTCCATTCATACCTTCCTAACAATCTAAGCCCTGACAAAAAGTGCTGTACTGTGGCACTTATGGGTTCTGTCGGGTCCAGCAGCATGCCTGCTTCACCGTTTCTTTATGGCAGATCGAATCTCTTCCAGCATAGGTATATCTACACAGGTTTTGGGGTCAGGGACTGCATCTACTACAACTAACGTGTCCAGATCTGGGCATGGAGTCACTTCAGGATGGTTAAGTGCAGTCTCACAATATTCTTTCCATCTTTGCTGGACGACTTCTTGGGTTGAGCATGTTTTACCATCAGCCTTGTTTATCAGCATAAACCCCATGCAAAATCCAGTTTTGCATCAAAATGTTTGAATAGCTTTGAGTGCACCTTGTAATTTATTAGATCTTATTCCATCTACTGCCAAGTTCTCAAAATAAATGTCGCAATCCACTTTTGCTCTTGCCCAAAAAATACCTTGTACATGTTTCCATTCAGTGCCATCATGGCGCAATCTAGTCTCAGATTTCATCTGCAGAATGTGAAATGTCTCATCAGATAACCCCGGGCAATGCTTGTAGCATTTCAGTTTAGGAACGGCATCTGTAGCTTCTCAGATAACTGTGCTTATGGCTGTCCAAGCTGATTCTATGTCGATTTTTTTATGCACTGTGACAGAGAACGTGTTAGCAAGTGCTACATTTTCACAGATGCAGTATGCCTTATGTGTCACAACAGGCGCACTCTTCCATTGAAATCAGGGGGCATAATTGCCATTTTAGCAATGAGGAGATGACGGTCAGTATTTGTTGGGTCATCTGCAACTCTGCAGATCTGATGTGACCTTCCTAAACTCCGATTCCAGACCAATATATGATCTAGTTCCTTCCTCATCCAGCCATCATTGAATTTCCAGGGTTTCCAATGAATATCAAAGTGCCTGAACCTACTGCCACTGATGGTAATGTTAGGAGAAGCGCAAAAGGAGAGAAATTTCAGAGTTGTCATTTATTGTTCCAGAGCAGAATGGCCCAAGAACAGCTTCAAAGCCATTTCTGGGACAACTTGGTGCTGAGTTCATATCTCCAGGTATAATAAAGTTTGTCTTGTGGCAGAACAGATTGTGCCACTGCTAGCTGCTGATAGACTTCATTTTTATTAGTGTCTAGCTTCCTTGGTAGGGGTGTAGGCTACAATGACGGAAAGCTGCCCATAGTGATGCATCAGCCTGGCATATCAGAAACAGGGTGCCATATTGTGAGTGATTTATTAAAGAGTGGCTGGGAAATGAGTGCCACCCTGCTTACACGGCTAATTCCTTCAGATTATAGTAGAATTGTGTGCTCCACAGAATGTTGACCATTTTTCATAAGTCTCACCTCAATTGTCCCAGAAACTGCAACATTGTATCTTTTCAGACTAATGAAACCTGGTACCCAACCTCATTTACGGTTAGTATATTCCCGATGGCAAATCTGGTGGATTTTCTCAAATCAATCGTGGACACCATAGGCATTCTAGAGCCATTCAGGCCTATAATGTGGACCATATTTTATCAGATGCCCCTTTATTCACTCAATGTCCTTGTGCAAATGGCCAAATAAACAAAGGGAAGACATAGACATAGTCTTAATGGTACCCTGAATTATTATTTATTTATGTCCATATTGATACTGTATACAGCAGTAGCTTTGCAAACTAAACGTTCAAGCCAAGAGTCTCAAAAGCATCTACTGGTTTTGGGTACCCAACACAAGACTAGTAATCTGTAGTGCTGTTTCCACCCCCTCCTTCCCAAAAGGGATCATGTAGAGATCTTTTTGCTACAGGTCCCAGCAGAGAATTTAAACTGTGTAGTGTTTTTCTGCAGGCATCCATAGTCAACGGTTGGCGGCGAATCTTATTTTAGGCACTTGCAGAGTCCCCACCCTGCTAGTATCTCAGCATCTCAATCTTGATGCATTTATCCTTACATCACCTCTGTGAGGTAAGGACAATGCTATCCCCATTTTACAGGAGGGGAACTCAGGCAAAGCAAAAGTGACTTGCCTGAAATCACACAGGAAGTCTCTTGCACAGGAAGGAATTGAAGCTTGGTCTCCTAATTTCCAGGCTGGCATCCTAACCATTAGGCCATCCTGCCTCTCTTCATAAGAGTATTATGCTGGGAAGAGAATGCATGGCTGTCATTCTGCTTCTCTTCCTCTTTTACTAAAAGTTCTCAGGAAGATGCAGTAGGAGAGGGCCAGAGTTATTCTGGTTGCCTCTGCTTGCCCTCACCAGATGGGATTCTCAGGCTAGGTCTACACTACCCGCCTGAATCGGCGGGTAGAAATCGACCTCTTGGGGATCGAATTATCGCGTCTCGTCAGGACGCGACAATCGATCCCCGAATCGACGCTCTTACTCCACCAGTGGAGGTGGGAGTAAGCGCTGTCGACGGGAAGCCGCGGAGATCGATTTTGCCGCCGTCCTTACAGCAGGGTAAGTCGGCTGCGATACGTCGAATTCAGCTACGCTATTCGCGTAGCTGAATTTGCGTATCTTAAATCGACCCCCCCCGTAGTGAAGACCTGCCCTCAGTCTGTTGGCCCTGAGCCAGACTTTGTCCTTCTCCTCATCCTTCACTTGCCTTGGCAGGTCCTTCACCCAGACTGGAACCCCCCAGGCCCTGGTTGCTGGGCTTGGTTAAAGACGAATCCTTGCATTTTTCTAGGAAAGTCCCCTCAGGACCTATGACATCACAGATCCAGTCACAGAGACTGCCAATGGTGCCGAAATGTGTGCTTGGCAAAGAGGGAGAGGGTTGGGATGTTGGCAAATGATGACTGGCATGAGATCATCAAATTTGGGCCCTGTGTCATGATTTGAACTCAGGGCCTTGGGGCACTCAGGACATCCACCTGGAGCATCAGTGGCAATCAAACCCCTATATTTCTGCTTCAGATGCACTTTGCTGTTTGTCCCTGAAGAGAAGTGACTCACAACTGCCAGAGTGAGCCAAGAGGGGCCCTGGGGCCTGCTTCTCCTCTGCTTTGCACCATGTGGTGGTCTTCCTGGCTGTGCAAAGCTAGTGCATATGCTAACTGCTTGGAATTCCCTTCTCTCTCACCCCACCAATAGCTTTGCTCACCTACTCTGCACTCCCCGTACAGCACGTGGAGGTAAAGAATCAGGTCCAGTCGCCTCACAGTCAGACTTTGGACCACAACCACTGCTGGCTGGAGCTATAACATGTGCAGTTTGTCCTTGCCCAGTGTGGAGTGGTAAATGGCTTAGTTGGATTTTCCTAGTGACTCAAGGAAGGGGTAACAGCGACAGGTTATGACAAGCAAGGCACACACAGGGAGAGGTACCTCAGCTTCCTCCTCCTTAGGATTTTGCCTGCTTACTTTCAGGAAGGGATCGCTGCTCTTGCGGAAGGGTAAAGCAGTGGCCCTGCTCTGTGCTGAAGGTCTTTTCTGAACTGTGTATCACCTTTGGGAGGTTTCTCCTCAGGAAACCCCTCGGTCCGCCATCATCGCCTTTGGGCTGACCTGCATCCCCTTTCTTCTCGCCTCTGCTCTCACGGTGCCTGCTGCCTGCCTCACGTCTGTATCCTGGCAGCTAATCTCTCAGCTGGTCTAGGACTCAAGAGCCAGGTCCTCAGCTGCATTGAGTTTACCTTTCCACACTCCTGATCATGAGTTGGGTGGAGGCCAAAAAGGGCCCCCTGCATAATTTAGAGCATCCTAAAGGCTGCTGTGAATTATGCAAGCTGTAGAGGTCCCATAGGACCTGCTGCACAGCCTGAGGAATAAGGAGAACACTGTGCTCTCAGAACCTGGCTTGGCCCTCCCCAGCCCCCTAGGTGGAGAAGGGGGCACTCAGTGGCATAGAGCTGGCTATGCTGGCTCCATTGCACGCAAAGATGCCCCTCTCTCTGGAGGAATTCCTATTTGCCTTTCAGTGCAGCTCTCCAGCAGCTCTGCAGTGTGAAGGGCAGTGCAAAAGTGGCCAGGGCCGGAGTCTGGGCCCATGTGGTTATGTGATGACTTGTCAAAGGCTTTGCTAAGATCTAGTGTCTAGATTCCTCATGAAGATTTCCCTTGTCAATTGCCTCCTTGACCCCTTCATTCACAAAAGGAGATTAGGCTAGACTGGATTGGCATGATTTATTTTTGGTACAGCTGTCCTAGCTCCTGCTTAACACCCTTGTCTCTTCATCCCACTCCATCAATCTGTCCCTGAGAGGCTCCAGTATATTACCTGGCACTGAAGTTAGTCCAGCTGGCTTATAGTGTCTGACTCGCACCTTTTCCTCTTCATAAAGTCAGGGACACACAAACCTGACACCAGTGTCAGGGCCCAATCCTGTAAGGTTCTTAGTGCTCCCATCTCCCACTGATGTCTATGGGAGGTGAGAGGGTTCAGCAGGTGTTGAGAAAATGCTCCATCAGCTTCCTTGGAATTCTAGGCATGAATTTTCCAGGCACAGTGACAGGGTTGTGAAGCCCCTTGCTACTACCCGCACTTAGCTCAAAGGAATCTTGTCTGTGCTTGCTGTGGATCAGCTCCTTGAAACCACCAGCCTCTGGCAACACAAGCCCTGTCTTCCAGGCCTCCACAGGCCTGGCTCTCCCCATATAGGTTAGCAATAGGCACATGCCAACCCCCTTTCCTCTGAGCATCCCTCTGGAGTGTCCAGCCCCTGATCCACCGGACCCTCACAGAATTGGCAGATCCTCTGCTCCCAAAGGAACAATGCATCCCAGCTTACCAGTTACACCTTACATCACAGTTCTGCTTAACACACAGCACTTCAATATAATAAAAAACAGAAGTTTATTTGACAAAGAGCAGAGATTTGAGAAGAAGCAAGTAGAAAGAATGAGAACACATGGTTACATATAAAATCACAATGCACTTTCTGGAGCCTAAACTTAACTAACAAGCCACTCCCTTGTCTCATAAAAGTTAGCTCACCGAAAGGTTCTCTCCACGTATCAAACACCTAGACCGGCTGTGATCCTCCATTCATAAGATAAGCCAGCTGGCAACTTGTCCCCTCAGTGCAGGATAACTGGGTGTACTTCTGCACCCCTAGATATAGTACCAAACATGCATTGTCTTCCCTTGTAAACAGGGTAACTCCCCACTGCTTGGTTTTTCCAGTCTAGAATCTTCTCTGTAGATGTTGCGATCACTTGATTAGCGTTTTGCTCAGACTGTAAATAGATGTTCATTGTGAAGTTCAACTTGAGTATTGTGTCCAATTCTGAGCAATGCAATTCAGGAAAGAGGTGGACAAATTGGAGAAAGTCCAGCGAAGAGCAACAAAATTGATGAAGGGGCTAGAAAACATGACCTACGAGGAAAGATTGAAAAAAATGGATTTGTTCTGTCTGGAGAAGAATAAACTGGCGGGGGGGAGGCATGATAACAGTCTTCAAGTCTGTAAAAGGTTGTTATAAAAAGGAGGGTGATAAATTGTTCTCCTTAATCACTGAGGATGGGACAAGAAGCAATGGGCTTAAATTGCAGCAAGGGAGACTCAGATTAGACATTAGGAAAACTTCCTAACTGTCAGAGTAGTTAAGCACTGGAACAAATTACCTAGGGAGGCTGTGTTTAGGAAAAGGTTACACAAACACCTTTCAGGGATGGTCTAGGTAATATTTAGTCCTGCGTCAGTGCAGGGGATTGGACTAGATGACCTATCAAGGTCCCTTTCAGTCCTACATTTCTATAATTTTAAGAATACAGTACTCAATCTACATATAGCCGGACAGGTAGATAAGCATCTCCTACCTGAAAGAAACCTGCTTATCACCTTTTGATGATGGCCCCAACTCACAGACTTTAGGAATATAATTTTCAGTATAGATACATAACTTCTCACATAGTAACCGTACACACATTTCACAAGGATTATAATGATCAGTAAACCTTTCAGTAGAGACCTTACATGACACCCTTTGCTGAACTAGTATGTAGCTACTAATCCCTGGGCCACATTTATCTAGAGGCACATTGTTAGTTTGGGTCCAATGCACAACCAAATTGCTCCAGCTTTGGGGTGGTGTAACCCCACTGAAATCAATGGCATAAAACTGGAGTCAAGTGGTGAATCAGACCCGCAGCTAGTAATGATCGGGCCAGATACTCAGCTGGTGTAAATTGCCACAACTCCACTGATGTCCACCCCCTTGCTGAAATCAGTTTACACCAGCTCAGGATCTGACCTGTTGTCTTAGTTATGTTACCAGTAGCCACAAACACTTCATTCCCATGGGAATACCTTTGAGAAAACTTTACTCAGCTTCTCTGCTAGTCTCATGTCCTCAGTTAATGGTTCTGTTTTCAATAGTCCATCAGCAACATGACTTCTCTGTCCCCACCTGCCTCCCTTTGCTTTCTCCCCAACTGCTTGCTCAGCAGTTTAAGAATCAGGTAGGGAATATTTTGATTCCTTCAAATCCAATAGGAGTAACTCAGCTGTTCATCATCCCAAGATAGAACCATTGAGTAGCATGAAGTACTAGCATGGGATCTTTCAGGTCAAAGCTGAGTGAAAGACTAGAGCTGACTGAATAATTTATTTTATGACTTCCCTTTTTTTTGTGTTTCACAGATTGGCCATAAACAGACCATAAAAATCTCCAACATATTCATCATTCGATATACATTTTTAATTTCTTCAGCAAATTCTTGGTCTTTGGCTTGATCATGAAATGTTTGCTGCAAGTATCCACAGCTCGCATTGTATTGGCTGGCTATATAAAACATGTTCCCTGATTGGATGTGCAATTTAAGCGATCAACAATGAGGAAAACTGTGAATATTCCCTGAGCACCATCCATCCCATGCCCTGCATGAGGCCAGTAGACTGGGGCTAAAAATAGTATGTGATCATGTAATCAAAGACTTAATCAAAATGCATACGCACAAGGGGCTGAATTAAGGTTGCACAGACAACCTTAAATCTGGCATCTCCTGGCTTTTCAGTGCATGACTTGGCAACTTAAGTAAATTCTTCTAATTTAGTTTTGTTGTATAGAATAAAACTAATGAATGAAAGATTCCGTTGCACTTTTTGTCAAAGGAGGCCTTGCTTCAGGCTCCTTGGCCACAGTGATGTAGAAAGGCAGTAGGGTCTGGCCTGGGAGCCAGGAGAGCCGGATTCTGTTCCCAGTTTTGCCAGGGATTTTCTGCATGAATGTGGGTAAGTCACTTCACCTGTCAACGCCTCTACTTCCTCTCCCCTCCCTTTGTCTGCCTTGTCTACTTAGATTGTAAACTCTTGAGGGCAGGGATTGTGTCTTATTATGTGCACATACAGCACCTAACACACTAAAGAGGGCTGATTTCAGCTGCTGCCTCTAGGTGCTACAGTAATTCAAATAAAAATAGTCATTCAGATCCTCAAAGATATTTAGATGCCTAACTCCCACTGATAACTCCTGGGAGCTAGGAGCCTACATACCTTTAAGGATCTGGGCCAATATCCGTACTGTGTGCCACTTAGCCGCTGCTCTGTACCCCAGAGATGGCTGGTGGTGCGCTGAGTGAGTACCGTTCACTGTGTATGTCCATCCATCTCTTCCTGAGCTCTAGGATGGAAAGTGCTATTTAAATGTAAAATATCACTATTAATAAAACAGAATGTCTTGGTTGTTTTCACCTCCCCTGCGCTCTCCTTACATTTTTGCTGGGCTGATGATTCTCCTACATGCCCTAGATAACTCACTGAACGTCCTCTTCCCTGCTCCTTCCTCTTTCCTGCTCTTTCATTTTTTATAAAGATTCCTTTTTGCTCTGCTAACATACTCTTAATCTCTCTGGTAAATCAGGGAGACATATGTCTTTAGCTCTATTTGCTTTCTCGAACAAAGACATAAATCTACTCCCTGTGCTGAGCAGGGCCGGCTCCAGGCACCAGCCCTCCAAGCATGTGCTTGGGGCGGCACCTGGAGGGGGGCGGCACTCACCCGGGGAGAGCAGGGCCGCGGCCAGGCTCGCCGCCCTCCCCTTGCGCTCCGGCCAGTCGGGGAGAGCGGGGCCCCGGCCGGGCTCGCCGTCCGCCCCCCGGTGCTCCGGCCGCCGGGGAGAGCGCAGCCGCGACGGGCTCGCCGCCCTCCCCCTGGCGCTCCGGCCGGCCGGGAAGAGCGGGGCCGCCCTCCTCCCGGCGCTCCGGCCGGTCGGGGAGAGCGGGGCCCCGGCCGGGCTCGCCGCCCTCCTCCCGGCGCTCCGGCCGGTCGGGGAGAGCGGGGCCCCGGCCGGGCTCGCCGCCCTCCTCCCGGCGCTCCGGCCGGTCGGGGAGAGCGGGGCCCCGGCCGGAGCGGGGGGTGGGGGACGGCGGGAGGCTTTTTTGCCTGGGGCGGCAAAAAAGCCAGAGCCGGCCCTGGTGCTGAGACAAGACCAAGCTGAATATACTCCTGAATACTGCTGCAACCCACCATAATGCGAGGCTTGGAATAAGTTGCATCTAAAGATCTATGAATATGCCATCTCCATTCTCTAGGACAAGACTGAATAAAGGAAGTAAAAGGCCAGGATGTTCTCCCCATCAGCTCCACATTCTCAGGCACTGGTGAGTAAACCACTGTGCTGAAAGCTCTTGGGTAAAATCTTGAGCTAAGCCCATTGACACTGATCCATAGACACTGAAATCAACAGAATCACTCATATTAACTTCAGTGGGCAGTGGGCAATGGTTACCATTGATGCTGGTATATTTCTGAGCTTAACGCCTGGTCCAAAGCCTATTGAATAGTCTTTCCATTGACTTTAGTGGGCTTTGGATCAGGAGTTAACATCATAAATATACTCATATCAGTGGTAGCCACCATAGCAGCACACTAATGAAGTGTGGGACTGCAATCTACTGGAGTGGGAAATCAGGCAATGAACTACCTCCCCTTCAGGTCCTGCTGCCTGCGGGAGTGGGAGTCTGGCATGAAGATTTCTCCCTCCATCTCTTCTGGTCCCACTACTGAAGAGGGAGATGGGGCTGGCCTATGGGTAACAGAGCTTGAACGAGCAGCAGGCTCCCCAAAATGGCAGACTCCCAAGCAGCCACTAGCTGTGATTGTAGTCAAGGATGACCCTTCTGTTTCGCTATGTACCTCTGCAGGGGTGCCATGCCTTGGTACTGTGATTCTTCATGTGGCATAATTCCAAAGGAGAAGAGGTTAAAAGAGGAGAGCTGTTCAGTTGAATTTAGGGCAGTTTTTACTTAGCTGGAAAGGAGGAATGGCAGTAGAGATATCACAGAGATTTATGAAACAAAGAATGGCTTAGAGGAGGCCGTTCAGGCTGCTATATATATCACATAAAGTCTCTATAAGTTATTTCTTTATAGGCATTTCAGTGGTGCTCATAACTGCTGTACAAGAACAAAAGGGCACTCAATGAAATGAACAGGCAAAATATTTAAAAGGCAGAAAACAAAACTTAGTTTTAGGCAACATATAATTATCCTGTGGAACTCATTGCCTAAGAGTATTATTGGGACAGTAACTTTTAAAAGTAGGTATCGGAATTTACAAGAATAATACAGCAGTAAAGGAATCATTTCCCAATCCTGAAAAGACTTATGCATGTGTTTAGCTCTATGCACTGTGTCCGGTCTTACTGAATTCAGTGGAACTACTCACAATGTCTGAAGTTAAGCATGTGAGTCATTCGGTGCAGGATCAGGGCCTTAGACTGTAAGTGCATCACAGCTGGGGCTGGCTCTTAACGAACAGCATCCACTCTGCAGTACCTCTTCAGTGTAAACAGTGGTCCAGCCTTGCAAAATCTGGGCATTCTGGGAAAGAATGGTGAAGAAGGGAAACTAAGCTAAATGGACCAGTGCTCTGTTCTGCAGTGGAAATTCTTACACTATGTATTTTTGTCCAAGTCCCTTCATAACATTTTACTTTATAGAATTGCTTGAGCTAAAAGATTTTACTACAGAATCTTCAGACAGGAATGGCCCTAATACAGGCCTGCACAACTCGTAAAGCGGCGAGGGCCATATTACTCCAAAGAAAACAGCTGAGGGCCGAAACCCCCCGAGCGCCGCCAACCCCCTCCAGTGCCACCCAGCCCCCCTGAAACACAACACCCCCCCCAGCGCCGCCCGCCCCACAGAAACAACCCCCCCAGAGCCGCCAAAACACACACCCCAGCGCCACCTGCCCCGCGGAAACAAACCCTCCTTCCCCACCGAAACAGCAGTATTGAACCTCGGTAATTTGTTACAGCGGGCCCCTAAGGTAGTATAATTAAGGTAAAAGAAAAATGTCTTTTTGCTAGAAGTAGAATAAGATCTTCCCCCCCAGCTTTGTAATCAATTGCCCTGTTGAATGAATGAGGTGTGAATGAGGAAGGCGTGGAAGGCAGGCAACTCCAGACAGCTGCAACCCTTGGAGAGGGTAGGGCCGGCTCTAGGATTTTTGCCGCCCCAAGCAAAAAAATTTTTGGCCGCCCCCCCCCCCTTTTTTTTCGTGCCGATCTGTCCCCGGCCCCGACCCAACTCCACCCCTTCCAAACCCCTTCCCCAAATCCCCAGCCCTGCCTCCTCCCCCGGCGTGCCGTATTTCCGCCCCCATTGCTTCCTGCGGGCCCCCCGCAACCTCCCGCCCTAGCTCAACTCCGCTCCGCCTGCTCCCCCGGGCGTGCCGCCACTCCGCTTCTCCCCCCTCCCTCTCAGGCGAGGGAGGGCGGAGAAGCGGAGCAGCGGCGCGTTCAGGGGAGCAGGCGGAGCGGAGGTGAGCTAGGGTGAGGGGGCGCAGGAAATAACAGGGAGGTAGAGGAACCGCTCCCCGCTCCAGCTCACCTCCGCTCCACCACCACCGCCTCCCCCGAGCGCCCTCTGCTCGGCTTCTCCTCCCTCCCAGCCTTGCTGTGCGAAATAACGGTTTCACGTGCGGCAAGCCTGGGAGGGAGAGGGGAGAAGCGGCGCCAGCGGCGTGCTCAGGGGAGCAGGCAGAGGCGGAGCGGAGGCGAGCTGGGGCGGCGGGGGCCCTTTTCCCCCATGCCCCGGAGTCGGCGCCTATGATGGCCGGCGCCAGAATGCTGCCCCAAGAAATGTGCCTCCCCAAGCACCTGCTTGTTTTGCTGGTGCCTGGAGCCAGCCCTGTGAGAGGGGATGGGAGCCAGACCAGATCAGTAGAACAGGTCAGCCACCGATTCGCCGCTCGCCTCCTCAGCCCCCCTCCCCCGGCTCCCCTCCTCACCCCCCGCCACTGCCCGCTCGCTCGCCTCCTCAGCCCCCCACCCCTCCGGCTCGCCGGCTCACCTGCCCCCCCGCCACTGCCCACCCGCTCGCCTCCTCAGTCCCCCACCCCCCACCGGCTCGCCTACTCACTCCCCGCCACTGCCCGCCCGCTCGCCTACTCAGCCCCCCTCCCTCACCCGCCGCTTGCCTACTCACCCCCCCGCGGGCCGCACAGTGAGCCCACCTACTCAACCCCCACGGGCCGCACAGTGAGCCCACGTGGGCTGCATGCGGCCCCCAGGCCGCATGTTGTGCAGGCCTGCCCTAATAGGTCAACCCTCCACCCCTTGCATCTGAGCCCAGAGCTTCTACATACTACGGGAGGGGGCAATATAAGCAGATGATAGATATAGATGATATTTGCAATATAGTAGGATCTAGAGGCCCCAGCTGAGATCAGGGCCCCATTGTGCTAGGCATTGCACATGCACCTAGTGAAAGAGAGTCCCTGCTCCAAAGAGCTTGCAATCTAAATAGACAAGACAGACAGAAGGTTGGAGAAAGGCAATATTGCTATCCGAGTTTTACAGGTGGGGCATTGAAGCACAAAGAGATTGCATTTTTAGTGCCACGTTTGATGTCTTTGGGATGTGTCCTTCATGTTCCTCTGGTATTTACATCTTATCTACCGTATTCTCTGCACTTCTGCAGAAACGCATGGGGATCTGCAATTGCTTGATGTGATTTGGAAGTTTCTTGAAGTGTTTTGTATAGTGAACAAAACCTCCAGCCCTGAACACCCTCAAACTTAGGGAAAGTTCAGATTCATATCCAAATGTGATGGTTGGATCTTATCTCTATGCTGGTTGGAACCTAAATCTGGGACCTAAGCACCCCTGATCTCCGGGGAAAATTCAAATCTGGATTCAAACTTGCTGTCTTATGCCCATTTCCTGTTTGGTACCTTCCAGAGGTCAGCCAGCCCACCCTACCATCTCCAGTGAGCTCCTACTTCTTTCTGAGGCATCTGCTCTGAGGACAAAACTCTGTCCCCCCAGGTGGCTCTTTAGTCTGGTATCTGGCTATCCCTGCATGGGGGCATTCCACAGATAGAACAAGAGCGGGCTATCAAGGCTGAGACCCACCCGCTGTGGGAGTAGAAATTTGTCCTGTCTTTGCTCTGGTACCTTTCAGAAAACATTCGCTCTTCTTTGGGGCACCACTTATCTTCCCCCCCCCAACTCCCCAACTCTTTCAATTCATTGAGCCACTGGTTACTGACAAGACAAAGTAAACAAGCTGAGGAAAGAGACAATGTGTGCTCCTGTTTGTTGCTAAAGCTTCAGCAGGAGATGCCAGCAACAAGCATGTGGCCCAGTTAAACTGGATGCCTGCTCAGCTGCAGGTGTGTTGTGAAATGTGAGGCTCAAACACCAAGGGCCTTTAACCACCCACAAGTGCAGGTCCATGGTATAAGGCTCATTAGCTTCCAGCCAGATGGCAGTGAAGCCCATCCCCTTTACATCAGCTGAGGATCAGGCCTAGAGTGACTGTGATGACTTCCACCACAGACCACTCAGTTCACTCATCAGCCACTCAGAGCACTCCCTTTATCTCTCCCAGAATGTTAGTGCTGGCTCAGGTCTGCGCCTTATTGTTGCGGATGATACATGTTTCAAAGCAGCGAGCACACAGCTGGAGGCTCACTTACCGGCTGCAGCTCAAAGCTTGGAAAGTCTCATTTTTGACTTGCCAGCAGAGCAAAAATGAGATCTAAAGTGAGTGATGGTGGGGAAAAAAATATAACCTGCTGGAATGTCACTTCTCTGGCTCTTCATCACCCAGTGTTAATAGCTTAATTAAACGGTTCGCTATCAACGGTGTGAAAGGTAACAATCTAGGTTGGCTGCTGCAGTGGAGATGGATGTTAGAGGCGGTCAGCTTTGCTTCAGGCAACTAGTGCCCTATGGTACCTGTTATTGTAATACCTGAGGCATCTCACAATCATTACTGCATTCACCATCACAACACTCTAGGAGGCTGTTATCCCTGTTTTGCGAATCAGGAACCACATTACTTGCTTGAGGTCATGTGGGGAGTCTGTTACAAAGCAAGGACTTGGACTTGGATCTCTTGCGACCCAAGTGAGCAGCCTGCCCATTGAGCTGTGCTTCCCTGCTGCTCAGCACCTTAGCACTCATCTGATTGTGCCAGGTTCTTATTGCTTAAGGGCCAGTACTTTACAATGTGAATTGATACAGATTTCAGCGGGATGGCTCATACAGTAAGATACTAATTAGCGTGAATAAGGGGGGCAGAATCTAGCTTTATATAGGTTTCAGAGTAGTTATTCTGCTTCAGAGATGCTAAGCACAACTACTGAGCCCTCTGCTTCCACTAGAGGGTGCTGGACAACTTTCTTTGGAAATCCCAGTAGGCTCCATCTGCAATGTCTTTAATAATCCTTGGTTCCAATCCCTTGCAAGCCCTCTCTGTCATCCATTCACTCCTGATTTATCTCCATCACAGGGAGCTCTGCATCTCTGCCCTGGAATGCTGCTGACAGCAGAACAAATCTCACCCTTCATATTTTATGGCTCCACAAAAGCTTTATCAAACAACTATGAATAATAAACCAAGTTATGGGGAGCCAGGGAATGGGTTCACAGCCACCTACGGGCTGTACATGCACTTTCCTCCTGGCTTAGTAGGTCTGCTCAAGCAACACTGCAGCCTGTAGCACAGTGTGTACCAAGAAGTTTATTCCCTCCTTGCGGACGCCAGTAGACTGCTGTATAAAATGATGAGGGGTCCATATTAAGTGGCTGAGGGTATTTTGGGGATGTATAGGCTCTTAAGTAATTTTTTCCTACATTCTCAACATCTACCCATGTTTGCAGGACCCCTATAAAAACCCAAAGTGTGAGCCCCCCGTGCTTGTTCTGCAGCAGAAGAAACACTTTCCCCAAGCTTGGTGGAAGCTGATGGATGATCAACGAAGGCAAGTGGAAAGAGTCAGGTCAGTTTCAACTCCATTAGAAACACTGGGACAGATTCTGCCAGTGTTACTTGCACTCACTCGTACCTTATTCCCATGAGCAGTTGGATGCAATTACAGAACAGGGTTTGTCTTGGTGTTAGGAAGCACAGCAGAATCTGGCCCATAGCAAGGAGAAGGTGAGAATTGATGTTTGATGAAAGCAATTATGATAGCATTGTTGGGGGAAAATGCCAGTTGCAGGTTTCCCAAAGACCTCCAGGCCACTAGTGACCAATAGCTATTACTATCTGAGGGTTCTTGTAAGGTCTGTGTGAAATGGGGATGGGGATCTGTCCAGCTTCCAGCAGCAAACTGTTCACATAACATCAGCTCTTACCCAGTTCGTGCTACCTGGCAGCCTCCATCAGAGAGCCCTAGAGAGGGGCATACCCTTATCCCCTACAGGATGGCTATGGTAAGTGCTAGGTTTTGGGCAGAGCTGAGCAGAAAATGCTTCTTCTGCTTCTTTTTGAGATTTAATTTTTTTCCAGTTTTGGATCAGAATGAAACCAAGCACTCACCTGGGATGTGTGGGACACACAGGTTCAAGTTCCTGTTCCGGCTGATTTAGAGCAGGTCTCAAACATGGGTCCCCTATATCCCAGCTGGCTGCCCTAAGTACTGGAGTGAAGCTCTCTCCCTCTCTCTGACCAGAAATTACATTCTGGACCCAAGAGACCTGCACAGTGAAAATTTTGTCAAAACTGATACATTTCTGGGCAAATTTTCAGTTTTGATGAATCAGCATTTGGTTTAATCATTTTCCAATGAAAAACCATTGCATTAAAAACTTCCCAACTGCTGTAGAGTACAGCACTATTTTATATAAGGGCTCAACTACCTCACTTTAATTAAAAACATACCACTAAAAAACCCTGGTAGTCGAGTGACTTCCGACTTCTTTAGCCCTTTGATCTTCATTCTGATCTTCACTGGCTGATGCACCTTTCCATGCTGCCATTCAAAAACCCATCCGAAAGGCTCTCTTACAGGTGGCCAAACCTATCGTGTTTGATAGGGCATTCTGAGTGCTGCCGATGTGTACAGCTGATGGACCTGTTATACAGATCTCCATCCACTGACAGGTGCCACGTTCCTTTCCTTACTGTAGCGATGCCACTCTTCACTGACATGTATTTGTCACTGAGATAACTGTGGAACTTGGCCTCCAAGCTCTGGCCATTTCTACATTGCCTCTCATGAAAAATGCTGCGACAGATTCTGCTGGCAGTTCCCCATTGACTCCAATAGAAGTTCCAGGTGCGTAGCTGAGAACAAAATTTAGACCAATGTGTCTCATTTACCATCAGAGGAATTTTCTGCTCTTCATCCTGTTTCTTTCATGGTCAGAGAATTCTAATCACCTGAGAATTTCCTTCCTATCTTTTCCCATCACTATAACTCAGATCCTACCAAACTTTGCCCAGTTTAGAACCACAGTGGCCACTTGCCGGAAGCCCAAGGACCCTCCCTCCTAGCATGAAATTAGCAGACTGAAGTTGCTGTCATGTTTAAAATGGCAATGCGACTCAGAGACTACAGATCCCAACATGCAAAGCTCCAAACTGACCTGGCCACTTTAGTCAAGATGTAGCATTGCTTGTTGCAGGGCCGGCGTAACCCATTAGGTGACCTAGGCGGTCACCTAGGGCGCTAACATTTGGGGGGCGGCGACCGCGGCGGCCGGATGTTCGGCCGCCCCAGTCGTCGGCGGTATTTCAGGGGCGGGACCTTCCACCGCCTCTGTCGGGGGCGGCATTTCGGGGGCAGGACCTTCCGCTGCCTAGGGCGGCAAAAAAGCTGGTGGTGCTCCTGGCTTGTTGGGACTGTAGTGTCTGTGGACTGCACTACAAAATGACTCAACTTCCTGGAGATCTTTGTGCCTTGAACATTGTTGATAAGAACTCTGTGGCTTGGCTTGACTGGATTGCATATGCCATAATATTGCCATATTAAGGATGATGGCAGCAATGAACTAATTTTAGGGTTGCCACCTCTGAGGTACAAAACAAAGGGACATCTGGGATGATCCTGAGTCCATAAAACGGGATAGCTGGCAGTGTGCACTGGGCACCCTTACAGATTACCAGGACAGCTATGTCAATAAAGGAATGGTCCTGGGAAAACCTGGGCAGGTGGCAACCTTAGCTGAATGGTGTAATCCCATGGGCTGCATTGGAACTGCAGGTCATAGTATGAACACCTCTGCTCTCCTGATTATTCCCTTTCACAGGGATTCCATCGTATTCATGCTGCCTATTAGAAATGGTGCTGTTATTATTTACTTGTATATGATAGCTCTCAGGTGCCCCATTGCGCTAGGCGTGGTACGAACACAGAACAAAGAGCTGCATCAGAGAGCTTACAATCTAAGCAGCGTTTTCTTCAATATCTACAGCATAGCAGCAGCACTAAAAGAGAAAACGTGCCGTAAAACTGGTGCAACAGAAAAATTAGCTTTATTGCTCACCATTTACATGAAATATTTAATATTTCAGCCATAAACTTTTTCTTCCGCTCGTTAAACTGGTATTAAAGTTGGACAGAAACTGTTCACAGTTGCTGATATTAGGCCCAAGCATGGCCAGGGTGTAATAAATTGCCACTTTGCAGCAAGATGGCTGCTCTGTCCTTGATTTTTCAACCTGTCGTAAGCACTGCTATCAGTGCCACTCTGTGCCAGTCTTGATTGGCAGCAAAAAGTAACAGTGATGAGAAAAGAGGTAATAAAGGGACCAGGCATTTGGGGGAAGGATAGTCTGGTGGATGAAGTACTGGAGTGAGAGTCAGGCATTTTGGATTCAATTCCTGCCTCTGTTACAGACTCACAGTATGACCTTGTCTCCTTGTACCGATAGGAATAAGAATTATGACTTGTCTTTTTAGCTTGTAAACTCTTCAGAGTAAGGATTAATTCTGTGAGAGCAGAGCCTTGTACCATGGGGCCTTGATGTAATCTGGAACCTCTGACTGCTACTGGAATATAAACAATGAGGAAAAGTGAGGGTCTGGCAGATAAATAAGAAAAGGACAGGAGTGTACATCCAGATGCCTTGTTCAAATGTGTCAAGGGAGATTGCATTGGTCACCTTAAGTTTCCTCTGTAATTTTAGCTCAGTACAGCACTCTTTTCCACTTTCTGGCATAACTGGGGTGTTGTGGGCTTTAACGGCTGCTGTGTTCTGCCCCAGCAGCAGATGCATTTCCATAGCGAGTGATGCGGGTCTATGTGTTTGTCAAAACTCACAGGAGTGTTGTGACTGGCTAGAAAACAAGAATTCTGCTTCACAAAAAAATTCAAAGTTTCGGCATTTGGTTTCGTTTTGCATTGGACTGAAACAAAAAACTGTTGAAATTTTTCATGAAGAACAAAAGAGGGATAGAGCCCCACCTCAGAATAGCCAAGAGTGGGCTGGGCACTCACCTGGGACGTGGCAAAGCCAGATTCTTGAGTACCCTACCCCCAACCTGCTGGCTATTCTAGATGTAGCTTTCTCTCTCTGGCCAGAAATTCCATCCTGAACCCAAGAAACCTTCCTGAGGAAAGTTGCATCGAAATGGATACATTCCCTTGAAAAGTTTCAGTTTTGATGAATTGATATTTTCCACTGAAAAATTCCCAACCAGCTCTGATAGTGAGGCTTAATTCATTACAGTTTGCAAAGCACTGTCAGAACCTCAGCTGGAAGGAGACAAGTATTAATTATTAATAAAATGAGCTGTGTTTCCTTATCTTACAGCAGCAGAGTGGCCTCTTCAGAGGCTGCGTGCTCCAGTGGGTAGGACACCAGACTGGGAGTCAGGACTCCTGGGTTCTCTACCTAGCTCTACTGCTGACTCGGTAGGTGACATTTTGCCTCTGTGTTGATCCTGACCTGCTTTTGGAAAGGCGCTTTGATATCTTTGGATGGAAAATGCTAAATATGATTATTATCAGTGGCAGATTTTCAGAGCAGTCAGTGCTAGGGTGTTGGTTGCCTAGCATTACCGTGCCACCGTTTCTGGTAATAATCTAAACTAAACACATGGCAGGACTGACAGCTGAACATTTCAAGTGGGTAATATGAGGGCAAAGTTTGGGTCACCCATTTCGGCAGTAGCATTACCACCACTTTACGCTCTCTATGGTAACACAGAGCCACAAGGAACTAGCAGTTAGGAGCATGAGAAGAAATGTTTTCATACTCATTTGGAAAGGATCGTTTTGTTTTCTCTAAATCCTAATTAAAACATTATAACTTTGAAAACCTTATAAAATGGCATTTTGAGAAACAGATTTGGGGTTTGCTTGTTTTCGTTAATATTTAGATGGGGAAAGCATGAAAACAATGACCCGGCCAGAAAAAATTGGCTCCTTTGTGCAATGCTGCAAGATGGTTTGCTTTGTAGAAAATGAGAATCCTGGATTCATACCGTAAGATTAAATGGGGCCTTAACTCCTAGCCCTAGTTAAGAGGCAGTGTGCAATTGTGCCATACAAAGAGAAGTCTCGGGAAGGGGTTGGGAGCCTTGCTTTCTTCCCTGCTTGCTTCCAGGATGGAAGGGCACATAAGTGACTATAGCCCTTGTCTCTTAATGGAACACACCTCGCAGGGTAGAAACAGAAGCATGAATAAAATGCCTCAAAGACAGCCTAGAGCTTTTCCCATACACACACTGAACCCCAGCGGGTGGGCTCTTAGCAGTTCCCCTGGAGCACACAGTGCCTCACAGGATTGGGCTCATATAGGTGAGCAGAGCAAAGCTGATTATATCTGAGACCACTTTTGGGAACAAGTCTTGTTGGAGATTGGCCATGATCTTGATATCATAATCTCCTCGTACACATAGCACTAGCATAATTGTACTATGATGGATTGTGTTTTAAATGTAGGATTAAGTTTATCCTTTGTGTTGACCTTAATGATGTTCTATAAATAGGTTACCATTGTGGCAGGCTATGGGGGTGACAGGAATTTGTTACTGTGCTACAAGTGTGATTATATCTTCTGTGCTGAAACTGAACACAATACACTGCCCGAGTGCAGACTGTCTAGTAGCTAAAATGTGGGAGGTGGGAGTTGGGGATCCTGTTTCTGCCCTGACTCTAACTTGCTCTGTGACGTGGGAGAGCCACATAAAAAGACAATGTTAAGTATATTAAAAATATGGATCCAGATTGTCAGCTGCTATAAATTGACTTCGGATGGAGTCGTGCTGATTTACACTGTCTGAGGATGTGTCTCATCATCATATTTGTGACTAACAAATGCCCTCATCTCTGCGAACTCCACAGTATTAAAAATATGAATCCTAATTTTACTATTGACCTTTCATGCTCCTTGTATTTCTCTCAGCTTGCATAAAGGAAATAGGCTAGCCATTTTCTAATCAATTTCACTTTCCAACCCTGGCTCACTAGGGCTGATCAAATATTTTCTATCAAAATTTCCTTTTCAATGAAAAATTAGGTTTTTTGACCAAATGAACATTTTTGTGGAAAGTGCCTGCATTCCTTGAAGATTTTTGTTTTTTTTTATCAGAGAAAAGAAACCCCTAAACCAAAATGTTTTTGTCTGAAAACAAAACAAAAACAAAAACAATAACAACAAAACAACAATAAAAGTTTAGGTTTTGGATGTTTTGGGCTGAACATTTTCAATTTGGGGTGGCAAAAAAATAATAAAAAATGTGTTTCAAATAAGGTTGCAAACCTCATTTTCTGCTCAAACAATTGCAGGGTTTGGGGTGGGCAATGTTTATTCAGTTTAAAATCTGTGTCCAAGAGATTTTTTTTTAATTCCAAAGCTTGATTTCAGCTCTTCAGGTTCAATGCTACAAGCTCTTTTACAATGTCGGTTGTGATGGGATCCAGCTGCTGAATCCCATATGCTGTTAAGCCCGGTGGGTCCTGGTGGAGATTGTTCACTGTTCCTAATGTTGGGTCTCTCAAGTGCACTTTCAGATGAGACCTGTGTTTGACTTCCTTCTTGGGCAGTGGTACCCTGTAGTCCTGCCACCTAGATCCTGAAATCAATGCCTTAGCCCTCCTTAGACACATTCCTCCCAGAGACCCCCTGGCTGTGGGAGCTCTGGGTTCCTAGTTATACCTTTCCAGGACAACACGACAGTAAAGCAAGGAAACACATGCCGAGCAAAGGGATTTTTTAACCACAAACCCATTACTCTTAAACAGCACAAGAGACATAGAGATCTATGGAAAACAACGAACAGTCCTGAATGCATCCCCTGGTCTGATCTCACCACCCCGATGAGTTCTGAGTTTGGCCTGAGTCCTTCGGCCAGACAGCCCTTCTGGCCTTCTTGGCCTGGCCATCTTGCTGCTAGTGATGGGATGGCCCCTTGCTTAGAGAGGCAGCCTCCTTTTAAAAAAATCTCTTGTCATCTTTCTTGCCTATGTGCTTTCACTGGGGAATTGCCAGGCGCCAGCCCCTCCCTGGGGTTCTGAGTAGAAAGTTGTTCAAATCAAGGCCCCTACCAGCAGCAAACCTCTTGTTCCACTAGAGTAGAAGCATTCAATGTTGATGGCCATCGATTGCTCTATCACAGCTTCCTGGACATAATCTTTACACTACGTGTAATGTCCCTGCCTCAAAATGGCTACTCTAATCCACAATAAAGGTCACAATCATAAATGGGGTTTTCAGAAAACGATGTGAAATTCCTAACTTGACACAGACTTATCCCCAAAGAGTCATAGCTTTGTGTATTAAACGTGTGAGGCCAACCTACATGCACACTGCTGCTCAGAATGGTTTCTGGCTGCTTCTAAGGCTATATCTACACTGCAAGAGCTACAGCTATGCTACTATAGTGTAGACGCTTGCTACTGTGACAGAAGGAGTTTTTTCATTGCTGCAGTAAATCCACATCTTCTCCCCCCCTCCCCCCGATAATTCTTCCATCAATCTAGTGGTGTCTAAACGAGGGCTTAGGTTGGCTTAACTATGTCTACATTTTTCACACCCTGAACGACATAGATCGACTGAAGTTTTAGGTGCAGGCCAGACCTTAGACACGGAACACAGTGGGCATGAGCAGAGGGCTCACCAGGTTTTACCCTATTCCTATATCCTACAGTGGCCAACCCCTAGGTAGGGAGAATAGACTCCACTTCAAATCATTGCATGTTTAGTTTCATTTTGGGTTTCACACCTACAAGTTACGGTGATTGGAGCCCTATCCGGTAGAAAGACAGATAGAGAGCTCTAATCTTGCCTGAAAACTCTTTGAGGCAAGAATTGTCTTTTTGTTGTATGTTTGTACAGTGCCTAGAACAGTGGGACTTGGACCTATAGACACTATTGTAATCTAAATAATGAAGCATAATCATCATCTAGCAATCTAATACATACAGCTCGTTATTCTGTCCTATCCCTCCAATCTATCAGTTAGCTAGAGAGATAAACAATCGGATTAGAGAACTAGTTTGAGAGAGATTAGATCACTAGAGTGAGAGTGAAAGAGAGCAAGTCCCATTCTGTCTTCACTTGAGAGTTGTGCTGGATAGTCACCTGTTCCCACTACCATTGCATGCCGTGGTGTAAAGTGACAATGGCAGCAGAATGGAAATTGGAATAAGTCCATCGTGAACTATTGCCTGGGAGACCCATGGTAACCACAACAGGGGCTCTGCCTGTGACATCTGGAGTAAGTGAGATTAATATGTGTATGGTGGAGATTGCAAATGTCTGACTGAAATGCACACACTGCAGAAATCCTTCCTCATCAGAAGGGGAGGGCTTTAAACACAGCCCTTAATATGCATCCCCAGTGAGGGGTCTCCCTGCACATGAGTGAGATCTGGCAAAACAACAGGAACCTGAAAGGACTTGATAATATTTTTGGGTAGGCAAGATACCTCCCTTCCCCCTCCCCCCGAGTTATATACATTACATGGGCTGGGCAATGATTGCTGAGATTCCTTAAAGCCAGGAGGTGGGCTGGAATTCACACAAAGGTTTCAGAGCCCAGGTGTTTGTAAACAGTGCATTGTAATACACTGCAGCTGGCAATTAACAATGTAACCTGCAGCAAACCATAGGACTTGATCCCTGCTCCACTGAAGTCAATGAGCTTTGCCATTGACTTTAATGGGTGTAGCAGGATCAGGCCCACGGAGAAGATTCTGAAGGTACATTCCCTGGGTAGGAAGCTGCTGAGCACTCAGACCCAGTGATCAGAGTGTTTAGAGGATGGAACTTTGCTGTCTCTGGTGCAGATGGACACAGCGCTTGGGTTAGAGTTGGGGCAAACAATTTATTAAGGCTGGAATTTTCAGAAGGGGGCCAGATTCGCCAAAGGGGTCAGCTCCTACATAGGCACCTAAAGTCATAGAGGTCAAGGTCAGAAGGGGCCATTTTGTTCATCTCGTCCGACTTCCTGCATAACACAGGCCAGAGAGCCCCATCCAGTAATTCCCTATCCCTTCTTTTGCACCTGGAGCAGAGCTTTTAGCACACACCGTTTTTGTACCATTATAACTATGCCTGTTAGGGGTGTGATTTGTTGTTTACCAACATAGTTATACTGGTACAAGCCCCAGTGTAGATGCAGTTAAACTGGTACAACAGTGCCTTATACTGGTATTGTTTATTCCCCTTCAGCTTTATTGCTGTAAAGCAGTGTTGCCTAGTGGCTAGAGCACTGGACTGGGATTCAGGGTTCAATGACACTGGCCTCCAGGTGACCATGGGCAAGTTGCTTCACTTCTCTGTGCCTCAGTTTCCCTAACTGTCAAATAGAGGTAATGATACTGACTCCCTTGGTAAAGTGCTTTGAGCTCTATGGATAAAAAGTGCTGTATGAGAGCTAGCTATTGTTGTTATACGAGATGGGGTCTCGACCTCACACAGGCAGATGCAGAGTTAATCAGAGCCTGAGCGCAATTAGTGCACCTGAATGCACTTGGGGGGTGGCCCAACTCCAACTGAGGATGAGTCCCAACTGGAGAGGAGCTGTGTATCTGAATTAAGAATAAGTTCAGCTGTGAAGAGCAGGGGGTGGTAACTAATAAAGGAAGGAGTTCAGGGCTGTAGAGGGGAAGTTGGAGGCTAGTATGCATTGGGATCCTCTCTGGAGAAAAGAGCTCCAGCAATGGGCCAGGAGAGACACTGGGAAGTCATAGGGGTGGAGCAAACTCCTGGGGTGAACCTGCATGAAAGGGCAAGGCCCAGGGAGGTAGGATCAGGGGTTGGGTTTCTGCAGGGAAGAGACATGGACACAGAGACAGTCTGGAAGAGGCAGACAAGAGCTTGACCTCTAGGGAGAAAGCTCTGGGAAGCATTGATCGGTATGAGAGCAGGAAAGAACTAATAAAATAATGTAATATATAGAGATATACCTATCTCTTAGAACTGGAAGGGACCCCAAAAGGTCATTGAGTCCAGCCTGCTGCCTTCACTAGCAGGGCTAAGTACTGACTTTTGCCCCAGATCCCTAAGTGGCACCCTCAAGAATTGAGCTCACAACCCTGGGTTTAGTAGGCCAAGAGTCAGACCACTGAGCTATCCCTCCCCCTGAGGCCTAGAAAGGGGTGAAGAACCTACAGAGAGGTGAGCTCAGGAAAGGGGAAAAGGGCCTAGAGCCTGGCCGAGGTAGTCAAGGGAGGCAATTAAAAATCTGAGGGAGCAGATCTTAGCTGCTTGCTTCAGGGTCCCTGGGCTGGAACCCAGAGTAGAGAGAAGGTCTGGGTTCCCCTTGAAGCCATGAAGGAAAGTGGGGTGAAATCCCCTGAGTTGAGCAGTGTAAGGATCATTGAGCTCAGAGCTGGGCTGAAGACCTGCTGTAAGGTTTCTGGACTACTGTTCTGTCAGAGTCTCTGTTACCAGAGGGGATGGGTCATGAGACCACCACAGGATCACAGTGTCTGTCAGCAGGGGACTCCAGGGGAAGAGTGCAAGCCATGCCCAGCCATGAGAGGTACAGGTTGGTGAGTCATTCCTCTATACCCAGTGTAATTGCATCTGCAGCAGTGGGCGGCACACCTTTAACTACACTGACACAGCTCTTATGTGCAGACAAACCCTTAGGCTCATAGTTTAAGGTTAGAAAGGACCATTGTGATCATCTTATCTACAAGTAGTCAGAACTCTAGAGTTCAGCAGGTTGGGTTCACACTGGATACTGACATCCCCTCTGGATATTAATCACAATGGGTGCTGCTCTCAGGGCCGGCTCCAGGCACCAGCCCTCCAAGCATGTGCTTGGGGCGGCACCTGGAGGGGGGTGACGCTCACCCGGGGAGAGCGGGGCCGCGGCCGGGCTCGCCGCCCTCCCCCCGGCGCTCCGGCCGGTCGGGGAGAGCGGGGCCGCGGCCGGGCTCGCCGCCCTCCTCCCGGCGCTCCGGCCGGCCGGGAAGAGCGGGGCCGCCCTCCCCCAGCGCTCTGGCCAGCCGGGGAGAGCGGGCCCACGGCCAGGCTCGCCGCCCTCCTCCCAGCGCTCCGGCCGGTTGGGGAGAGCGGGGCCCCGGCCAGAGCGGGGGGCGGGGAGCAGCGGGAGGCTTTTTTGCCTGGGGCGGCAAAAAAGCCAAAGCCGGCCCTGGCTGCTCTGTACTAAAAAGTCTTGAAAATGAGGCTCTTACATAGGTGTCTAATGGAGCTGAGGTTTCTTGAAAACCTGGCTTTGCTTATGGATGTTGAGCACTGGAAATTGAAGCCCTGCATGAAATTCAGCTCCTCGGTTCGTTTGTGAATTGTCAGAGAATAAACTTTGCTGTTTACTAGAGTTGGTTGTAACAGAGAAATGATTCTTTGTCATGGGGGGATTAGGATTTTTCCCTCCAATTTTGGTTGAAACCCTGAACTCCTCTCCCTAACTGATGCATCAAGTCTTGCTATTGTGGCATGTGATTGGTCACCTAAGCCACATGGTATTTCCTCTCCTTGATTGGTTGCCTTTTACTTGAGGTATGAAGCTGTCTCTGTCTGGGAACTCCACCACCCTTCTCACTCCTCACTCTCTTGATATGTCACATGGGATTCTCTACAGAAGCTCAAAATAGAGAGATTAAGAACTGTACAGTCCCTTGGGGGGGGGGACACTCAAACCTTTAGTAAAGATTCATATGATGGAGGGGCTGGCATGCATAGATGCCCCACCCCACTGGTACATTTTCCACCAAGGCTGGAGCATGGTGGAAAATGTACCAGTCTACTTTCCAGAACAGTCAGCTTTAAAGGGGCCATGCATTGGGCTTGACAATTCTAACCCACTTTGCCTAGGAACCGTTACTCTGCAAACTGGCTGTTTTGCCAAGCCAGATGGCCTTTAACAGATGACCCGGTGCCAGGAGACAGAGTATACCTGGATTTCAGCTCATTGAGGTTCTCATTAAAACCAGGGTTATTCTCGACATGTGTTTATATTTAGTGCCTTTTATTTTTATATTGTCTTCCTGTTCCATGCCGTAACTATGGGCGTGGTGTTATATCTTCTACATATATCCTCTCCGTATGAAGATATAAGCAATAGGGGTAACTTTATGGCCCAGTCTGTTTCCAGTTCACTGTGGAGTATGTCCTGGGCAGAGTGTTTGTTTTTACAGAGCCAATTGATTCCCAACATGAGATGAATGCTACAGTAAGGTAGGGGACAATAACTACAACCTGAGAACTAAAATCTGTCCACAGTTGTACCCATGCAACCTGCTCTGAAGTCTGGGGCTTTGCATAGGTGTTACCATGGGCCAAACTTGGGCTTCAGTTTTCAGTAACATGGGGTAGCCGTGTTAGTCTGTATCTACAAAAACAACAAGGAGTCTGGTGGCTTTCAGTAAGGTACAGCTGTTCACCAAAGGTGATCGTAGTTGCTACAGGAAAGAGAATGAATCGTCAGTGGCATTCCCACCTGCTTAAGCTAGTGTTGCCTTGCCACTGTGCTGTTTGTCACAAGTTGTTTGTCACAGCTGTCCCTTGAACACTGCGCCAGACTGAGAACACTAAACACACCCTGAAATATCTCCAAGGGTGATACCACATGGCTGCACCCTCAGGTTGTGTTGTGACGCCATTTGGTGCCATGGTGCAGTAGCACTGTGTTCCCACATCATAAGGTTTTAGTGGGATGACACAGCATCAAGAGAACATCAGAGACAAGTCATACAATAATGTTGCCAGAGGGGAAGAATACTTAGAAAGTGGCCATCCGGTTCCCGACACCATCTGGTGATGTGAGATCAGCAGATGCACATGTTCTTGTTACTGTTAACCGGTATTGAAGCAGGATGGATACTGACGTTCGGTCTCTGACGCAAGGTTTCCAGAGTCACTGGTGTCACTAATGATGTCTGTTTCAGTAAGCTGGAGTGGGTGCAGAATGAGCAAGACTCTCAGGAATACTCTAGAGATGATACTGAAGCAAAATCTATAGCCTGGAGAACCCCCCAACTTTGGGCACATAGAAGAGAGGAATTTGAAATCTGGATCTCAGTTTGTGGCTATGGCCTGTTGCTGTTTTCCAGACACAGTTTGCTGGAGTTAGAGTTGAGCTTTCAGAGTGACAAGCTGGGAAAAGATACACTAGGTGCAGCCTTTTCTGATTCAATGTCCGAAATCACCCAGGCCCTAGAGTGGATATTTGGGTAGTAGTAAGGATTGTATAGCTCTAACATGTTTGAGTACCTGGCAGACTAACTGGCAGGCGTGTTAAGAATGGTAAAGATTAAATATATAAGTAAATAATTGAACTGCACACCCATTGCTTCATGCCATTGGGTAGCCTCTAGATTTATACAAAGTGTGCCAGGCCTGCAAGATAGAGAATGGGATCTCACAGGCTTGAGTCAAATGCATGTGGTTGCTACCATCCTTCTGCTCCCATAGTCTGGAAAGCTACCTTCCTAGCCAAGCTGCTAGGGGTTAATTACATTTTTACAAAAGCTGAATGTTCCATGCTGCTCATTTGACCACAGTATGTCTTTAAAAGGATGGAAGAAGAGCAGGCAGATGTTACCGGTCAAAAGACAGACTGAATACACACACTTCTCTCTTTTATTTAACATCCGCACTGTCTGTGCATGTGACATTACCCAGCAACAGGTGGGGCTACAGGATACTACCTATCTGGGTACATTGGGAGGTGCAAGGTCAAAGAATGAGATTGAAAGCCTGGCTTCATTGAAGTCAGTTGGGGGGAGGGGAGGGCGTTGTCATTGACAGCAGTGGGATTTGACCCCCAAGTGCCTATAACCAAGCAATAAGTTCAGTATGGTGTCATCACCCAGAGTCTGCAGGCTGTCTAACAGCAACTTTGAGAAGTGAGAACTCCCCCGTCCCACAGTAATCTCAATGAGGGGTTAACTCTGAAATGTAATGATGGGACTTTAAATGTCAGCATTAACTACTTCATTGCTAATCATAGTGAGGACGGTGGGAGAAAAGCTGGTGACTGGGAGATGCTGGAAGGAAAGACATGCAAAGGCAAGAAAGGAGGACAGAAGCAGACACAAAAGAGGGAGAGAAACAGAGAAATGAAGAGAGGGAGGAAGAGAAACAGAGGTCCTAAAGGGGAGCAGATTTCCCCCCTGAGTGATGCTGGATACAATAAGATACTTAACAAATAATGCTAATAACTAAATGTTTGGTTACAACGTAAAGGCCAAATTCCATCTTCGATCTTTATCCAAAGCTTGTCAGTGAGCAACTGTACTGTAGATTAAGGGGGAGTAGAGTCCTATATTGACACCCAGCCCATGAATTATAATTAAAAATTGAATTTTAACCTCTCCATGAAATGCGTTTGACACTCTGGTCTAGACTGCGGTTGGACCATCAGTTACTTCCATATATAAATATTCCACACAACACATTGCTGCTTCTTATGTCTATTTAATGCCAATGCCCCCAGGGTCAGAAATCAGCAGCAGGGCTTGAACTTTCAACATCTGGATCTTAATGCATGCAGGTCGACTGCCTGAGTTAAAATATCCAGTTCTTTTAGCCACAGCTGTAGCAGGCTCTTCACCCTCTGTGTGGTCAAGTGACTGCTAGAGGCAGACAGAGCATCACACCAAGTGGTGATAGCTTACAGATAGAAAATGTTGTCACATCTCTATCTCTTTGACTGTCATTGCAACACAATATGTCACAATGTCATAATGATCACCCACTGATCAAGGAGGATTTAATACCACTTTGCATTAGGTTCCTGAACAAGCTGACTGGACCGTATTGTCAGTTGGGAGCCATGGTGACATAGCATATCATCTACTATACAAGGAATGCCACTAGATAGGAGAGGGTAAGGCACCAAAATACAAGTTAGAATTGCTTCGTTAATAGAAAAGGCTGGGAAAGAATATTCCACTGAAAATTTAAACTTTTTAGCCAAAAAACATTTTTTCCCAGTTTTTAGCAGCCAAAAAAAAAATCAGCTGAAAAACTGGGTTTTAGGTTTTCAAATGAGAAATTAAGGAAAACTTGAGGAAATAGACCCTTTCTGTGGAAAATTTTTCATTTACTCAAAACCCCATTTTTTTAAAGGAGTGGAACAGTTTTAACCTTCCCTGAGGATCTCAAAGGGCCTGGTCTCTGGAGTGCTTAGATACCACAGTGATGGGTACTACAGAAAATCCTAATAGGGATACATGAGGCTATTGTGTGCTACCAGAATATACATATTTACTGCTAAGTATCTCTTCTCCCGCATGGCCGGTCAGCATTGTTATCCCCATTTTACAGATGGGGAGAAGGAAGCAGAGAGAGGCTAAGTGTCTTGTTGTGACGTTCCCCTGGTGTTATCTGGAGCAGTGATCTGCTAGATCACTCCAATCCTTGACTCTGGGAGCCAGCCTTACCCTGCTCTGCTGTGAGAACCCCCACTCCTGGGCTGTTCATGCACAGCCTCCGGCATGTAAGCTGCTCCTTGGATTGTGCAACCGAATGACACTAGCCAATATCTCCAGTCCCAGACACAACCCTAGGAACCTCTGTCTTGCAGTGTCCAGTTATGCCCACTGGATGCTGCAAGCTTATATGAGTTTGTCAATTTAACAAAGAAATTGCTATGTTCCAGGCTTGTTATTCCAAGGGGAGTCTCTGACACGCTTCAAACCAAATGCACTGCTTCAGGTAGAATAAACAAACAAATTTAGTAACACAAAAGATAGATTTTAAGTGATTATAAGTCAAAGCACAACAAGTCAGATTTGGTCAAATGAAATAAAAGCAAAACGCATTCTAAGCTGATTTTAATGCTTTCAATGCCCTTACAAACTTTGATGCTTCTCACCACAGGCTGGCTGGTTGCCCTTCAGCCAGGCTCTCCCCTTTGATCAGCGCTTCAGTCGCTTGGTGGTGATGTCTGTAGATGGAGGTGGAAGAGAGAGGACGAGCATGGCAAATGCCTCTCCCTTTTATCATGTTCTTTCTTCCCTCTTGGCTTTGCCCCCCCCCTTCAGGGTCAGGTGAACAATACCTCGTGATAGTCCCAGACTGGCCAGGGAAGGGGGGTGACTCACTCGAGAGTCCAACAGATCCTTTGTTGCTGCCTAGGCCAGTGTCTTTTGCTCATGTGAGGCTGGGCTGGGTTTGTCCCATACATGTCCTGATGAGGTGTGAACTGCCCCTCTGTTCCTGGAGAGTTTTGCCTGGGCTTGTTATAAGCCATGAGGACACATTTTCAGCCTCATAACTATACACCTCTACCCCAATATAACGCAACCCGATATAACACGAATTCTGATATAACGCGGTAAAGCAGTGCTCCGGGGGGGGGGGCTTTGCACTCCGGCGGATCAAAGCAAGTTTGATATAACGCGGTTTCATCTATAATGCGGTAAGATTTTTTGGCTCCCGAGGACAGAGTTATATCGAGGTAGAGGTGTATATGAAATTACAACCTATAACGTTACTATAACAACAATGCTCAGTGCATCATGAGCCTTCCGAAGACACCCAACATGACAAACTTTGCATTGGATACCACACAATCATATTATAAGGATGAACATGGGGGTGCAGGGTATTTCCCTGAGGTACAGAGTGTCACACTTGTCCCAAGGCAGAGTTGGAAATAGAATTCAGGAAGCTATGCTGATCCTTTGCAGCCAACCACTAGCCCACATTCTCATGAAACAACAGAGTGGAATTGTTTTTAAACCACTGCCCCCAAAACACCCACAAATTAGGTCCATTCCGTCCTTCTCGTGGGGCTCTGGTGACTCTCCCTCTGTTTGTGGCTGATGATGTCATCAGAACTCACAGATGGAATTGTGTTCTTAGTACATACAATTCTGGAAGCGGCTTATTTGGGCTATTCTATAGTTGCTTAGTAAAATCTCCTGGGCCGCCTTTTCTGAGGCTCCAGATCCCTTTTCCTTTCTCACAGGTCGCCACCGTTTTCCTCCTCCCAGGAGATTATATTTTTGTTGCGTGGAGAAAGCCCAGTCCTGGGATGGAGGTTTTCACTGCGGGTCATTGACATATTTCCCCCAGTTCAAGTTTTAGTAACGAAGCTGATGACTATGATTGGGGTCAGAGTGGCATATTGTACTCTCGTTTGCACCCAAAGCTAATAGAGTTTCTGTGTTTACACTGCTGTAGTAGGGAGCAGAGTTTGGCCTAAGAATTTTAAAGGGCAGAACTTTCAGTAAGATTAAGGCAGACAGGCTCTCGGGGACAGAATGAGGCTAGTTCAGCTGACAACTGATGGGAGATGAAAGTGCTTTCTATTATTCATCTTTAGCCCTGGTCCGGGGAGATGGGGGCTGGGTTTTATCGTTCATGAGCTGACAGAGATGCAATAGCAGCCTGGCAACAGAGGTTGACATGCTTGGTGCAACAATGAGGGTCAGTTTTTGAATAACACTGGCTTGAGCCACAAGCATAGAGCAGGCTGGAGCAGAGTAAAACTTCCCCCCAGGCCTGCTGATGCATCTCAGTCCTGACCTGCAGGACTGCCCCCTGCCTCCCTCCCTGCCCTGCTATTCCAGTCCTCAATCCCTACCCACTCCGCCAGTGCACCTCAGTCCTGTCCTTCAGCACCCACTGCCCTTCCAGTCTTGGTCTCCCATAGTGCTCTGCTGATGCACCTCAATCCCCTCTTGCAGCACCCCAGCTATTCCTGGGCTCCCCACACAGCTCTGTCAATGCATCCCAGTTCTGATGGGCAGCACCTCTTGTTCTTCCAATCCTGAGCCTCCCGCACAGCTCTGCTCAGGCACCATACAGACATTAAGACCAGAAGGGACCATCGTGATCATCTAGTCTGATCTCCTGCGTATCGTAGGCCACAGAACCTCATCCACCCGCTCCTGTAATAGGCCCATAACCTCTGGCTGAGTTACTGAAGTCCTCAAATCATGATTTAAAGACTTCAATTTACAAAGAAACCACCCTTTACACTAGTTTAAACCTGCAAGTGACCCCATGCTGCATCTCCAGTGTAGGATGTGGGTTTCACACAGCTGACAGGCTGCACTCTGGGAAGGCCCCTGGCCACTGGAATGCACTTTCCCCTTAGGTTGCCAGACCCCTGATTTATTAGCCTTCCAGATGCATGGCAAGGCTCACTTTACTTTTCCCCTCAGGCATTTAGGGAGGGAGTGGGATGAGGGCTGCATGGGGTTATCTACTGGCAAGGGATAATTACATTGTGGGGCTGTGCCTGATGATACTTCTGTGAGGTATTGTCAGTGGATTTAAATGGTCAAATGGGATTTTTTCCCCACTTACTCAGTCCCTTCCTCCATGCCAGCAGCTGTGCGTTTTTTTTCACAGCAGAGAGAGCTGCAGTACAGTCCCCTTCCTAAGGAGGAAATGCCACTGTGCCAGCAGGGGATGCTCTTTTCCCTCAGACTGCATCCTGCCTTCCCCCATATTCATTCTGAGCGGAAGGATCCCAGAACACAGGAATCAGTTTGCCCATCTCTAAAATTCAGCCACTTCAGGAGAGGAATGCAGCAACACTGCATAGAAATGTTGTATGGGAAGTGAAGAATACCCTTGTCATGCTGTCTTAGAGTAGCTCACGACCATGAGTCCCAGCCTCAGGGCAGACTGTCACAAAGCAGGGCAGAGACCCCCAAATGCCTGTATGTTCTATAATTAGATTTTACCAACCCAGTAACAATGTGAACTCCTAAAGCACTATAACAGCCTTACCATGGACTTCCAGACCGTCCCCTTGGGCACTCCAATCTATTTTGCCATCCAGGCAAGCTGGACTTAGTGATAGTTGGTTGCTGTATACCAAAGATCACAAAATATTCAGGTTGCTCCCAGTCCCAAGGGACCAGTCACTTACCCCAGATCAATTTGTACCTTAGATCTCACACCAAAGACAACACTTGTAGCCAGTCCTACAGTAAACTAGCTACGGATTTATTAACTAGGAAAAAGAAATGAGAGCGTTATTACAAGGTTAAAGCAAGCAAACATATATACACAAATGAGTTACAGTCTATGTATGGTTTTAAAAAGTGACAGAGTTGTAGTAATCTGCCAGCTCTGAATGTCTTTAGGGCTAAGCCAGGTTGACCCTGGGGATCTCTGATTCTGTTTCATAGCTCTGGCCCTGTGAGAATCCAAACAGCAAAAGAGATGAGAACATTTCTTGTCAGCTATTTTTATTTCTTTGTTAGAGAATTCAAGCTACTGGGACGAGCCCTTTTGCACATAGCCTCTTAAATATTACCTTATAGCAAGGGATAAAGAAATGATAAGGGAGATTAATGCAGGCAGCATCTTACAAGCATTTCATAAAGTCTAAATGCTAAACATGTTGTTATAAGTCCAATACCCATTTTAGTCACACTAACACACAGGTGACACAGACTGGTTTCCAGCAATGAATTTGTCAGTGCTCGGCTGAGGCCTAAAGCTTTGGCAAGAGCTGGCATCTGGTCTGCTAGCGTCACACCCTCTCTTACCAAACTCTCCCCAACGCTCACTCTCCATTATAGAGAAGCAGACATTCCTGGGTGTGCCTCGAATGTGCCCTGCCTGTGTGGAAGGACATATTGCCCCCCCACACACACACACGCTCAATGCCCACTGGAAAGTTCCCGTTGGCTCAAGGGGCAGCTGGAGCAAGCCCTGAGTTTCCGGTTTGTGCATGCATGTTTTGTCCAGGACATTTCCTTTTCTGAGCACCTCCCCTGGCGCGAGCTCTGGGAGTGGAATCCATGGCAGCCAGGTTCCTCTGATCCACAACAGTATATCAAAGTACTTGTGGCTTTGTGGATGATGAATCTGCAAGACCCCAAACTAGCCCACTCCGCAGACTTGCCCGTCCTTCCCATCAGATCAAACCAGTAGGGGCTGATGCCCAGGAGCACCCCCTGCCAGCTGGCAGTGACAGGAAACAGGCCTCTTTAATGGCATTCATTTTACGTTTGGGTGTAAACTTTATTTTTACACCCAGGGAGCTTTCTGGATCCACAGTCTGTATTTTATCATGGAGACATTAATGCAAAAGCATAACTTCATCCTACCCCCGTTATCTGACTCCCTATAAGTAGGGCCCTACCAAATTCGCGGCCATGAAAAACACGTCATGGACTGTGAAATCTGGTCTTTTGTGTGCTTTCACCCTACACTATACAGATTTCACAGGAGAGATCAGTGTTTCTCAAATTGGGGGTCCTGCCCAAAAGGGAGTTGCAGGGGGGTCACAAGGTTATTTTAGAGGGGAGGTCGCGGTATTGCGACCCTTACTTTTGCGCTGCCTTCAGAACTCAGTGGCCAGAGAGTGGTGACTGTTGGCGGGGCGCCCAGCTCTGAAGGCAGCGCCCCACCAGCAGCAATGCAGAAGTAAGGGTGGCAATACCATACCATGACAAGGAGTCCTGTGGCAGATGACATGCGTCTGACGAAATGGGTATTCACCCACGAAAGCTTATGCTCCAATACTTCTGTTAGTTTATAAGGTGCCACAGGACTCTTTGTCGCTTTTTACAGATCCTGACTAACACGGCTACCTCTCTGATACTTAGTATCATACCATGTCACCCTTACTTCTGCGCTGCTGCCTTCAGAGCTGGGTGGCTGGAGAGTGGCGGCAGCTGACTGAGGGCCCAACTCTGCAGGCAGCAGCACAGAAGGGGGGCAATACCATACCATGCCATCCTTACTTCTATGCTACTGCTGGTGACGGCTGTGCCTTCAGAGCTGGGCTCCCAGCCAGCAGCCACCGATCTCCAGCTGCCCAGCTCTGAAGGCAGCACTGCTACCTGCAGCAGCGCAGAAGTAAGGGTAGCAGTACCGCAACCCCCACTACAATAACCTTGTGACCCCCCACAACTCCTTTTTGGGTCAGAACCCCTACAGTTAGAACACTATGAAATTTCAGATTTAAATAGCTGAAATAATGAAATTTACTATTTTTTAAATCCTATGACTGTGAAATTGACCGTGAATTTGGTAGTACCCTATCTATAAGTCTCCTCAGACTGCGCTCAGGTTTGCACAGAGCCCCACTGCAATCCCAACTCCTCGTACAAGTTCCCCCCATACGTGGCTGCTGAGGTGGGAGTGGTGAGAGAGACTGCAGGCCATGTGAAGCAGAGGGATTTGAACTGACAGCTCCATGTCCTTGGCATATGTACGAATCCCTAATGAATGAGCCTTGTTCTATATGCTCAGTAGATCTCTGCTGATGTGTGATGGAGGGTGAGGGAGACTGAGCAGGTATTGATGCCAGGCCAGAGGAGACATGAATCAGGAAGGAGGGCAATTGGAAGAGCTGAGTTACTGCTAGCTTAGACCCAGATCCTCAAAGGTGCTTAGACTCCTAACTTCTGTCTAGGTCTGGAGCTTGGCTGAGCTCAAAGCCATGAGCTCAGCCAAGCTTCTTCACGCAGCGCACAGTCAACTTGTGGAACTCCTTACCTGAGGAGGTTGTGAAGGCTAGGACTATAACAATGTTTAAAAGGGGACTGGATAAACTCATGGTGGCTAAGTCCATAAATGGCTATTAGCCAGGATGGGTAAGAATGGTGTCCCTAGCCTCTGTTCGTCAGAGGATGGAGATGGATGGCAGGAGAGAGATCACTTGATCATTGCCTGTTAGGTTCACTCCCTCTGGGGCACCTGGCATTGGCCACTGTCGGTAGACAGATACTGGGCTAGATGGACCTTTGGTCTGACCCAGTACGGCCTTTCTTATGTTCTTATATGTTCTTATGTTAAGGGGAGATGCATAAGCAGCATCACCCCAGGAGTAGCTCTAGGAGAGATTGTGCTTCAGCGACAAGGCACATCCCCTCTATCCTTCCTCCTTGCTGGGCAAGGGGATTGTAATGTGATGCTGGCCACGGGAGCAGAGCCAAAGCTCTCCCCTGTCTTTGTTCCCCCTTGCCCAACTCTTTGAGGTACAGTAGTGGTTACGAACCTGCACCCACTCCCAAAGTCTTGGTATCTCCCTCAGGGGCTAAGGGTGGGGGGCACCCCTTACTCCTGTGCCCGGCATATAGTCCAGGTCCCAATCTACAGCTGGTTTAAATTTTTGAATGAAAAGCTCTTTCAAGGCAAAATGGCTTTTTAAAAAATGGATTATTTTGCAAAAAATTGTCAAAAACGTGATTTTTATGTGTGAGTGTGAAAAATGTTGTGCTCTTTTGGGGGATATTTTTTTCAAAAAAAAAAAAAAAAAGTCAATGGCCATTTCCATAACATCTTGTATACTGTTTTTGATACAAACTTTGATTTTTTTTTTTTAAATTCATGAATAATTTGTGGAAAACTATACAGGCCTGCTTCTCTGAAAACTCAGATTTTTTCACCAAAAAGAATAATTTCTTATTTTTTGACCAGCTCTGTCATAATCTAATTTATAGAAGGGAAGCCTGGTTTATTGGCTCACAAGAGCCTGGATCCAACAAAATTGAAGAGGGTGCAGAGAAAAGCCACAAAAACTATTCAGGACCTGTAGATAATGCCTTACAGTGAGACATTTAAGGCATTTGATTTGTTTAGTTTATCAACAAGAAGATCAAGAGTGTACAAGTACCTTCATGGGGAGGAAATACTAGGTGGTAAAGGCCTCTTTAATTTATCCGAGAAAGGCAGAAAAAGATCCAGTGGTTGGAAGTTAAAGCCAGACAAAGTCAAATTAGAAATAAGACATTTTTAACAGTGAGGGTGATTAACCACTGGAGCAAACTGCCAGGAGAAGAGGTGGATTCTCTATCACTTGGCATCTTCAAGTCAAGGCCAGAGGCCTTTCTGGAAGATCTGCTTCAGTCAAACATAAACTGTTGGCCTTAATACATGGGTAACTGGGTGAAATTCCATGGTCTGTTACGCAGGAGGTCACATTAAATCACCCAATGGTCCCTTCTGGACTTAAAAATCTATCAATCTATGAATTTAGAAGCCCGGGGCATTAACTTTGTGTGACCTCAGACAAGTCACTTCCCATCTCTATGCCTCAGCTTCCCCTTCAGTAAAATGAGCTTAGTGTAGTTCTCTTTAGAGTCATGGTCTTGAGGAAGCCAGCAGCTTCTCACCCCCTGCTCCCCTCTTTTGTCTTTTAGGCAGCTGTGTGCCAAGGGCTGTGTCCCATACAAACAGGATTTGGCCTCCGTCTGATAGTCAACTTATACTAATCAGTTTACTTTAGGAGCTGTGAAAAGAGAGAATTCCATTTCTTGACAGCACTCTAATGCTCCAGCACTTTTGTCTTCAAAGTCCTAGGACTTACCACACGCGTTGCAGCGGCACCCTTGACCTAGATGTGAGGAGGATTGTTACTGATGGAGTCAGTTGATGTCATACAGGCCTGTGCCATCTGTCAGGTGTAGCATGGGGCTGGAGTGATATGAGAAGGATCACAGGAGAGTTGGATGTGTTAGGAACATTCAGAAACTGGGTGGTTTTAAATGTACCAGTTGTGAGGAGAACTATCCAGTTATCCGAAGGGGAATGAGTATGAAGCTGGAGATGCTAGGGAGGCCAGCACTTTGGAACAGTGAAAGAGACCATGGGTAAAATTTTCAAAATCGCGTAAGTGTCTTTCATAGAGGCCAGAAGGAACCACTGTGATAATCTACTCTGATGTCCTCTAAAACACTGGCCAGAGAACTTCCCCAAAATAATTCCCAGAGCAGATCTTTTACAAAAATACCCAGTCTTGATTTAAAAATTGTCTGCGATGGAGACTCTACTATGAACCTCGGTAAGTTGTTCCAATGGTTAATTACTCTCACGCTTAAAAATTTACACCCTATTTCCAGTCTGAATTTGTCTAGCTTCAATTTCCAGCCATTGGATTGTGTTAGACCTTTCATTACTGGATTGAAGAGCTCATTATTAAATATTGTTCCCCAAGTAGATATTTATAGACTGTAATCCAGTCATCCCTTACCCTTCTCTTCGTTAAGCTAAACAGATTGAGCTCCTTGAGTCTATCCCTATAAGGGATGTTTTCTAATCCTCTAATCGTTGTTGTAGTTCTTCTCTGAACCAGTTTATCAACTTTCTCTTCAAATGATGGGCACCCGCACTGGACACAGGATTCCAGCAGGGGTCACACCAGCACCAAGCCTAAATCCTATTTTCAAAAGTGGCTTAAGCACTTAGGAGCCTAAGGTGCTTTTGAAAATGTTGAGCTATATTCCAAAAATCCGTCCCAGGCTTTACATCAGGCCCAGTCCATGCTAGGCAGAACTTTGGGAGTTTAGTTCATGCTATGTAAATACCCATGTTGTGCAGATGTGATCAGTAAAGCTGAGAAATTACTGTACTTGAACACTGAGTCTGCCAAGTCTTGGGGTATTAATTCAGGCAGCTCCCACTAATCTGGGGCTGTAAACAACACTGCTGACTGACATCCCCATGGTCCTGGAAATCCATGAAAAGTGAAGAAACAAACTATTCTGATACGGACCAATGCAACCCCAATCTGCTGGCCAATTTTACTGCTAATGCTGTCTCATTCTGTGGGTTCTCCCCACCTAGCAACATTGTGTTTGCTATTCATTGCCAGAGGCATTGCTTCTGAGAGCCTTTGATTTGTGATGGCAAGGCTGACACTATTAATATTGCTATGGACTGATTTCTTAGAAACAGCCAGAGACCCCATTAATGGCATTGCTCATTCATTGGACACATGCACACAGCACAGCTACTGGCACTGGAGTGTATCTTCCCAGGGGAAAATTGCATATGGTGGAGAAACTTACTGCACATCTGACCAAAATTACTGCCTGGAAATGGGCAAAACCAGAAGTGGAGAACTGACCTGCCCAATTCAGAGCTTTGGTGCTTTAGAGAAAGTAGAAACGGAATCTCAAGCTGTTTCAAAATCTGATGGACAAGCCTTTGCCAAACCAAAAGCCTAACCTAGGCTCTCTGCTCTGTGTCCAGTTATTATTATGTGGCTGGATTGATGTGATCTGTATTTACGGAAAATGAGAAGCACAAATACGAGAGCTGGTTTGGCATTTTTCAAATTTTAAAAGTTTTTTTTTTTAATCAGGACATTTTTAATGTCTTTCTCATGATCCCCCCCCCCCGTCTTTTGACAAAAACCTTGAAAATTCAACTAAAAAGTATATTTATTCTTTGCAAGTCACCCACTTCCCCCACATTATTGTACCAGCTCTAACAAATATGCCACTATAATAACTACAGGCCTAATTCTTTCACACCAGGATTGGTATTAGATGCCTGTGGGAAATAGACTCTAACTGCAGCACCAAAAATTTTCTCTTGTGGAATTCAATAAAGACAATAGACATCAGTAGCTGAATTGCAGTGTTTATTTAATTGGCATGGGCTGAGGTGATTTGAACAGGGATAGAGAGTCAAAAGACTTTGCTTCTGCCTCTGTGGGTACGTCTTCACTTACATCCGGGTCCGGATGTAAGCAATCGATTTTCTGAGTTCGATTTATCGCGTCTGGTTAAGACGCGATAAATCGATCCCGGATCGATCCCGGAAGTGCCCCGGATCGATCCCGGAAGTGCTCGCCTTCGACGCTGGTACTCCAGCTCGGCGAGCGGAGTACGCAGCATCGACGGGGGAGCCTTCCTGCCGCGTCTGGACCGCGGTAACTTCGGACTAAGGTACTTCGAATTCAGCTACGTTATTAACGTAGCTGAATTTGCGTACCTTAGTCCGAAGTGGGGGGGTTAGTGTAGACCAGCCCCAAGTCTCTGTCTAACATTTCATCACTGTGTCTTGGTTTCTCTATCAGTGTAATGGGGACAGTGATATCTACTGCACAAGGTAGCTTGAGTTTAGGGTGCTCAGCCATTCTCATGATTGAGCCAACATTTTCTGGGCCTCAGTTTCCTCATCTGGGCAAGGGGCAAAATAATACCCATCTTTGTAAGGGGCTTTGAAATCCTCAGATGCTAGGCCCTGTATAGGTGCTGAACATCCTGCAGAGTGGCCCAGCTCTTAGCCTGGAACAATTTACATGCAGCTAACTCCACAGCCTGAAGCTATGTGCAATATAATAGGGTTGGGCGTTTTCAGCCAGGCTGGGAAGCTGATTGGCTGTGCGTCTCTGAGTGCTCTCAGAAACTGGGCCAGTGCATTCTATTCCCATGTCCCGCAGACACGCCGTATGTGCGCAAAATATTTTAATACAACATGACATGTAAATGGAAATCTTCCACCTGGAGAGAGTTACCGCCAGAAACACCCCTCCTTTCCCTTTCTTCTCTTGCCAACAGCACGTCCCCTGGGACAGATGTGGGGTGCCTGAAAAACCTCATCTGCCCTGAATGGGGACTGTATTCCCCTGGGTTGCCTGGTGAGGGCTAGAGTGTAACCACTGAAGCTCGGCTATCCTATTGTGTATTGTCCTGCTACACGAAATTGCTCGGTAATAGAAAATCCTGCATCCTAAAGGGTCTGCTGGAATCCAGTGGCCCTGCACCGTCCAAGCGCCAAGAGTTTGTCCATTCCAATTCCTGCGGGAAATAAAAGTAGCGAAGAGAGCGAATAACACTGCACGTGCTGCCCTTCCTCCCCCTCTCTCTAGCTGTACAGGATGCAGCTCTTGCAATATGCTGGCAGGGAGTGAAGCGAGTGTGTCGTAAAAGGGGAGGAGGAGGGTTCGCTCAGCTTCCCAGCAATAAAAAGGTAAGCAGTGTGAGAGAGAGAGCAGGACAGGGAGGAAGAGAGGCTTGGAGCAGGGGAGGGCAGCCACAATACAGAGGCGCTAGGAGGGCATACTGCACCAGCTACAGTGAAAGATTAAAAGGTAACTGATCTCCTAATCTCTCTGCCTTCCCTTTTGAGTGCATTGCTTCCCTAATGCTAAAAGTAGCTGCTGCAGTCAGAGAGGAAGGCGCTCGCTGGTTTCATTTCCAGGACAGCTTGCCAGTGGATGTTGATGTACAGCACCCCCAGGGGCTAGCGTTTTGAAGGCGGCAGGTTGCCCATTCCCCGGCACGCCGGTTTTGTGTGCGCGTGGGTGTCTTTCCTCTTGTCTCTCTCGCCTGGGAATGGATGGTCGTTTTTTGGAGGGCAGACCAAGGCTGCCGTGCTAGGCTCGCTTGAGGGACCCGCTGGCGAGGAGGGATTGTCTGTCCCCGGAGGAATGAAAGCCACGTAACAGGAGAAATACTAAAGAGCCCGAAGACATTGTCATTGCTTCTGCCCTTTGCCAGCTTTGGCTGGGTCCTTGGCCACTGTCGCTTTGAAAGGGAGCAGCTGGAAAGGTGGGGGATCAAGTTCTATATTGTCATTTGTAATGCATGAGTGTCTCGCTATCCCGAGCTTAATTTGTAATGAAAGAGGTGCCAGGCTCAAGCAATTAGGTGCCGGGGCTCAAGCAATTTTTTTACTTTCATAACTGACGCAGCAAGCCCAGAGGTGCCCGAGCTCTGAACTGCCAAGCCCAGGGCTGCTGGGGCTCTGAACTGCCAAGCCCAGAGGTGCTGGAGTTCAGCTCTGGCAAGCCCCGGCACAAGCAAAGCACGTTATCTATCTATCTGTCCTACAAACAAAGGGAGAGTGTTGCTTTAGCAGGGAATCGCTCCCCAGTTAACCTAATTGGTCATTTGTAAGCCGGCTGATCGCCTTAAAAATACTTATTAAATAATTGAAAGCCCTGGCAGCCAGCCGCTTTATAAAAAGACCCCGAGCTGGGACCGCATGTCCTCGCTAATCAGAGTCTTTCACGCTCCACAGCACCGAAGTTACTTTGCATCAGTGTAAAGAGAAACGTTCCGCCACTGAACAGAGCCTGGTTGTCTGAAGCAGCGTTGTCCCATCTTCTCCGGGGCGCCACCTCTCCCTGCTGCCATTGTGGCAGGTGAGCGTGGGGCTCAGGACAGGGTCGCCTGGACTGGGCTGGAGTCGCAGCCAGCCTCACTGGAGCAGAGCTCTTAGCACCAGTATTTGAAGCGGGTGGTTATTACTCTTTATTTATGTATTGCTGCTGGCGGGCCTGATCCTGCTCAGGAGAAGATTTTGCTGTTGAGTTCAGTGGGAGCAGAATAGGGCCCAGGGCAAGAGTGTTTTGAAGTGTTCTCATGGGGGAAGGGAAAGATTCCATGGATTCCAGCGGTGCATGCGTTCCTCTCCGGACATGTATGTATTGTACAAACTAGTAAAGGCATTAACTAATGCTCTCCTCTCTCCCTGGCAAAAAGAGGAACTGGAGTGACCTGGCCAGGGCTAGAAGCCTGCGGGTGGAGTTTCTGATTAGGCTGGAAAGCAGCTGTTAAAGGGAATTCTCACTTGTGATTAAAGGAGCTTTTTTTTTTTTTTTTTTAAACCCCTTCCCCTGTTTTCCAAACATCTCGATCCTGGAGTGGGGCTGGGATGCTCTGGATTTTGTACTTGTCTGACCGCTTCTAATTGAAAAGCATCCTCTTAAGGCTTGCTCCTAAGCTGATTGAAGTCAGTGGGGGCCAAACCCTCAGCTGGTGTAAATCAGTGTAGCTCCATTGACTTCAGGGAGCTTAGGATCAAACTGTTACAGTGTGGTTGCAATCAGCAAAGTGACTGTAAAAAGGGCCAAACTCTGCTTTCTATCACAGCCGTGTTAATGCAGAGGAGCTCCATTGCCTCACAAGTGTACAGGATTTACATTGGGCTGAGAGCAGGATTCGGCCCCTAAAGTCTCTGTAACTTCCATAGCAAATGTGCTCACTTTACAAATCAAAAGCGTATTATTTTGGCATGCCATCGCTGCAAGCTCCAGCTGTGCAGTAGGAATCCAGCTGTGCTCCTTCTGCCGCTGCTGCCATCGCCTGTAATAAAGAGTCTGTAATTGGCACTCCGCTGGCAGGGTTTGTTTTTGTTGCTGAATGAAATGCGAGGCAGACTCCTGCTTACTCTCTCGTAGCTCCATCGGTTGTGCGAGGCTAAGAGGAGTAACTTTTGGTGGGTGTTAGTAAAGTCAGCAGCTGTCACTCAAAGTCACGAGGGGCGCAGATCTGGAAAGTAAAAGGGAGCCGGTTGTTTTTACCTGGTCACCTTTCTCACCGTAGCTAGGTGTTATTGCAGAGGTCCCCTTACCCGTCGGAGAGGAGGCTAAGGGCTGTGGCTCTGGGCTCTGCACTATGGAGGAGCCAAAGGAACTTTAAACAATTTTTTGGCATAATTTTATTAGAAAACAATTAGAGACTGGAGCACGCTGCCAATCTCAGAGCTTGATTTGGATTCCCAAAGTGAGGGGGCCCACAGAGCGAGGGGTTTTCTTTGGCCCATTTCAGAGAGGGGGGGATCCAACTGTCTATTGCATTATGATCCTTTTGCAGCACTCTTGGAGCCATTCAGACAGCAGAAGTAGCCACTGGGAATTATACCCAACATAGGGTAATTCCATGGGTGGCATAAGACCAGAGTGACAGCTGTCTGTCACACCCCCTCGCAGCCCCTGTAGTTGGGGGTGTGAGTAAGGGCAAGGCACTGCTAGAGTGCTGCTGAGCTATGTCTATTCTTGACTGCCACAATGGCTCTTTTGGACTCATGAATAGGCTGCTATTGGTTAGAGCATCCCTCTTAATTTACCCCAGGGCCTGGGCAGAGCCTAAGGCCAGTCCCAGAATATAGAGAGGCACAAAGGTTGTGCTCTCCACAAGCTCATGTAATGAGTATAGTTCAGCCAGAGCTGATCATCAGATCTCTAAGGTCTGTTGGTAAATTTCGGTCTAGACTTACATTTCACCCCCCCTCCCTCAACATTCCAGGGTATTTGGATGCTGGGTTTTGGTGCCAGGACCTTTTAAAAAAAGGTCATCCAGTTTGATATGGAAATCCACTTAAACCTTTACAGCTTTAACATGTTCTGGGCGTTAGAATGTGTTTAGATTCCTAAGGCTAAATTCAGAGCTGGGGGGAGTCAGTGCTCCAGGAACTTCAGTGGAGTTGTGCCATCTTCCACCCAGTCTGAATTTGGTCATCATGTCTCCATCACATCCTCTTTGGGCCCAGAGCAGAATGAGGAGTCCAAAAGGACTGGCTATTTCTATGAGCCCAAGGCACATCAGCAGCAGTTACACTGCTTGGGATAAATATCTATAAGGAACACCACCAGCCCTCCTGCGTTAGGGCACAAACCAACCACTCACTGCCTGGCGCTGTGGGGAACCCTACCCCATGGGTATATTATTGCACCCTTATAGGTGTTTCACGGCTTCCTCTGAAGCAGCTGGCATTTTCCACTGCCTGGTGCTGGGCCAGATGGGCCATAGATCAGATGCAGCGTGTGGCAACTCCTATTGTCCCTGTTATTTAAACAATACAGAATTTAATTGACTAATGTCAGCAAAAATGCTAAACTCCCTGCCCATGGAGTAAACCGCAATAACCCCTTTGGGTAACAGCTGGAGGAACTAGACGGACTTAGAATATGTCCTGAAGGTCAACAGGTTGGGCCCCCTAACCTGTCAGACCATGGAAGGGAAGCCAAGATGTCCCACCTATCGTGCCCCAGATGCTGTGATCCAGGGACTGTAGTAAATTGCCCAGCTGACCTCAGGGTCCCAGAGGCAAAGGGAAGAGAGGTGGAGTCTCAGGCAGCCAGGACCTTAAGCATGTTCCTGATCCTGCAGTGCTTAATCACCTGAGCTACCCCATTGAAGTAGCTCAGCTGGGTGAGGACTGCAGGCCTTGGTGTTGATAAGAGAACTGTGTTGCGTTGCCTGGTGAGTTTAACATCACTGTGGACTGTTGCTTGCTTTTGCAGGTGGGAAGGAGGAGGTGGCTCACCATGGCCTTGGCGGACAATGCGAGCTGTGCCAAACCCAGTGATGACTTCCTTTTCCCAGAGATCATTGAGCTCAATGTGGGTGGGCAGGTCTACATCACACGCCATCCCACCTTGGTCAGTGTGCCCGGCTCATTGCTCTGGGAAATGTTCACTCAGAAGAACATCCGCTCCTTGGCCCGGGACAGCAAGGGCCGCTTCTTTGTGGACCGAGATGGTTTCCTCTTCCGCTACATCCTGGATTACATGAGGGACCAGCAGCTGGTGCTACCCGAGCACTTCCCGGAGAGGAACCGCCTGCAGCGGGAAGCCGAGTACTTCAAGCTACCGGAGCTGGTCAAGATGCTGTCTCCAAAGCTCAGCAAGCAGAACTCCATCGGGGATGACCCGTGCCAAAGTGACCCAGAGGAGCTGTCTCCCAGTGCGGACACGGCCCGCAACCTTGCCTCTGCCAGCGCCGCCCTGACTAATGCCCCCGCGGGCTCCTTTGCCTCCAGCGGGGGCGGCGCTGGCCCAGACATCCGAAGGTCAGGTTTCATCACCATCGGCTACCGGGGCACCTACACCCTGGGCAGGGACAGCCAGACGGATGCCAAGTTCCGCAGGGTGGCGCGGATCATGGTGTGTGGCAAGACCTCGCTGGCCAAAGAAGTCTTTGGGGACACCTTGAACGAGAGCAGGGACCCTGACCGGCCTCCGGAGAGGTACACCTCCAGGTACTACCTCAAATTCACCTTCCTGGAGCAAGCCTTTGACAAACTGGCCGACGCCGGCTTCCACATGGTGGCGTGCAACTCCACGGGCACCTGCGCCTTTGCCCATGACCAGACAGACGACAAGATCTGGACCTCTTACACCGAATATGTTTTCTACCGTGAGTGACAGTTACCAAAAAACAAACACCAAATGCCAACTCTCCCTCCCCACCTGCTGTGCTGGCTGTTTTCTGTAGAACTTAGACATCAGACCCTTGAACCTTGGTATTTTTCCTCCTTCCTTTACATTTGTTTTTCCAAGTCGAACCCTCTCTGGCTCCCTCTTGTACTGGTTATTGAATAACACCAACCCTCTTTTCTCCAACTTCCAACAGTAGCTCCCAACCCTCTCCGGATCCTGGACTTGGCTGTTCTTGTACAGGGGAAGGGGGGGAACAAATATCTTTGTGTTGGGGGAGAACTGCTCGGGGATTTTTGCTGCTGGATAAGCTCACCAGAATTAACGAGTGAAGAGACGCTGAGCAGAGCTCCAGCCAGGTTGTAATTGGAACCAATTCCCAGCCTCACAATGTGTATACCCAGGGAATGTGCTGTGTATGCTATACCAGATTTGCTGGGTAACTCGTGCAAGGGGAATCTCGGTTCCATGTTATGGCTGGTGGAGGGAGCAAAGGGGAAAGAGATCCTGATATTGTAGATATATTGCCAATAGCCTATGTAAGCAGCTTAGCATTTAGACTGCCAGTGCTTGGAAAGGTTAGAGAGATAGAGACGTGCCACACGTGTTTGCAGCTCTGGATTCAAAACATTTTCGCTATCCTAACTGAGATGCTTTTTGATTCTTTGATATGGGCTAATAGAGAGAGACACACACCCCTGTGTATATACCTGGGGTAGGACGGGGTCGGGGGGAAGGCCTATCTGATATTTTCACACAACGGGGTGTATAATAGACCTTTAGGACTGTTTGATGTCAGTGTCAAATTTACCTTCATCATTCTGTCACTTAGAGTAGGAAGAAGGTAATCAGACTCCAGGAGGACCGGCTTTGATTGCTACAGCGAATGACATTCTGGTTTGCCCACAGCTACGACTATATATTTATAGATTAAAGAGAATCTTAACTAAAAAGGGGGGGGGGAATCTTTGCCACTTCATTGGTAACCTCTCGCTAGGTCTCTTTCTAATTGTGGCACTCCGTTCTCTGTTCGCGGGCCTGAGGCTGGCTGGCTGCTGCTTTACCATGCCTGGGCCACATGTAATAAAGGAACAAAAAAGACCTGCTTTTGTGTTAATGGGCTGAGGTGAAAGGCAGAAAAGCCAGTGCCCCTTTTTGACTGAAAGCACATGGAGCTGGGAATGATTCTTGTCTAGAGTGCAGGGATTTTAGAGTAAAAGAATCAGCCACGCAAAAGGCATTTGATGGGGGTCTGTTTTCTGGGGCATTTTTTTCTCTCCTTTGAATGCAGATATTGAAGATCTCTGCAATTAGAGAGTTCCCTTCCTACCTGGCCTCTTCCCTTACGTTTTGCTCCAGCCCCATTCTCCTCCTCTTTGAACCTCCCCCTCTCTGCAACTGCACTTGTTAAACTATTACCAGGAATGAGTGTTACTGCTCATGAGAGAGATACCAATGGCTCTGGACTGAGGCATTCAGTCAATGGAAATTCTCCCACTGACTGCCAGAAAACAGGCTATGGATCCAACCTCATTGTGCAGGCAGGCACTGTGCAAGCTTCTGCTAATGTGCTTAATGCCTGAAGCACCCCCTGTGATTGCAGTCCTCACGCGGCTCTGCCAGAGCACCTCAGTCTTGAGGTTCAGTCCTGGCTTTCCCCAGGCAGCTCTACCACTGCCCCTCAATCCTGATCCACAGTCCCTGCTCCTTGCTAGTCCAGTCCTGGGCTCCCACACAGCTCTGCCAAGACACCAGACCTGCAGTCCACCCTGCTATTCAGGGCAGCTGCTGCTAGTTGAATGTATGTGGTGTATGGGTCAGATAATCACACTACATGGATACTGGTGTGGGTGCAGATGTTGGGGGACTACTAGTACTTTCTTAAGAGTCGGGGGGGGGGGACGGGGACGACTGAGAAATGTTCTAGAAAGAAGAAAAAGAGTAGGGATTTGGGGCAAAAATAACAACAAAATCTTCTCCCTCCTGAAAACTCATTGAAGAAGGGGAGCTATGAGAATTGTTTTTAAAATGGTGAGCGCTTCATGAGTCCAGAATTGTGCTTAGGGGAACACAGTCATCTACTTTTAAGCTCTGTTTGTTTAGAAAAAAATCTCAGAATCAAAAGGGTTTGTGTGCAGTGCGGGGAAGGGAGGGATGGGGCCATGTGCAGGGGTGGGGGCACAAGATCGAAATTAATAGAGATATGTCATGTTTGTTTGCTTTTGTAATATTTTAACATTCTTCTAGAGCACTGCTGACGGGAGCTGATCAGAAAATGGAATTTCCATCCCGTGGGAAATACCAACATGGTTGGTGTTTGTTTTTGTCCCCCACTGGTATGAAAAGTCAAAATCTCCAATTTTTTCATGGAAAGAATATTCCAAAATATTTCAGTCTGGAAGCATTGAAATGACCGCATTAAAATGAAACATTTCAACAATGGTGAAACATTATTCTATAACGAAATATTGAATATGTGTCATATTAAAATTAATATTACAACATACTAGACCAAGTGAGAATGTCAAAACAAAATAAAAGACTCCATTTGGAATCATTTTGCAACTTTTATGTCAAAAATTTCCTCAGAATTGACAAGTTCCCATGAAACATTTTGATTTCAACAAAGTAGCATTTTCCAATGGAAAAACTGCGCCACTGAAAATATTTCAGTTCAAACAGTAGAATCTTACTAGTGCAGAGAACCGTAGGGTGGAACTGGCTAATCTAACCCTTCTATAGACTTCCCACAGAATTTCATGGGGATGAAGAGTGAGACTTTCAACAGGAGATGGGCACGTTTGAAAACCCATAAGGTTGATAAAAACGACTCTACATACAAGCCTATAGGATGTAACACAGAATGGGATCCTTCTATAGGCTTTTTGAATGATACTGCAGAAAGTAAGTAGCTCTCTGTTAAATTCCAGAGCAGAATTCTGAAAATCCATTGCAACATTCTCATCTTTCATTAAATTCTTAGTGAGCAAATTCAGTTGGCTAAGCTCAGCAAAGTGCAAAGACTTAACAGCAAAGTAAAAGATGAAAGTAAGATGTGAAGATGCGTTCAGTATTCATCACCTAAGGAGAAAAGACACAGAGGCAAGAGGTAATTAAAAAAAAAAAAAAACACCACAGAATGAATGTTTTATTGACAATTCCCCTTTAACAGGGTTTGTGCCTGCATTTCGGTGCAGTGTTTTAAATATTTAGTGGATGGCCTGGCAAAGCCTGCTGTTTCAGAGGAACCTGGAAAAACTCATCTAGACATGTTTGCTTATTTTTTTCATGAGCTTTCCCCTCCCCTGCCCAATAAGGTCTTTTGGAGCCAAAGCAAAATGAATTCTGGTCTCCTGATACTTCCACCAACCAGGAAGTGAAATACCAGGAGAAGGACATAGCTTCATAGGAAGGCAGCATGTTAACAGAGCCTTGGAGACCTGGGTTCATAGAGTATACGGACCGAAGGGACCATGTCTGTGATCATATAGACTGACTTGTTGCATAGCACAGGCCATGGGCCTTCTCTATATTAATTCCTGTTTGAACTAGAGCAGATATTTTAGAAAAACCTCCAATCTTGATTTTAAAACAGCCAGTGATGGAGAATCCACCACTCGAGCTAGCTGGGAAACAGCAGTTCCATTTTGTGTAAAATTATGAAGTGTTGACATTTGTTTTCATGCACACCAAAACTGAGACCTTTTGAAATGTTTTGCCAAAAATGAGAGTGAAAGCGAGCTCTACCCGCCAATAGCCTAGTGGTTAGGGTATTCAGCTTGGATGTGGGACACCCAAGTTCAAGTTCTTGGGTCTCCCACATCACAGGTGAGAGCCCTAAGCACCAGGCTATTCAGGAGTGGGTCTTTCTCTCTTGTTTTGACCTGTAATTCCAACCTGAAACTGAGCTATCTTCCCGACTAAATATTTGTTGACACTGATATGTTTCTGTGAAAGACTTCAGTGTCAATGGAAAAAAGTTTTCCGACCAGCTCTGTTCGCCCTTGGTATGTTGTTCCATTGGTTCATTACTCTTGCTGTTAAAAATGTGTGCCTTTATTGGTTCAAACTGGATTCTATTTCCGGCTCTGCCATTGTTTTGCTGGGTGGCCTTCGGAAAGTCACGTCACCACTCTGTGCCTCGGTTTCCCCCCCCCCCTGTGTAAAATGAGGTCAATGATACTGACCTCCTTTATAAAGTACTTTGAGATCTACTGAGGAAAAGATCGAGGTAGTATTATTATCTCTTGTTATTTTGAACCCCATCTCCCTCAACGATTCCCTGAGCCATTAATGCAGCATGTATAGAACTCAGATACAAATACCCATGCTCACCCCTTGTTAGTACTGTTGTCTCATTGGCTAATGGGAACATAATGAGTGCAAGAAGCTTTAATAATTGCAAGGTGAGCCTTTCCCCATTAAAGCGTGACCTGTGCAAGGTGGAAAGCGGCCTGGTGATAAAGACTAATGCACACTTGATACAGACAGACCCAGAATGATGCTTTCCTAGCCTACGAGTGGAGGGGAGAGTGTGGACATAGAGCTCTGATATTTTGCTGAGAAGGCTCCTGCCATGACAGACAGGGGAGGTGTTCGGCGCCTGAGAACTAAGGGCAGCTAGAGATCCAACTTCTGCAGGAGGGGCCAGTCATTTTAATTGGGTGACAATGAAAAAAATAACAATCAAAGGGTTATTTTCCTAAACCAGCACCTCCCTTCCCCCTCCCTTCCGGGGCACCCCCCCCCCCCCGTGGTGCTAGTCTCCAGGGAGAGCTCTGCTCATGGCAGCAGGATCCCCTTCTGAACTTGGTCATGAGATTTGAAACATAGAGACACACCTGGGAAGTGGGTGATGTCCTGAATTTTAGGGCAGCCAGAGGGGGCACTGTGGTAGGAGGTCTCTGAGCATAGCAAGGCAGGGTTGGGTTTCAATCCCAGGCACACCCTGCCTGGCCTCTCCCTAACCTCCCCTGCCTCCCCCGCCAGTTCCTGACTCCTCCCTCAGCTCAGAAGCCAGCAAGAGGAGACAGGTCAAGGCCAGGGGAGGGGAGGATCAAGCAGGGAGATCGAGCTTTTGGCAGAGAGCTTGCAGGCAGGGAGTAGGAGGCTGGAGATGGGTTTGGGCTCTGAGAGGGGAAGTGGCAGTAGGTCTGGTACAGCTTGAGGGAGGTAGAAGTAGAAGCTGCGGGAGAGGAGGTGCTAAACAGTCATACTTGTTCTCAGTCTTCTAACGCTTGCATGCTTCTCTGTCTACTTGCTGGGTGTTATCATAGTAATTGCTGCAGCACCTCACATCCCAAAGGATCTGTAGGGCTTTGCAATCCCTCTACGTACCGGGCAGGCACCTCTGGGTGGGAAGTGGTGCCCTATCTCCCTTCCCACAGTGACAGACTGGATTGAAGCTTGCCCAAGGCCACAAGGATCTATCATCCTACCATCCTCCTCCTAGAGGCTCAGTAGCAGTTCCTCCCCTGCGGATCTTAGGTGTCTGCAGGAGAGAAATGTTCCTCCGTTGCACCTGGATATGTGGGGAGCTCCTCAGTGTGAGTTTCTGGGAGCCTGGTGCCATAGAAAATGCTATGTGACCAGGCCATAAAGCTCTTCTACAAACTCCTGGCATTTTGGCACTATAGAAAACCTTATGTGTTAAGGGCCTGATGCAAAGCCCATTGATTTAAATGGAATGACTATGAGAACATAAGAATGGCCATACAGGGTCAGACCAAAAGTCCATCTAGCCCAGTATCCTGTCTTCTGACAGTGGCCGGGACGCAATGCTTCAGAGGGAATGAACAGAACAGGGCAATTATCGAGTGATAAATCCCCGTCATCCAGTCCCAGCTTCTGGCAGTGACAGGTTTAGGGACACCCAGAGCATGGTGTGGTGTCCCTGAACATCTTGGCTAATAACCATTGATGGACCTATCTTCCATGAACTCTATTCACTGCAATGGGCTTTCAATCAAGTACCTATAGATGTATAAATATTTTAGTGATAAAGACATACACATAAAACTTCTAATGCTCCGCTCTCTCTTTTCAGCATATAAACCTCTACTGGCATATATGTGGATGAAGGAGATTGACATTATTAATGCAGTGCATGAGATTTATCATTTCTTACCAAAAAAAAAGTTTGGACATTCCTGACAAAATCTTTGTTGATTTAAAATTAAGGTTGCTGCATGACAAAATGGAGCCATTTACAAAGCCAACAACCCCCTCTAAGTATAGTAATGGTCATATTTATGTACATTACCATAACTAGTTCTTTCCATGTGTTCTAGTGCTTAGGTTTTTATCAATTGTTTTTCTATAAGGGTTACATCGTTCGCTACAGTTATAGTCATTATGCTGGAAATGCAGCTCCAGGGCAGTGATGTCTGACCTTCCCACCTCAGGGATGAACGTATTTATTTATCTCAGAAATGTCAAGGGGCCACAATCAACGCTTTCACTGTTTCCCTAGCTGCAGGCACAGCCAGTCGAGCTCCAACCCATACCCTACCTGGGGCTCCCACAGCCAGCCAGTGAAACAGGCAATGGACCAACCAGAGCAGCTTTCTCCTCCCTCTGCCGTGAGGCAGCAGGCAGCCAGCAGGGGCACTGCTGAGTAGCTGCAGGAGGGAAGTCACAGCAACTGCTCAGCACAAAAACGCCTAATGAGATCCTTGGATGTATAAACAGGAGGAAGGAGGTTCAAAAGGATGTTGAAAAATTGGAGAGGGCACAGAGAAGAGCCACAGAAATTATTCAAGGGCTGGAGAAAATGCCTTGCAGTGAGAAACTAAACTTCAATCTCGTTAGCTTATCAAAACGAAGGTCAAGAGAGGCCTTGATTACAGTGTATAAGTTCCTTAACGGGGGGAAAATTTGCAGAATCAAAGAGCACTTTAGTGGGGCCAGAAGAGAAAGGCAGAACAAGAACCAGTGGCTGGAAGCTGACTCCAGCCAAATTCAAATGAGAAATAAGGCACACATTTGTAACGGTGAGGGTGACTGACTGCCCATTGGGACAAACTACCCAGGGGAGTGCTGGATTCTCCATCTCTTGATGTCTTCAGATCAAGCCAGATGTGGTTTTGGAAGATGCTTTAGCCAAACATGAGTCACCGGGCTCAGTGCAGAAGTAACTGGGTGAAATGGAAAGGTCAGTGCTATACAGGAGGTCAGCCTCAATGATCTAATGGTCCTGTCTGGCCTTAAACTCTATGGATCTGGGACTCTATGAACACTCCTTACTCCCAGGAGAGCGGGGGGCCAGTTGGGGAAGTGGTGCCCCATCTCCCTTCCCATGGTGACAGACCGGATTGAAACATGCCAGTTTAAAAGCCCCGGAAAGGGGGGAGGGGCGGGAGGAGGGCAGTTCAAGGACACAGTTTCAGTTCATCATCAAACACACTTTGTGTTCCTCACAGTCACCTTCAAGGGCCACAGTTTAGAACCTTAGTGGCCACAGGTGGCCTCCTGGGCCACCCCTGTGATAGCACGTGTGTGTTTCTAGGCACTGCACATGCAGCCTGTAGGGCCGTAACGATTGTAAGAGTGAACTCAGGTGATTAGATAACCGGAGAAGAAGAAATAGGCCTCTCATAATCCCTCATCACCACCGAGTGCCTTGTCCACCGAGTGCCTTGGCCAGAGACTGACAGGGGGGTACTGAATCTGGTATGTTGCTGGGATGGTCGATGGATGATGCATCTCCTGCCTGCCTGCTTTTGGAAGACACAGCTGTGGTCCCAAGGGAGATGGGATTGGTGCAGGGTATCTTCTCAGTCCAACAAGGAGCATGTCTGGAGCTAGCGGCAACCTCCCTTCCAGTGACCTGCTGCTTACACTGTAACTCAGGGTTTCCTTAGCCTGTGATAAAGCACAAGGGTATGTGAGAGGAGAGGTGAGAGGGCTGGGGAATCTATTCATTTGTTTGTCCATTTAATAATAATTATCCCTAGATCTCAAAGCACTGTACAGAGCAGGTCAGTTTCATTATCCTAATTTCACAGATGGGGAAACCGAGGCACAAAGAGGCACAGCAACTTGCCTGAGATCGTACATTGACTCAGTGGGAGAGACAGGATTAGAACTAGGGGTGTGATCCCAGACCTGTAGAACAGCTCACATTGATTTCAGTGGGGCCAGAATCCTGATCTGCAGCCTCCCTGCTATTCCAGTGCTTGGCCTCCCCTGAGCTGCCTATGTTCACCCTGACTCATTTATATGATATGGACACATGTTCCCTTGGGGTAAGAATGAGACCACCACAGTCATCATGCTCCTGGCCATGGGGAGATTTACTGTCCCAGCCCGAGAGGGGACCCCGGCTGGTGCGTTAAACCCCTGAGCCTCTCCAGCGTAGCAGGACTTTCTGGACAAGCCCATAGCTAGACAACAATTTGTTGCCCGCACTAAGTCAGTCCTGTGGTTCCTGAGCCTCTGGGTATGTCTACACTACGAAATTAGGTCGAATTAATAGAAGCCGGTTTTATAGAAATCGGTTGTATACAGCCGATTGTGTGTGTCCCCACATAAAATGCTCTAAGTGCTCTATTCGGCGGACCGCGTCCACAGTACCGAGGCTAGCGTCGACTTCCGGAGCATTGCACTATGGGTAGCTATCCCACAGTTCCCGCAGTCTCCGCCGCCCATTGGAATTCTGGGTTGAGATCCCAATGCCCGAATAATGCAAAACAGTGTCGCGGGGGGTTCTGGGTACATGTCGTCAGGCCCCTCCCCCTCCGTCAGAGCAACGGCAGACAATAGATTTGCGCCTTTTTACCTGGGTTACCTGTGCAGACAACATACCACGGCAAGCATGGAGCCCGCTCAGCTCAGCTCACCGTCACCATATGTCATCTGGGTGCCAGCAGACGTGGGACTGCATTGCTACACAGCAGCAGCAGCTAACTGCCTTTTGGCGGTAGACAGTGCAGCATGACTGGTAGCCTTCATCGGCGATCTGGGTGCTGGCAGCCATGGGGCTGCATTGCACCAGCCCTTGCCTTTTGCCTTTTGGCAGTAGATGGTTTATTACGACTGGTAACCGTCGTCATCGTACTGCAGTGGCTGTCAATCATGGGCACCTGGGCAGACATGCTCAGTCCTATCGAACTGTCTTGACAATGATGGCTATCAGTCGTAGTATGCTATTTTCTGCCAAGCGCCCAGTATTTTCTGCTAAGCACCCAGAAGAGGCCGAGGGCGATCTGGGTGCTGGCAGACGTGGGGCTGGCAGACGTGGGGCTGCATTGCTACACAGCAGCAGCCCCTTGCCTTTTGGCAGTAGATAGTATATTATGACTGGTATCCATCATCATCATACTGCAGTGGCTATCAGTCTTAGTACACTAACTGCCAAGCGCCCAGTATTTGCAGCCAAGCACCCAGAAGATGCCGAGGGCTATCAGTCATGCTGCACCGTCGTCTTAAGATGTAAAAAATAGATTTGTTCTGTATTCATTTGCTTCCCCCTCCCTCCGTCAAATCAACGGCCTGCTAAACCCAGACTTTTGAGTTCAATCTTTGGGGGGGGCCATTCTGTGTGACAGTTGTTTGTGTTTCTCCCTGATGCACAGCCACCTTTGTTGATTTTAATTCCCTGTACCTGTACGCCATGTCGTCACTCGCCCCTCCCTCCCTCCCTGCCTCCTTCCCCTGGTCCGTCAGATACTAGTTTCGCGCCTTTTTTCAGACCAGACGCCATAGCTAGCACTGGGATCATGGAGCCCGCTCAGATCACCGCGGCAATTATGAGCACTATGAACACCACGCGCATTGTCCTGGAGTATATGCAGAGCCAGAACATGCCAAAGCTAAACCAGGACCAGCCGAGGAGGCGATTGCAGCGCGGCGATGAGAGTGATGAGGAAATTGACATGGACATAGACCTCTCACAAGGCACAGGCCCCAGCAATGTGGAAATCATGGTGTTACTGGGGCAGGTTCATGCCGTGGAACGCCGATTCTGGGCCCGGGAAACAAGCACAGACTGGTGGGACCGCATCGTGCTGCAGGTGTGGGACGATTCCCAGTGGCTGCGAAACTTTCGCATGCGTAAGGGCACTTTCATGGAACTTTGTGACTTGCTTTCCCCTGCCCTGAAGCGCCAGAATACCAGGATGAGAGCAGCCCTCACAGTTGAGAAGCGAGTGGCAATAGCCCTGTGGAAGCTTGCAATGCCAGACAGCTACCGGTCAGTCGGGAATCAATTTGGAGTGGGCAAATCTACTGTGGGGGCTGCTGTGATCCAAGTTGCCAGGGCAATGAAAGACCTGGTGATATCAAGGGTAGTGACTCTGGGAAACGTGCAGGCCATAGTGGATGGCTTTGCTGCAATGGGATTCCCAAACTGTGGTGGGGCGATAGACGGAACCCATATCCCTATCTTGTCACCGGAGCACCAAGCCACCGAGTACATAAACCGCAAGGGGTACTTTTCAATGCTGCTGCAAGCCCTGGTGGATCACAAGGGACGTTTCACCAACATCAACGTGGGATGGCCGGGAAAGGTACATGATGCTCGCGTCTTCAGGCACTCTGCTCTGTTTCGAAAGCTGGAGGAAGGTACTTTCTTCCCGGACCAGAAAATAACCGTTGGGGATGTTGAAATGCCTATCGTGATCCTTGGGGACCCAGCCTACCCCTTAATGCCATGGCTCATGAAGCCGTACACAGGCAGCCTGGACAGGAGTCAGGACCTGTTCAACTACAGGCTGAGCAAGTGCCGAATGGTGGTGGAATGTGCATTTGGACGTTTAAAAGCGCGCTGGCGCAGCTTACTGACTCGCTCAGACCTTAGCGAAAAGAATATCCCCATTGTTATTGCTGCTTGCTGTGCGCTCCACAATATCTGTGAGAGTAAGGGGGAGACATTTATGGCGGGGTGGGAGGTTGAGGCAAATCGCCTGGCCGCTGATTACGCGCAGCCAGACACAAGGGCGGTTAGAGGAGCACAGCAGGGCGCGGTGCGCATCAGAGAAGCTTTGAAAACGAGTTTTGTGACTGGCCAGGTTACGGTGTGAAACTTCTGTTTGTTTCTCCTTGATGAACCCTCCGCCCCCCCCCCCACCCGGTTCACTCTACTTCCCTGTAAGCCAACCACCCCACCCTCTCCTCCCCCCTTCGAGCACCGCTTGCAGAGGCAATAAAGTCATTGTTACTTCACATTCATGCATTCTTTATTAATTCATCACACAACTAGGGGGATAATTGCAAAGGTGGCCCGGGATGGGTGGGGGAGGAGGGAAGGAAAAGGACACACTGCAGTTTAAAACTTTAACTCTTATTGAAGGCCAGCCTTCTGATGCTAGGGCAATCATCTGGGGTGGAGTGACTGGGTGGCCGGAGGCCCCCCCACCGTGTTCTTGGGCGTCTGGGTGAGGAGGCTATGGAACTTGGGGAGGAGGGCTGTTGGTTACACAGGGGCTGTAGCGGCGGTCTCTGCTCCTGCTGCCTTTCCTGCAGCTCAACCATACGCTGGAGCATATCAGTTTGATGCTCCAGCAGCCGGAGAGCATCGACTCTTGCCTTCTGTCTGCAAGCTGACGCCACCTATCATCTTCAGCCCGCAACTTGCTCTGTTCATCCCGCGATTCAGCATGCCACCTCTCCTCTCGTTCATATTGTGCTTTTCTGTAATCAGTCATTGACTGCCTCCACGCATTCTGCTGTGCTCTGTCAGCGTGGGAGGACATCTGGAGCTCTGTGAACATGTCATCCCGCGTCCTACGTTTTCTCTTTCTAATCTTCACTAGCCTCTGTGAAGGAGAAACATTTGCAGCTGGTGGAGGAGAAGGGAGAGGTGGTTAAAAAAGACACATTTTAGAGAACAATGGGTACACTCTTTCACGTTAAATTTTGCTGTTCACATTACACAGCACATGTGCTTTCGTTACAAGGTCGCATTTTTCCTCTTATATTGAGGGCCTGCCGGTTTGGTGTGAGAGATCACTCACGCAGTGCCAGGCCACAGATTTCAGCTTGCAGGCAGCCATGGTAAGACACAGTCTTTTGGCTTTTTTAACCTTCTTAACATGTGGGAATGGTTTCAAACAGTAGTGCTCTCATTTCCCATACAAAGCACCCGTTGGGTTGGCCATTTAAAATGGGTTTGCAATGTAAAAGGAGGGGCTGCGGTTTCAGGGTTAACATGCAGCACAAACCCAACTAACTCCCCTCCCCCACACACCCAATTCTCTGGGATGATCACTTCAACCCTCCTCCCCACCGCGTGGCTAACAGCGGGGAATATTTCTGTTCAGCAGAGCAGGAACGGGCACCTCTGAATGTCCCCTTAATAAAATTGCCCCATTTCAACCAGGTGACCGTGAATGATATCACTCTCCTGAGGATAACAAAGAGCGATAAGGAATGGATGTTGTCTGCATGCCAGCAAACACTGGGACCATACGCTGCCATGCTTTGTTATGCAATGATTCCAGACTACGTGCTACTGGCCTGGCGTGGTAAAGTGTCCTACCATGGCGGATGGGATAAGGCAGCCCTCCCCAGAAACCTTTTGCAAAGGCTTTGGGAGTACATCCAGGAGAGTTTTCTGGAGATGTCCCTGGAGGACTTCCGCTCCATCCCCATACACATTAACAGACTTTTCCAGTAGCTGTACTGGCCGCGATTGCCAGGGCAAATTAATCATTAATCATTAAACACGCTTGCTTTTAAACCATGTGTAATATTTACAAAGGTACACTCACCAGAGGTCCCCTGTGTGCCCTCAGGGTCTGTGATCACGCCTTGGGTGAGTTCTGGGGTTACTGGTTCCAGGTCCAGGGTGATAAACATATCCTGGCTGTTGGGGAAACCGGTTTCTCCGCTTCCTTGCGGCTGTGAGCTATCTACATTATCTCCATCCTCATCTTCCTCGTACCCCGAACCCGCTTCCCTGTGTGTTTCTCCAGTGAGGGAGTCATAGCACACGGTTGGGGTAGTGGTGGCTGCACCCCCTAGAATGGCATGCAGCTCCGCGTAGAAGCGGCATGTTTGCGGCTCTGCCCCGGACCTTCCGTTTGCTTCTCTGACTTTGTGGTAGGCTTGCCTTAGCTCCTTAATTTTCACGCGGCACTGCTGTGCGTCCCTGTTATGGCCTCTGTCCTTCATGGCCTTGGAGACCTTTTCTAATATTTTGCCATTTCGTTTACTGCTTCGGAGTTCAGCTAGCAGTGATTCGTCTCCCCATATTGCGAGCAGATCCCGTACCTCCCGTTCTGTCCATGCTGGAGCTCTTTTGCGATCCTGGGACTCCATCACGGTTACCTGTGCTGATGAGCTCTGCGTGGTCACCTGTGCTCTCCACGCTGAGCAAACAGGAAATGAAATTCAAACGTTCGCGGGGCTTTTCCTGTCTACCTGGCCAGTGCATCTGAGTTGAGAGTGCTGTCCAGAGCGGTCACAATGAAGCACCTTGGGATAGCTCCCGGAGGCCAATAACGTCGAATTCCGTCCACACTACCCCAATTCCAACCCCCTAAGGCCGATTTTATCGCTAATCCCCTCGTCGGAGGTGGAGTAAAGAAACCGGTTTAAAGGGCCCTTTACGTCGAAAGAAAGGGCTTCATCGTGTGAACGTGTCCAGGCTTAATTCGACTTAACGCTGCTAAAGTCGACCTAAACACGTAGTGTAGACCAGGTCTGCAATTGGATGATGCGGTTCAGCAGGAGGTAGAGGAATACTCAGCAATTACACTGAGTAAACACAGCTCTTTATAGAGCTCTACTGAGTGCCATAGTAAACCCGAATTCTAATCAGGGACATGAAAGGCCTCTTCTGCCTGCAGGATGAGGAAAGCTGGGAGAGCGTCTGTATAGAAACCCAGATCGCCTGTTTGGGGGGGGGGGGCAAACAAGAGGGAATTTAGAAACCTGCCTCCCTCCCATCATCTTACAAGCCTCAACTAAGGCTGACTTAGCCAGACCAGGAGAGCTATGGGAATATTGCCGTGCCCCAGAAATGCGGGTTCTGATCAGTGTGACAACCAACGTGAGTCTGAAGGTCTCAGCCTAAGCTGTGTTGTGCTTTCGGCCACATCTCAAAACTATCTTACTCTGGCACAATCAATAACAGGGCAGATTTTCCGAAGCACCACAGGGGACTTAGGAGTGTATCCCACTGACTTTCAGTTGGTCGGATGAGCCTAAATTCCTCTGGCATTTTTGAAAATCTTCCCCAGCCTGTCTCAAGTTCAGATGAGGCCCAGGACTAGACAAACCAGGATTCTGCAGCTCAGGGGTGAGGGACATTGGCAGAACATTTCAGGGGCATCTGAGCTGGGAAGGGGAATTGCCCCAGTCCCCTGTCTGCAGCATCGCTGCCTTCAGCCAGTGCAGCCAGAGCCCCACTTACAGGACTGAAAAAAACCATCTCTCTCCCTCCCCTCCAGGAAATATGATGCATTCTCCCCAGGGCTGCGCAGCAGAGGTATCTTCTGAGCAACGGAATGGACAAATGGACATTAATAATAGGCAGAAATGTGTTATAAACTGTGAGGGCCATTTTCAAAGGGAGCTCGCGGGTTTCCAAAGCGACTAGTGAGTCTGAATGTCTCCATTTTCAGGTGCCCAACTTGAGAGATGCCTTAAAGGAGCCGGGACAGGTGCCGAAAAGGGTCCTAGGATGAGGAGGGGGCATGGAGGGCCTGTCTTACAAGAGAAGAGTGAAAGAGCTGGGGTTTGTTTACCCTAGCCAAATGAAGGCTCAGAGGGCGTGTGATTGCGCTCCATAAATACATCAGGGGGCAAACACCAGGGGGGGAGAAGAGCTGTGGAGGCTAAAGGACAATGTTGACACGAGAACAAGTGGGGATCAACTGGCCAGGAATAAATGTAGCCAGCAGATGAGAAGGTTTCTAGCCATCAGAGGAGTGAGGTTCTGCAACAGCTGCCCAGCAGAAGGAGTGGGGCAAACAACCTAACTAGTGTTAAGATGGAGCTTGATAAGCTCCTGGCCAGGAGTCTGTCTGCTGGAGCTGGGGGTGATGACTCAGGAAGGCCCTTTCAGTCTCACAGACACATAGACTGTAAGGCCAGAAGGGACCATCGTGATCATCTAGTCTGACCTCCTGCACCTTGCAGGCTACAGAACTTCACCCAGCCACTCCTGTAATAGACCCCATAACCTCAGGCTGAGTTACCGAAGTCCTCACATCATGGTTTAAAGACTTCAAGTTACAGGTGTTGGGTATGTGATAGGAGAGTGACATCATCTACGAAGTCCAGGTCTTTAAGGGATGAGAAGAGTGTCCATTTAATGCCTCTTGGCATGTCTTCTGTTGTACGCCGCATTACCCAGTCAATGACAATGTTGAAGATGATTGCAGACATGACACACCCCTAACGTACTCCTGTACTGAGCTCACTGTGATCAACACTGCATGTAAAGTTGAAATAGAAGCTTTTGATGACATTGATTATACAGAAAGGAATTCCATATGCCCGCAGAATGCGCCATAGGCTGGTCCTGTGAATGCTATCAAAAGCCTTCTCAAAGTCTATGAAATTTATGTAGAGTTGCCATTGCCATTTTAAACACTGTTCTATTATGTTTCATAGAGTCTGGTCTGTCCATCCACGCCCTTTCCGAAAACCAGCTTGCTCTTTTCTGAGAACGCTATCAACTGCCTCTGATATACGCTGGACTATGATCTTACACAATGCTTTGCTTGGCACAGATAAAAGTGTGATAACACGCCAGTTATTACTATCACTGAGAGTTCCTTTCTTTGGTATCTTCACTATAACCCCATTGGTCCACTCATCTGGCACTTTTTCCCTTTCCCAGACTGATGTAAATAGAGGGGCCAGGATAGACACTGCTAATTTAGGATTTACTTTGAACAATTCTGCATTCAAGTTATCCTTCCCAGAAGCTTTCCCATTTTTTAAGCAGTTGATGGCTTGAATGATCTCTTCCTTAGTTGGGATGTCTGTGTTGATATCAAGATCTTCTTCTGCTTCCTGGATGTTTGCTTCCTCTTTAGGTGGAATCCCTGTTCAGCAATTCTTTGAAATGCTCTGTCCAGCGCATTTCTTGTTCTTTTTCCTGGTGAGAGTGTTTGTTGGTGTCTGCCGTTCACCACTGATAAACCATCTACAACAGGGGTCGGCAACCTTTCAGAAGTGGTGTGCCGAGTCTTCATTTATTCACTCTAATTTAAGGTTTTGCATGCCAGTAATACATTTTAACGTTTTTAGAAGGTCTCTTTTTATAAGTCTATAATATATAACTAAACTATTGTTGTATGTAAAGTAAATAAGGTTTTTAAAATGTTTAAGAAGCTTCATTTAAAATTAAATTAAAATGCAGAGCCCCCCCGGACCAGTGGCCAGGACCCGGGCAGTGTGAGTGCCACTGAAAATCAGCTCGCATGCCACCTTCGGCACATGGGCCTACCCCTGGTCTACAAAATGATGCTTAATATAAGAGGGGCAATAAATGACCTAGGAAGAGGGGAAGGCTGCAGCATGGAATTGTGCAGTTTGAAGAGGTAGGTTGGCTGCCTGTCCTGCGCATTCCATTGTCATTTTTCTCTTTGTAGTTTTAATGGCTCTGCCTTTCCTAAAGATCTGGGGTGGAGGGTTGCATCTGGGGTTCTGGATCAGACCCATTTCTGGGTGCACACTGTCACATTATCTGGGCTAGCTGCACCTTGCACCCCTTCTCACTTAGCATGGAAACAAAGCATAGCCTAAGAGGGAAAGGATTTTAAAATACCTACATGCCTGTCTTTTACATAGTCTAACCATCCTCCTGAGGGGGCCCTGGTAGGTTATTTCCCCAGCCCCCTGCCCCCAGCAGGCTCTGGGGTCTCCTTAGCTCAAAACCTTGTCTTCTAAATCTTCCTGGCTCCTTTGATTTCCCCTCCCTACAATCCCTCCTTGTCAGGTCCAGCAGGTGGCTCTTGCATTGTATCTCAAGTGTCTGCTGAGATGGGTAGATCTGGCTCCACCTCCCCCTTCCTTGGTGCCTTTCCTGACAATCCTGCCATTGGATTAACTCAGTGCACGCGCACACTAAATATCACAATGACCCAGGGCCATACAGGTGGTGTGTATATGTTGTGTGGATGTGGTCCACATAACACAGAAAGAGTCACATATGCTGCCCACAATGGTAAATAGGTTGAGAACGACTGGCCTAGTGAATGCAGCCCACCCAGCAAGCCAGTCATGGGTCTCAGTGAGGCCCTAGGCTCTAACTTGCACAGCACGACTGACTGAAGAAAAGAAACTGGAGCAGATAGAAGTAACACAGTTCCTCTTTTCATATCTGTATCCAGCAGGGCTAGTGACTCTGCCACTGACTCACTGTGTGACCTTGGGCAAGTCCCTGCCCATATCTGTGCCTCCACTCCCCCCTCTGTTCACCAGCTTCGGGGAAGGTAGGAATTTTCCCCTGGGTTACATTGGCAGGGGCCTTGGGAGTTCTTCCACTTTCTTCTGCAGCACAGGACTGCAGGGTATGGATCGCCAGCAGGATCATATTTCAATGTGGGCATTGGTGGTACCACAGTCTCTCCTGTTTGCCAGTATCACACATCAGTTTAGCCTCCTGAGGACTGAAATGTTTAACTGCAGTTGCTGAGCTCAGCACAGGTGTGTTTGGTGAAATTCTGTGGTGCCGGAGGTCAGAGTAGATTATCTAATTGTCCTCTCTGGCCTTAAATGCTATGAAACTGAGATCTGTGGCATAGGGATAATGATTCTTTCCCACTGTGCAGGGCTGCCCTGAACCCTAATTAACGAGTATTTATAAAAGTGCTTTGACATCTGTGGATGGCTCTGCAGCCAATCGGGGCCAAGTGCTGCTGGTTAAGATGAAACAGGAAAAAAGAAAAAAAGGGGTGAGGGGGGCAGGGAACCTGTAGCCTTTAACCAAATGCCAGACCCAGCATGGGCAGGCCTGTGACCTATTCGTGACTTTCTCTTCTCCTGGGAGAGCGATGAGGTGAGCATGGAAATGTGCTAGAAATGCCATCTACCTTAAAATAGGCTAGATCCTCAGCAGCTATCAACCCACGAACTTCCACCAAGCTATACAATTTTACACCATCCGAGGATCTGACCCTGTAAGGCTCTCTCTCACCCTTAAACATACAATTACACAATCTCTTAATCCTTCCTTTTGCATCTGAACAATGGATTACAGCTCATTAGTAAAGTATGGCTTTCCGTGCATTTATTGTCTGTGTGTCTATTAGATCCCCATTACATTCAGGGGCTCTGATATACTGTATTAATCAACTCAAGGGATTAAAATCCTTTAACGGCCCCCTAGACTGCAACAGCCTCCTCCCCTTACCTCAAACTGGGAGAGAGATTCATAGATCCTAAGGTCAGAAGGGATGACTGGGAGCTAGTCTGACCTGCTGTATCACACAAGCTACAGGACTTCTTGAAATGCTCAGGGGGCTGTAAAGGCAAGCCCATGTGCCATCCACCTGTGGGTAGATCTTGCGTTGGGAGGGGGTGTCTGTTCTCTGAGTTTTTGCAAACAGTTTCCCAAAACGTCCTCTGTAAAAGGAGCATTTTGCTGCCCAGAGTTCTTCATTGACAGAGGAAGAATTGCATGTCAACAGGAAATTCTTTCACAACCCTCCTCTCACAGGGCTGCCTGCCCTACGCCACGCTCAGCTGACTTTTTATTGCCATTTGTGCTCTGATCAAACCCATGCACTATTCTTGCAAACAAGGGCTTGATCCCAAGGCCATTGAAGTCATGGGAGTTTTTGTAATGACCTCGCTTGGCCCAAAGTGCACTAGTTTGTATAGTCTGAGAAGGTGCTGCACAGGGTTACCCTGAAGAGAGCTCTGCAGACTAGAGCTCCCAGATGAGAGCAGGCACCCATTATGCCAGGCCCTGTACAAACAGTAGGAGGCAGCCTTTTCCCCAAAGATCTTACTATCTGAATAGACAACAAAGGCACTGGGTGGGAGGGGAAGCAGCAAGACAGAGAAGGCCCAAAAACACACCACTGGGCTCTCTGTTACTTCTGTGACACCCCCCCCCCCCGCCCCCACACATTGCCGAGATATGTACATGCACCACAACTCTGCTACAGCACCTTAACTCTGCCTAGCAGTAACCCCCCAGTCCTCAGCTCTCTTCTTACAGCTCTGCTCATGCACCTCAACCCTGCCCTGCACTGCATCTCTTCATCCACTCCCCAAAGCCACCAGCTACCCCACTGAAAATACACTACCACCCACTCAGTTTCCTCCTGGAACCTCTTACACACATGGAATGGGGGGATTTTCCTTCCACCCTAAGATCATGAGAACTATTAGTTGCCTCTCTCCGCTTTCCTTGCTCCTGGGATTCCCAGCCTTTTACCGAGAGCTGTGTTTCAAAAGTAACGTATCAGGACAAACCATCTGTTGTGTAAACCATGTATCTGGGATGTAATCTAGCTGCCTTTGGCTCAGGAGCAAAGGAAATTTTAATTCATTTACAGTCCCTGATCCTGTGCCCAGTCAGGGACTAGGCCAAGCCCCAGAATCATTTAGAATAGCCTCAGGGCTGTCCTAGCTTGTGCTGGCCTGGCCATAGCCCCAAAGAGCTGCTGTGAAAGCCAGGGATATCTTGCCTTTGCTTCGGAGGCACCTGCCCCTTTTAATTCAGACACCCCCACCCCACCCCTTGCACTAGGGACCAGGCCACAGGTTGGCATTGCATGAACCACATTACAGCTCTGTCCCACCTTAGGAAGCTTCTGCATAGCAAGAGAAGCTGGCTTTCCAGTTACTCTGGGCAGGGAGAACAGGAACGGGCTGTAAGTTTTTAATTGTCTTGCAAAACCCTGTTATGTTTCTAGCTCTTCAAACAACATAGTTCTGATTTTAGCCTTAAGGGATCAAACTCAGCTGCTGTAAATAGATGTTGGTCTGACTCTAGTTACGTCACTTTAGCCTCTCCAATTTGCACCAACTGAGCATCTGGCCTTATATTTTTCTTAATGGCTTTTCCATAATATTCCTTCTGCTCTCCCTTAAATTCCTGGATTTGACTTAACGCAGAATTGCAAAGGAATGGAAAACAACAAGAAAACTCCAGGCTGCAACTCTTGAAATATATGCTTTTTTTCCCCTTCAGTGGAAGTAAAGTATTCCCCAAGTCCTAATTTGGAAGAATTCCCAGCCTTGTAGAGAAGTCACAGCAAAACCATTCTCAAAATGGCAGAAAACTGAAGACATACCAACCCAATGCATCAGCATTACAATCAGCATTTGTTTGTTTTTATGTCAAATACCTCCAGCCCCACTTAACCAGAGTCTCTGGAATCGTTCTTACCCTGTATTTAGTATTGTTGCTACTGCCACATTCCATCAAAATATGGCTTTTACAGACATTGGAAAGCAGAGTTTTCCTTATGGAGGAGAACATTATAGTAGCTGACTTCCAAGAATGGTGAGCTCCTGGCAATGGAGAAATGCTCAAGCATACACGTCTTTCTCCATCTTTCTTACCGCTTCTCTGCTTGCATCAGTCTAGTTCATATTTTAGTTTATACACATGACTGATACATAACCCTGTCCTGAGTCGGACTGAGGGTGGCAAAAGTTGAGAAAGCTTCAACCTCTACCAGCTCTGCAAATGTAACTCGCTCCTAGCATGCATATTCCAGTCCTGGCACCCATAACCAAGCTCTGCTTATGCACGTTGGTCTTGGCTTGCTCCATTTACTTGCAATATCTGTCTTAGTCTCTGCACAGTGCCCCTCATTCCTGATCAAAATCATCCCCTGCTTTTCCAGTCCTGGACCCTTAGAGTTCTGTTGATGCTCCTCACTCTACACTGCAGCACCAGTCCCCTTCCTGTTTCAGTCCTGGCCATCTTGTGAGCGGGGATCACTGATTGTGATTGACGGATAATGCCAAATTACCTGACCCTTTTAGGATGCAGCACACCTGCACAGAAGACTCCTCCAATTTGTTTCATGCAACATACTGAAACAAGCTCTAAAACTCTATTGTGTAGGAGAAAGGGAGCTGGGAGTCCCTCTTCTTCTTCTCCGCCCTCTCCGCCAATGAATTGTTAGGGCGTAACCCTTCCCGGAGCCCCGAGTAAAGCCTACAAATGAAAGTTGCAGGGCAGGAAATTAGATCATTGCCTCCCATGCTCACCCCCTTAGAGTGCTGGCATTGAATTCAGGAAATGGGAGAAACATGCTTTAGATAAGAGAATGCACTGCACACAGGAGGTCCCCACAAGGAGTAGGGTGGGGTCTCCAAGAACTGCCCAGTGCTTCAGCCATATGCTGAAGTACATTTGCAATAGGGGGGCAATTCAGGGGTAGATCTACAGTAAGGTAGCACTCCTGTCTTCCAGTCTTTGTCTCCTCTGCCCTGCATCCCTTCTGGCCTAGTCTACCAGTCCCACAGGGTGGGAAAAACTTGGTGAGGACTAGAACTGGTTGGAAAATGCTAATTTTTCACAGGACTTTTTTTAATTTCCAAAATTTCTATGAAACTTTTTTAATGGAAAACCAAAATGGAGAACTTTTCCAAAACTGCTTTCAATAAAAATGGCTTTTTTTTTAAGAGGGGAAAAAATGGAATATTTCACTCTAAACTGAAAATTTGTAGGTCCCCAAATTTGTTTTGTTTTTTTGCGATGTCTGGCTCATCATCAAAACTCCAGAAAACTTCAACCAAAAAGAAAATATTATGGAAGAAATGTCCTTTTGGTCAGAAAAAATTCCAGCCAGCTCTACTGGTGACTTCAAGGGGTCTCACAGCACTCTTGGGGCAACTAGGCAACAGAGGTTATAGCATTAAAGTCAGGTGTTTCAAGAGACAACAGACGGACACAGACAAAGGGAACACAACGAGACAATGTTGGGCAGCATGCTGGGCTGTGATCTCGGCACACCAGCAGACTAATGGCTGGTAAGTTTTTTGGAGGCCTCTCGGCGAAGGGGAGTTTTGAGGAGGGACTTGACGGGATAACGAGGTAGTTTTGCCGAGGTTTATGGGGAGCAGCTCTCCTGGGTGAGGGGCAGCAGGGGAGACAGCAGGAAGGTGCTTGTTTGAAGATGTAAGAAGTGGGCAATGGAGGCTGGCATCATGGCCAATCAGAATCTCTTGAGTCCCAGCTGGAGCCCTCCTCAGTGGACTGTGCTGCCTCCCAACCTAAATCAAAGAGATGCAAAGAGATAGCACCACTGGATGTCATGGGATCTACAGCAGGGAGTCCCATAGGAGTCAGTCAAGGCATTATCCCCCATGCTGCATCCCCAACATGGGAACCATTAAACCACAGGTACAGTTTCTGCTCAGGGCCTCCTGAATTACACCCCCCTCCATCTGCTCTTCCGAAGGCCTGGCAAAGGAACAGCTGTTTCCATATACACCCCTCCTTTCTGGGTGCTTGCAATGGGCCAGGTGTAGAGGAGAGAAAGAGACTCACAGCTGGGGAGCCTCCCATATCCTCATCCAGCCCTGGCCACAGTGTGATCCCTGACAGCCCACCATGACTTGGCAACCCTAGGCAGGCTCATCCCACAGGCTGCAGAGGAAAGGGACCCATCCTAGCACAGTCTGGTGTATTCCAGTCCCCCCTGCACCACATACACAGCTCAGACTGGAGCTTTGTCCAAAATCCCCTGGGTTCTTCTCTGCCTGGTGAAGGAAAACAGAAGCATTCCAAGGGGAGCCACGTTCCCGCCTACCGGAGGCTCTGAGTTAATTACTACCCCCCTCACTCCTCTTCCGTTGTTTCCAAGCAGAGAGTGAGACGGGCTGTGCAGTGCCATGTGGTAGTGGAGGATGAGACACTGGAATTGTACAAGATCCACTATGGTCACTCATTGACCGGTTGCTCTCCATTTGCTCTGCCTGCCTGGTTCCCTCACGCCCCCGTTTTAGGGGATCTTGGTTGCTGCTCATCCGTCATAGGAAAGTGGCCTGTTGGGAGCCCAGAGACATCCCAGAATGCTTTGAGCTAACAGACACCACTGTGGCCAATGCAAAGGATGCTGGGAATTACCTTCCCACTGCTGAAAACTAAGCGGCTCGGAGAGCCTTTTTGGAGGAGGAGATGAGACAGGTGGGGGAGGACTGCTGTGAGGCAGGGATCAGCTGTGAGAGATTCGGAGCCAAAGACCCCACCTTAGGGGACCTGCCTTTAACATTTTAATATAGCCCTACAGCTGTGCATGGTGCAGTACAGAGATTAAAGACATGATCCTGGCATGAGGAACTTGTGTACCCCATGGGAACCTGTGTGGCTATATGTCCCCCACTAGTGGCAGACCTACATATAGATATTTGAGTCAGCTAGTTTCCCCTTGCTAAAGCATCTGATCTTTTCACTCAAGCGGTAAAGATCCATGTATTTGGGTTCCAAGGACCCCAGTTTGATCCCTGCCCAGGCCGCCAATGGCAGCTCATATGGGGATTTGAACAGTTGCTGGTGAGTTTGCAACCCACGAGCAAGACCGTGCAACATGGCAGTAAATTATATTGGGAGGGAAATTGATGCAAACGGAGGGGAGGGGGAAGCAGGAGACGCAAAACACACATTAAGTTTGCTCTTTTTTGTGAGAAGGAGGGGGTGAAGATGGCTGCTGGCAGGGTTGGGAGTTTGTAGGAGTCAGGCATGGGATGAGGGAGGTAATTTATATCTAATCACCTCACCTTGCCACTGACTGTCCTGCGTCAACTCAACGCCTCCAATCCGCCACACCCTAAATACCACCAGGCTTCTAAATGGCCCGCGGGACGTGAGCCAACCCCACCAAACCACCTCATGTGGCCAAACTGCCATAGCCTTCAGGAAGCAAGTCTCCAGTGGGACTAATAGGCTTTAATTGAACTGTTATATCATCAGCCCGAGGGGTGGGACCAGATTCAACGTCTCATTCAGAGAGGGCCTCAAGCGCATCTCTCCAGCCTCCGCACTTCCTCTGAGACATGTACCGTGTATGGCACCATGCCACAAGGAGTGTCTGGAGCGGTGCGGAGAAACCTCTAGCTTCGCATCCCATCCTCACCTACTGCTTCAAAGCAGGGCTGGGTCTTTCCCCTTTTCTTCCTTCCCTCTCCTTAACTAACTAAGGGGCGGAATTTCAAAGGAACCTAGAGGATTTTGGAATGCATCTTTGATTGGATCCCAGTGGGCCTTGAGCACCTACTTCCACTAGCCTGGCCTCCCCTACTGATGTCATCTGTGCCTCAGTGGTACGTGCTTTGTCAGGGAATTCTCTACTTACACAAAGGAGCTGCTCCCCTGATCCGGGCCTGAGTTATGGGGATTGCAGCGATGCTGGATTGAGCAGCCCAGACACGCAGGCCAATAGCCTGTGACTCACTCGCCTTTCCTTCCTCTTCCTTTATTTTCCAAAGCTGTCAGCTCTGCTTTCTTTGCTTCTGTAATCAGGAGGAGAACAGATGGCCAAAAGTTGCACAGAGAGGGAGCCGATCAAGCTGGCGAGGCCTCTGGCTGAACGGAGCCGTCAGACTGCCTGGGGAGCCTGGGTCAGGGGTAGGGTTGCCAATTTTGATTGGACGTATTGCTGGAGTTGGCAACCCTAGTCAGGGGACACTTGCTAAAAGAATCACCTTTGCCATGTGCCCCAGCGAAATCTGTGCCTAGTCCCTGGAGGACAGGAATGCTGGGGATGGAGGGAGTTCAGAGAGGAGCAAAGGGCTGGAGATGCTGATTGACAAGGGAAGGCGTAAAGAGTGACACAGCCTTTTGCCAAGCTTGCAGCTAACTATCTGCAAGCCTCTGGATGCTAGCAACGCAAAAGGAGAAGAGGCATTCAAGGAGACTACAATCATTATGGGATGCAACTAAGCAAGGGGCAACATAGGCTGGAGATCAGGAGACAGCTCCCAGCAGTGAGAGCGGTTGGAGCATGGGTCAGTCTCCCCAGGGAAATGATAGTGATCTTATTGCTCCAGTCACTTCAAAGCAGCCAGGACAAAGTCATGTAGAACTTACTCATGGGACCAAGCCTACCTCAGCCCCGGTGGATAGACAGGATCACCTAGGAGGACGTTTCCATCTCTAACTTCTAGGTCACTATCAATTCTTTTAATGAAGGATGCGACCTCCTCATCCTCTGAGTCCCTCCTCCAGACCCGCTAGAGGAATAACCTGCCATGCTGGCAGAAGAACTCTTCCCTTTTGTCCCCTGGAGCCAAACTTGCTCAAGGGAGATTGAAATAGAAATATGTCCTGTTCGTGGAGGCTGCAGTTTTCCAACTCCGTGCTCTAGGAGGATGGGCCTGGGATCTCGTTATGGTTCTACCACTGATTTCTTGTGTGATGTTGGATAAGCCACTCATTGGCTTTGAGCCTCAGTTTTCCCACTTCTATCATGAGAATAATCATACATTTCTACCCACACAGCCATGTGGAGATAGTCAATGAGCGTCTGCAAAGTGCAGCTGGAGGGTGCTGTAGCAACACAAAGTGGTCTCAGCTTTAGTGCCACACCAGGGGAGATACAAAGAGAACCATTAAATTAACAAAAGTTTTGGGTGCCAGACCAGAATAGCAGAGCGCTCTGAGAAGAGCCCTGATCGGAAGGATAAAATATTGGTGCATCATAGCAAGCTGTTCATAGGGTTTCCCTTGTAATTATAATTGATTGTCTTTCTGTTAACAAAACTGATCAGAAAATCGGGGTTAATGATCCATTTTGTGAACTCATCAGTCGCAGAATGAGATGATGCAGAGGACAGAGCCCCAACACAGCTCACATATAGCTGCTGAATTATTGTATACAATGACGACTCCACCTGACAAGTTTTATTTGACTTTCATGGTTTAGATGCTCAAAAAACTGAATAATTGAAGGTTTAACACAATTTTTTTTGTTTCAGTCCATTTCCCAGTGGTCATCACAAGACCCACCACCATTGGCCGTAACAGGTCCATTATTAGCAATCTCAGCACGGAGGGCAAGTATTGACTGGGCATTGGAGACGGCACTCCCTCTGCTCTCTTGAGGTGGCCTGTTCCACAGCAGGGTTGTGGCATACTCATGGTTTGGAAGAAGTTGGCATGGCTGCTGCCTGTGATGACTAACTTTGCATATGGCAGACTGAAGCAGCGACCACCAGAACTTCCTAGAGCAATCCGGGTTGACGCTCAAACAGAGAAGAGCTTGCAGCTGTCCCCTTCGTGGATGTTGACAGCTCATTCTGAATGGGAGGGGTCTTAGCTGAAAGCTCCCCATAACAGCTGAAACTCAGCTATGCTACCAGTGCAGACAGCCAGGTCTCACAAAGCATCCACCACCAAGAACAGGTCCACCTCCCCTTGGGACTACATGGAAACAAACTGACCTTTCTTTGCTTCCTGCACAATCATGGTATAAGATTTAAACCCGCTTTCTGCTGCAGGGGTTTGGACTCAGCCTGGGTCTTTCACCACTTGTACTCCAACTGTCTTTCCTCTGCCTCGGGTGGGTGTATGTATGCCAAGAGGACCTGTCAGGACGAAGCCAGAGAAGTGGGTACTTGAGGGCCTCTGGGTTGGCAGTTATGAGCAAATCATAGTGAGCAACCAGGCTGTCTAGCTAACCTCTCCCACTCACCGGGATCTGTCTATCTAATTGCCATCAGTGTACTCCCTTTAGCTCAGCTACCCCAGCTCAACGTCTTCTACAGCCACTTTCCCTTCCTAAGGCTACAGAAATCACTCCTGTGCCACGGCCCAAGCTGCCTCTCAGCAGCAGAGCACGCAGCTATTTGACAGAGCCTCCTTTTTAAAGGAAGTGGGAGGTCCTGAGTTGTTTGCCTCCCGGCTGAGGGGCTTGGGCCGAGCAGAGAGCGTCTCTGCTTTTTGTCTCCCTTAGCTACATGCAGCATGGGCTTCTTACCAGACTGCCCTGAGATAGGAGTTAAGCTGCGTGGACCCTAGCAGAGGTGTTAACCAGAGCTCTGCTGACAGGAGTGCAGGCTGCCCTGCAGAGGCATTAAACTGTGCTGCATTCTCCACTCAACCAATCCCTGCTTTTTTCAAACTAGTGTGATGGGCGTGCATGTCACTCCATACGCTAGTGCAAGGCCTTGAGAAATGCAGTTCCTCAGCTGTAACCTCTCAGGCCCTGTTCTAGCCTCAAGAGGCGCTCCCTGCGATGTACTGTAATGCTTGTGCTTGCGCTTGCACCCTCTGAGAGCAATCGGGGAAGGATAGATGCCTCCTTTCCAAGTTACAAACGTCCCAAAGTGAATGAGTGCCCCTAGTCAAGGCTGGGAGCATGGGGGTAAAACGGTGTCAACATCTAGAACATTCTCCGACCCGAAAAGCATCACAAATTAGAAACTAGGCAACTATTGCTGTTCTAATGACCATGTCCAAAGTTGGAAAGGGGGGCAAAACAAGGTCTGGGATGGGGGCAACTGTAAATGATGCCTCTTGTCAAGACCCTATGTTCACTGTGCAAAGTTGGCCCAAAATACTGTGGCGAAGGCCCTCCTGGGGCAACAGACTGGGACATCTAAGGCAGCTGCATTTAATTGAATAAATGAAGGGTTTAATTGAAAGATTGAGCTGACTAATACTGCCTAGCACTTACATAGGACCCTTCATCAGTAGATCTCAAAGGGCTTCCCAATGGAAAGCAGGAGCATTATCCCTGTTTTACACATAGGGAAACTGAGGCGCAAAGGGACTTGCAGAATAGAACCCACCTCTTCTGAGCCCCAGTCCCGGGCTTTCTCCACTAGGTCACATTGCTTTTCCTAGTCCTAATACTCAGAACAGCAGCCCCTGTGATATTTCATTTGCTGTTTTATGCTAATTCAGCATTGCCAGCTCTCTCTCTGTATTTCCTGCTCAAAGTCCCAGGTCCTGGAGTCATCAGAATCTCAGATTTTGTTTAAAAAGAGGGGGGAAAGGGGAGGGGAGAGTTTCTGATGCTTGCTGTTGCAGAGCGAAACTTGAAAATACGAATCCTAAAGATTCAGCTACCAGAATGCAAATAAAAGAATCCCAAACTTCTCATTCTTCAAAATCTCATGGTTTTGGCGGGGAGGGGGAGCAAGCTAGTGGTTGAATGCTGGGCGTTGGCAGTAATGGGCTAGTCACATTTGCAGTTTTGCATGTGTCGCTTCCTTTTTGCAACGACTGTGTAAAACTGCGGAATCTAAGTTGTGTTGGGTGAGGGGAGGAAAAGTGGTTGAAGGCTTTGGTGGATAGCTTTTTGGCACCTGGGGAGGGGGGTGAGGTGGCAGTTTGGGATGGAGATATTTCTACTACAACAAATACCCAGAGCTCTGTCACATTCCCCTGTGATATTATAATTATTATAGTATTGCCTAGTGCAGTGGTTCTCAATCTGTGGTCCACGGACAATATCTAAGGGGTCTGCAATAGATTAGTCTGCAAACTGACTGAACAGAATGCAATTATATACACAGACAATAGATTTCCAAAATGCACCTGCATTTGAAATTTTGTAGAGGTCCACAAATGAAAAAAGGTTGAGAACTAGTGGCCTGAGTTAGGGATAGTGTGATCCATAGCGCTAGGTGCTGTACAAACATAAACAAAAGGATGGTCACTAGAACTGGGTGACATTTTTCATCCAATTTTTTTTTTGCATCAAAAATGCAGATTTGAGGCAACAAAGACTATTAATGAATTCAGGTCCGTTATGGTGAATAGTTTCAGTAAATTAAAAATATACACTTTTCAGAAACATTGAAGTAGTTTGACTTTTCAGAAAGATGTTTCATTTCAGAATTTCCCTAATGGTTTTTTTCCCCCCAGTAAACCCCCCTGCAACTGCAATGAAACATTTCAATGTGGGTTAAACTAAACACTTAATTCCACCCAAAACTAATTTTTTTTTACTTCTTTGCTTTACGAAGAAATTTGGAAAAAATAATAATTTTGGTTTGATCCAGAACACTTCTTCCCCCTCCCCCCCAACCCACTTTTTATCTGAGCGGTGGCCAAATTGAAAAATCAGCTATTCACCTACCTCTCATAGTCACTACTCTAAAGCATTTACAACCTGCGTCTATCATGAGAAACGCAGCAGAGGTGGATATACCACAGAGATGAGGGAACACAAGGTGCCCATGAGCCATAAAATGTGGCTGCTGCTTATTACAGTCATCAGCTGCTAAGCCATTGTCAGGATATCACTGCAGGAGTTCACCCTGCACCACAATGCATCTTAGAAGGACAAAAGCATCAAGTCCTACGTGTGCACAACGCTACTGCACATTCAGAGAGTACTCACCAGTAAAGAGGTGTAGAATCCTGATTAAGCCTGACAATGTTCCATGCTCATGGGCAAAAGGAGCTGAAGGCTTGGCTCAGGGCCGTAGCAACAAAGAACGTGGCCCCCTCCGAACATATGTCCGGGCGGGGCCCCTTACAATGCAGAAACTGGAATGCGGTATTTATTTTGCCACTTTTAGGGGCCCCCTTCCTTGCGGGGCCTCCTCCGGTCAGAGGGTACGGAGGGCGCTCGCTACGCCTCTGGCTTGGCTTGACCACAACCAGTCATGAGTGTGTTAGATTGCAAGACAGAGGGACACATGTGACAAGTGGGTCCATACTTGGCTGGATTTTTTTGCAATGTTGTTAAATGAACTGGCCAGGAAGCTCTTCAGAACGTGAGCCAGGGTGCAGATCGAGGATTGCCAGCAGAAAGTGAAGAGGCCTGTTTGAAACTTCACAGTGCTAGGAGGCCCTTTTTGCCTGGGCCCTGTTGCCAGAGGGCATTCACTATGGCTAGATTTCTTGCCTTCTCGCTTTATTTATTGAGTAAGCCGTATTGGTTTGAGAAGCTGAAATCTCTGGATTCCAGAAGATTGTTGGTGCACAGCTCAAATCCGAGTCTCTAGGCAGACTGCTGCGCTGTGTGTAGTTCATACAGTGCACAGGTCCCATGTGTGAGTATGCGCATGTGTCTGTGTCACATCAGTTTGTGTGTGAGAGAGAAGGAGAGCATGTTTCTGTGTGCCATTTACCATGTTTCAGTAGCTGAGCATGCCTTTGCCTCACAGGCCGCATGGTCTAGGACTGGGACTCCAGAAGCTGTGGCTCTACTGTAACAGAAATTCTTTGTACAAGTCACAGAATGGGGAGATAGATCTACAGCCTCATCCTGCACACAGGCTGTGGGGGCTAGCCTCCCCATCACCCCCAAGCTCTGTGTTGTGGATTCAAGCTCTCACCTGGCACTCGGAAGCCAGGGGACATCTCATGGAATTTTGCCCCAAAGTCACCATATCCCTCACTCCACATCCTCCCCTAAGAGCAATCCATTCACCAGCCCCTCCTCCCCCTACCAGCTCACCTCCCGAACCTGCCCACCACCCAACCCCCCTCTCTCTCCCCACCCTGGTGTGTGGCTCTCTCTAGCACCCAGAGGCCCCAGCTGAGATCAGGGCTTCATTGCACTAGGCCCTGCCCCGGGGAGCTCACAAGCCACCCAGACAAAGGAAGGGTTAGTGTCCCCTTGTGCCGGTGTAGAACTGAGGCCCAGAGAGATTAAATCACGGGAAGGCTGAAGCAGAGCCAGGATTCATAGAGGTGGATATAAGGCAGAAGGGACCAGTAGATCATGCAGCGGGACCTCTTCTATAGCTGAGGAGGCCACCACCACAACCCAGCACCGGCCCCTGAAATCAAACCACAGAAAGGAGACCAGCCCCAGGAGACCAGACTGTTCTGTGCCGCAGGCAGAGCAAAGGAGGGACTGAGAGATACCAGTGCCTGAGGCCCCTGCAAGGCATGGAAAAAATGAAGTGAGAGAGACCCAGATAATCCTGGCAAGTGACTCACACCCCACACTGCAGAGGAAGGTGAAAACTCCCAAGGTTACTGCCAATCTGCCCTGGGCGGAAACTCCTTCTGGGCCCCCCACATGGCATGTGAGCAAGAACGAGGCAGCCAAGCACCTGAGACAATAGTAGGTGCAATGCAGAGTCCTGGCCTGCCTCATCCAATATCCCATCTCCAGCTGTAGTTATCCCTGGTGCTTCAAATGAAGGAGATTTTTCCAAAAGACCCTCTCAGAATACATTGGGGGTGGACAAAATCCCTTCCTGACCCCCTGCAGGTGGCTGGCTGAAGCCCTGAAGCATGAACTTTAGGAACATAACACTTAAATGGGAAATAAGCCCACCATCACAAGCAGCCCCCTCATACAATTGACTCGGTCTTCTGGGTCTCAGTCCAAAGGCGTCCTTCATGATGAAGGGACCTAGCATGGGTGGAGGGGCATAGGGACTCTAAGATACATGCCCTGGTCCATAACAGAGTCCATCACTCTAGATACTTCTGCGGCTCTCATTAGGGTAGTGTCTGGGCACCTCACAGTCAGTCCTGGATGTTCTCACAACTGCCTGATGAGGGAGGGAAGGATGGTCCTATTTACAGATGTGGGAACTGAAGCCCAGAGTCGATTCAATGACCCGGCCAAGGTCACGTGTGACATTTGTGGCTGAGATGGGAATTGAACCCAGCTTCCCTGCGTCCTAGCCCAGTCAGGGCATCCCAATGGATGGGCCTCGTTATAATGCAGAGGGCTGGAGTCAAGCCTGCCAGGGAGTGGATAGCAGCACTGGCAGCTTCAGCAGAAGTTTGTGCCATGTGACAGCTCTTCTCTGCTCTGCTGAGGGACCACCCAGCCTAGCTTCTACCCTTCAGCTTCCCCCTCCAGGCAGCTGCAGGCCTTGGTTCCTATGCTGGTTATGCTGGGACAGCGCTGGGCGCCTGCGGCTGATTTATTCCTTTGCAAAGTCGGTTCATTCCTCCTCCTCGCCAGGTATTTGTCCGCGTCTGTTCCAAGGTAAACCTTGGGAGCTGGCGGTCTGTTCTGCATCAACAAAACTTGGCCACGGCGGGGTCAGAGAGAGTTCAGCTGCAGCCTGACTTGCTTTCCCAACCGTATTTCCCAGACAATGTTGCGCACCAGGAAATAAATCTACACGAGCAGAGTTATTGCCAGCAGCAGGGGCGGGGAGCTCTGGGTCGAGTCCAGAGCAATACTGCGCCCCCTGCAAAACAGCCTCTCTGTCTCTGCCCCCAGCACAGTGACATTCTCATGGGAGGAGACATTCTTATCAATGGTGGCACTGAACCTGGTCTGAGATTGGAGGGAGGGACGTATCCATTTATCAGAAGGATTTAAAGGGCTCAGACAGCCACTAAGATAACATCTGTACCCTGTGTTTTAACCTTTGGAAAACACAATGTGAGCCCTGTTGTCTCTGGCTTCTGCGTTCCAGACAGCAATCATGAAATTGTAGGCTGTCATTCTTGTTGGCCAGGAAGGTTTATTTTGAGAGAAGCCAAGTGTTCCAAGAAGGCACAATCCAAGAAAGCTGCTTTGCCTAGCAGGTTTCAGTGCTAGCTGAGCCCTTTGTAATCTAATGGCCTGAGTGCAAAGGTTGTCACAGATGGAATGGATTTTGTGGGTCTGCATATAATCCCCAGGAGACTGGTCACGCATTGCAATGCTGACTGCTGACCTCCATGCCATTGGGAGTCTCTGTTTAGACACAGAGTCCTGTGGGGTGGGTGGTTGCAGGTGAGGACTAAGGGGTATCAGCAGAGCCTGGTAGTGGAAAAGCAGAGGGCTGCACATCAGGACAAGGTGTACTGGCAGAGCTTTGGGGGCCCAGCACAGGAGAGCAGGGAGGAGATGCTGCAGAAGCGGCCCTAGCCATTTTGCTGGCCAGGGCAGAAAATGTTTCTCCCACCCCACCCATCCCAAGTGGCCAAGGAGCAGGGGAGCCAAGTGGCACAGCAGGTTGGCACCCAGTGTGACCACCCTACTTGCCTGCCCCCTAGAACGAGCCCCAGGGTGCTGTGGCTGAGGACTGAGCAGTGCTGGGCAATTGTGGTGGGGCTTTGGGTAGGGGTGGTGGTGTGCAGGGTACTGTGCATTTGTGGGTGGGTCTGGGGGGATGCTGGGAATAGCCAAGTGGCACAGCAGGTTGGCACCCAGTGTGACCACCCTGCTTGCCTGCCCCCTAGAACGAGCCCCAGGGTGCTGTGGCTGAGGACTGAGCAGTGCTGGGCAATTGTGGTGGGGCTTTGGGTAGGGGTGGTGGTGTGCAGGGTACTGTGCATTTGTGGGTGGGTCTGGGGGGATGCTGGGAATAGTGGGTCCAGGGGGCCTCTGGCCATAGGGAGTCGGGGGGTGTAGGGCAGGGGAGGCTGTGTGGTGTGGCATGGGCCTGCCCCCAAGGGGAAGGGGCATGCTGGCAGCACAGGGCCGGGCAGGCCACTGTGTGTCTGGCAACTGCCAGTTTGTAAATAGTGCCCTCGCACTGGGCGGAGCGAGGCTTCCCTTGCTATGCCATGCCCTGTTACCTCTGGCTAGCCCCTCGCTCCAGGGACTGATCGGCCCGCACCATGCTCCATTGCCTCCATGGGGGCCCACAAATATGTTTGGCGCCAGGCCCACAAAAGATTAACCTGGCCCTGGAATAGAGGGGTATGGGCAGAGCTGTATTGGAAGCCTGGTAGTGGAGTAGCAGTGCGGGCTGACCTCAGGATGAGGAGCATTGTGGAACACCAGGCAATGTTGTAGGTTAGTACTGAGGTGCATTGGCAGAGCTGTCTGAGGTCCTAGGAGCGAAATGATAGATGTTGGGGGATGCAGATAAGACCTGAGGTGCATTCACAGTTCTGCCAACCCTGAGTGTTCAAAAATCGCAAGTCAGCTCCCCAAAATACAAGATTGGCTTAAAAATCATGAGCTTTCAAAAGATATATTGGGTATGTTTTCTTTGCCTTCTGATTCTGAGCTTTGAAATTTACTGGGGTCATATTTTCATGCCTTTCTCTGAAACCTTGAGAGCTAGAAACTTCCTTATTTTTCAGAAGGAAAGCTGAGATTCCCTATCTATTTCCATGACTCCAGCAGCTGGGGCTTTAAACACCAATTATTGCAAGATTCACAATAAAATCAGGAGAGCTGGGGTTGTATGTGGCTGCTGATACTGGCTTCTCAGGGTATGCTGAAAGCCAGGACTATCATGAATTGGCAGAGCTGTGTGGGGGAGGCTGCTTGCATCCTTTGGCCCTGGCCCCTGCTGCTTGTCTGCATCACCTCACTGGTTTGTGGCTCAGATCTAGATAAGGAGGTTAAAGGACAGAAGTGCCTGCCAAAGTGATGTTTCAGTTTCTGGAATCCACTCATCATGTGTGAGAATGGGAGTAACAAAGGAGAACTGTTGGTCGGGACAATCTGGGAGGTGGAAGGTTTTGCTCTGGATCAGTGCTAGATAAATGTATATTTTTGGAAGGGAAATGTCAAAGGGAAGTGAGTTCTGATGGCAGCTAGACACGAGTCAGAAAAGGGGAAGAGGACAAGGCTAGGTCAGTGGTGAAAGGATACAGCGATCACAGGGGCTGGGTGCTCAGAAGTTTCTCTATCCTGCTCAGCCTACCTCTTATGAAAAGCTCCACTGTTTTTTTCTCACCCCCGTAATTCCTGTTGCTCCTAACACAACAGCTTTTTGTCCTGTGCCCTGTACGACTCCCCGTCTTGTCTGATCAGCCCATGAGGAGGCTTGGCTGGGAAATCCTAGGAGAGAACGCTCAACCAAACCACACCTGCAACTGCGCACAGATGGAGAAATCTGAAGGCAGATCTGATTTGATAACTCCTCTGTGGGCCTCAGAAGGATACAGTGGTGTTAAATTGCACACAGCTGGTGATGGATATCTGTGTAGGGTCTGTTTAACTGGACAAGAATTGTGCCCCCTTAAGACAGGCAGGGGTTAAACAGGCAGGGCCGGCTCTGGCTTTTTTGCCGCCCCAGGCAAAAAAGCCTCCCGCCGCCCCCCGCCCCCCGCTCCGGCCGCGGGCCCGCTCTCCCCAGCCGGCCAGAGCGCCGGGGGAGGGCGGCCCCGCTCTTCCCGGCCGGCCGGAGCGCCGGGGAGGGCGGCGAGCCCGGCGAGCCCGGCCGGGGCCCCGCTCTCCCCAACCGGCCGGAGCGCCGGGAGGAGGGCGGTGAGCCCGGCCGGGGCCCCGCTCTCCCCGACCGGCCGGAGCGCCAGGGGGAGGGTGGCGAGCCCGCCGCGGCTCCGCTTTCCCCGGCGGCCGGAGCACCGGGGGGCGGATGGCGAGCCCGGCCAGGGCCCCGCTCTCCCCGACCGGCCGGAGCGCCGGGGGGAGGGCAGTGAGCCCGGCCACGGCCCCGCTCTCCCCGGGTGAGTGCCGCCCCCCTCCAGGTGCCGCCCCAAGCACATGCTTGGAGGGCTGGTGCCTGGAGCCGGCCCTGTAAACAGGGACCACCCCCTCCTGCTCGGTTAACTTTGCTTCATCTCTTTCCCTTGGGGTGGCACTTACATCTCAGCAGGAGGGAGTTAGTTTGCAGAGCTCCAAGGTGCGCCAGGCCCTGGAACTGGGGAGCCTTGCTGGTGTCCGTATTGATATTGCCAGCATTACTGAATAAATGGTGCTGCACGGCCCACGGCCCCCTCTTTCTGCAATGCATCACGCCAGGGTTTTTTTTGCTTAGGGTGACGTTTTCCATTCATCTTTCCTCTTTGTCAGACAGTCTGGGGTTTTCATGGCAGTGGGTCGGGAGGGAGGGAGGAAAGGGGAGAGAGAACTGCTGAAGTTGGCAGGGAGCCCTGCGGTTCTGCGGCGCTATGTGAAAAATGCCCTTTTGGCTCAGCAAGGCCTGGCTGGGCCTTTCCTGTCTCCGAGGAAACGGAGGTGGCTGACTGTGGGTGCTCCGTCCCTAAGCGGGGGGGGGGGGGGGGGGAAAGAAAGCCATTTGCACTAGGAGAGCAGCTTTTCTGAATCTCTGCTAAAACACACTGGAGCTTTTTCACCAAATACCTTTGCATTTGAACTGGGGCTCCCTCACCCCCTTGGTTTGGCTAGCTGGAAGGTGACCTGAATACTGTAGGGAGGCAGTGTGACCTAAAAGGTAGTGTACTGAACTGGGACTCCAGAGAGACAGCGCCTATTCCCAACTCCACCACTGGTGACCTTGGGAGTTACCTCCCTCAGTTCCATCTGTACAATAGGGATTGTGGTACTTACCTCCCTTTCTAAAGCACTTTCAGATCTGCTGCTGAAAAGCACAATATGAGAGCTAGGTTTTATTACAGAGTCCTTTCCAAAATGTCCCAAGGAAAAGCTTTCATATGGAGGCAACTTTCCCCCTCCCTTTGTATTTCCAGTGCTGCTAACTCTCATGACTTAATGATGAGACTGGTACTATCTGTTGTATTTCTGAAAGTCCCAGCTCCTGGAGTCATGTGAATTCAAGCAAAACTTAGCTTTCTTTTTGTTTTGTTTTTTAATGTATGTTTCTAGCCCTTGTGGTCCTGGATAAAAGCTTAGAAATGTGACTCCAGTGTGACCTAAAAGGTAAAAAAAAAAATGACAGCAATTAAATAAAAGGAACCCAAATGGGGTGTGTATTTAAATCTCAAGATTCTTAAGCCAGTCCTGTGACTTTTGAATTCTTGGGGTTGGCAATACTTTATTTTAAAAAACTTACGCTTATTTAGCTCTGGATTTGCCATCCTGAGCTTTCCCCTTTTTATTCCCAGAACGGAGCCCAGGGAGCATGCAATGTATAGGAATTGGGAAGTATCCCTTTAAATAGTTTGGGAGCCCTTTAGTGGACCTCACTGTGTGTTCTATTGCAGAAGCCTCCAGATCCAAACAGAGCAACAGTGTGCATATGGGGCTAGGCCACGTGTGTTTGTCTGCTGTTAAGCACAGGCTGTTTAGGGCATGGGGTTCTCCAGAGCTTGGAGCCCACCAGGCGTGTAGATCAACAGCCCTTCCCAGGCTGCTTCAGCCAGGCCAGGCAATAAGGCTCCCTGAGTGATGAGCTAACCCAGTGGTGAGTGTGTTACAGGTCCCCCTCTGTGCTGATCCACAGAGGATATGAGTTGTTGCAGTGCCAGTTCTGGCACTAGTTCACACTGTAGCAGTTCATGTGGAGGTGCCCACTCCAATCCCACAGTGCCAGCCCAGAGGGTGGCAGCAGTGGCTGTATGAATCAGTTGGGGGGCGAGAGAGAACCTCAAAGTTATTTTGTGTCCAGCAGCCTCCTTAAAGAATTCCTTTTATATTCATTGCAGCCAATCCCATCCCATGTGCACCATGAGGGACACTGCAACACCATCAGGGTAGCAGGGCCTGGAGAGTCTATGGGGCAAGTGGGGGCGGGGGGACGGGAGAAGGGCCTAAAGAATTCTCTGCACATCCCTCGACTGCCCCATGTCTGTCTCTTGCTAGCTTGGTGTCACTAGCCCTTCCTGTAACTAACTGATGCTGATCAGTGCAAACCGTCTCAGTTTCCTGTAACGTGCCTGTGACAGGTCCCCCCGGGGTGCAACCTGGAACTGGGGTACCACTGAGCCCTCTGACCCACCAGCCTGGGCTCCTTCTCACACGTGCTGCTGTGACAAGTTGCAAAGCCCTCCAACCTTGCACTTTCACCAGCATTCACACAGGTAGGGACACACCCAGCTGCAGTCACATGCAGGCTTTCTAACCGCCAGCCTCCCAGCCTAGGACCCCAGAGCAGTACTGTCCTGCCTGGTGAAAATTTGGCCAGTATATGGGTTTAACACCTGGTCTGCCTGTCCCTCAATGTGAAGAGGACCATGCACACTTGTGTAACCAAACTGAGATTTTCCCCAGGGACCGTAGGCAAATGCACATTGTTTTGGATTAAAACATAAAATAAGTTTATTAACAAGAAAGGGATAGATTTTAAGTAATAGCAAACAGATCGAAGTAGATTACCTTTTAAAAAACAAAACCACAAACTGAGTTTAATATACTAGATAGGCAGGATATGAATTAGCAAATTCTCACCCTGAGTAATAAACAGGATGGCAGATTCTTAAGGCACAAGCTGCCTTGGCTTTGCAGCTTGGATTTCCCAGATTTTCATACACAGGCTAGAAATCTCTTTGGCCTGGGACCATCACTTTCCCCCAGTTCAGTCTTTGTTCCTCAGGTGTCTCCAGGTGTGTTATTGTAGGGAGAATGAGGTACCCACATGATGTCATTTTCCCCCTTTTATATCTTCTTCTAGGGTGACCAGACACCAAGTGTGAAAAATCGGGACGGAGGTGGGGGGTAATAGGAGCCTATATAAGAAAAAGACCCAAAAATCGGGACTGTCCCTATAAAATCGGGACATCTGGTCACCCTATCTTCTTCCCACTTGCTGGAAAGCTCTTTTGCTGTGACCTGGGTCAAACAGTTCCCATTGTGTAGTACTATCTCTGAAAGGTTTCTATTGTACACAGTTCCTGGGGTAATCCTTGTGCTTGTCTGCATGTCCTCAATAAGCCACTAACATTGTTTGACCTTTTTACTGTTGTATCTGAAAGGCTGCTTGTGGGTGTTTTTCAGCCTCATAACATGTTTCAATAACACATACATAGCCAAACTTCATAACTTCACATACAACGAAAGCACATACAATCCAACCAGATATTAATGTCTAGCAGATCAAGACTTTTAAAATGATACCTCACAAGGCATACTTTGTACAAAACATATCCTAATTACATGACAGTGGTGAATATTGGGGTGCCAGGGTGTCACAGTGCCCACCCGTGTTTGCTTGCCCACGATGAGGTTTTGCACATTCCACGTAGCCTGACTGGTGCAGGAGATTCCCAATGAGGTGTGGGGCCTTCCCTGCCTAGGACTTCAGCCCTACCCCAGCATAGCGATCAGAAGTTGCTCCCACCCAGCACCAGGTGGGAAGGTGAGTCAGAGGCCTCCGTCCAGCACTCAGGAAGTCGCTACTCCGAAAAGAGGCCATGGATGGAGGCTCTCGAGGAAGCAGCAGGCACAGATTCTAAATGGGGAAAACAGATTCGTAAACTGTCTACCTCCCCTGGTGTGGAGCAGGATGACCCTGACCCAGCACAATAAAGGGCCAGGGAGCAGGACAAGGGAAGGGCAGGATGGTACGGGAGCTTGCAAGGCGCCCCCAGCTAAGCATCTCCCTGCTTCTCTCCATGCTGATGGGTTATGTGGCACAGGGGTGTGGAGCCAGGGGGCAGAGCTGTGTGGGGAGCTGCTGTCTGGTGCGTTCTCCTCTCAGGGCTGTGGAACTAATAACTCCTGCTGCCCTGAGCAGCAGTAACTCCCGCTTGCTTGGCTGTGGGAAACCAAGAGGTGTGTGCTGGGGAGGATTGCTTAGCAAGCTCTCAGTGAGCGGCAGCACAGCACCTCTGCTGGGCAGTGCAGAGGCTGAGGGAGGACCTTGCAGACAGCCACCATGGCCTTCCCTGTGTGTCCCCACCCATCTCAGTCCAGTGCCCCGAAGCCTGGTCTCTGCACAGCTGTTAGTGCAGAAGGACAGTGGTTCCCCGTGTGGCCTATTTGGAGCACACAGGGGAACAGGATGCCCTGCCTGGGCACAGAGGCTGAATTACCTCCTTAAGGCAGAGTCCCGCCAGGGCATGGCTCATGTTTACTGGCAGGGCAGCTTGTGCTGTATGTGTCTCCTGAGTCCGGCAGCCTGGCACCTTATCCAGCACCCAGAGTTAACTCCCCTTAAAAAGTGATTCAGTTCCTTCCTCCCCACAAATAACCTCAGCCTGGCTCCAGGCAGCTCCAGGATGGGAGCAGGCTCCAGCCTGCTGCCTGGGGAAGGTGTTTCTTGTAGCTTGATGTGCTATTCCCCGGGTGGTTCCACAAGGCCTGGGCTCCCTGCCAGTCTGCTGACAGCCAAATTGAATTACACCGGGTAGGATGTAAAGCAGGGCTAAATTTATACATTAAATGCTGAAGTTACACAAAGGCCCTGTCGGAAAGGTTCAGCTCCCCAGGGCAAGTCATGCAGAAGGATCTGCAGCATCCCTCCTCCCTGCCCCTGAAGGCTTGGAGCCTTCCCTATATGATACTTAAAACTGAAAGCCAGCCGGGCCTGTGGTTTGGAGCTATTCAGACACCTGCCGGATCATTTTGCAAGGATATTTTAAAAACTGAGGTCAGGAACTAACCACACCAGGCCCCACCCAGTTTGGGTGCATGAGCCACCCCCATGACTGTTCTGGATGCTCCCTAGCACAATATGTGGAATCGCTGATCTTATTGAACAGGAGGCATTTGTTAAACAAAACAACCTCGGCTACAGACTCAGGGCATGTCTCCACTGCAGCAGCTGTGCCGGTATAGCCCAGGCGCTTCCCACATTGTCAGCAGGAGGTTTTTCCATCGATGTAGTTAATCTATCTCGCTGAGAGGCAGTAACTAGGTTGATCTAATTGTGAAGTGCAGACCAGGCATTATACAAGTTTCCACATCATTTGGGTCCCCACTTTGTCTCTCTTGTTGACCAGAGACCATGCCATGCATGGAATGCTACGTTGAAGAGGGATTCCATCTAGCTAGGGCTAGATCCGCAAAGGGGAGTTAGGCTGAGCCTTTGAAGGTCTAACTTTAGGCACGCTGCTGCCTAGTGGAATACACAGCCCCGATGTATTGTGCTAGAGAGAGGGTAAGAGTGACTTTCTAGTTAGTGGTTCGGGCATCCCCTTGGGCTGTGGCAAAGTCAGGTTTGAGTCCCTGCTCCCATATATTTAAGTAATTTTTACAAAGAGGAACAGCTTCACCAGGAGATTGAGAGCAACCCACTCCGGACTGTCCCTACAGCTTAGTGGTGAAGGCATTTAGCTAGGAGATCTGGGATCAGATCCCTGCTCCACATTAGGCAGAGTGTGGATTTGAACCAAGTCTTGCACCTGGCGTGTGAGTGCGCTACTCACCATCCTACTGGATACAAGGGAAGACTCACCACCACCTCCGCTGTCTCAGCTCTCGCCATGTTCCACCCTCACAGCCTGTGCTCTGCCAGTGACACCCTTTCTCTGTCCTTGCGTCAGCACTGCTCCTCGCCACGGCTTTCTCACCACCCAGTCCTCAGTCCAGTCCCCTTTAAAGCCTTGCTTCTTTGTGGTGCCCACTGGAAGTGAATTAATAGTGCTACAAAAAGTAATGCCAAGCTCCTCCCTCCTCAGGGTCTTGCACTGTGTCCTGCCTTTTTAGACTCCTTGGGGCTGGGCCAGGCCTGCGTTGTATTTTGTCAAGCCCTGGTCTGCATATAATAATTCTTACTCCTTCTCACATGGAAAGTCAGCCCTTGTGCTGGGCTTCTGTGAGAACAAGTCAAGGTCAAAACTGCATTCAGTCTTAGGACAACCTTTCCTGCAAACATGGTTGCAGGCTGAGAGCAGATCTGGACTGATCAGGGGTTCTGCCCCATGCTGTATTTTTTTCAAGGCTGTTTTTAATTTTCTCTGTCTATTTTTCTTTGGAGCAGCATATAGATTCCAAAGACTGGGGCAAATTCTGCTGTAAGATAGACAGAGGATCTGCCTGTCCCCACATCCCTCTATCTGATCAACATCATCTATCCAGAATTTGGGCCTTTGAGTCAAAGGAACAAATTCAGCAATGGCACTAGAGAGTGCGATTACAACTCCTCTCAAATGAAGGTGTGCCAGTCTACACCTGGGTTGAATTTGAGCCAGACTAAAAAACATAAAGTAACTCTGGGAAGTGAAGCTTTGCTTCAAGGGAAGGTGAAGGGTCAGTCCTGTGTAGGGTATTTGTAGGGGACAAACACATAGAGGCAGAAAAGTGACCCAGTGGGGTATTGGGAGCAATGGGAAAAGCCCTCCATTCTGACCTTCAGCAGCTCCCTGACCCACCAGCTGGAATGTTATAGTGGATTAGGCTGAGATCACCATGCTCATTTCACATGTGATCTAGTCCTAATATTAAATCAGGTCTGCACAAGTGAAAGGTTGACAGCAATATCCCTCCCGGCACTATTCCAGACATCATTCCCAGGCTGTTATTTCATCACAGGTTGGGCCATAGACATGAACCCGTCAGCCTGCCCCTCTTCCACCTTCCAGAGGCTTGGGAAATCCAGCAGAGCCATGTTTGGATGATTAATATCATTTTATATCTGATTTGATACAAAATCCTGGGACGCTTTTAAAAAATAGAATAAAATCAAAACGGAGCCATTATTTAAATAATCCGTGGCTGAGAGCTCGGTGGCGGGGGTAGACGATTTAAAGGGATTGGACTCCTGCGCTGAAGCCTGCCGGACTGCAATTTTCTGATTAATTCTTCCACAAATAATGGGCAAAACATCCTGCCCCTGATCCTGCTGTCCCTGATGCTGGCTCCATGTGGGTGGAACGCCACTGACTGCAGTGGAGTTGCTGCCCATCTACACCAGGGTGAGAGAAGAATCAGACCTTTGGGGTTTAACCAAATTGAGATTATCCTTCCATTGTAATTAAGGAGAAGCATATACTCAGCAGTCAGAGTTCAGGCTATTGGGACAGCTCTTTAATTCCCAAGGGCTTTTGGCCAGGGGAGAGTTTCCCTTGAAGCTTCCCGCCGCATCAAAGGCTTCTATGCCAGGTTTTCCTATTCTCTGGCTAAACCGTGCTAGGCGTGGCCCCTTCCAGCCAGTAGGGGGCATTAGAGAGTGAAGTGAGCATTGTTAGCACTTTCCCTGCCTGCTCATGCACAGATGTTGTGTTGCCACCAAACTTGTGATCAGCCTGTGACTTTCGGAAAATGTGTATCAAATGCAAATTTTCTGCCTTTCATAAACAGATCTTAGAGCATGAGGAGCACGAGAACAAACTTACTGGTGAGCAGTGGCAGATTAGCCACTGGGCCAATGGGGGTCCGTGCCCAGGAGCCCCGGCCAATTGAGGGGCTCCGGAAAAATGGGCACCTCCATGCACTGACCCCATTTTCCCACTTGCTCTGGCCCAAGGACCAACAAAACCGTAATCCCGCCACTGCTGGTGAGGACTGTGTGCAATAGAAACTGTTGCTCTGTTTCACCCCATCACTCCCTTGCAAGTATTGGAAATAGGCTCTTTATTACATCCCCACCACCCTGTCTGTTCTGTGTACCTAGTACAACAAAATTCATGGCCATCTACAACTTCCCATTTGTCACCATTCTGCATACCACAGTCACTAAGAACATCACAGCAACAATGTGTGTGTGTGGGAGGGGAGGACACTGATCTTCCTGCTCCAAAACACACATGCCTACCTTCTGAGCTAAAGGAGAATCTCCATTCACACTCATTATAGGCCCTAGGACACACAGTCAAATGCTTGATCCTCCAGCAGGGAATGGGATTGGTCAGTCCCATTCTTGTGGAATGTCCCACTGGGTCCTTGGAGGGGTGTCCATAAACCCTCATCAAATAAAATAGGCTTTTTAAAAATCGATCTTGCAGTGAATGTTTGATAGTGAAATTCTGCTATGTGAAGTCATCAATCTGTGTGAGAAATTCATACTGAAGAGGTGGGGATAATAATAATTTAATCACTGCTCAGATGACATAACACACACTCTCGCAATGTATCTCCCGCTTCTTCCTCCTCCCCCCAGACTGCTCATGATCTAATTAATGCTCCTCTTTGATAAGATGAACTCACCACTGAACATCCCTTGTAATTAAATTACATGTGAGTTATGTTAAAGGTGAACTGAAAAGCTTTCCAGCAAAATGAATAAACAAATAGAGATTAAGAGTCGCAGCCTATCCAGAAATGATACACAGGGAGACCTAAAACTGCAAATAATGACATTAGCAAACAAAATAGGAAGGAACATAGGATTTGTGAAACAGGAACAGACAAATGGCCCGTCTAGTCTAGTATCCTGTCTCTGACAGTGGCCAATACCAGATGCTTTGGAGAAAGATGCGAGAAAGCCCTACAAAATAACTGACAATTTTGCAATAAGGGGCCTGTGGGGAGAGTTCTATCTACTCCCAGGCAGTTAGTGATTGGCTAGTGTCCCAAAGCACCCTTAGAAAATGTTATCCTATCTAATGTAATTCTAGGTATTGGGCCAGATGCTCAGCTGGTGTGAATCAGTGAAGTCCATGGAGCTAGACGGAATTACACAAGTGGCGGAGCTGGCCCGCTCTTAGTACTAGTTATACAAATGTCTACCCTTTTGTTGAATTCTACTGGGCTTGGTGCCTTGTGTCAGTGAGTTCCACAGGTTAACTGTGCCTTGTATATGGGATTTCCTTTAGCCATTTGAAATGTGTTGCCTTTCAGTTTCACTGAATGTCCCCTTGCTCGTGTATTAAGAAAGAAGGTAAACAGGAGCCCCCAAATTTTTTAACTACTGCTGAAAAGTTAGATGAGACTGTCCAGGCCTCTTTAAGAGGAGGCAGGCCCAGCCCAGCTGTGCCTAGTTGATTTTCTGCAAGGAGGGACTGAAGAGAAGACACCTGGCCTACCTAAAGGGTCAGGCAGTGGTTGGGAAAGAGAGGTGGGAAGGGGCGGCTGGGATGTGGGGGAAGATCTTAAGAGACAGTGATCTAGCTGTTGGAGTTTTCCCAGGGAGCAGTAGTGGAGAGTTGCTGGGGGAAGAGAGCTGGGAAAGCTCCAGGCCAGGAGGGCAGTGGGGGGAAGTTTGCCCACTGGTTTCTCTGAGCCCAGAAAGAAGGAAGGTTTGAGGGAATAGTCATGAGCTGGGGGCAGAACCCAGGAGGGACTAAGAGCTTAAGCCCCGGGTGGGTGGGCCTTGGTTATTTTGCATCTTCATTAAGCCAGCGTGGGTAGATGATGTTTATTCTGTGCTTTTTGTTCGGGCTTTGAGGTCAGCTGGGGGCCACCAGAGAGTAACCTGCGAACCTGTCCACTCTGATTGAAGAGGGAGTCTGAAGAAGAGCCTGGTTTTGATATTATGGTGATGGGCAACACCTGGTGACTTTGGGAGCATTTATGATAATAAATTAGCTGGCAGCAATGGCATTATTGACCTAAAAATTCGAGGGTCCATGCTGAGGCTGGGATGCCTGCGAGGTCACCTCTAGTCATGAGGGGCACTGCAATTTTAAAATCAAGATGGGATGTTTTGGTAAAAGATCTGCTCTAGGAATTATTGTGGGGAAGTTCTCTGGCTGGTGCTGCACAGGAGGTCAGACTAGTTGATTACAATGGTCCCCTCTGGCCTTGAAATCTACGAATATATAAAGAGATAGGTATTATTAGATGTCTTTTAACTCTCTCTTTAATTATTGTTTCAATTAACGTACTAGACACAGTATAAGGCTTAGTGATTTTCCAGATCACCCCTAGCAAAGAGATACATGACACTTTTTGCTCTCAAGTACTCTCCGCATAGAGCCTAATTTTCACTGCATATTTTTGTTAGCAGTTCAGCCTCTTCTTTGGGACTCATCTCAGAAGGGACTTACAGTGACCTTCAACCCCTCCCAAAGCTGAAGTTACCTGTCCCAGCTCTGACTAGCCCTGAACTGCATGGGCCAGTTCACCGCAGAAACAACGTATACTCTAAATGCATAGCTTTGTATGTAATCAAAGGATCAAAGACCTTCTCAGATGCAGTGTGGCAGCCATGATGGGCCTAGTGAGAAAGGTGGAAGAACCCAATGGAGTATTTGGTGATATTGGACTTTTGAAAGGAGATCCAGTACAAATAACCTTAAGAGTCAACGCGGAACCATACTGTGTATGTACATCCCTCAGGATTCCTGTCCCATTACTTCATAGAGTGGAAACTGAGTTAAAGAAAATGAAGTGGATTGGCATAATTGAGAAAATATCTGAGCCAACAGCATGGTGGGCCTCAATGGTACCAGTTATAAAGAAAAATGGAAAAATATGAATCTCTGTGGATCTTAAGATTTAATGAAGCAGTCGCAAGATAAAAATATATCCTCCCAACAATGCATGACTTCCTCCCCAAAGTAGGAGGAGCTACAGTATTCTCCAAGCTGGATGCTTTGAGCAGATTCTGGAAAAAATTCCTTTAGCCAAAGAAAGTGCTAAACTGACTATATTTATCACACTCTTTGGGAGATTTTGCTTTCAAAGATCACCTTTTGGGATTCCCAGTGCACCTGAAAGTTTCCAAAGAAAGATGGCAAAACTGCTAACAAACACAAATGGAGTTGTAGGTTTTCATGGATGATATCGATCTTTGATGGATATTGATTTTTGGAACACAACAAAACCCTCAGCGAAGTCCTAAGCCTAATCAGTCGGTCTGGACTGAAGCGAAACAAGGAAAAATGCATTTTCCGTCTACCCCAAATTGAGTTTCTGAGACAGACAATAAACAAAGATGGAATCCATCCTAGCTCTGAGAAAGTAAAAGCAATTAGAGAATTGAATGCACCAACTAATGTACCAGAACTGAGACATATACTAGGGATGGTAAATTACCTTAGTTGATATCTACAAGGCCTTTCTACAGTGACAAAACCACTGAATGAACTGTTAAAATCCAACACATAGTCACACACACAGACACAGAAAAACAACATGCACAGATTGAAAAGGAGTGCCTGGTGAGCATATAGGCATCTGAGAACTTTTATAGATATCTTTGTGAACTGGATTCATTTACACGGATAAAAGACCATAAACTGCTTGTAACCTTCATCAACGGAAAAGACTTGGATCCAACACCACTGAGATGCCAACGTCTATTGCAAAGGTTAATGCAATTTAACCCAATTGCTAAGTATGTTCCTGGGAAAAAAATCAGTTAGAGGCCGTCGCTCTGTCATGGAGCACAGCATCACACTCAACTTCCCATGAGCCTGAAGATGATGTAAAGGCATATGTGGATGCTGTGGACACATACAGAAAAAAGACTGCTCCAGCTACAAAAAGCAACCTCAACAGACACGGAACTTCAGGAGGTTCTAAGTTACATTGGCCCAAGTATCTAAAGGACACTAAGGAAGTGACAAGAGACTACTTTGCAGTGCATGGACAATTAAGCAAGTCAAATGGACTCGTGATTAAAGGCATTGCATCATAATTCCAAATGAAATGAGAGAAGAAACCCTAAACCACATCCATGAAGGGCATCAAGGAGTAACTAAATGCTGTGAAAAGCAACAGAGAGTCCTGTGGCACCTTTAAGACTAACAGATGTATTGGAGCATAATTTCGTGGGTGAATACCCACTTTGTCAGACGCATGTAATGGAAATTTCCAGAGGCAGGTATAAATATGCAGGCAAGAATCAATGGGTCAACCAGTCAGTGTGGTGGCCGGACATCAGCAAGGTCATAAAGTATCTGCATGTGAATATTGCAGAACTAACAGACCAACACAACACAAAGTACCTTTAATAACAACACCTCTACCAGGCAGACCTTGGACGAGACTAGCTGCAGATTTGATGCGAATTCAGAGGACATCATTATCTGGTGGTTGTGGTCTATTTTTCCAGGTATATAGAAATAGTGAACTTGAAAGACGTCACTTATGCAGTGTTACTGAAAAGCTGAAGTGCACTTTTGCTTACATTGGTATTCCAGAACAACTATTGATGGTCAATGGACCACAATTCACTGCATCAGAATTTAAGTCCTTCCAAATGAAATATGATTTTGATTTTATTACTAGCAGCCTACATTACCCACAAGCGAATGGAGAGGCTGAGAGAGCTCTATGGACAGCCAAGATAATCTTACAGCAAGAAGATCGATTCCTTGCTCTTCTGAGTTACAGATCAACACCAATAGCAGCTAGGATATAGTCCAGCACAACTCCTGAGGAGGAGACAACTCAGAACTACTGTTCCAACTTTGGAAAAGAACCTATTTCCAAGTGGCCGGACATGAAGAGAGTAGCCAAAATGGATAAAAGGGCTAAAAAAAGCTTATGAAAATTTTTGCAACAGATGTCACTCAGAGAATTACCCTGGTCTCAAACCTGGTCATCGTATTCATGTCAAATTGGCTAGAGTAAATGGATGGACAACTCCAGCGGTCATAAAGAAAAATAATTTTATGCCCAGATCATATGTGATTGAGACCGACAATGAAGAGCTCAACAGAAACTGTCGACATCTACAGTTTGTTCCTCAGAAAGAACAATCAACAGAGCAAATTCCAGAGTTGGTGAATGAAGAACAAGAAGACTCAAGAATTCCAACCCAACCACAGTCAGTTGATACAACTAATGGAGAGCCAGATGACCAAGTTGTTATACGTTCGGGTCGTGTAATTAGAACGATTCAGAGACACTTGGCAGACTGATCTGTACTGAACTTCAAAGACCCTGTGATAGTGTAACTATTGTAAATGGCAGGAATGTAGAACTTAAAGGGGCAGTGTAATGGAATGTTAAACTGTAATATACTGATGGCACTGTGTGTAAAATACCTGCTTTAAACAAACCTCAGCCATGCCTGGCAGAGCCTTGAAGGATCTTATGATGAATACATCAGGTGGTGTAAGCAAGTTCTGTTGCCAGTACAGATCTGGTACAGGAACAGGACCCTTTCTTCTGGGGTGGAATTCTGCAATTCACCCACTCTCAGACTAGGACCTGGGTCACAGCCCCCTGGGTACCAACCGTGACTAATTCACCAGGTCCATGTGGGTTTCCCTTTGGGAGTTTGTGACAGCAGCTGATTAAAATGATTCAAAACCAACTACTTCTGAACAAAGCAGCATTTATTCTTTCATCCAACGGTACAAAGCGTGCAGGGCCAAAGTATAAAACAAAAAGTCCTACGTGCATATTTGCTTATTTAACCTTAACCTCTGTGTCCATAGCTCAGGCAGGCCTGGATAGTTATTTTCCATCTCTGAATTGGGCAAACTGCTGCCTGCAGCCTGATCCCTCTCTAGGAGTATGGTTTTCCAGGCTGTCGGCTTTTCCACTGCCGCATCCTCTGTAGCCTCTCCTAGTTCACCCAAACCCTCTCCCTCTTGTATGGGCTTTTATCCCAGGCGTAGCACTGGGACAGGTAACCCATCCTAACCCGGATGGAGCCATATTGGTAGTTTCTCCCCCCACTGCTATCTGAACTCCTCTGAAGCTTTGTTTAGTCTGCAGAAGAGAAGAATGAGGGGGGATCTGATAGCTGCTTTCAACTACCTGAAGGGGGGTTTCAAAGAGGATGGATCTAGACTGTTCTCAGTGGTACCTGATGACAGAACAAGGAGTAATGGTCTCAAGTTGCAGTTGGGGAGGTTTAGGTTGGATATTAGGAAACACTTTTTCACTAGGAGGGTGGTGAAGCACTGGAATGGGTTACCTAGGGAGGTGGTGGAATCTCCTTCCTTAGAGGTTTTTAAGGTCAGGCTTGACAAAGCCCTGGCTGGGATGATTTAGTTGGGAATTGGTCCTGCTTTGAGCAGGGGGTTGGACTAGATGACCTCCTGAGGTCCCTTCCAAACCTGATATTCTATGATTCTATGATTCTATGATTTGTCCTTGAGGATGTCACTGTACTTCCTTTCCTGCCTCTTTCTATAACAACCCCTTCTTGGGTTCCCCTTGATTTAATTCTATGCATTCAGATAGGCAGGGAAACTGAGTCACGCAGACTATTCATAAAAAAAATAGACATTGTCCCACTTTGTCACGACCATGTCGTGCACTTGTGGGACCCAGACTTCAGTGGAGACTCCATTTACCTCAGTGAAGATGCACTGACAGAAAACTGTTAAAACCCAGCAGAGAATGAGGCCCGTGGACTCTTCCAACACATATGGCCGGATCCTTGGCTGGTGTAGTTTGAAGGAGACCCACTCAGTTCAGTGGAGACATGCTGGTTTACCCCAGCTGGGAATCTGGTCCATGCTATCTAAATAGTTCTGAGAACATGGATTATGTTTCAGAGGTTTTGTTTGAAACATGGATTAGTGACCAGATGGGTTGTAGCAGCCAGAGCCCGTTGTATAAATACATATGAAGGGAGGGCTTTGAAAGGACTAATATTTAGCTTTTCGGCTAAGACAGATTGGCTGCTCTGGGAATATCTATGTAGGGAAGTTTGTCCAACATTATATTTGAAGGAAATTATTGCTAGTGCAAGGCACTAAATTAACAGCCCTGGAGACAGAGTTCATCCAACAAAAGGATAGTGCCAGTAGCAGGCCAGGCTTCCCTCAGAGTGTCCTTGCCAATGTCCTCAGCCCTGCCCTGGAGGCTCTGAGAGGAGGTCAACTCCTGGGGCCTAGTCACCTCTCAGCCTCTCTGCTGACACCGGCACAAGGGGCCCAGCTGTGCCAACAGCTTTTGTGGCACTGATACTAGTCCACTAGACAAGGTGCAGGAAACATGCTGCAGCTTCGGTGCGGTCTCATTTGGTAGAGGGGCACACCTGCAATTGGTCAATTCAATCTGGAGTTCAGGAGTGCTCCTAAATTCGTTGTTGATGCTGAGCGCTCTCATAGCCTTACACACAGAGGTGGCTATCTACCACCTCCAGTTGGCTAGGAGACTCTTCTCCTGGTGAATGATGGTCTGGCCTTGGTTACACACATCTCTTGAGTGGATTACAGCAACGCTCTCTACCTGGGCATGAAGCTACCAGCCTTTAGGGACCTTCATCTAGTTGAGAATGCTGCAGCGCACCTCAGCCACGCTGGCTAATGCAGGCCCATCAGCCGTGTCCTCAGTGCTCTACACTGGCTTCCCAGAGAATGCTGGGTCAAGGCCTCAATCTTTATCTTTAAGGCACTTTGTGGCCTGAACCAAACTTGGTTCGCGGCTTCTTCAGGGTAAGCCCCTGGCAGGCCGCGAGACTCTTTGTTTACCCTAGTGTCCGCAGGTACGGCCGCTTGCAGATTAGCCTGCACTGCTTCATGTAGCCCCCATTGGCTGGGAACGGCGAACTGCAGCCACTGGGAGCTGCGAGCAGCTCTACCTGCGGACGCGCAGGTAAACAAAGTGTCTTGCGGCCCACCAGGGGCTTACCCTGAACAAGCCACGAACCAAGTTTGGGAACCCCTGGCCTAGGGTACCTAGAAGATTGCTTGCAGCTCTGGGATGAGGATTGCGGTCGATGGCTCCCCACCTCAGGTGCAATAGAACTCTACCACAAGGGTAAAGTTCACCTATGCAGGAGATGGAGCTTTCCCAAGGCCCGTCTGACACCTTGGAATGAACTCCTCCAGGAACTAAGGGCTACCACAAACCTTACCACCTTCAGTTCCAAGGGCAAGGTATGCATCTTTGACCTGCCTAGGCTAACAAACACGGAACAGAGTGGATATTTAAAACACAAATTGAGAAAAACACCTTTCAAAACAAACCATTCCACTGAACACACAATTCTTCCCCCTGGGGCGAGGATGTGAGAGAATGAACCACTCATGAGTGGGGTTAGCAACGTCACTTAATGTGTGACCAGAAGGCACTGAGATACAGCAGTGACGGTGGCAGGATAAGAGCTTCTATAGAATAGAAATGTTCTGAGCTCCCACAGCCCTTTCTGTGGGCCATTATATGGCAGGGGTACTGGAACAATTTGTATAGTGGGGGTGCTGTGAGCCATTGAACCAAACAGTAAATCCTGTATATAATGGAAACCACTGGAGCACCCCTAGCTCCAGCCCCTATGTCAGATGGTGACTTCAGACACCACCAACCCAAGCCAGATCTGAACAGGTGAAAGGCCCCCACTTTCCTCACCAGTCTTCAAAGGTATCTAGTCCCCCTGTTCACCAAGGGCACTTTGTGGATGAATTCTCCTGGTGATACATAGTGCTGCTGCAGGTGAAGTTACTCTTCAACTGTCATTATATCATGACAGATATAATTGGTTGGGTTTTTTTCAGTGAGTCCCCCACCCATCATGGACTGGAGTCACCTGTCAGGTCTCATTACCACTTGTGAGTGTTAAACTTGGAATGAGAGAGAACCGGGGTCTGCAGAGGAGGTCATAGGTCATTCTGGCTCTGTCTGGTTCTTGAGTGAGATGAGCCCAAGCAAAACCCTACAGACAAACATTCAAAGCTGGACTCAAACAGGGTGGTCTGGTTCTATCTCCACGGCTAGACAAATTCCACCCCCTCCTGAACCATACCAATGTGTCTCAGTTATGAAGTTACAGACATGACATCATGGGAACAAACTCTAATTGGCTGATCATACAGCCAAATGTATTTGTTATAAACAATTCCGCCAGCTCTGCCTCACAGATAACATGTTTACAGTAACAGCAGGTAGCAGGAGCTTGCAATGTTTCTCCATCCCTAACCGTGGGAAAAAAATCCTCTCCTAATGCTCTTAGAACTACAGGAGACTAAGACTGCTGTGCAAAGGGCCATTCATGTGGATACACTGAAACAGTGGCACCTTCTCTGGGCTCTCCCTGTTAGAAGTGCTGCTTGTGAAGGAGGTAACTGCAGGAGGAGATGAGTCAGAAGAAAATGGTATTGTGCCATGAATCACGTGGTAGGCTTTGTAATTTAGATACCTGAGCTACTCACAGATATGTACTCAATGGGCTTACTGGGCCTCAAGGTGTCACTGAGTCTAGTTGGTCCTGGTGATGTATTTAAGCTATGGAACCGTTGCTTTTGTTTTCTCTCTACTGCACCGTTACATTTCTAAGACCTTTGCTTGTGTGCATGGCTGTAGCCATTTTATCTTGGGAGTGGCTGCAGACGGTTAGAGAGGAGACACAGACAGTATGTGCATGCACTGTCTCTCTCTCTCTCTCTCATGGAGACTTTGCTTTTGTTCTTTCTTGTTGTCCTCTTCCTTAACCTATAATGAAAGCCATTTCAGATGGGAAGTGAAGGGTTTCTCTGGGTGTATGGGAAGAACATAACAGGGCTGGTGAAGCTGTGGCACAAGGGGACAGTCAAGGGCACCCATGTGACACTGCTTTCCCAGGAGAATTGAGCCTTGCAAAAGAACTTACCTTTGGCTCATGCATAAAGCCATTTCCCTGTAGGGCAATAACACTTTTAGTTGATATGAGCTATAACCTTCCTCATTACCGTCCTCCTTCTCAGTTCATTTGCATACTGCAATCCTATTGGTTACAAGTAAGTCAGCTACAAATTAAGTTAGATCTGTGGCACACAGTCAAGCAAAGCCATTATCTAAAGACACCAACTAAAAGTCCATTAACTCAAGCCTTGAAAATCAGTGTTTGGAAGGGGTCCATGGACATCACTTTAACTACAGTGCTGAGATGGGTCTGAGCTGCAGAATTCCAATCTGGATCCATGTGGGTCCTTGGTTTGTGCTTCCCTACTGAAACGGCCTGAATACTCCCGGAGGTGAGCATATTCCAGAGAGATTATCAGAGATGTTTCAAAAGAAGGCCATGGCTCTTGAAACATAAAACATGGCTGACTCTGCTGCAAGTTCCGGGAGAATATTGTCCCTGAAAATGATTTTTAATGGGATGGGATCATTGTGGAGTTGTTGGGGTTTTACCTAATCTGAGCCAAATTTGGGAGCCTGTACAAAGAGATGTTACAACCAGAGCTGTAGAGTGATGCTGGTGGCAACTCAGAGCAACACATTCTTTTTGCTTCTTCCTCTAGGTCCTGGAGCCCGAGGGCAAGGCTCAAGGCAGGTTTCTGGACACTTCAGCTTCCCAGGTAAGGTGCAACATAAAGGACTGGTATTGTTCTGGGGGGAAGATATTGGAGGGGGGTGAAGGGTTAGCTATGGTATGGAGAGGGCTTGGGATGTAGGTTTGGGTTTTTGTTGTTAATTTCATGTAGGTGAAAGGCTATGGCTGGAGACCAAGTTCCTCTGGGTCTCTACATGGCAGGTACAGTGTGAGTCGCAGCAGTGTAAGCTTCCCTAGCCGTGTTCCTCATTGTCATATTCTGATGAGGGGGCTGGAAAAAGAGGGTCAGGTTCCAAGCAGGACCTAGTTTGGTGTGACACCTGGACCTGGAGCTCAGGAATGCAAGCTCCTGGACAAACATAGGCCTCTGAGCATGGAACCCTGGCCTCTCAGTATGTGGAATAAAGATCTCTCTCCTGCAACCCTACCTGCCACATCCCTTATTGCTACCTAAGCAAACCTGGACTGCACTTGGCAAGACCTTCTCTGGGAGTATGAGAGGGTTTCTCCGTCTCACTCACTGAGGATCATTCATTCTTTGGTCTCTTTGCTTAGACTGTCAACAAGAGAGTAACTTGGTTGCAGTTGTGCTGGTGATGTTTGTTCAGCTGTCCTCTGTGGCCTGGGTGTGAGAGTGTAATCCTGGCTCCATTGAAGTCAAGGGGAGTCTTACCATGGACTCCAGAGAGGCCAGAATTTCACCCAGAGAGTTTGTGCGCATGCAGGGGGGTGTGGACGTGAGGGCAGGGATTCCTGATGCTTCTGTCACCTGCTAGACAGTCTGAGGTGTCTCCTCCAGTCGGGACAAGTGGGGTTGGTAGTTTTGATGTGTAGAAACATAAGCCATGGGCTACGCCAGGGATGGGCAAACTATGGCCGACGGGCCGAATTGGGCCCGCAAGCCGATTTAAGCCAGCCCGCGAGCCACACGATGTAGCTCGGCCCTGCTTCGGCGCTCCCACCGGGGTGCTAGGTTGGGTGCCACACCAGCGGCTCGGCCCCACTCCGTTGCTCCGGCTGGGGTTCTGGGTTGGGGGCCGCACCAGCAGCTCGGCCCCGCTCCGGCTGGGGCACTGGGTCAGGACTGCACCACGCGGCTCAGCCCTGCTCTGGCACTCCACCATGCAGCTCGGCCCCGCTCCGGCCGGGGCACTGGATCAGGACTGCACCATGCAGCTCGGCCCCGCTCCGGCGCTCCAGCTGGGGCACAGGGTCGGGGCCGCACCACACTTGAGGTAAGTGCCGCTTGGCACCTTGCACCCCTGAGCCCCTCCCCACACCCCTGCTCCAGCCCTGATCCCCCTCCTGCTCTCCAAACCCCTTGATCCCAGCCCAGAGCACCCTCCTGCACTCGAAACCTCTCATCCCTAGCCCCACCCCAGAGCCCGCACCCCCAGCCAGAACCTGCACTCCTTCCCCCACCCCTTCCCCAACCCTGATCCCCCTCCCGCCCTCCAAACCCCTCGGTCCCAGCCCAGAGCACCTTCTTACACCCCAAACTCCTCATCCCCAGCCCTACCCCAGAGCCCACACCCCTCCCGCACCCCAACCCCAACCCCAATTTTGTGAACATTCATGGCCCGCCATACAATTTCTATTTCCCGATGTAGCCCTCAGGCCAAAAAGTTTGCCCACCCCTGGGCTAGACTGAGACCAACTCATTGTTCAACCTGTAAAACAGACTGGGTGTGAGCTCCACTCTCCAGATAGGAAAGTTGAAAGATTTAACCAGAGATGGGTCAGAGCTGCAAAACTGCCATTTGGCTCCAGCCTTTGAACTCACTTCCCCACTAAAGTTTGGAAGTTGGGTTTTGTCTCAGCCCTGAAGCTTGTCTGAGAGGGACTCAGGGTACAGGCAGGTGGCACTGGGGTGACAGGCTGACATGGTACACTGGAGACTGTTTTGATTGCTTCTTGATTAGCATAGTTAGGAAAGGAAGGTTAGCTACCGTATGGTAGCATGCAAGAGCTCTTGCCTCTCAGATGGGTACTCTAGTGATGCTCAGAGTACTGTATGTTATGGATAGGTGGTACATTTCCCCAGTCGGAATTGCCAACATCTCTGCTAAGGAGGGTCCCAGGTGCTCTGTGATCTCCAGGAAGGGTGGGGATCTCAGTCACATGGGGGTGCCCAGATTAGTCTCATTTCAGCACTCCCAGGTGAAGTGAACACAGCCAAAGGATTTTGATTGCAGTGATTTTACCTGCATTTGAGCCTGGAAGAGAATGCAATGCAGATTTGTCCTCTCTGGGTCTGGGTTTGTGGTGAACACAGCATCCTGGAGCCATGAGGATGACGACTGTGTCATGCCACCAGGGGTCTCGGTCAGACCAGTTACTGTGCTGCAGATGTCTTGAAAAAATTCCATGACTCCAAAACTTAGGTGGGGCTTGCTGGCTGCTAGCCAGGCCGGCTAGAGAATTAGAGACAGCTGAAGATCAGCATTCTTGCTTGGTCTTTAAAAGATGAGAGGGGAACACAAAGAGCATATGCATGATTATATCTATGACTGGAAGCACTGGCTAATGGCCTGGAATCTGTTTTGAATTAGCTTGTCTCCCACTTGGCAGCATCCCAGCGCGCTGGCATGACTTGCCCCCCAGGGCTGGGCTCAGGCAGTGCTTGGCTCCCGTTACAAAAAGCAGTCTCTGTCAAGCCCTTCACTGCAAGATCTCTACCACTTCAGGAGTGTCTAACCCCAAGTTCCCAGGCACTCACAGCTGATGCTGGGTTCCAAGAACTGAAACAATGCAAAGAGGAGATGGAAAAAAGATACATCCATTGTCTGGAAGGGAGGCTGTCCGGCACTGGACCTGATGTGGTCAGGCTTTACCTGGTCCAAAATCTACTGTCAATCTGCAGTCCAGGTCTCAGACTCTGAATAAGAATGGGGAGAAAGACAGAGAAAATGAGCGGGAGGATGGTCTGATGGTGAAGGCCATGCCCTAGGACTCAGGATGTCTGCGTTCAATTCTTGGCTATGCTACAGCTGTTCCATGTGACCTTGGGCAAGTCCTTTCATCTCTCAGAACCCAGTGCCCAAATGGGATAATAATGCTTCCTTTATGTGTTTCGATTGAGCTAGGGTCTGTCTCCTCCTCTGTACGGTGTTAGCACAATGGGGCCCTGATCTCGATTTGGGGCCTCGAGGCACTGCTGAAATAAAAATGAAGTGTTCTATTTGTCCGGACGGAGCAAATATTTAAGAGCCAGATCCTCAGCTGGTGTAAACTGACAGAGCTCTGGTGACTCCAGTGATTTCAACAGAGTGCTGCCAATTTACACCAGTGGAGAATCTGGACCTTGAATCTTTAATGAAGAAGTGGCCAGCTGAAAACGTGGCTCATTGTAATAGAACATCTGAAGAGGGGGATGGCCTGTACTAAACAATACCCGAGCACAAGGGAGAACTAGCTATAAAGTGTCACCCATGCACCATCCAGGCCCTGCAGCAAAAGGTACATTTTTCTAACCACCTCTTTGAAAACGAGACAAGAAGCACCAGTCAACTCAGAGGGGGTGCAGAGGAGACAACTAGAGAAGCACAGTCCAGTGGACGGGGAATGATATTACAAATAAGAAAAGCTGGGTTCTGTCCCTGACTCCGGCCTGCTGTATGATAAATGGCCCCTCCTTGCTTCAGTTACCCCTTCTGCAAAGTGGGGATCATATTACTGACCTGCCTTTGTTGAGTGCTATAAGATATATGTAGGAAAGGGCCGTTATGAGAGCTAAGTATAATTATCTTGCTTACACTGCTTTACCGGACTTGCTCCTCATTTACACTGGTACCGGTCAGACCAGAATTGGGTCCATTGAAATTTTAAGTAAGCACGATTGTTTGGTACCCAGGGACACAGCATCTGGGAGTCCTACCTAAACACAAACAGATTGCTTACAGATTGTTAGCATCCTTGTTCCCCATTACAGATCCCTGGCCAAACCCACACACTGAGCCCTGAATCTCATCAAACCCACTGGCATTTGATGGGCCCTCCACTGAAAATGCTGTCAGGGAGGTCTAATTCCCACAGCTAGCAGCAGGAGTGACCCAACAGCTCTTAACATCCTGAGCACAGGAGGCGAAAGGGCAGCCCATGAATTATGAAGACACTAACTAGCATTTTACAGTTCCAAGGCCATCACTCCCAATCAAGTAGTAAATTGGATTTGATCTACAGCCCACATGTAGGTTGCACACAAGGCATTGATTAAAGAGGGAAAGCTGGGCTGCAGAGCCTCTGCGAGGCTCCCTAATGGAGCTGAAATCGCTGTCATTAATGCACAAAATCGCTTACGTGTCTATAGCACCTTTCATCCCAAGACACGAGCGAGCAGGGGTGGTCTTGTGGTTGAGGTCCCTTGCCTGGGACACAGGAGATGTGGCTTGAATTCCTGACTCTACCATGACTCGCTCTGTGACATGGGCAAGCTGCAGTGGCCCAGATCCTGAAACCACTGGGAGTTAGGTGCCTGAATACCATTGAGGACCTGAGCCTAGGAGCTGGATTTTCCAGAAGATCTCCATACCCAGAAAGTCCCCTTTAGAACAATGAGTAAATCAGCACAGCTGCATTAACAGAGGTGTCCTCTGTGCACCAGTGAGTTTCGCTCCACTGTATATGTTAGAATTGTGCTCAGGTGTAAATTACAGTGACTGCAGATTTGCGCACACAGACATGGTAACTCTGAGCAAGCTAAGGTGTAGGGAGTAACACAGAAAGTGCAGCATACCCTGGGTGGCAAGAGAAACACGCGGAGAGCACTGGGACTTCAGTGGAGCAAAGGGAGGGCAGTTCCAACAAAGCAAGGCAAATGGTATGCCAGCCTCCTCCATAGATGTGGGAACTAGGGGTGTGGGGGGTGCTGCAGCACCCCCAGTTTTTGTGCAGGGTCCCAGCCCTGCACCCTGGGGTCCACTACGGCCCCACATATGGAGTCCCTGGCTGCCGCCGGACCCACGCCCAGGGCTCCGCTCCCGGGATCTGAGCTGTCAGAGTGCCGTTTCCTACCACCATACTAGCAAGGAACCCGTGAAAGTTACAACATGTGTCACAGTTCAGTCTCTTGCATATTTTGTTTCCCCTCAGAGTTAGCAAGATATGCTATTCTGGTCAGGTAAGAAATACTATGAGAATAGTAGCTTCTCTTGCAAGGCAAATCTGAACAAATCTGAACAAACCTGGCCAGTGAGCTCCCCACTTCCAAACTTTCTCCTACCGCCCTGCAATGCAGGCTGGGGCATTCAGGCTGACTAATTGAATGGCACAAAGAATGTGCCAAGAACTGCCCTGTGCAATGTGGTGGTAGGGAACTTGGGGGGTGGGCACTAGTGCATAAAGGTTTCCTGTTAAATTCAGAGATAGTGGAACCTACAAGATGACTTATACAGGGTTTAGACGAGGGACCCCGATTATTCTCTATTTGTTGTGCTTTAAGAGCTTTCTTTTCAACATATATGGAAAGTGGAAGTGTCTTACAGCTATAAACCTGCTCCCCGTAACATGCAAGTTGTCTCGTGATTTTGGAAAGAGGACTTTTCCTCTCAAAAGCTGAAGTGGCAGCTCAGTCCTGGACCTGCATGCGGGGACCTGGCTGCCACCGGAACCGTGTTCAGGGCTCTGTTCCTGGCCCCGCACGCGGGTCCCAGCTTCAAGACCCGCACCTGGGGCTCTGCTCCCGCCCTCAGCTGTGGTCTCAGCCTCAGCCCCCTTACCGCTGTCTGCATCCCCCCCGCTCCCAGATCCAGCTCTGGGGAGAGGGGGCACAGACAGGGGTAAAGGGGGTGTGAGGTAAAAAGTTTGGGGTCCACTGGCTTTCAGCACCCCCACTATAAAAATTGTTCCAGCACCAGCGTCTCCTCTGAACCTGGCCTTGCAAAGGGAGGAACATTTTCCAGAGGTGAAACCTGTATGAGGAGCCGGTTTGTAGTTGCTCATCAAGCCATTTCCTCCAGGTTGATTTCTAATGGCAATTAAGCCCAAGTTTCTCTCTCTCTCTCCGTTTATATGGCCCTTTGTCGTCCAGATATCTGATCGCCTCCCAGCCATTAGCGACTTTACCCATACAGTCCCCTCAGGGAAGTGGGCAAGCATGAGCCTCATTTTACAGATAGGAAACTGAGGCCGGGATCTATTAAGTAGAGCTGATCAAAGAAAGTTCAGCAAAGCAGTATTCTGTGGGAATTCTGACAATGCTGAAATAGCTCATTAAGATTATTATATATCATGTACTACAAAATAAAAGACACCACCCAAAAAGGAAATTTGGGGGGAATTTTCAGAGAATTAGGAAGTGTTTGGTTTTTCTTCCAATTCATATCCAAAACTCAGAATCCTTTGACAACCGGAACTTCCACCCTCCACTCAGCTCTGATATGAAGAGAATTCCCTGAAGTCACACAGGGAATCTGGAGCAGAGCAAGAAACTGAACTCAGATTTCCTGCCTCCCATTCCGGTGTCTTAGCTACAAGACCACCCATGTCACAACCGTGGTAGCCTCTCCCATGAATGCATTTGGTCAGGGAAGCAAGTTCAGCCAGCTGGATTTGGGAGGAGGGTCACTGCGTTTCGTCCTCTTCCACGTTGGTCAAGATCCAGTATCACAATGTGACACCGGCATCACAGTGGACTTGTACTATCGCAATGTTCCTTCACGGTCATTGTCACGTTAGGACGGCATGTCCCAGCTTCAGTCATTTGGCAGGATCATCTAAACATCCCCTGGCACGGCTGAGATGGCAGGACGCAGTCAACTGACCTTATCGACTAAATTCTGCTGTGGCTCTCAGACAGGGCTGCCTCTCAATCCTGGTTACCTGCAGCAGACACTGAATTATTAACCTGACATCTCTGCTGAAATTGGGGGGAGGGAGGGAGAGAGAGGGAGCTGTAGTAAAGATCTCCTGTAAAGCCGTGTCTCCTCCCTCTTCCCCAAAGTGTGCAAAGCCTCTATTACAGATTCAGTAATAGCAAGGCCCCTGCCTAGCACTCAGTAGGTCAGTACAGCCTCGGCAGGGACCTCTCCTTTCCTTCCCTCTCCAATCCTATTAGTATTAGAGAGTGGATAGAGCTATAACAGGAAAAAAGCCTATCTCGGAGCAGCACGGCTGACGGCTTGCCTTTTAAATCTTTAATAAGCATTAGCTTTAGCAGCAGCTCCGATATGCTGAGGAATGGCATAGGAGTGGAAGCCTAACTTGTGTGCCTCGCTGTTTAGCTTCTGAGTATGGGTCGGGGCCAGGTAGCTGGATGTGTGAACAGTAGATGGGAAAGCTCAGTTACTCTCACAGGTGTTTAGGGGGGCTGAGCACAGTATTTCTGCATGGCCGGCAGCTACAATTCCATTTAAACCCTTCCCTTCACGTATCAGCCATGATCTGAATTCAGGGGCCGCGTTTCCCTTCCAGAGCTGACATCACTGCAGTTGCTTTCCGCTGCGCCCCTTGCACGCCTTCTGAGATCATTGCCATCCACCCAGGAAACACAATGACATGACCTCAGGGCAATAAAAAGAGGAACCGATTTGCAAAGCTGTTGTTTGGAGATTAATTTTCTAGGGGGTAACCACCCCATTCAATTCCCGTAAGAGTTAGCTGGGGTGCAGTGATATTACCTAGCCATTTAATGTTTCATTCTATTCTGGATTTGGGACCTCAAACAGTTTAGTTTGCATGCTTGAAATTTATAATGACCCTTTTCATTTGAAACGGAGATTGAGGAACAGATGGTGGCTATGCAAACATTACCAGCCTGCATGGGTGATCAGTGACGTGGGAGGCATAAGAGCTATGTTTATGGCTTAGGGAGGAGTTCGTAGACAGAGCAAATTAGATTAATTAAAATAGACTCTAAAAGCGTTGCTCTTTGCACCCAGTGTCACTGGCAATAGGTGCTGAGCAAACTTGTACTCTGCTGCCCTCTAATGGATGGATTATTTTATTCCTGCCCATGTCTATACTGGCTCCTACAGGTTGAGCTGGTTGTGGGCACGGCTTAGTCGTCTGCACATCATACTCGTGATATCCATGCTTCTTACATCTAGAAGTCCTAACTGACTCAGTCCTTTGCCTTTTGGAGACAGAGCATTCAGTCCCATCCCATCCGTTCTGTTTGCATTTGTGTTTAGCTGGTGCAGATGAGTGTGGAGGATTCCTTGATGTGTCTCCTAAGAGATTTCTGACGTTCTTGACCAAACCCATCCCTTCCTCTCCTAGAGCAGGGCTGGCTGCAGTTCAAGGCACGTTCTTAAAGCGCTTTTCCATAAAAGGGGCAAGATTCTAATATAGGGCCATTTCCCGAGAACATGCAACTCCCATTGACTTCCATTAGAGAGGGAAAGTGCTCAGGACTGCTCATAGCTGCTAATTAGCTGCTACGTTAGCTCACCAAGTGGAAGTCTGTTGGATTGGAACTCAAGATCATCATGAGTCCTATTCTCGATGGACCATATACAGGTGGCATTGAGTGACAGTGAAGTCTATGTGTGGATGTGGCCATAGGTCATTACAGGGTGAGTGTCAGCAGCTGGATTGAACTCTTGTGGACCCCAGGTATCTGTACTGAAGATGAGCAGTATGCGTGTGGGGGGGGGGGGAGGAGGGGGTGTATGCGCTAGAGCCCTCAGATGGCTGGAATATTTCAGGATCACTCATGTGGTCAAGAGTTCCCTCTGTTGGCTGAGTTAAAGGGACCACTTACTTCCTTCAAGATGTTTTGGAGCCAAAGATCATGATCATTGTCCTCCCACTGAGGCTGCATGTGTACGGGTCAACTGATGGCTTTTGGAATCTGTATATAGGCAGCCATGGATTGCTTACACAGCATGCATCTCTGGGGAGGAAACAGGTCAGATGTGGGGGGGAAGTGGTGGTTCGGTTCCAAGCTCCACCCACAAAATTAGCTCTGCCCAAAGTGCGCATCACCAGAGTGAAACACCACTCACAGTAGATTGTGCAGATGTTCGAAACATGATTGTGCTGCTCCCTGAGCTCCAATAAGTTCTTGAGCTTGGCTCCCCCCAGTAGGGTTTGAATATGCCCATGGGCTTGGCTAGGTGCTTGGGGGGGGGAAATTAGTGGCAGCATCCTCCAGTCATCACCAAAATGAGCCGTCACTTGCATTCATTGTGCTGATCGGTGACCTCCATCTCATGAGCAGTGACACAGTTAACAGTGCTGACATCTGCGCTGTCGTCACTGGGCACACGGGTTAACACTAGAGTGGATTGGAAATCAGAATTTTTCAACCATCTCTAATCACAGCTCAAGTCACTCCTTTAGTCCGAAGAGCAATGTAATGCTTTTGGTGCTGAATAGCCCAGGTTCCATCCCTGCCGACACCCAGGATGTCTGTATCTATGCAGCCCTTATTCCTTCCCCTTAGCCCTTGCTTGGGCAAATCTTCTGTTTAGAGCAGATCAAAGGTTTGTTGTCAAGACCTTTCTTATGATGGATTTTTGTTCAAAAGGAAATTTTTTCAGTGGAAATTTTCACTTTGGTCAGAATTTTCTATTTTTCATTTTAAAAAATGGAAACCAAAACTGGGAAATGTTTAGTTCTAAATTTTCATTTTGGTGTAAAATTTGTCATTTTTCACCCTTGATTTTCAGTACTGTGTTCCACTGTGTACTACATTAACTTGCGTCGGAGTAGAAAGGTTATTTTACCTCTGTATTTGGCACTTGTGTGACCGCTGCTGGAATCCCGTGTCCAGTTCTGATGCCCACAAGTCAAGGGGGAAGTTGATAAATTAGAGAAGTGTCAGAGAAGAGCCACAAGTATGATTAAAGGATTAGAAAACCTGTCTTATAGTGATAGACACAAGGAGCTCCATCTATTTAGCTTAACAAAGAGAAGGTTAAGGGGGGACTTGATCATAGTCTAGACTCTATAGGTACCAACATGGGGAGCAAATATTTAATAATGGGCTCTTCAGTATTGCAGAGAAAGGTATAACATGATCCAAAGGCTGGAAGTTGAAGCTAGACAAATTCAGGCTGGAAATAAGGCATATATTTTTAACAGTGAGAGTAGTTAATCATTGGAACAATTCACCAAGAGTCGTGGTGGATTCTCCATCAGCGACAATTTTTACATCAAGATGGGATGTTTTTCTAAAAGCTCTGCCCTAGGAATTACTGTGGGGCAGTTCTCTGGCCTGTGTTATACAGGAGGTCACACTAGATGATCACAATGCTCCTTCTGGCCTTAAAATCTGTGAAACATGCACTAGGGAGCTTCTAGTGTGCAGCACATTGGTACACGTTAGAATTCACACCCCTCCAATGTGCGTTGCCGCACCATGTAGACCAGCCCTTAATGACCTGTCCAAGGTCTTCTCTGGCAAAGCCAACAACTCCGATCTCCTGAGTTACAGTCTGACTTCTTAACCATCAGATCATTTTTCCATCTGTCTGCCCACTAACTCACTAGGCTGCTGACTCTGGGTGGGGAAGTGGGGAGCACTTTGGGAGAAAGAGAGATGTTATGGAAAACTAGATCCCATTCTGTCCTACAGCGCGTACGCAGCACGGATCACTTCTCCCCATGGCAACTTATTGAGTACTGGCTGCGCAGAATGCTCTCTTCAACACCACTTCACCTCATCAGCAAACAGCCAGAGCCTGAGACTCCAGATTTCTTCAGTAATTGAGTCTTAATTTGCTGTTGACAGAAGTCTTTTTTTTTTTTGGCCAATTATCTGGAAAGGGGAAGTGAAGGGAGCTCCGAAGAGACCTGATGAATGGTGTTGGCACTCACAGGACATTTCTGCTGCAGACGATGGGGTGGGGAGGTGTCATTCAGAGCCCAAGCTGTGTACATTGAGCAGCGAAGTGATCTGTTTCACACCTGATGGCTTATATTCCAAGCATATCATTTCCTTTGCTACCCTCATAGCCCAGGTCTTGTGAATATGCCTGTCAAGGCTGTATCCCCACTTTGAACTTTAGGGTACAAATGTAGGGGCCTGCATGAGGACTTTTAAGCTTAACTACCAGCTTAGTTCTGGTCCGCTGCCACCATTCCCTACCCTGGGAAGCTTTTAGAAAACCTCTCACCAATTCCCTGGTGAATACAGATTCAAACTCCTTGGATCTTAAACAAGGAGAAATTGACCCTTCCCCCCTCCTTCCTTTTCACCAACTTCTGGTGAATACAGATTCAAACCCCCTTGGATCTTAAAAACAAGGAGAAATTGACCCTTCCCCCCTCCTTCCTTTCACCAACTCCTGGTGAATACAGATCCAAACCCCCTTGGATCTTAAGACAAGGAGAAATCAATCAGGTTCTTAAAAAGAAGGCTTTTAATTAAAGAAAAAAAGGTAAAAATCATTTCTGTAAAATCAGTATGGAAAATAACTTTACAGGGTAATCAAACTTAAAGAGCTCAGAGGACCCCCCTCTGTCTTAGGTTTAAAGTATAGCAAACAAAGATAAACACTCTAGTAAAAGGTACATTTACAAGTTGAGAAAACAAAGTAAATCTAAGACGCCTTGCCTGGCTTTTACTTACAATTTTGAAATAAGAGAGACTTGTTTAGAAAGATGGGGAGAACCTGGATTGATGTCTGGTCCCTCTCAGTCCCAAGAGCGAACAACCCCTTAAAACAAAGAGCACACACAAAAGCCTTCCCCCCCCCCCCAAGATTTGAAAGCATCTTGTCCCCTTATTGGTCCTTTGGGTCAGGTGTCAGCCAGGTTACCCGAGCTTCTTAACCCTTTACAGGTAAAAGGATTTTGGAGTCTCTGGCCAGGAGGGATTTTAGTACTGTACACAGGAGAGCTGTTACCCTTCCCTTTATAGTTATAACAATGCCCCACACCAAAAAAGGGCTATTAAAATTACCCTCTGTGTTACAAAGAAACAGGCATAAGGAGGGCTCCCCATAGGGGTTCTTTTCAGAAAGCTGGGTTGATATTTTTAAGCAGCATTCCCTTAATTACATCACTTGAGCCGGTACTGTGTAGGCCTCTGAAAGGTTTCAATATTCTTATTTGATAGTGGTGGGGAGATAGTTCAGCTGTTGATGGTGTATTGAGTGGAGCTGGTTGGAAATTTTCCAATTAAACGTTTTTCTATCAGAAAATGCCATTTTGTGGAAATCAAAACTTTCTGCGGGAACATGTTGATTTTGGTAAAACATCATTTAGGAAAACAAATCAAAACCAAGCATGTCAGTGAGGTCATTTCAACCTCATCAGGAGGGGAATGCTTTTATTATTTTGTTTGTTTGTTTCAAAACTGCTTTGGGGTTCAAAGTTTATTTCATATTATAAATATATTTAATACAAGATAAAATCAACAAAACCAAATCCAGAATGGATCGTTTCCATTTTATCAAAACAAAAAGTTTTGGTAGACACAAAATACTTTTTTTTTTGTGGGAAATTATGGAATTTGGGGTTTTCATTTTGATTTGGAACAAAAATAAAGGTCAGTGAGCCCGGAATTTCCCACAAAATGGAAATTCCGGTTCCTGCCTGGCTCAGTCTCACAGGTTTGAATAGGTATCCAGAGACTATGGACAAAGAAGGGTTGGCAAGCTGTCTAATGTTGGGTATGATAGCAAACCAATGCCATCAAAATGTATCTCATGGGGGAAGAGTGATTTCGGAATTGGGGTAGCCGGGAGGTAGCTCCCCCTTGTAAAGAGGTCACGTTCTACAGGCAAGGGAAAGGTGGAGAACAGGACTATAGAGCGTTGCCCCCAAAATTCAGGAAAAGTGTGACAGACCTGACTCATGCTCCATCAGCAGATCAGTAGCATCATGGGAGGGGAGTGGATTCCCCAGGGAAGCTTAGGCAGGAAGGGGGAGGAACTCCAGCCAGGAGAGATCAAAGGGGTGGAAAGGTCCAACGGCTCCCATAGACCTCACATCTCCCACTCTGCAGGCAGCGGGCACCAATGGCCCAGAGAGAGTCTCCTTTCCCGAGGGGAGTTTGTTTGTGGAGTTATAAGAAGGTGCTGCTTAGCGTTGTTCAGGCCGCTAGTAATCTTCTGAGTGCTCCACAGCTGACAACGGCATCAATTGTCTCTCCAGTTCTGTCAGCCCCCTTGACGACAGGCTGCCTAGAGCCTGACAGTGACATATCACACCTGCAATGACTTTGCCAACAGACAGCTGCAGCAGTGCCCCCAGGGAATGTGTCCCCTTTAGACCTTGATGGGGGGGGGCATCGGCAGTGAAGGGGGATGTCCCTCTGCAGGGCTGGTGCAAGGATATTTTGCGCCCTAGGTGAAACTTCCACCTTGCGCCCCCCCCTCTCTCCCCTCCCCCCGGAGCTTCGCTTATTATAAACTTTCAAAAATGAATTCTGCATAATGTGGCATTGTTCATTAGAATTAATACATGTTCGGCTTGAAAAATTATTAATTTCATTATTTAGTCTACATATTTAATGAAAATAAATGGCCTTGGGTCTCCTGCACATGGCTAGAGCCCCTCCTGCCCCCCGCTCCCCATGGATCTGGAAAGGGCTGTTTTGGGGATCAGAGCACAGAGCTGGGAGTTGGGATCTGGCTTCTATTCTCCACCCTGGCACCAACTCACTGGATGACTTCAGGCAAGTTACTTCCCCGTTTTGGGCTTTCCATCAATAACAATACAAACAATCAGGAGAATGATGAGGGGCAGTTGGCCCAATTCTGGAAGTGGGGAGGATATGGCCCTAATGTGGTCACTAAACTTCTACCTAGTAATGTTACTGGTGCATCTGGTGTCATTCAGTAGGAGAACAAAAATCTCTTGGGTGCTGCAGCCTGCCCAGGGTTCAGCTGCACTTAACCTGAGTTGCTGGCACACTTGCAGTGGTTGTGCACCACACAACTGGTCACCCATGTTACATGAAAATCTGGCTCTGACGGTGTCGTAATTAGACTTAACAGTTACTGTCGCATTTCCTAGAGCTGTTGTCCCAGGCTGGCTGCAGACTCAGGCAGACAGAACTGTGTCGGCTAGACGCCCATCACCTTTGGAAGATTTTCCTTGTAGTCATAAGGGCTTGAGACAGCCGTGTTTCTTCACTGAAAACTTGCAGTGTGCTGCCCCTGAATCCCAGATTAATGCTTTTTGTGGGCAGGTGCAGAGCTCAGGGCTTGAAGGCCTCTGGTCTAATGGTCTGAGCCAGCGCAGAACTAGGAGCCTTGATCTCCTGTGTTCAAAGCAGGACTCCGACAATGACTCCCTGGGTGACCTTGGGCAAGTCACATCCCTGTTCTCTGCCTCAGTTTTCCAAAAAATGGTGCTCTATTTACCTGCTCCACAGGGCTGCAGGGATGGGTGGAGATGAAGCCTTGGAAGGTGGCATGTGCTGAGGCTGGTTACACTTTTGCAGCTCTTTAGCCCTGTATTCTCTGGCACGGCCATGATCCACCCCTGCAGGTGGACCGGTGGCCACGGTCTCCTCTTCCTTTCCCCCATCCCCGCCCCTCCTTCCGCCGCTGCATTGCTGTCAGTAGGGCCAGCTGCAGGTGGGCTGATGTCACCTGCTCTGATCTGCAGCCAGCAGCCCTTGGGCAGCAGCCGCTGCTGTGGCAGGGGGTCCGGGACTGTCAGAGCCGGAGGGAGCAGGCTAGGGAGCGATGCGGCAGCCTGGGGGCTGGGGGTGGAGGCGGCTCCGGGCTGGCAGGGGGTTGCGGGCGGGCAGTGATGTGGGGCCTGGCAGCGGGGCCTGCGGTTGCAGAGGATGCCCACAGAGGTAGGTGCTAAAGCGGCTGTGAGAGGCCCGTCCCCCCGCCAGGAGCAATAGTGTAAAAAAAAATTTGGGGCACTGCTTTTTGGCGCCCCCAAATCTTGGCGCCCTAGGCGGCCACCTAGTTTGCCTAGTGGGTACACCGGCCCTGTCCCTGTGCCCAATCCACTCCAGCATGTCTTTGTGCTCCCAACACTTTTCCCTCAGATGTCAGCTTTATCATATTCACATCCCCTTGTTTTTCTGGAGGGCTCTTTTCTGCTGCAGGGCAGCCCTCCCTAGAGCATCCTCTCTCATCCTCCCCAGTGCATTCTGGTTAATCCCTCTGCCAGCTTTGAAGTTCTAGATAGCGGTATTTGGTATTTATCACTCTCTGTTAAGGTTCCCCTGACCTCCCCGTGAACCAGCCGGACGGGGCAATGGGACATTCATGGGCTCTACTTTGATGTGGGGAAAGAAGCCTCTCTAAAATGTAACTTTTCCAGAGGAAATAATATTCTCTTCTGCCCATGACATAGTTCTGATAGGGCCAAGAATGACACCCTTTATGCTGTCTGTGGGCTATGGCTGTGGTCAGTGATTTCCTAAACAGAATAATCTCTGGCTGTGCTGTAATCCAGTGGCTCTCAACCTTATTTGATAGGGCCCCCCTTCTTTGTGTCTGTAGTCATTTACGCTCCCCCCCCCAAGTATATATACCGCCACCCAGCTCTGAAGGCAGAGCAGAGAGCAGCAGCTGCTAGCCGGGTGCCCAGCTCTGAAGGCAGAGCAGAGAGCAGCAGCTGCTAGCCAGGTGCCCAGCTCTGAAGGCAGCGCCGCTACCAGCAGCAGCACAGAAGTAAAGGTGGCAATGTGAAAAGTGATATTCATCAATACCACTTTTCACAGCAGACTTAGCGCCCCATTGCCACTCTTACTTCTGCACTGCTGCTGCTGGGGGAGGGAGGAGAGCCTGAGCCTGGGCAGCCTCCCAGCAAGGGAATGAGGGTGTGGGAGGAAGGAAAGCCCAGGTGGCGGGGCTCCGGCTGTCCCCTTCAGCCCTGCCTCCCGGGTGTGCATGGCCCTTCTGTACGAGCCCCAGCCACCCTGGGCTGACAGCCAGAGGTCTTCAAAAAAAAAGAAAAAAGCAAACAGCTCACGCCTCCCTTGACAGATTCCCGTGCCCAGGGCCGGCTCTAGGTTTTTTGCTGCCCCAAGCAAAAAAAAATTTGGCTGCCCCCCCCTCCCCCACTGCACCCTCCTGCCGCCCCAGCCCTGGGTCACTGGTAACTCGCTCCCAGGGCGGGTCATTCAGCAGGAATTTTGTATGTGCACAGAACACAGACAGGATTGGTTCCCATATGGTTACAGAACTGCAGTAAAGTGGAACAATTTTCAGCTTGTGTGATTGAAGGCTATCTGGATGCATATTATAAGACTGTCCTACATAAATGAGGAAAAGTTGAGGTACCTTTATTATTCTTTTGTTCCATTCTTTGTTTCTATGGGGAATTTGCCAATGCAATATCACTGTCTTCCTTTTAAACAAATAAAACAAAAATTAAAATAAATAATTTTATTTTGGGGGGAGGGATAGCTCAGTGGTTTGAGCATTAGCCTGCTAAACCCAGGGTTGTGAGTTCAATCCTTGAGGGGACCACTTGGGGATCTGGGGCAAAATCAGTACTTGGTCCTGCTAGTGAAGGCAGGGGGCTGGACTCGATGACCTTTCAAGGTCCCTTCCAGTTCTAGGAGATGGGATATCTCCATTTATAAAAATAATAATAATAATAAAAAGCAATGGCTGTTGAAAATAGCAATTCCACTCCTAATAACCACTGGGAAGCATTTCTTGCTCAATTTATTCTACTTTTTCTACAGCAAGTTACAGTGGATCAGTATATTTGATTTGGGAGAAATGAAGTAACAGCTGCCCAAATTGAGCTTGAGCACTCCTGAATTTTGAGGGTGTTCAAATCTGGAAGGCAGGTGCTGGATTCCCTTTCTGAATATTAGCTAAATCTGGAAAAGAAAAGTCAATTTCTGCTTCCATGGCTCAGAAGTGTAAATCCTCCTACATGCCTGGTACTGTATCTAAAACTGCCCAGTCTAGTAGAGCCTCCCCTCCCTTACTTTTCATTTTAAATTCTAGTGGGATCCACGTACCTGCCTTGCTAGGCTTCAGATAGAGAGGTGCAATGTCCATTTAGTCCACCCAATTCTTTCTTTGGGGGAGAGCCCAGGGCTGGGACGGCAGGAGGTGTGGGTGGGGGGAGAGCCCAGGGCTGGGGCGGCAGGAGGTGCGGGTGGGGGCCAGAGCTGGGGCGGCAGGGGGTGCGGGTGGGGGCCAGGGCTGGGGGGCAGGAGATGCAGGTGGGGGGAGAGCCCAGGGCTGGGACAGCAGGGGGGTGCAGGTGGGGGCCAGAGCTGGGGCAGCAGGGGGTGTGGGCGGGGGAGAGTCCAGGGCTGGGGCAACACAGAGGTGCGGGGGGAGCCCAGGGCTGGGGTGGGGGGAGGCAAAAAACCTAGAGGTGGCTCTGTTCCTACCATTTACAGCAAGCTGCAGCATGAGGTTTCAGTTCCACACTCCTTTCCCCTCCCTTTCCTGTTAATTGCAGCCGAGGGAATGCTGGGAAATGTAGTTCTTTCCCTGCTCCAGGGCTGGCTCTATAGGCAGGGAGCTAACCAAGGAACTACAGCTCCCAGGGCTCCCTGTTGGTTCTCAGCTCCCATGCTGGATTCTTGCGCCCCTGCAAATTTGCTGCCCCAAGCACCTGCTTGCTTTGCTGGTGCCAAGAGCCGGCCCTGCCCGTGCCTCCCTTGGGAGGCCTGCCCCATCGTTTGAGAACCACTGCTCTAGTCACAAAGGCCCAGCTTGTGCCACCTTAACTCACATGGGACCAGATCTGACCTCAGTTAAACTGGTGTAAATCAAGAGCGACTTCACTGCAGTTGTTCTTGATTGTCCCCAGTGTAACTGGTCAGGATCTGGGCCGTGGAGTAGTACCTTATTGCTCAAGTAGTCATATTGGGCCTGATTCTCCTCTGTTTTTACACTGGCATCATGCCAATGATTCCAGTAGATTTATTCATGATTTACCTCCATGTGAGAAGATAATCAGGGCTACAGATGTCAACGGGTTACCCAGGTGTGACACGCTGCTCAAGACAAATAAGGGTGCCGCTCGCTGGCCCCAAAGGAAAAGGCTATAGGACCCAGTTCCCCACTACCTTGCCCTTTGTGATGCGCTGTGCAAAGTTAGGGTTACCATTCGTCCGGATTCCCCCGGACATGTCCGGCTTTTTGAGCTAAAAATAGCGTCCGGGGGGAATTTGTAAATGTCCGGACTTCCCCCCGCCATGCAGAGCGCGCGCGGCTAACAGGGCAGCCGGCCGGATGGTGCCACTTACATGGGGCTCTGACAGCCAGAGAGAGCCCCTCCTCCTCTCCCCTGCAGCAGAGATCACTCCCTCCCTCCCTCCCTGCATTCGCAGATCGCCTCCGGCAGTCTGGAGCTCCTCCCCCGCTCCCCAGCATGCCGGGACGAACGGCTCAGGCCGTTCCTGAGCAAGCTCACAGAGACATTAGGCGAAGGCCAACAACAAGGGAGCCAGGGGGTCGGAGAAGGGACAGGGAGGTTCTGGAGGGGGCAGTCAAGAGACGGGGGGGGGTCGGGAGTTCAGGGGGGGCTTTCTGGGGGTGGGGGTGTGGATAAGGTTTTGGGCAGTCAGGGTACAGGTAGGGGGTAGGGTGCTGGGGGGTATTTGTGGGGGTCTTAGGAGGGGGCAGTTAGGGGACAAGGAACAGAGAGGCTTAGGTAGGGGGTGGGGTTCTGGAGGGCAGTTAGGAGCAGGGGTCCCAGGAGGGGGCAGTCAGGGGACAAGGAGCGGGGGGGGGTGTTTGGGAGTTCTGGGGGGGGCTGTCAGGTGGCAGGGGTGGGGAGAGGGATCGGAGCAGTCAGGGGACAGGGAGCAGAGGGGTTTAGATGGGTCAGGAGTTCGGGGGGGGGCTGTCAGGGGGTGGAGAGTGGTTGGATGGGGCGTGGGAGTCCCAGGGGTCTGTCTGGGGGTGGGGGTGTGGATAAGGGTTGGGGCAGTCAGGGTACAGGTAGGGGGTAGAGTCCTAGGGGGCCAGTTAGGATGGGGGGAGGGTCTCAGGAGGGGGCAGTCAGGGGACGAGGCAGGGAGGTTTAGGTAGGGGGTGGAGTCCTGGGGGGCAGTTAGGGGCAGGGGTCCCAGGAGGGGGCAGTCAGGGGACAAGGAGCGGGGGGAGGGTTGGGAGTTCTGAGGGGGGGAAGTGGGAGGGGCAGGGGCGAGGCTAGGGCAGGACAGGGCGGGGCTAGGGCAGGACAGGGGCGGGGCTAGGGCGGGGCTCCTCCTGTCCTCTTTTTTGCTTGCTGAAATATGGTAACCCTAGCAAAGTGAGTGCATTTGTGGGAACATTTTACACTCTCTCCTAGCACAAAGGGCCTGGCATTGGGCGTTGGTCTCACGTGGCTGGAAAAGTAAAAAGCCACATTTTAAGTATATATAAAGATTAAGGTGCTTTTCTTGGCTAGATGTTAGCCAGAGAGGAAAAGAATTCTCTCTTGGCCAACAAACTTAACGCCACGGTGTTGAAAGTGAGAGACCGGAGACATTAGCACCCTTTGTTGTATAATTTGTAAATAGTCATGTTGGTCTGTTGTTCGCGCCCGATATTGTAAAGCTTGACCCTTGGGGTCGTGTGTGTAACTTGTTTAACCTAGAAATGGAAGGGGAAGAAGAAAAGGGAAAGATAAGGAGCAAAATGGTATTTGCAGTGCATTGCCTCACTTGTTTAGCCTGCTGAGCAATAATGTAAGAGAGCTGACAAAGAGCTTAAACCTAAAACAAGATCAAAATGGGAAATTAAAACAGCAAGTGAGCAACTGGAATAGCCCTCTTGCCTACAGTGTGCAAGAAACTAAGGGAATACTAGGAGATTGTCAGGAGAGATGCAGCCAGCAAGAGGGAGGAAAATTAGGCTAGCAAAGACAGGCTAAATAGCTTAGAAAATGAGTTGCCCAAAACCAGTGCAGAAAAAAATAACAATTGCTGAGTAATTTGCATGTGTGTGTGTGTGTGTGTGTGAGAGAGAGAGAGAGAGAGAGAATATGCAGAGACGAGAATGTAGGAGAGAAAATGTGTGCATATGTCTGTCTGTCTGTCTGTCCATCACCCCTCTTAACTGATACCAAGCTGCACCCTCCACACCACATACCCCGCCTCTATACCAGAGTAGCCCAGAGGTGGAACTCAGTAGTCCATTCTCTGTGTCAGTGTCACACCCCTGGGAGCGCATGCTGCTGGGGAGCAGCACTCAAAGGGTGAAACAATCTCACATAAAGCACAAAGCGATCAATGGAAATAAAACAGCCTGGACTTGGTTCAGCCCTAAGATCCAGAGGGGGCATTTACTGTTACTGTTGGTTTAAGTATCTTGTTACAAATACCACAGTGTGGAAAATGAACTGTCTGAATGGTTTTACTGGCCCTGTATGGGTAGGGGAGTGGTTAGAGTTTGGCCATTATGTTATATCAATCCTGTTAAAAAGGAAGTATCTATTTAGCTACCTCTTTACAGTATGCAAGGTGGTTTCTAGAAGGGAGGGAAGTGGGTGGAGTGGAGAAAGACTGATTTGCTACTTGTATTCTATGATACACAATTGCACAGAGCTTCTCTGCTTGTGCCAGTATATTTTGGGGCCAGACCAAGTCTTGAGAGCTGGAGATAGAAGGGAGAGAGAGCAGACAAATAGGACTGGTTGGAAAATTTTTGTAGAAAGAATTTTCTGTCAGAAAATGCCCATTTCAACAAAACTGAAATGTTTTGTGAAATTGCATCAATTCTGATGAAATTTCATTAAAAAAAAACCAGAAAATAGTTTGAACATGTCCCATTTTGAAATTTTCTGATGAAAAATTTAGATTTTTCATTTTGAAATTACTTTTTATTTGGACATTTACTTTATTTGATGTGTTTTAGAGGGTTGGAATCAAAAAGTGTTTTGAATTCATTGAAATGCAATGTTTGGATTGACTCAAAGTGACTTTTTTTTTCATTCTTTCATTTTATGAAAAATTTCAAAATTTTGGCTCTTTGTCCCAAATCGGGATAAAAGGATTTTGAAATCTTGACATTTTTCACAGGATGGGAGAGTCTGTTTCCGGACCAGCTCTATGGACAAAGGAAGAGCGGGAAACAGAAAGAAAGAGACAGATCTCTTTAAACTGAAAGAAAATTGTAATGCTCTCCCTGACTGTAGAGTGTATGCTGGGAAATCCTGTGGTGTGATCTTTATGTACTGCCCAGCGGAAGGTACCTTCATGTGGGGAAGATGCAGATTAACAGGCTTGGAATGTATTGGAGGAGAAGCAGCATCTGATGTTGTCTGTATCCAGGTGGGCAGCATGACCCTTAGAATGAGAGAGGTTTCATAAAACGGTCCCTGCACTCCTGCTACATATGGCCCTTGCCGTCTCTTCAAGTTTTCTGGTCAGGAATCTCACCTTAATCACTGTCTTTGGGTTGGGGCTTTTTAGGTAGCTCCTGCCTCAGCATGGCTGCTCCCCCACCTGCAGAACTCGAGCAGAGCCTTAACGACCATCTCTCCTCTGCTTTTGAGCCCACGCTGGACCTCAAGGCAGACGAAGCTACATTATTTCCAGGTGAGAACATTTGCCAGTTGGGTCCCACATGCCATGCGGGGTGGGCACATGGGGTCAAATGCAGGCTCTTTGCAGCATCTCAGGGTCTCGTTGCCACAAGCAGAACAATTAATTCACTTGGCATCACATTGGCAGCCTTGCTTAGCAGCACCTCTGACACAGACCTGGGTTTTATACATCATGCAATTAGCAGGTAGGAATATGATTATTCCTGTTGTGACGGTACTTAAAAGCCTTAACCAGAGTCAGGGCTCTGCTGTGCTAGATGCTGTACAAACCCATAGCTCTTGCCTCCTAGCTCAAAGCCTATTGAGCTGAGGCGGAGAGAGGAAGTAGAACTGTTCCCATTTTATAGGTGAGGAGCTGCAGCACGGAGCGATTAAAGGCCAAGTTTTTAAAGGGATTTAGGTGCCTAAATTCCCAGCTGTAAGTCACAGGGGGTCTGGTGCGCTGGGAATTGAACCCAGCTGTTGTAAGTTCTAGTCCAAACTCTTAACCAAGAGATCATCCTTCTGCCCCATGATGGTCTAAGATTCCAGAGGACTCTTACTGGGCTATGAGTGTCACTTCATCAGGTCCAAATCCCAACATCGTTACTCAGCAAAACTCCCATGGACCTTCAAGTGAGAGCTTTGCTCGAATAAAGGATGACTAAGAGGTGAGTCAGTCAGACTCTGTGGTCTTTTTCCTCTATCACCCCACAGGCGGTAACAGCGAGAAAGCCACAAAGCTCAGCTCCTCTGGCTCCAGCACTCCAATGAGAGGAAAACTTTTACCATAAAAGGTTCCCTTTCCCACTGCCGACAGCATGGATTCATGTACAATACACTCTGTTAAGCCTTTCACTAGTGCTGGCTGATGCACCCTTTGAGTGATGGTGGATTTTAGCTGTGGTATATGAAGCACTTATGTTGCACTTCAGGGAAGATGTAACTGACCAAGGTTCAGCCCGGGAGTTGTAGTTTTCCAGTCCATGTCTGACATGTGTTGTACAGCACTCAAGTGATTAATAGAACATCTTCGAAGTCCCTTGGCTCCAGAGTTTTCCAAACAGCATAAAAAAAACTTTTTAGGGAGGCTCTGGACACATCAATAGCTGAGGAGTTGTCTACACAGGGGAGTTAGTGAGGAATAAGCTAGGCTGTGAATTTAAACACACTAGCTACTCTGCACTACCTCCCTATGTGGACACTCCTGCTGCTCACTAAAAGCACCCTCTGGTGGTTTAGCTTAATGCACTTCTGAAGTGCACAGTAAGTGTCCACCTGGGGAGGTAATGAAGAGTAGCTAATGCATCCTAGCTACTCCGGGCTACTTCCCCATGTAGACAAACCCTGAAAGAACCCTGATCCAGATTCTCAGCTGATGTAAATTGGCATAAAAGCTGTTGACTTCAATGGAGCTACCCTGATTTATACCACTTGATGTCCTACCCCTGTGCCCAGTAGGTCAGGTCAGTTACGTGACCTAGTTTGATTGCCCACAGATATCATACAGTGACCACACTTATTTCCTGTTCTATGTGTAGGGGAGCTATGAGGTCTCTCACATGGTCATTACATATTAACTAATGCTAAATACTGATCTTGTAATGGCAACCACTGTATTTTAAAATTGATAACTGTAGATGGAGAATAACATCTGGATTCTAAGGGTGAAAGCCTGACTCCATTGAAGTCAATGGAAGAACTTCTATGTACTACATATGGACCAGGATTTCACTCTAAATATCTAATTCTATATCTAATATCTGTATGTATATAATTGTTGTAATATAGCTCTCTCTAGAATATATCTAGATCTCTATCTAGATTCTCTCTCTCTAATCTCCTTCTCTCTATCTATTGAAATATATCTATATCTATTCGTAGATATTTAAAATATATCAATAACCCTCTATATGTTTAAATTTAATCATACTATTCCTGATTTAAAATGGCAAATCTGAAACCAAATTTAGATTTTTGTAAAAACCAAGCATTTAAAAACTATAAGAACAACCCAAATACTTGTATTTTAGCTCATTCCAATGTAAGCAGTTTATCTTTTTAAAAAACAAACATTGCCTTCTACTGTTTGCACTCTCCATTTTGCAGCATTGTGCTAGCACATGAGCACTTGAAAGTGAAATTGACTTGAAACTGGCTATAATAAAACATGAAACTGACCAGTCTTATTTTCAGTATTCAGACTGAGAGAGAAGAGGGAGGGGGAAAGAGGCAGGCAGCAAAACTGGATAAAGGTAAATGAGTTTAAAAAAATCTTTTTAAGTAATCTAAGGCATTATTTGTAACAGAGAGAAGGATTTTTTAGAAAAATGTGTGATTTTTAACCTGTCAATTAAAATAGACAGTATTTATATAGAAACCACACCAAACCAACACGTATTTCTATTAAGTAGTTCCATGCCTGGCAGCCTCCAGTATAATTTTCTCTATTAGAAGCTGAATCTTTTCTTTATGATTGTGGTTCAGGCCCTATTCAGTTTCCTCTGAGTGTGATGACGTGTGATCTTCTCTTTTCACACTTATGAACACATCTGATACCATCTGGACAGAAACAACAATCCCACTTAAACCTGTGGTCCTCTTTCCAGAACTCCTGTGTCCATCACTGCTCAGGGTGAGGCGATTCCCCCGTCCTGATGACTCGCTACCACTATCGAATTTTTGGTGTATTGTTTTGTTTCATGGAAGGATTCTGGGCCTGTTATAATGGGGATGTGAGGGAGAAACAGAGACACAACCCAAATATAATTGGCAGAGGTGAGATATGAACTCACAAGAGACATATGGAAAAACTGGAGACAGAGGGGTCTAGCTTATGTCTCACCTGTTTCTTTTGGGGAGTGAGCAATAAAATGGAGCTAAATGAAGAATTCTCTATTCTCTACAGTTGTGGATGCATGTACACACACCTACATTGCATTGTAGACAATTTCTGGCTGCCAATTCACACATCCTATTTGTTAGGCAATATCTGACTATGCATGCATATGCACACACAATGGGTTAGGCCATCTCAGCCTGTACCTGCACACACACAAAATGGTTTAGGTAACTTCTGTCTATACCCACACGCGTACACACTCTCAGTGCATTAATCTCTCTCTTTCACTCTTATATATATTCAGATTTATAGACCCACTAAAAAAGAACGCTTATTACACTGTAGGTGTCTTTGACATGACTTAGAAAATACAGCTAAATAATACCCATACATAACTAATCTGTTGTATACACACTGTATATTTATGTATGTCATTGATACACACAATACATTGGATGTTGCCACTGCAGGCTCTCCACATGCACAACAAATTGGCTGCGCTCAGGTATATCAAGAAATCAATTTGCCAGGATGCACGTCATTGGCAACGACCCGAGCAGACTAAGATGAAATGGTGCATGTAGACATGGTTGGGTTTCTTCTCTCTGATTGGATGGCAATCCTCTTAGAAAGGAAAATAGAAAATGATAAAAAATCCTCTTGGTCATACACCAACAACCTTTACCTCCTGAAGAATTAACAGCTGTTCACCTAACTTTTGTGTGAACAAAATCCATTTGTTGGAAGCTTCAGAAAGGGGGATGAACATGGAGCCCATGCAAACCTGCTAGAAATCTGAATGAATATTTGTGCACAGTGTTTAGCAGGATTCACCCAGCTCTTCTCAGCTCCTTTGAGGGGAAACAGAAATCCAGTTGGTAAGAATTTGTCCCCAGTGCTTGTAACCCTAGAAGGCATGATGTCCTTACACCGTATTGCATCCAGCACTCAAGAGAGACTGTGAATCCCCCTTTTCCAAAATTCCAAACCATTTCCTGATTAGTGAGACTACCATGGGATTGGGCTGTCCTTTCTCTCTCTCTCTCTCTCTCTCTCTCTCTCTCTCTCTCTCTCTCTCTCTCTCAGACACACACACCTCTAGATGCGCTGGGCCAAATTCTGCCTGAATGGCAGGATGAGGGGATTATTGATGAGGAGAAAGGCAGAGAGACCTACAATAATCACCCCTTAAAATCTGCCAGTGGCTTCAGCTAGCTAAACAGCATTTCCTCAGTATTTGCATCATTCCTTACCTATTCCCAGAGCGAGATTAGGAAATAGTGCAAATATTGATGTAACCTTTATCTAAGGAAGAACTGGCAATGCTTTAAGGACAACAACAGCTGTGAAGTTATTGACATTATTAGACTGCAATATATGCATTTCGAAGGCATCCATCCCATCCATGAGCTAGGTGCCATTACATCCATGTATAAATGTGCCAGAGGCCCTTCAGAGAGTTAAACACTTCTCATCATCTCCCCTGAACTTCTGAGTTGTCAGATACAGATGGCTCAGGGGAGAACATAATCCTAACTATCTCGAATGGCAATTTGGGTCATACATTATTCTCTTGCTCAAGAAAGATGCTGTGAGGCATTGGGGAGGGGGGCGGGGGGAAATCACAGGCACAAATTCCAGCTAACTCTTGTTTTTATTCTCCTGGAAGTTCTCAACAGAATTTCACTACCTCTAATCACATACCCTTGTTCTGGGAGCCTGCAAGCTAAGCAGGGTTTGGCTAGGTGAATCTTTGAAGAACACTAATCAGTGTGTGGTTCAAGGTGTGGTGTGTGAATCCGTTTCTGTCTTTACCAATTGGCTGAACACCTCACAATCTCTTTACCCTCATGACATCTCTGGGCGGTAAGGAAGTACCACTATCCGCATTTTACACCTGGAGAACCGAGGAACAGAGAGATCCAGTGACTTTATTAGAAGTTTGTAGCAGAGGAGGAGCCCGAAGCCTAATCCCCAGAGTCCCATGATGTATTCTAACCACTGGCCCATCCTTCCTCTCTTGGTAGGTCTTTTTAGGTTTCTGTCTCAGTCGGTGGCATTCTTCACTGAGCCACTAACATGGTGTTGAGTGGCAATGGGTGTCTGGAGAGGTCTTTCAGATGACACTTACAACAAATGTCATAACCACTTGGAACTCAGTAGAAGTAGAGGTGTTAGATTTGATGGCCTGGACAAATCATAGATTGGATGCTTATGGTGTTCCTACCTATGCTTCCTTTGTAGATTCATCAGGAAAAGGGTCTTTTGTGTTTCCTCCTCAAACACCTCTTCGGTGCTGCTGCTCACTTTTACAGAGTTGTTGTGGCTAAACACTAGTTGCTGAAGTTATCATTGGCTTGACTCTACCAATCTCCGCAGCACTGAGCCCCATGCATAGTTGATATACCAGGTCTCACAATGTTGTGTAATCCTTTGGGCCATTGTTGAGATCTGACCTATGGAGTATGGGTCGTTTGCATATGCAGTTATGACAGTTGCATGCATGATCACATGTGAGAAGTGCAGGGATTTTTTTATAGATATACCTTAATAATTCTAAACACGTAGGGACAGCTCCAGTTCCCACTAAAGTCAATTGGGAGTCCCTTTGGCTGATTTTCATATGTGCCAGATTGGGCTCCGACATAGAACATTGCAAGTATAAGGGCCACCATCTTGCGCAAAGCTAGGGATGGCACTGCGGACCTCTAGAGCTAAGAGCGTGAGTGTCCATAGCTTGATCCAGGCTCTGTAACAGAATCACACCCTCTTTGGATCAAACACACAGACCATGGGTTACGTATTGAAGAAGCTTGTCCCAAGCATCTGAGGCCTGCAGGAATTTGAACCCAGACAAGCCGCCACTGGCTGTAACCCAAGAACCTACAGGCCTCAAGCCTGTGTGACAATTAGCTTAGCATAACTAAGGCCGAGCTTGACATGAATAGTTTGTAATAAGGAGCTAACTGATAAAAAGACCCTAAGTCACAACCTTAGTATGATAGTAACCAAAAGTATTACAAGTTGGGAAAAGGTGACATATGGAACCACGAGAATATACTTTTGGAAATGTAGGGCAAATTTAAAGGATGTTGAGCTTATTCAAAACTTACATGTACTAGTCTCACGTTTCATACTAGATATACCATGGCAACTAATTGACATAAATGCTAATGAGTATGTCATAAATGACCAAGTGACCTATTGAAGCTAGGGACCCCAATGTTACTGAGGGGTGGAATTACGTTTCAGGAAAGGAGGTTGAACCCATCATTAAATATGTATAAGGCCTGGTGGGTGTCAGCCTAACCCCGTGTGAAAGGTGGTACCTAGCCTGTGGGCAGTGGGACCCATCGGAACACATTGGCCTGGTGATCACATTGGGATCACTGCATCTACTTCAGGGTTCCCACAAGGGATGATGTGAGTAACACAGCGCAAGTATTGGACATGCTGTATTGGCAGTCTCCTTTGCTGTATTACGGTGTTTGCAATTCTATTTTGCTAATCATAGAATCATAGAATATTAGGGTTGGAAGAGACCTCAGGAGGTCATCTAGTCCAATCTCCTGCTCAAAGCAGGACCAACACCAACTAAACCATCCCAGCCAGGGCTTTGTCAAGCCAGGCCTTAAAAACCTCTAAGGATGGAGATTCCACCACCTCCCTAGGTAACCCATTCCAGTGCTTCACCACCCTCCTAGTGAAATTGTGTTTCCTAATATCCAGTCTAGACCTCCCCCACTGCAACTTGAGACCATTGCTTCTTGTTCTGTCATCTGCCCCCACTGACAACAGCCGAGCTCCATCCTCTTTGGAACCCCCCTTCAGGTAGTTGAAGACTGCTATCAAATCCCCCCTCACTCTTCTCTTCTGCAGACTAAATAACCCCAGTTCCCTCAGCCTCTCCTCGTAAGTCATGTGCCCCAGCCCCCTAATAATTTTTGTTGCCCTCCGCTGGACTCTCTCTAATTTGTCCACAACCCTTCTGTAGTGGGGGAACCAAAACTGGATACAATACTCCAGATGTGGCCTCACCAGTGCCGAATAGAGGGGAATAATCACTTCCCTCAATCTGCTGGCAATGCCCCTACTAATACAGTTGATAACATTACTATTAGAGACCACACAGAGGACTGCTTCTTGTGTGCTCCTCAAGGGCCTCATGCTAATGACAACCTCACCACTGCAGCCGATTTGGAGGCAGAATCCTCTCAGACTAATGCATGATAGATGAGGTTAAATCTTCCTTTATAATTGGGGCTACACCAGGGACTTCTAGAGCTGAAAGGCTGAACTCTCTACAGGTTGAACTACAGAGACATGCCCATAGCTGGGACACCTGTGCCGGACTGATATCCTCTGTGGATCGGTGTGACCGGGGTCCCAGTGGGGGCCAGCTGTGGTCACTCAATTAGGGTGAACTGCAAAGAACAGGGAAGACAAACCCAAAAAGCTGGTGGATATTCCAATACTTAGATTTACCAAACCAGCATAAAACAGCTTCTTTATTACCTTACTGGTTACTCAGAAATCCAAACAACACAGTTCCCTTAAAGTGATCCAGCCTCAGGCCTCCATCCAGATACCCACGTCAAATATGATGAAAATTTCTGTAAATCTTATTTCATCATATAAAGGAAAAGGTTCTATCAATCCCAAAGGATTGGACACATCACCTCCCAGGTTATTGAATATTCCAGATCTTACCCAAATACATGCTACAGCCAATTCTTATTTACTAAACTAAACTTTATTAAAAAACAAAAGAGAGAGTATGGTTAAAAGATCAATATACATACAGACATGAGTTCAATTCATTGAGGTGCAGATTCATAGCAGAGATGGTGAGCTTTGTAGTTGCAAAGAGTTCCTTTAGAAATAGTTCATAGGTTATAGTCCAATGTCCAAATATCACATTCAGGGTGTACCAGCATAACTGGGACCTCTTGCGACTCAAACTTCCCCTGATGAAGCCTAAGCAGATCTGAGATGACAGAATCAGGACCCAAGGATCTTTTATACAATTTCGTGTCTTTTGATAAGTTGGAGTTCAACAGATAATTAGCATGACTTTGAAGGAGGTCCCTCACAGGTACTTAGCTGTAGAATTAACATAAGGCCATTTGCTTGTTCCTCCACCATTCACAGATTTGCTATACATTTCAAAGAGAGAAGAATACTGAGATATCCCGCATTTACAACTCATTTAAATGCTAGGATGTTCTTTTGACCTCTGAATTATCAGAATACAGCATAGACAGGGGCTGTCGATTACATTGTCCACCCTACTCATACAAATGTAAATACACAAAAACACAAACATTATCTCCCCACATGTCTTTTGAGAGTTATTTATTTTGCAGGTTGTTTAACCCTTTCTGGCCATGCATCACAATCGGGCACAGAGGGACTGTATAACACACTGAGCAGGGGATTACACAAGCATTATGAACAGACTCAATCAACGGCACCGTCGCTCTTTACATAGCATGGCGTATACACCAATGAGTTCATTGATGGCTGCTGAGTCCCATGCGTGAGTGACAGTCCCATCCACAGTAGGGCACACCCATGCACTAGCAATGCTATTAATCCAAGCAGCAGATTCTTTCCTCCTCTAATGCCGTTCATCGCAAAGCTTGATCCAGTCTACCTCACTCCATCTACAAGCTGGCTCTGCCAGCCACAGTGGCATTCCGCACTCCTTTAATCATCCAGAGATTCCAAAGGATACTAAGTCCTCTTTACAAGCATCCTGAATTCTGCGCAGTGGCCTGCCTTTCGTTCTAGGCCCTTTGCAAGCTTCAGAGTACAGCACACTCTTTGGGATCCTGTAATCCAGCATTCGCGTGACATGTCCAAGCTGCCTGAGTCTTTTCTTACTAAGGTTCCCATGAATGACATGCCAGCATGATTTAACACATCCGTATTTGTCACCCTGTCTTGCCATCTTATTCGAAGAACTTTATGCAAACATCTGATATGAAAGATCTTTAGTCTTTTGGTACATTTGGCATAAATCATCCACGTTTCTCAGCCATATAGAAGAGTGGGCAAAACACATGTCTCATAAAGACGGCTTTTCACTTTAATTGACAATTTGTTATTCTTCCAGGCTCTGTCTTGCAATTCAGCTAGTGAGCTCAGTATCAAGATCTCTATTGCTGGTAACATTAGAGTCAACATAGCAAAACTGCTCAACAACATCCATCTAAGGTGCTGTCTGGAGCAGGTTCTGAACAGCCTTGGTGCAAAGACTAAACCAGGATCAGAGAGGCCTCATTAGCAAGGATGTTTCCATCTAATTCTTCCCCCAGTATAATTCCTCCCCTTCCCCATCCCAGGTATTTTGAAGGCGCTCAGACCTAGCCATGAAAGCAACCATTGATCCACGTATCCTCCCTCCACTTCTAGAGCTCAAAGTCCTGAGGGGTGAGTCCAGTGGGGAGGCCAGCAGCCCAGGTCCCAGATAGCTAATTAAAATGCGCCTGCTTTCCCCCTCAGCTTCTCTTTGATTTTCATTTCACCTGACGCTGCGCGGCCCCAGCCTCTCACTTTGCCATTCTCGAGCACTGAGTCCACGTTGCATCCCCCTGACAGCGAAGGACAAGCTGAGTGGCAGAGGCAAGTCAGAACTATGATTTAAACTCAGCAAGGTTAGTTCTTTCAAGGGCTCAGGCTTCTCTCTCCACCCCCACCCCCCACTTTGGTGCAGCAGCTGCAGGAATTGATCATGAAAAGCTGCATTAGGAAAAAGGGGACTCAGAGCAGTCCACGAGTTCCTGACTTTCAGCTCTGGAGGCCTGTTCGGAGCCTGTCTTGGGTCACAGGTGAAACGAGTTTTGTCTGAAGCTGGTCTCTGTTTGTGTACATCACAAACACCCACATGGTGTAGCATCTTATCTCAAGATTAGCAGCCTCTGCTCCTCAGGGTATGTCTACACTTCATGCAAAACCTGGGTTCTGACACAGGTTTGAGCCCAAGCCCTCCTGACCAGTCTGACTCAGGTCAGCAAGCACTCAGGACCCTGCTAGAGGAGTGGGTTAGAGCCCAAGTCCTGCTGGGACTCGGGTCCAAGCCCTGTCGTTTTGGAGTGTGGATGGAGTTCAAGCCACAGTCGTGAGTCAGAAGGTTTGGGTAGCGTAGCATGGACGCATTAGCACAGCTGTGAGACCTGGGTCCAGCAATTGAAAGCCTGGATTTACCATGCAGCATGGATTCTCAAGCATAGGGTTGGAAACACCAAGTCCACAAGCCCAGGTCCCACAAACTTGGGTTTACAATGCAGTGTAAGACATTCCATGTGAGGGTAGGTCTACACTGTGATAAAAATCATGCTGCACTGAGTCTCAGAGCCTGGGTCAGCTGACTTGGGCTCGAGCTGCGGGGCTATAAAATTGCAGTATGGAGGTCTGGAGCCCGGTCTCTGATCCTCTCCCCTTGCGGGGTCTCAAAGCCCAGCTCCAGCCCTAATCCAAACATGTACACTGCAATTTTATAGCCCCATGAGCCTGAGTCAGCTGACCCGGGCCAGCCACAGCCATGCCGCAGGTCTTTCATTTGCAATGTAGACCCAACCTGAGGGACCCAGGGACTGGACTAGCAAGGGCTGTTGCAGGTCAGGACTCATTGACATTGGCAGAACTGTTGGGGAGGAACCAGGTACTGGAATAGCAAGGGGACTGTAAGTCAGGAGGGAGGCGCATTGACAGAGCTGTGTGAGTGCCTGGGATCGGAACAGCACTGGGTGCTGCAAGTCAGGAGTGAGGTGCATTGGCACAGCTGCAAACGTGAGTAGTAATTGCTAGCTGTAAACTGGTTCAAAACTACAGGCTCTCTGTTGTTTGATTAACCTGGTGCAGGCACTCTGGTGGCACAGATGGGTTGCCATGGCAGTTAATCCAGCTGCAGTGTTGACTACATTGCAGATTTAAGAAACAGCCTTTGCTGGCGCAGCCAGCCTTAGTGAGCAGGGAGCTGCTCAGAGGCTGTGGGTCGGAGATGCACATTTACACAAAGTCTTGCTCGTCTCTGATGGTGTATCAGGGACCAAAGCCATGCAGAAGCAGCAGCACAGCTTGAATTTCCCATATGCACTCTGGACAAGTGCAGGAGTTGAGATTCGTGTGACACAATCATTCTGCATCAGCCCCATTTGTCACCTGGAATAAACATTCGGGGTGTGACCAGAGTAGCCTCTCAGGCCTGGTCTACACTAACCCCCAAATTCGAACTAAGGTACGCAGCTGAAGTCGACATACCTTAGTTCGAACTTACCGCGGTTCAGACGCGGTCCACACGCGGCAGGCACGCTCCCCGTCGACTCCGTGGTACTCCTCTCGCCGAGCTGGAGTACCGCAGTCGATGGCGAGCGCTTCCGGGATCGATATATCGCGTCCAGACCAGACGCGATAAATCGAACCCGGAACTTCGATTCCCAGCCGCCGAACTAGCGGCTGGGTGTAGACATACCCTCAGATTACATTAACAACCTTGAGTTCACTGGCAATCAGCTCACATGAGGTAAAACCCCTCTGTCGATGTAGCCTGAGCGATCCTGGTGGAAAGCTTTGCCAGTGACACGCGGTGGTGGTAACCATCACCAGGTCAACGCATAGCATCGTCCATCACAGCACACCTACTGCTGCTCTCACTCTCCATTCAGGCTCCCTCCTGACTGTGGGCATGGGAGTCCCTCTAGCCATGAGCCTGTGACTAGAGCCCTGGCCTGGGCCGCCTTCAGAGAATGGTTTTGGTTGAGATGAAGGAGAGGACACCCTTGGAGAGCATGGTTGAGATGGAGAGCCCTGGCCTGGTCTCCTTTGGCTGAGATGAAGGAGAAGACACCTTGGCCCCCGATTTGTGGGAAGCTTTGCTCTCTCTGAGCTAGGCGAGGGAAAGGGGGCAGCAATGTAAACAAACCATGCTTGGAGGCTGGCAGAGTCCCTGAGCCTACAACAGCGTAAAAGTCCCCAGGATGGTTATGAAGATGGAACCTGAATTAGCTGCTTCTTCCCCATCCCACAAAGACTCCTGGGTCTCTTTATGGTCGTTTTTTGGGCAGCCGCATTATTGCTCCTGCTAACACAGTGCTGGGTTCAGTGTCCTCTTTGCTTTTCTGACATCTCTGAAGGCCTTGTTCTGGCATAACCAACCCCGAGAGATGTGCCTGTCATGACACGGCATCACCACATGGTGGCAGCCCCCTTAGCGTTTCCAGACACTGCCAATGCCCTCTAAACACGGGAGAGTCAAACCAGTTTCCTCACCCCTTGGCAATGAGCAGAGGTCACTGCCCACCAGGGCTGGGTCTCCACTCGGGGGCAATTAAAGCAGGATGCTTCATTTTAGGCAGCCCTTGACTTGGAGAGGATCCAGATGCATCAGGGAGTCAGAATCTGCAGGAAAGCCCAGGGCTGATTTCAGCCAGCTGGGGTGGAACGGAGTTGGCTCAGCTACCTTGCTTGGGAGGGAGATCGTGGACTCTGGAGTGGAGGAAAGCCAGAGATCCACCTGGGGGACCTGCCTCGGCCTGCCATGGAGCTGGCTTCGCTACACTCTACTCATTGCTGTGCATTGCTCAGCTTCATTCCTAGGTGCTGGGACCCTGCAGAGAGAGCAGCGAGGCCATTGCTGGCCTCCTCCCAATAGGAACATTCCCCCGCCTTCCTCTTCTATTCCAAAATGTTTGCGGAGTGCACTGACAGCCCGAGGACATGTCAGAGACTTTGTGTTCCTTCCTGGATCTTGGATGCTGTGAAAGACCTGGAGCTGGAGGCATCAGACAAAGGAGTGCGCTGAATATTCTAACAATGCCAAGGAGGCCCGGGGCTCCCAGCCCATGTTAAATTCATCTTGGGAGTAAATGCTGACTGACGAGATCCAAGGGCATACTCATGCATGGCTCCCGCTACAAATTCTGAACATAACAGAAGCAGGGAGCACATTAATAGCACCGAGCAGGATTCTGACAAACAGAATGGCACAGAAGAACTACTTGGTAAATGTCACTTCTGCGCTCTACCTTACTCACTGAAATGGACAGACGAGCAAGGCAAGAAGCAAAGGCTTAAGAAAAATGAGGGATGAAAAATTCAGGCCAAACACCTGGGACTTTTTCCTGATGGAGCAGCTGGCCCAGGAGGTGTGTCTAGGGAGCATGTCAGCTAGTATTATTTATTGTTTGTACTGCAATAATGGCTTGAGCTCCCAGCTGAGATCAAGGCCCCGTGGTGCCGGGTGCTGCACAAACACATAGTAAGAGACGGCCTCTGCCCCAAAGAACTTACAGTCTACATAGCCAAGACAGACACAGAGCGAGGATGTGACTTGCTCAAGATCACCCAGCAGGTCAGGGGCCCAGATAGGTCGTGGAAGGAATAAGAGCTGAGATGGAACCTGTCCCAAAATCAGGACGGGGGGTTGATCTCAGGGTTTACTCCAGGCTAAGCTCTGTGTTCCAGGACTCACTGAAATGCAGAAGGGATCTGAACTCTCATCCTTCACAGCAAGCACCAAGCTCTAACTGATGGGGTTAATGAGTTGATTATCCCACAATTGCCCACTTCTGGGTTTTTAGCACCTTTCATGGAAGCATCTGGCCACTGATGGAGACAGAATACTGGGCTGGATGGGCCACGGGTTCGACATGTCTGGCAATTCCTACGTTCTGTGATAGAAAGAGTCTGTAAAGCACAGCGACACCACCCTTGATGGCTCAAATGATCTCCCCTGGTCTGCATAGCTAGAAGTCCATTTCCTTTGGAATCAGTTCTGGACAGAACAGCCTCTGTGCCCCATGGCCTTACTGGATGTTAGAGGAAACACATGTGGACCGTGTTTGCAGGGGAGGCGGGCATGCGGACAGCAGTGGCTGGGGACAGCAAAGACCTGCTGAGAGCTGCACTGCTAGCAGAGTGCAGATAATTACAGCCATTAGCATAAGGGCCCTGCTGGATGGGCTAAGCGAGGACATGCCCTTAGTAAAGGGATAAAAACAGGCTAAGCTGATATCTATGTGCTATTACTGAGCTAAGGCATTTCCAAGGGCCAGTGATTAGCATCTGCCTGCTTCTAAATGCAAAGCCACTCAGGCACCCAGAGATGGCGTCATTCCCCTCACGCTGAGGACGTCCTTACGCGCAGCCTGTGCTGTGCAAGCCGAGAGGCAGCTCCTCTGTGGAGCGTAAATCACCCAGGTCAGTGGAGTGGTGTTGATTTACACCAGCTGAGGATCTAGCCCTGAGCATGCGCGTGTGTATGTGAATATACAGTTATGTAGAGGAGGCTTGTGCAGCAGGGCTGGTTACAGCACTGTGGCGTTTGCTGCAGTATGTTGCAGAGCACCTTCCCAGTCATTTTAACACTGAGATGCACCCTCTGATCAGGAAATATAGCTCTGGTGAGGGCTTTTCAAAAGCACCTCTGGGATTTAGGAACACAGGTCCTATTGAAAGTTAATGGGACTTGTTCTCCTAACTCCTTTAGGTGCTTTAGAAGATCTCCCCTCACCGCACAGCAGAGCAACGGCATTCACCAGGATCAGTGTATGTTCATCTCATTCCAAACGCATCCCCTGTGGAGACATGCTCCTTAACCTCCTAATTTCCCTCTGGGCTTTCTAGAAGTAGGGTTATTCTGCATCCAGTCCGATCCAAAAGGACAAAGCAAAGCCGGAGACAGAGAGAGCTACAGGAGCAATGGTCAGTATTGCAGAGAGTTCACAGTTTGCCTGGTATTGATGCCTCTGACTCAGGATTGAGGTGCGTTGGCAGAGCTGTGTGTGGGCCCAGAGCTGGCCTGCATTATACCTCGCTTTGCTCAGGGATACCCTGCACTTTAATGACCCTCCCATCTTTTACGTGCACAATCACCTGTTCTGATTGCTGATGTTCTGTTTGTTGTGGATTGTTCTCCCCAGGCTCTGGAGTCAGTGACATACCCCCAGATGGGCATGGATGTGAGGAGGAGCTCGGCACAGGAGCAGGCGGTTCCAGACAGGATGGGGTTTGCAAACCTGAAGGCTGGTATCTAATGTGCCTTTATTTGCAGCTCACCCATCCCACAACACGCAGGCAGTGTTGCCTAGTGGATAGAGCATGGAACTGGGACTCTGGGTTCTAGTCCTGGCTTAGCCACGGCCCTGCTGGGTCACCTTGAGCAAGTCATGGCCTTGCTCTGAGCCTCAGTTTTCCCATATTTAAAATGGGGATAATGATAGTGACCTTTGTAAATTGCTTTGAGATCCATCGGTGTTATTCAAAAAATTCCACTTTGGGGAACAAAAATTCCCTCCATGTGACTCAACTGATCTAAAATTGGCAATGCAGAACGACAACAGAAATGGAAAAACAAACAAAAATATTTAACAGGCTTCTTTTTTTCCCCCTTAAAAACTTCTACTGAAAATATTTGGAATAAGGGATTTGAAAAAGAAAAAAAAGTTTTTGCAAAAAATTCTCATTTTGAGAAATGGCCAAATTTCCACCAAAAAAAAAAAAGGGGGGGGGGGGGTTGTTTGAAAGTTATAAACCAGCTGAGGTTGTTTGCACTTCAGCTATAACTCAGAATCAGATTAGGGAATTGTGATATAGATCAGTGGTTTTCAACCTTTTTTCATTTGTGGACCCCTCAAAAATTTTGAATGGAGATGCAGACTCCTTTGGAAATCTTAGACATAGTCTGCGGCCCCAGGTGGAAAAACACTGGTCTAGATGAAATTACTATATGTGGGTGTATAACTCATTGAAAAATACCATACTCAAAGAGTAGTTATCAATGGTTTGATAGGAGGACATATCTAGTGGGGTCCCCCAGGGATCAGTCCTAGGTCAAGTACTAGTCAATAATTTCATTAATGACTTAGATAATGGGGTGGAAAGTACGCTTATAAAATTTGGGGATGATACCAAGCTTGGAGCGGTTGCAAGCGCTTTGGAGGACAGGATTAGAATTGACAACAACCTAGACAGACTGGAGAATTGGTCTGAAATCAACAAGATGAAATTCAGTAAAGATAAGTGTGAAGTACTATACTTAGAAGGGAAACTCAATGCACAACTACAAAATGGGGAATAGCTGGGTAGGTGGTAGTACAGAAGAAAAAGATGTGGGGGTTATAGTGGATCACAAATTGAATATGAGTCCACAACATGATGCTGTTGCAAAAAAGGCCATGTAATTCTGGAATGTATTAACAGGAATGTCGTATGTAGGACATGGGAGGTATTTATCCCACTCTACTTGGCACTGGTGGGGCCTCAGCTGGAGTACTATGTCCAGTGTTGGGCACTGCACTTTAAGAAAGATGTGGACAAATTGGAGAGAGTCACAATAAAATAGTAAAAATGACAATGGTTAGAAAATGTGACCTCTGAGGAAAGATTGAAAGACATCTTTAGTCTAGAGAATAAAAGAGAAGACTGGGGGGGGGGGAGCTGATCACAGTCTTCAAATATGTTAAGGGCTGTTATAAAGATGACAGTGATCAATTGTTCTCCGTGTCTACTGATGGTAGGACAGGAAGTGATTGATTTAGTTTGAAGCAAGGGGGAGACAGGTTAGATATTAGGAAAAAGTTTCTAACATAAGCATTGGAACAGGTGACCCAGGGAGATTGTGGAATCCCCATCATTGGAGGTTTTTAAGAACAGGGGTAGACAAACACCTGTCGGGGATGGTCTAGATAATACTTAATCCCACCGTAGAGTGAGGGGATGGGCTAGCGCTAGATGATCTCTTGAAGTCCCTTCCAGCTCTATATTGCTACTATAATAATATGTGGCTAGAGAGAGACATCGCCCTGCATACAATGTTCAGCTCACTGGTAAGAGGTCTCAATAATCCCCTGTTTTATCATTTGAGATGATCACATGGTAGCAGCTTCTCATGGACTAGATACATGCATGCTGGGAAAATGTTTCCTTATGCAAAATGAATTACCCATGGGGTTTTTTCTACCCATAAGAGAACCTCAGGGATGGCACTGCCATGATAACCTGCAGTCTGCAGCCGTTAGATGCATTTAGGGAATTAGCCATGTAATCTCTCTGCATTGCTGGGCACAGGGATCAGTAAAAGACCCACTCCCTTGGGTTTTGCTGTGGCTGCATATGCTGCTTTTCACTAACTGAGGGCAAGGGGACAGGGCTGACCTTGCTAAATGGTTTAGTACCAGTTTCCATTAAAGTTCCTTTGCATGATTTGTTCCTGTGGCTAGAAATTGAAACATAATGGCTGTTTCTAATACAGAGTCACTGCTTGTTTTCCACTAATGCTAGCAAACAGAGATGCACCGTGACTGTTTCAGACCAACTCAGCAGCTAGAGATGTAGGAAGCTGTGCAACTTATTTTTCATTTTCCAGTTTCCATTCATCTTGGTTTCATGATTGAATCACCCCAAAGCTCAATTCCTGAAATCCTTTGAAACCAGCGAGATTTGCACAGTTTCTATCCCAACCCATAGATCAGCCCCCAAGGCTTGGCCAAAGTTTAGCCCTAGGCTTGCTGAAAGATTCACGAACACAGCCCAATGTGTAACAAAAAGCCTGTTTCAAAGCAAGAGCTGAGCTCTGCGCATCATGCTGAATATTGTTACCACTTTTCAACCCGAGCAGCTAGTCGAAGTTTGGGGCCCTGGGGACATTCCAGTTGGAAATAGAAGTTGATGGCAGCTGCTATTTTCTTTGATGCAGTCTTGTTTATTTACAAAGAGTGTACAAAGTCCTGTGTCTCTGAATGCAGAAGGAACCAAGAACAAAGGAGCAGTTCCTTGGCTTACAGCCCCCAAGCCTCGTTAGTCAACACCAAACCCAAAGCTCTCGCTCTAGCTTTTTCCAGAGTCACACTGTGCTTACAGGGTCCTGCTTGGCTTTATTAACTCGCCTCAGTCCCTCTCTCTCTGTTCTTGCCTGATCTCAGTTTCTGTGTGATCTCTTTTCCTCCACACACCCCTACCCAAAACAATACTCAGCCAAAGGCTCCTGGGTGGGTTCACCCACATCTTTGTCTTAAGTGGGGGTTTATGCTTACAGTTATGTTAATTGAAGGGTGAGTACTCCCCTATCAATCTCAATGGCGTTTTAACTCAACCCATAACAAGTTTCACTCAGCTCCTAACAACGGCAGTGTTCAGTGTCCCAAATCCTTTGAAACCAGTGAGCTTTACAAAATTTCCACCCTAACCCATAGATCAGCCTCCAGGTTTGCCCAATATTTAGCCCCAGGCTTGCTGAATGATTCATAGAATATCAGGGTTGGAAGGGACCTCAGGAGGTCATCTAGTCCAACCCCCTACTCAAAGCAGGACCTAATCCCAACTAAATCATCCCAGCCAGGGCTTTGTCAAGCCTGACCTTAAAAACCTCTAAGGAAGGAGATTCCACCACCTCCCTAGGTAACCCATTCTAGTGCTTCACCACCCTCCTAGTGAAAAAGTTTTTCCTACTATCCAACCTAAACCTCCTCCACTGCAACTTGAGACCATTACTCCTTGTTCTGTCATCTGGTACCACTGAGAACAGTCTAGATCCATCCTCTTTGGAACCCCCTTTCAGGTAGTTGAAAGCAGCTATCAAATCCCCCCTCATTCTTCTCTTCTGCAGACTAAACAATCCCAGTTCCCTCAGCCTCTCCTCATAACTCATGTGCTCCAGCCCCTTAATCATTTTTGTTGCCCTCCGCTGGACTCTTTCCAATTTTTCCACATCCTTCTTGTAGTGTGGGGCCCAAAACTGGACACAGTACTCCAGGTGAGGCCTCACCAATGTCGAATAGAGGGGAATGATCACATCCCTCGATCTGCTGGCAATGCCCCTACTTATACAGCCCAAAATGCCGTTAGCTTCTTGGCAACAAGGGCACACTGTTGACTCATATCCAGCTTCTTGTCCACTGTAACCCCTAGGTCCTTTTCTGCAGAACTGCTGCCTAGCCACTCGGTCCCTAGTCTGTAACAGTGAATGGGATTCTTCCGTCCTAAGTGCAGGACTCTGCACTTGTCCTTGTTGAACCTCATCAGGTTTCTTTTGGCCCAATCCTCTAATTTGTCTAGGTCCCTCTGTATCCTATCCCTACCCTCCAGCATATCTACCACTCCTCCCAGTTTAGTGTCATCTGCAAACTTGCTGAGAGTGCAGTCCACGCCATCCTCCAGATCATTAATGAAGATATTGAACAAAACCGGCCCCAGGACCGACCCTTGGGGTATGCCGCTTGAAACCGGCTGCCAACTAGACATGGAGCCGTTGATCACTACCCGTTGAGCCCGACAATCTAGCCAGCTTTCTATCCACCTTATAGTCCATTCATCCAGCCCATACTTCTTTAACTTGCTGGCAAGAATACTATGGGAGACCGTATCAAAAGCTTTGCTAAAGTCAAGGAATAACACATCCACTGCTTTCCCCTCATCCACAGACCCAGTTATCTCCTCATAGAAGGCAATTAGGTTAGTCAGGCATGACTTGCCCTGGGTGAATCCATGCTGACTGTTCCTGATCACTTTCCTCTCTTCTAAGTGCTTCAAAATTGATTCCTTGAGGACCTGCTCCATGATTTTTCCAGGGATTGAGGTGAGGCTGACTGGCCTGTAGTTCCCCGGATCCTCCTTCTTCCCTTTTTTAAAGATGAGCACTACATTAGCCTTTTTCCAGTCATCCGGGACCTCCCCCGATTGCCATGAGTTTTCAAAGATAATGGCCAATGGCTCTGCAATCACCTCCGCCAACTCCTTTAGTACCCTCGGATGCAGCGCATCCGGCCACATGGACTTGTGCTCGTCCAGTTTTTCTAAATAGTCCCGAACCACTTCTTTCTCCATAGAGGGCTGGTCACCTCCTCCCCATACTGTGCTGCCCAAAAATAACAGGAGTACTTGTGGCACCTTAGAGACTAACAAATTTATTAGAGCATAAGCTTTCGTGGGCTGCATCCGAAGAAGTGGGTTGTAGCCCACGAAAGCTTATGCTCTAATAAATTTGTTAGTCTCTAAGGTGCCACAAGTACTCCTGTTATTTTTGCGGATACAGACTAACACGGCTGCTACTCTGAAACCTGTGCTGCCCAGTGCAGCAGTCTGGGAGCTGACCTTCTTCGTGAAGACAGAGGCAAAAAAATCATTGAGTACATTAGCTTTTTCCACATCCTCTGTCACTAGGTTGCCTCCCTCATTCAGTAAGGGTCCCACACTTTACTTGACTTTCTTCTTGTTGCTAACATACCGGAAGAAACTCTTCTTGTTACTCTTAACATCTCTTGCTAGCTGCAACTCCAAGTATGATTTGGTCTTCCTGATTTCACTCCTGCGTGCCTGAGCAATATTTTTATACTCCTCCCTGGTCATTTGTCCAATCTTCCACTTCTTGTAAGCCACCGGCCGCCGCCCCCCCCCCCCCCCCCCCCCCATTGCGGCAGGGTAGGGCGCCGAGCCCAGCCGCAGGCCCGCAATCCCCGACCGGCCGGAGCGCCGAAGGGAGGGCGGCGAGCCCGCCGCGGCTCCGCTCTCCCCGGCGGCCCAGAGCGCTGGGAGCAGGGCGGAGAGCCCGGCCGGGGCTCTCTGCTCTCCCTGGCGGCCAGAGCGCCGGGGGGAGGGCGGAGAGCCTCCGGCAGCCAGAGCGCCGGGGGGAGGGCGGAGAGCCCCCGGCGGCCAGATCGCCGGGAGGAAGGCGGAGAGCCCGGCCGGGGCTCTCCGCTCTCCCCGACCGGCTGGAGCGCCGGGGGGAGGGCGGTGAGCCTGGCCGGGGCCCCGCTCTCCCCGACCGGCCGGAGCGCCGGGGATGGCGGCGAGCCCGCTGTGGCTCCGCTCTCCCCGGCGGCCGGAGCGCCCCGCCGCGCCACCCCCCTCCAGGCGCTGCCCCAAGCACATGCTTGGTGGGCTGGTGCCTGGAGCCGGCCCTGTTGTAAGCTTCTTTTTTGCTTTTAAGATCAGCAAGGATTTCACTGTTTAGCCGAGCTGGTCGCCTGCCATATTTACTATTCTTTCTACACAAGAAACCAAATTCCTGTTTCAAAGCAAGAACTGAGCCCAGCTCTACACAACATGCTTAATATGTCCCATCTTGTGGGGTTTGACCTGGGGGTATAGAAAATGAAAAACAGCCAAGCACTTGCATGGGGCTCTATTACCAACTGAATCTCCTCTCCCAGCAAGGATTATGGGTGAAACCCTGTCCCCACTGAGGTAAGTGAGAGTTTTGTCAGTTGGGTCTGGATTTCATGCTAGGACCCCTATTTGGTTGTGTTTGGACTACAGCAGGGTTCCCTAGCTGTGATCCACGGAGCACGAGGGGCGTGTGGATTGGTCTCTTTCTGTGTGCAGTTGAGAGAAATGGCGGAGGTGGGATGAACTGAGAAGCCAAAGGAAATGGTTAAAAAAAGGATAAAACACCGTACATTGACAACAGCTAGCCATACGTCAGCACTTTCCTTGTGCTCCCTTCCCCTCGGAGCAGTAGTTGAAGGAATGGCAGCAAAGAGCTAAACTCTGCGCTGGCTTCTGGGGCTTCAACTGAGCTCAGTGTGGTTGTGTGGCATGTCGGGGCACCAAATTTGGCCCATAATGTTGAATGTGCCCTTTTGGGAGCCACCTATCCCTAACGTCGGTCTCTGATTTTTCCCCTTCAGTGCCAGCAGCAGACAGTGCCCCAGCGGCGACAGAAGAGCCAAACCCAACCCTGGAGGCACACAAGGACTCGGCTGGCATGGACAGCATCTACGACTTTTCGACCTCCAGCTTGGACAGCCGTTGTGAACCTGACCTGGCTCTGGCCACTGGAGACTCTCTCCCTGACAAAGGTCCCCAGTCGGAGGCTGGTGACCCCGGCTCCACAGCCTCCTTGCCCTGGCCGGAGTTGCCGGATGAATGTCCGCCTCGGCCTAACACCCTGGATTTCTCCAACTCCCTCAAATTCCTGGAGCAGGTGAAGCAGACGGGGCAGAGGAGGAACAGTGACCACTTGAACATCCAGGAGAATGGGGTGGAGAGCTGCCCTGAGGCACCTCCCATCAGCGAGGAGAGGAGGGCGCTGGAGTCGGAGCTGGGGAAGTGCATCGAAGACTTCAGGAAGATCAAGATCCCCGTCTCCTTCCCCAACAAGAAGCGGCAGTGGCAAAGCGAACTACTGAAAAAATACCACGTCTGAGGGGAGGGGCTGGGACTGACGCCTCCCACCACCCAGGACTGACTGGCTTCCACAGCCACAAGAGGAACTTTCCCCTGCATCCTGTCCATGATGGGCCAGCCTGCCAGGTGCTGGGTGTCCTTGGCCCCCATTGATGGCCAGGAGCAGCTCAGCATCTTGTAGGCTTGAGCCCTCTTTGAAGAGGGACTTGTGAGAGCCTCTTACTTTAAACCAGTTATTTGGTGACACTGGGACTAACTGATTTGCATCCTGTCTGACCTCATTGACTTTACCTAGGTCACTCAGGGGTAGTCGACAACAGGGTTTGGTCCATGTATTCAAAACAAAGAGCAGTGGTTTCTTGGTCAATGCATCATTCCAGGAATTGGTGCTCCACAGGCAGAGATTATAAGGCTACAGCTTGCTTGTTCCCAGGGGAGTAAGGGTGAAATGTGCATGAAAGGAGCTGTACAAATCCTAGAAGTGAAAATATTTGAAGGAGTCAGGATGGGAAGGAGAAAACTGATGTTGGTTCAGGTTGTGTCTGTAGGGACAAACCTACACCCAAGCAATATGGACATTCCTGCCTTTATGACAGCATGACTGTGATCGGAGCTCCCGGGGTTAATAAATGTAAACAATGATGAAACCTAATTCCAGTCCCTTCCCAGCTCTTTTTTTTCAAAATGATTGGGTATTAGAGCCGAGCTATTCAAAGCTCAACAGGGGATTTAGACACATAGTTCCTGTTGAAGCGAATGGCAACTGTGTATCTAAATCCCCTAGATTCAGCTGGACTGTTCAAAAATTTTCCATCTAAAATTATTTTCAACAGAAAATTGCATTATTGACTAAACAAATGGTTTTGCAAAAAGCCTCTGCTTTCCATGGAGTTTATTTATATGTTTTCGGTCAAAGAACTAAATGCTTAAAAACTGAAAAGATTTTGCTTTTTTGGCTAAAAACTGAAATTCTTTGATTTGGAAATTCCACTTGGTGCTTCATGGGAGTTGTAGTTGGGGTTGCCTCATGTTCTTGTTCCCTGCTATGGGCTGGGCTCCCTTGCCAGACTACTTCTCCCATGATACACCATGGCCATAGAAATCCCACAATATACCACTTCCTTTCACCAGGAGGGAAGACCATGGTGCATCATTGGAGGTGTAGTCCAACAAAGGCCCCAGCCTATAGAGGAGAAGAGGAGCATGAAGCACCTGGACTACAACTCCCATGAGACACCATAGCATCAATCCAAACTGAAATATTTCAGATTTAGACCTAAATATTTTGGTTTTGAATTTTTTGATAAGTTTAAATTTTCCATGCCTAAAAAAACCCAAAGTTCTGACCAGTTCTAGATTCGGCTTTGAGAACCTCAGATCTATAAATAAGACGAGAGTGAATGGAAAACTAAAATTGGCCCCCAAATGGTATGTGTATCTGGTATAAATCCACAGCGCACAAAGAGCTCATCATATTACAGAGTATTTTCATTGGGTTGCATTGGAGCATTTAATGCTGTGACATTGCCCAGGTAAATCATCACTTCCTGTGTGGTTGAAGCTGTGGATTACATCCCTGTGACTTCCCAGCATGCCACTAACATGCAGGTATCCAGTATAACCACATGGCCTTTCAGCAACGATCAAGTGCAGTACCAGATACACCCTTGAGTGATGAGAAGGCGGGCAGGCTATATTCTGCACTGATTCCATTTCATCATAAGAATGCCATACTGGGTCAGACCAAAGATCCATCTAACCCAGTATCCTGTCTTCTCACAGTGACCAATGCCAGGTGCCCCAGAGGGAATGATCAGAACAGATAATCATCAAGTGATCCATTCCCTGTCACCCATTCCCAGCTTCTGGCAAACAGAGGTTAGGGACACCATCCCTGCCCATCCTGGCTAATAGGCATGGATGGACCTGTCCTCCATGAATTTATCTAGTTCCTTTTTGAACCCTGTTATAGTCTTAGCTTTCACAACATCCTCTGGCAAAGAGTTCCACAGGTTGACTGTGCATTGTGTGAAGAAATACTTCCTTTGGTTTGTTTTAAACCTGCTGCCTATTATTTCATTTGGTGACCCCTAGTTCTTGTGTTATGAGAAGGAGTAAATAACACTTCCTTATTTACTTTCTTCAAACCAGTCATGATTTTATAGACCTCGATCATATCCCCCCTTAGTCGTCTCTTTTCCAAGCTGAAAAGTCCCAGTCTTATTAATTTCTCCTCATATGGAAGCTGTTCCATACCCCTCATAATTTTTGTTGCCCTTTTCTGAACCTTTTCCAATTCCAAAATATCCTTTTTTTTGATGGGGCGACCATATTTGCACGCAGTATTCAAGATGTGGGTGTACCATGGATTTAGATAGAGGCAATAATGATTCCCAACATTCTGTTCGCTTTTTTGACTGCCGTTGTACGTTGAGTGGATGTTTTCAGAGAACTATCCACATTGACTCCAAAATCTCTTTCTTGAGTGGTAACAGCTAATTTAGACCCCATCATTTTATATGTATACTTGGGATTATGTTTTACAATGTGCATTACTTTACATTTATCAGCATTGAATTTCATCTGCCATTTTGTTGCCCAGTCACCCAGTTTTGTGAGATCCCTTTGTACCTCTTCACAGTCTGCCTGGGACTTAACTATCTTGAATAGTTTTGTGTCATCTGCAAATTTTGCCACCTCACTGTTTACCCCTTTTTCCAGATCATTTATGAATATGTTGAACAGCACAGGTCCCAGTTCAGACCCCTGGGGGACACCACTATTTACTTCTCTCCATTCTAAAAACTGTTTTCCCTCTGTTGCTATGTAAAGGTCCCATCTGGACCATGGGACTTGGGGATGCTGTCACGCTGTCTGGAGTGGCTCACAGCTGTGAGTGCCAATCTCCGGTCAGACTATCAGAAAACAGGCACCCAAGCTGGTGGTATGTTCTATAATTAGATTTCACCAAGCCAGCAACACACATGAACTGGATCACTATACCAGTCTTACCATGGATTCACAGACAATCTCCTTTGGCTTTCCAGCCTATCTTGCCACCCAGACAAACTGCATTTGATGATAAAAGGTCATATAAACCAAAAATTACACCACATCAGGTTCCTCCCCATCTCAAAGGATCAGTCACTTACCCCAGATCAATTTGGTACTCTGGGTCTCACACCAAATCAACGCTGGCAGCCAATTCTTAGTAAACTAAAGATTTATTAGCCAAGAAAATAAATGAGGGTTATTGAGAGGTTAAAGCAGGTAAAATATATTAACAGGTGAGTCAAAGTTTGTAAATCCAAAATGGTAGCAGAGATGTAGTAATCTGCTAGTTTCTCCAAAGTCTTTCAGGGTTACCCAGAATAACTCTGGGGATCTCCGTCTTCTTGTCCAGCTATTCCGCCCTGTTAGAATCCAAACAGTCCTTTGGATCAGTATTTATAGTTTCTGTTCACAGAAGAAAAATTTTTTTTGTGTGTGTGGAAAAATTGGAAAGAGTCCAGCAGAGGGCAACAAAAATGATTAGGGGGCTGGAGCACACGAGTTATGAGGAGAAGCTGAGGGAACTGGGATTGTTTAGTCTGCAGAAGAGAAGAATGAGGGGGGATTTGATAGCTGCTTTCAACTACCTGAAAGGGGGTTCCAAAGAGGATGGATCTAGACTGTTCTCAGTGGTACCAGATGACAGAACAAGGAGTAATGGTCTCAAGTTGCAGTGGGGGAGGTTTAGATTGGATATTAGGAAAAACTTTTTCACTAGGAGGGTGGTGAAGCACTGGAATGGGTTACCTAGGGAGGTGGTGGAATCTCCTTCCTTAGAGGTTTTTAAGGTCAGGCTTGACAAAGCTCTGGCTGGAATGATTTAGTTGGGATTAGGTCCTGCTTTGAGCAGGGGGTTGGACTAGATGACCTGCTGAGGTCCCTTCCAACCCTGATATTCTATGATTCTAAAACAATCTGACAGTCTTCACACATGTGGGCCGGTGAATTTCCATTGTCAAACACAATGGCCCTTGCTTTGAAGTTAGCACTCTTCTTTCTTTACGTTTCCAAGGCTCTAATCACATTTGATGGGTAAGTTAATTACAGGGGTAGACACAATGTAAAAGGTAATAGCAAACAACAATCCTTCATTAGTTTTCATGAAGTTTACACATCACACACATTCTCATTGTAACACTAGCACACACTTTTGATCTAGGGTTAACTAGTTACAGGGGTATACATAATGTAATGTGACCGCAATCAACAGGTTATAGATAACTGTAGAGAATACTCTTAACATTTCCTTTGAACTAAACTAACACACGATTGAATTGGCCAGACACTATACTATCTCTTGACACTCCTTTGATTTCTATTAGCATATGAGTGAATTAGCCTGCAGCCCTATGCTGAGCTGGCACCTGGGTACACAGCATCACAGATGCTACTTCAGCTGAAGAACTTTTATAGTCAGAAATATACCCTCAGTAGATCATGAAAGTGAGACCCCATTTTCCTCCAAGAATATGAGGTGTCTGAGGAAACATGGTGTTCTCCACAGGATTTCAGACAGGGGTGGGTTGGGGTTGGGAACTGGGGTGTTAGACAGTCTCTGGTTATAATCTGAGAAGAGCCAAGAATAACACCAGGTATAAACTATCAAACACATTCCAGCCTCTTGGCAATGACTTGAGAGTGTTTCTCATTTTAATGTAGAAGTTTCAGCATTCCATCTAGGAGAGTTTTATCATCTAATTTCCCTGATGCACATCTAAGTTCTTACAGGATCAAGAGAAGGCCTGTGTAGCATCTCCTGTCTGGTATACCAACAGGCTGGCATTGTCCGCCTGTCGTGTCATACCCTGCAGTTCAATGGTACTATCACCAAGCATTGCATAGTGACCCAGGGGCAATCTAAGGAAAATGCTGATGAGAGACTGAAAGAAAGGAAGTGGATCGGAGTGGGGATTGTGATAATGGGAGCAGCTGCACTGGAACTCCATGCAGCTGGAGGCAGCTTTGCCTCTCGCCTTGTAACTCAGCAAAGTTATTTGATGAACAGCTACAACCCAGTGCTGCCAGCTCTTGCAATAGTTATTGTTCAAGCCCCAGCTCATGAAGTCACATGATTATTCATAGATTCATAGATTCTAGGACTGGAAGGGACCTCGAGAGGTCATCAAGTCCAGTCCCCTGCCCGCATGGCAGGACCAAGTTAGTTGAGACTGTTTTCATTGACTTTATCAAAGTATGTTTCTAGGCCTGATGGTTATGGAGAAGAGCTTAGAAATCTGGTTCAGGTTCAGCCTAAAGGTGCAGAAACCAGAAGGTAAAGGGGAAAAAAATTTCATTAAAAAAAAAATCTCAGGATTTTGAAGCCAATCTCAGGATTTTTCATGGCCTGATTCAGGATTTACAAATTCTTGGGGCCGACAATACTGATGACCTTACACCTTGCCATGAATTTTATTGCTTACATATTTAAAATCCCTTTTGATCAAGTGAGGGTCATAGCATATATAAGGGAGGGTGGTGTATTTGCAGGGTCTGTGTCATGTCTGAAACTTTTTTGGGGAGGGGGGTTATCTGACAAATAAAGCAGAGTGTGGGGGAGGTAGAAAATAAATACCTACTTCTCCCCATCGGAGAGGTCTCTGAAATAACACACATCTCATCTGTGCCCCCTTGCAGTCATGCTGTGCCTTGCATGCAGGGCCGGCTTTAGGCCGATGGAGCTGATTTGGCTGAATTGGGCCCCGCGCTAAGAGGGCCCCGCGCCACAGCTCTCCACCCCGCCCCCAGCTCACTTCCCCCTCCTCCCCTCCACTGAACGCTCCGCCCCCGCTCCTCCCCCTCCCCTGCTTCCCGCGAATCAGAGGGTCGCGGGAAGTCTGAAAAGAAGCAGGGGCGGGCAGGCAGCACCAGGTAAGCTGGGGTGGCGGGGGGCGCGAGAAGGGCTCCGGGGAGGCATGGCCCAGTCCAGCCCCGGCCGAGCAGCTCCCTCCGGCCCCGGTTCCGGCTGAGCGCGCCGGCCCCAGCGGCTCCAGCCCAGCTCAGCTCCAGCCCAGCCCCCGCAGCATGGCTCGGGTCCGGCCCGGCTCCCGCGGCTCGGGTCCGGCTCGGCTCGGGCCTAGCCCCCGCGGCTCGGGCCCGGCCCAGCCCCCGCGGCGCGGCGCGGCTCGGCTCCGGCCCGGCCCCCGCGGCGCGGCTCGGCTCCGGCCCGGCCCCCGCGGCGCGGCTCGGGCCCGGCCCGGCCCCCGCGGCGCGGCTCGGCTCCGGCCCGGCCCCCGCGACGCGGCTCGGGCCCGGCCCGGCCCCCGCGGCGCGGCGCGGCTCCGGCCCGGCCTCCGCAGCGGGGCGCGGCTTGGCTCTGGCCTGGCCCCCGTGGCGCAGCGCGGCTCGGCTCCGGCCCGGCCCCAGCGGCGTGGCGTGGCTCGGGCCTGACCCGGCCCAGCCCCCGCGGCTCAGCTCCGGCCTGGCCCCCGTGGCGCGGCGCGGCTTGGCTCCGGCCTGGCCCCCGTGGCGCGGCGCGGCTTGGCTCCGGCCTGGCCCCCGTGGCGCGGCGCGGCTTGGCTCCGGCCTGGCCCCCGTGGCGCGGCGCGGCTTGGCTCCGGCCCGGCCCGGCCCCCGCGGTGCGGCTCGGCTCCGGCCCGGCCCCCGCGGCCCGGCCCCCGCGGCGCGGCTTGGGTCCGGCCCGGCCCCCGCGGCGCGGCGCTGGCCACCGGTCGGCTCGGCCGGACCCAAGCCCGGCGACCCCGGCCGGAGCGCGGCTCGATTCCTGGAGGCAGGGCTTGCCGCAAGTCCGCCCTCAGGAATCGGGCCCCGCTGTTGCTAAAGCCGGCCCTGCTTGCATGCTTCCCACATGGAAAGCACAGTTTTGCTCCCTCCCCCCCCCGCCCCCAACAGCTTGTGCTTGCAACTCCTTGTGGGGAAGCAGGGGGTGGGGAGATCACAGCAAGCCAGAAAGGAATTGCCCCAAATTTTGCCAGCAGTTCCAGCCTCATTCCAAACAATTTACCCAGGCTGCACTCTTCAGTCTAAAGGATCAAGCATGTCCACCCCAGAGCTGCTCCCTGGCCTGGCTGACATGCACAGAGAAATAGTGGTTCCCTTTTTAAATTTTAAAAAGACAACCCAACTCTTGGCTTTGCTGAGGCATTGTTGGGAGTGAGGAATTTCTTGGCTTGTCAGGAAACTGTGGCGGGGGTGTGTGTTTAGCTGCATTCTTCTTCCTTTTATAAGCAGCCGCCTTGGGTGGGAGGAGCGTGTTTACAAGAACCCAGGCGGCCAGAGAAATGCAGGACGAGCCTGTGGCTATGGGCTCGTTGTAGTGGAGCTGGAAGACAGCAAAAGCCTCAGTGCAGGGGAAATCATGCCACCCTGAATCCCAGTGCAGGCTGTTCAGCTGCAGGGAGGAGCCAGACCCAGGCACAAGAGCATAGGAATTGCCAGAGGGGATCAGACCAAGTGCATCTAGTTCAGCCCCCGTCTCCAAAAATGGACAGCACCAGCTGCTACAGAAGAAGCTGCAAGAAACCCCCCTAGTAGATAATTATGGTATAATCTTCCTATGGGGTGAAGTGGCTTCCTCACCCCCGTTGGGTGATGTCCTGAAGCAGGCGGGTTTAAATACCTTATAATTTACTTCTATCCCATTTATTGTAATGGGATGTTCTCATTATCCGTGTACCTGCCTAAGCCTTTTAAAAGTCCTACTTAGCACTTTGATTCAATGATATCAAGTGGCAGGGAGTTTCCAGGTCACTTATGCATGTGTAAAAAAAAATCCCTTGTCTCAAATTTGAAATGTGTTGCCTTTCAGTGCTGTTGAATGCCCCTTGTTCTTGCATGCTGAATAAGGGTGGCTAGACATGTCAGGCTGAGCACAACTTCTTGTGAAACTTTCCCCAGTGATGCTCAGGTCTTTATCTTGAATGATTTCTGTTCATTTAGGTAAAATCACAGAATGAAGGCAATGTAGGGCTGGTCATCAAGTCCAGCCCCCTGTGCTGAGGCTGGACCAAGTAAACCTAGACCAGACCTGACAGGTATTTGTCCAACCTGTTCTTTAAAAGCTCCAGTGATAGGGTTTCCACAACCTCCCTTGGAAGCCTGTTCCAGAGCTTAACTGCCCTTAGGGCTAGAAAGTTTTTCCTAATATGTAAATCTCCCTTTCTGCAGATTAAACCCATTGCTTCTTGTCCTACCTTCAGTGGACATGGAGAACAATTGATTACCATCCTCAACAGTCCTTAACATGTTTGAAAACTATTATCAGCCCCCCTTCCCCTGCCCCCCCCCTCCGAGTCTCTTTTCTTGAGACTAAACATGCCCAGTTTTTTTAACCTTTCCTCATAGGTCAGGTTTTCTAAACTTTTGATCATTTTTGTTGTTCTCCTCTGGACTCTCTTCAATTTGTCCACATCTTTCCTAAAGTGCGGCATCCAGACCTGGCTGCAGTACTCCAGCTGAGGCCTCGCTAGTGCCGAGTAGAGCAGGGCATTTACCTCCCGTGTCTTACACTTGACATTTCTGTTAATACTCCCCAGAGTGATATTCACCTTTTTTGCAGCTGCATCACACTGTTGACTCATGTTCAGTCTGTGATCTGCTATAACCCCAAGATCCTTTTCAGCAGATTACCACTTAGCCACTTATTTTGTAGTGGTGCATTTGATTTTTCCTTCTTAAATGTATTATTTTGCACTTGTCTCTATTGAATTTCATTGTATTGATTTCAGACCAGTTCTCTAATTTGTCAAGATCTGTTTTTCACTAAGTGTTTCAGTTAGCGTAGATGATATTCTTTGGGTGTGGAGGCTCTGGAGCAGAGATCATGGCATCCTGTTACAATGCACTGACTCCAATCACATCATCCTCCCATGCTGAGAGCTTAACCCCAACCTGAAATGCTCCAGAAGCAACAGAGGGCTTCCATGACCACTTTGGAATCTGTCCCCCCCAAAAGCATTACTTCTGCTCCCACACCACAGAGCTGCTTTCCCCCTGCAGGAGATCCCAAGTTACCAATGCACCAGGCTGTAGCATTTGCAGCAAGGGAGATTTTACAAGGCCGCCTTTGAAAAGTCAAAAGCAGCTTCTTTCATTGCAACTTTCCAACAGGAGGCCAAGCAGGGCAGAGGTGTGTGGGGCAGACTATTAGGGACCTTGCCCCCCCATCAATGACTGTTTCCCCACACATAACAGCAAGACAAGACCCATCTGCCTTATCCTACTGTAGTGGAGCATGACAGCTGAGCAATAATTCAGAACATAGTTAAACACAACTTGCTTTTAGCTCCAGATCTTGCAAAGCACTTAAGTATGTGGGTAACATTGATCACGTGAGTAGCCCTATTGAAGTCAATGGAATTACACACAAGAGAAAGTATGGGACTACTCAAGCACATGCTAAAGTGCTTTGCAGGATAAGGGCCTTTCTGAACAATGACATTGTGGAATACACGAATGACGTGGAAATATTTTATATATTTAAAAGCTTATTGGCATATAAACGATTAACAGCATCAATGCTTAGCCCATAACTTCATAGTGTAATGCTTCCTCCCTTTTCTTATATCCAGGAGTTTCCTTGCATCTTTTGTCCTGTTGCATAAGACCATTGGGAAAGAACTGAGGAAGCTGATGCATTATTAAACTCATCATGATCACCTCTTCCCTGTGAAAACTGCCACTCATTGATCTGCATTTGGAAGCGATGTGACATTTTTCAAGACAACAAAATGAGACCAAAAGTCTAGCAAGGCAGGGCAGTTAACAGCTTTCTGCATTTTGCTTTTCTTACAAATTCCAGCCAGGTAAAAGCTGAAGGAGCGGGGGAAAGGGAGGGTAATACAGGAGATGCTGAAAATAGCTAAAATGCAATGTAATATATAAGCAAGAGTGAGGAACAATTAATTATTAATGGCATCATTAAACTCTTGGGCAAAACAATTAGAGCTAGCAAGCAATTCCTTCAGAGGAGGCACCAGACATCAAGCTATGAAAGGCCAATTTGCATTTTTTCTCAACTGATTTACATTTTTCAACTGGGCGCATCAATTTTGAGCAAAAATGGATTCGCACTTTCTGGAAAAATATGCAGCAAATTGCTATGAAAGCTAAACAAGCCACTGGTCATTTAGCCACAGCATTTAGAGCATGTACCCTGTCCTTGGCCAATTGTCTTCTGAAGATCTGGGTTGAGAGTAAATTCATCCTTGTGTTGCTAGCACAGAGGTGCCCGAGGCAAAGCAACAGCGAAGGTTCGTTGCCCGGCGTGCTTCGCGCCAATAAACACACCGGGGTGGAGAAACAATCAAAGGTTTATTTGAGATCTCAAAGTGGTGCAAGGAGACAGGCAAATCTCAAATCGAGCACACCAGCAAAAACAGTTTCTCTCTTCTTATACTTTTCACAATTAAGCCCCCACCTCTTTCCCCCTGCACCACCACCCCCACTCCCCCTCCCTTCTCTACCGAAGACATGTTTATACATTTAAGCCGTTAAGTCATTCTAGGGCTATAAATCTAGCTTGTTAGTAACATTCCTCTAAACAATCATTTGGTTCTATTTACTCTAGTTTACCACTTCTCCTCCAGCTAGAAACATGCAAACCTCATCATTATTGCTTAGGACCAGGTTATAAGCAAGATTGTAATAGGTAACTGGTTATTTACACATTCCAATTCCTGTCCTTGGCTCTTAAGGTCGATTAGAATTAAACATGGAAGGACAGAGTTTAAACATGGAAGAACTCTGGTTCATATATATAGGCCTAATGACGTCATCAGTTCCCTCCTTTGAGAATACTCAACAAACTTTTGGCTGAGTTTTCTCATATTCTGTAGACAAGATATGATTGAGTGCCATAGAGCTAGGGTTCTCAATGAGAGGGTATGCTGGGATTTCTGGGGAACGGGGGGCACAAAGCTTACAGAGGAGCAATTTAAAACAAGCAATCAGGAGGAGGGTGACCAGGCACAGTACCACACCTGTGAGGAGGAGACGCACAAGGCTATTTCCCAGTCCTCCTAGGTTGGGCAACCAACCCCGAAGGGAATCAAAAACTGTGGGTTCCCTTTCCTGAGCCTTCCACTGCTCAAAAGCCTGTTCAGCTGACAGGACGTGCTTGTTAATGTCCTGTGAGTTTTCTGGGACATAAGTACAACATTCACTCCCAATAAGGACACACACCCCGTCCTGGGAGGCTAAAACATAATCTAAGGCCTGTCTGTTTTGCAGGGACAGCAACCGGAGCTGGTAAAGCTCTGAATTAAGGCTTTTCTCTATGGCCAAGGTCTCATTGGCATACTTGGTGAGAAACACAGAGAGCCTACGATAAAATTGAGCCAGTCGTCCCACCCCATAGGATGGGAGAAAGATCATACCCAATCTGTCTCCTTCTGTAATGGGCTCTGGGGTGGCATACAAAGATCTATGCTGCCTAGGGCGGCCAGGGGGCAGTTTAGGGAAAACACGAAGGGGAGGGGCAAGATATCCTAGGTAGCAGCTTCCATACCACCGATGCGGCAGCCACTTATAGGCAGAGGTACTGCAAATATAAAAGGAGTGGCCATTCCCTACCAAGCCATTATAACCGCTACTCCACTTATTTGCTTGTCTGGCATTCAACGATCCGAGCCAGGCGGTAGAGTTGGATTTGCCTTTAACATAGACAGGGATGGAAGTGTCACTGTCAGGGGATAAATAATACTGACAGGTGCTATTCCCAGCAAACCAGGTGTGATTGCTGGACTTAAACTGTCGATAGCACACCAAACCAGGGGCCACTGGCCGCAACCTAATAGGGGAAGGGATATACGTTGAGTTGGCCTGCGGCTTCCAGGGGTCGTCCCTTAACGCATACTGGGACTCAATGGTACAGTTCTGTGACAACGGGGTACCCGAGACATTTTTCCCCCTACTGAACCATCCCCAACAGATATCTGACCAATTCTAGGGAACTACCCTCCAGGGTAACCCTGCAGCATGGTGCGGGATTTGGGAGCATACCCAGCAGTTAGAGATGTTAAACTCTTGGGCAAAGCAAACCTTCAGGGACTCATATGTGTTTGTCTCTAAGTTAGTAGGGATTCCTCTCCATCCCGCATGTGCCTGGGGGGAAAACGGGAGTTAACAAGAGGAGTGTCTCTATGGCAAAGAGCACCACTGTGGCAGACCCTAGACCTGAACTCATATTGGGCAGGTGATCCTAGGGCCTAACAATCACAATTCCCCAAATACCCACAAAATAACAATTACCAATAGCAAGCAGATTAAAAACAACAGGGACCAGGCCACCAGGTTAGGCCGGCCCTGTGAAAATAAACACAACCAACGCTCAGAGGTCTCGTGGGGAGTGCGCTGTGACTGTCCAAAGAGAGCACAGGGCATTCCCAGCAGACACTATTGTCGCCTGAATAACAGCTTAAGTCCCAGATCGTCGCTGGCAGTCTTCTCTGCAGGCTGGACGGTCCACCGTTCAGGAGCAGGCACTGCTTTCAGGCGAGAGTGATGAATCCAGTTCTTGTGTCCCTCAACCTTTGCCGCTGTATGGGAGACCAGCAGGACGGTGTGAGGTCCCTTCCACTTCTCTTGGAGAGGCTCGTCCTTCCAGGTCCGAACGAGTACGGAGTCACCTGGCTGCAAGGAGTGGATCGGGGCATCCAGCGGGAGAGGCTGCAAATCTTTGGTATACCTGTGGAGAGAACAAAGAACAGCAGACAGAGAGCACATGTACTGAGATAAGAAGCCACACCCCATTTCCCACTCCCCTGCCAGAACCAGTGTACCATTCATAGGCCATGCCCTTCCAAACATAATCTCGAAGGGACTGAGCCCTAACCTGCCCTTAGGGAGAGCGCGAATGCGGAGCAAAACAAGGGGCAAAGCATCAGGCCACTTAAGGGAAGCCTCTTGGCAAACCTTTGAGAGGTGCCACTTAAGAGTCTGATTTGTACGCTCCACTACCCCACTGGCCTGCGGTCGCCATGGCGTGTGAAGCTTCCAGGGGATCTGTAGGGCATCCGATATCTTCTGAACGACTTGGGATGTGAAGTGTGTTCCATTATCAGATTCCATCCACGGGGGGAGCAAACTGAGCCTTACTCTGTGCCACTCGATATCCTCGGAGTCCAACAAAGTTCAGGAGGCTCACAGTGGCTTTAAGGCAAGAGGTTAGACCCACAGCAGCAATTAACAAGTCATCCACATATTGCAGGAGGAGGACTTTGTCCTCGTTGTCCCACTCCTCCAAGTCTCTAGCCAGGGCCTGGCTGAAAAGGGTGGGGGAATTTTTAAATCCCTGGGCCAGCACTGTCCAGCAAAACTGCTTTCTAACCCTCCTTCTGTCCTCCCACTCGAAGGAGAAAATCTCCTGTGACTGGGGGTCAACCGGAATCGTGAAGAAAGCATCCTTTAAATCCAGGACTGAAAAATGGGTATACTGCCCCCCTATAGAAGCCAACAATGTATACGGATTTGGAACAAGGGGGTGTAGAGTCTTAACCCGCTCATTAACTGCTCTCAGATCCTGGACCAGCCGGTATGTGCCATTGGGCTTTTGTACAGGCAAGATAGGAGTGTTCCAAGCTGACTGGCATTCTCGAAGTACCCCGCACTTTAAGAACTGGTCTATAGTTTCCTGCAGTCCCTCTCTGGCCTCCTTTTTGATCGGATACTGCTTGATTCGCACTGGACCTTTTCCTGGCAAGAGCTGAACAGTAATAGGAGTATGATGGGCTGCCTTTCCTGGGATCCCTGATGCCCATACCAGAGGAAAAACCCGCTTCTCCCACTGACTCCACTCTGGGGCTTGCATAGCTGAGGGCTCAATTGCAAGTGTCATTATCCAGGCATTCTCTGGGGGTAAGGTGAGGCTTATTTCATCTTGAGTGAAATGCAGGGTGGCACCTAAGCGACAAAGCAGGTCCCGTCCTAATAGTGGCGTTGGACAATCGGGGAGGTAAACCAGTCTGTGAGATAGAGTTCTGTTCCCCAAAGCACATTCCACTGGGGCATATACTGGGCACTTAGTTCCTTTCCCTGTGGCTCCCACCACAGTGAGGGAATCTGCCACAGGCAGCTGAAGGGGTTGGTTTACAGCAGTTCGTGCAGCTCCAGAGTCTATTAAAAAGTCTATGTCTGAATCTCCCACCCGCATTTTTACTCAGGGTTCTGGGGGCAGGATAGTCCGTCTCCCCTGACACCCCTATTCTTGATCCTCTGCTGCCATCATAGGGGTACCTTCCCTTTCAGGGCACTCATTTTTCCAATGTCCCTCCTTTCGGCATATGGCACACTGATTGCGACCCAGACGCCTTTCCTGTAAGCCAGGGCGCCCACGCCTACGTCCTCTCATTCCCCGGCCCCTTCCACCTTCCTGAAATCTTCCCCTGCCACCAGCCTGTACTGCTGCAACCATCATTTTCACTTGCCTCTTTTCCTTTTCTCCCTCCCTAAGGCTGTAAGCCCTGTTTGCAGTTTCCAGAATCTGTGCCATTGTCATGCCCATCAAATCCTCCTTTTTCTGCAGTTTCCTTTTAATATCAGGGGCAGCACGGCTGGTAAAGATACCCTTTATAATTGCCTCAGTAATCAATGGATAGAATCCCACCGAGGGGGCAATCTCTGGGACCTGAGGCACCCTGTCTTTATATGGTGGGGGTGTTGGAGCCGAAGGGGACACCGACTCTGCCATCACAACCGGGGGAGGGTTCTGGGGACTAACAGTAGTTACTACCGAACCTGTCGGAGTCAAATTACACCTTTGCAAAAGATCTGACCTATTTCTTAACAACATAAACAACTGTACATACATATGTTCATTCCATTTACCCTATCGCTGACAAAACAGAAGCAATTGAAGGATCGTATTATAATTAAGTGATCCCTCCGGTGGCCACCTTTCCTGGTCCTCTAGCTGATATTGAGGCCAGTCTACTGTACAGAATCTTTTCAGTTTACTTTTAATCAACGGATCCGATCCAAACAATTTCCAGTTCACCAGAATGCATTCTAAGGGCGTACACCTTGCCCTGCCTGCAGTACTCTGCCCCTGCCCCATATTAGGGAGACTCTGGGCATCCCCAAGTCAAAACAGGTAGACACTGGGCGTCCCCAGGTCAAGACAGATAAAGTCCCCACTGGACTGTTCCTACCTTATCCACAGGACCGGTTCCCCACCGTCGCCCGCAGCTGCTTCTCCACTACTCAAGCGCGTTGCACCATTGTACCCTCCGGGGTCGACCAAACCACGTCTCCGCCGAGGCCCCCAATGAAATCACCGGTGCGCGCTGGGCGTCGGTCGTCGCCGCAATCCGTCGACCTCCGAGAGGGGTCCGGGCAAGGCTAAATTTCAGCCTCGAGCCCACCCAGGGACGCCAAGACTGTTGCTGGCACAGAGGTGCCCGAGGCAAAGCAACAGCGAAGGTTTGTTGCCCGGCGTGCTTCGCGCCAATAAACACACCGGGGTGGAGAAACAATCAAAGGTTTATTTGAGATCTCAAAGTGGTGCAAGGAGACAGGCAAATCTCAAATCGAACACACCAGCAAAAACAGTTTCTCTCTTCTTATACTTTTCACAATTAAGCCCCCACCTCTTTCCCCCTGCACCACCACCCCCACTCCCCCTCCCTTCTCTACCGAAGACATGTTTATACATTTAAGCCGTTAAGTCATTCTAGGGCTATAAATCTAGCTTGTTAGTAACATTCCTCTAAACAATCATTTGGTTCTATTTACTCTAGTTTACCACTTCTCCTCCAGCTAGAAACATGCAAACCTCATCATTATTGCTTAGGACCTGGTTATAAGCAAGGCTGTAATAGGTAACTGGTTATTTACACATTCCAATTCCTGTCCTTGGCTCTTAAGGTCGATTAGAATTAAACATGGAAGGACAGAGTTTAAACATGGAAGAACTCTGGTTCATATATATAGGCCTAATGACGTCATCACTTGTGTAGAGGGACAGCACAAAGCCTGGCATCTAGAAAGACTCATTTAAACCCACTGTGGGTATGTCTGAGATGTGATTGCAGCCCAGGTAGACATACTCACACTAACTCCACCCGTGCTAGCATTGCTAAAATATAGCCGTGTAGACGGGGTGGCACAGGCTTCAGTGCAGGCTGTACAAGTATGACGGAGACTGGGTATGTACTCATCTTGCTAGCCCATGCTGAAACCCATGCTGAAACCCATGCCCCCTGCTAGTTTTGGCCATGCTAACATGGGTTAAGCTAGCATAGGTCTATCTACCTGTGATTCAATCACCCCTTGGACTGCAGTGTTAGACAGACCCTTAAACTCTTGAGAGAGAGATAGAGAGAGAGTGTAACCCACACAACTCTTGGGTGTGGTGTTCTGTCCCATCTAGTAGCACAGAGACCACTTGGCGAGTGAGAGAGATTAATGAGTTTGCTCTACAGCCTTAACTAATAGCCAGTTGGCTTTTAGCTCATGCGGTAGAGGCTCATACACTAAGCTCCAGAGATCCCAGGTTCGATCCCACCCGACGATGACCAGGGTCTGTCGGTGTTACAAGTGGGGGCTCATCTGGGATTTCAACTGGGAAGTCTCTGAAGCTCAGGATGTGCTTTCTCAACTAGGGGAAGTATGTAACCCACACACCTGGGTGTGGTGTTCTGCCCCATCTAGTGGCGCTGGAACCACTTAGAGAGAGAGATTAATGAGTTTGCTCTACAGGCTTAGCTAACAGCCAGTTGGCTTTTGGCTTATGCATTAAGCTCCAGAGGTCCCAGGTTCGATCCCGCCCGCTGATGAGCGGGGTCTGTCGGGGTTACAAGTAGGGGCTCATCCGGGATTTCAACTGGGAAGTCTCTGAAGCTTGGGATGTGCTTCCTCAGCTAGGAGAAGTATGTAACTGTTACCAGTCAGCTCTGTGTTCTTGGGGAACCAGGGTGCAGTATCCAACCTGTCTGATTCATGAAGGACACTCCTCCCCAAGCCTCTTCTTGAACCAAAGCCGTTCAGAAAAAAGACTTACAAAAAGCAATGAAAAGGCTGTGGGAGACACACCTAAACCCCTCTGGACAAGGGTGACAGAATTCAGGAAACTTCCCTAGCCTCATTTGCATAGAAGATGGGACAGGAAGGCATCTCCATTAGCATACAGAATGGAGAACAGAGATTCCAAGGCAAGAACTGCACGGAACTCTGGGACCAGAAAAGCAGGGAAGCACTGCATGATGGGGGATCTCTGCTTCAGATGTTAATGAACCCACGCCTGCACACACCCAGCTCAGTAGTTATCAGACCAATTCTAGTAATAAATCCTTTATTGGTATCCAAAATACTGCAGCTGCCTAATTGCATTGTGAGCTCCCTTGAAGGAACACCGCCCATAACCAGGAATGATCAGTTCCTTTTGTCTAGCCTGAACAAAACAACTTTGGTATACTCCTTTGAGCCATCAGTTTACACATAAAACAAATCTAGTGTTCTCCCTTGAACCATTGTTCTTTCCCTACAAAAACCTCTACCCATGCTCAAGTAAGTGTTCTGCTACCTGGATCCAACATCTGCATCATTTCCATTGGGACTTAATCTTCTCCTGACTGATCGTGCTGGGGGCTCTGCCAGTCTGCAGCACTCCAGACCCTTAACCCTGGTCTACACTACACCTTTAATTCGGATTTAGTGGCTTTAATTCGAATTAACTCTGGAACCGTCCACACAACGAAGCCATTTAATTCGAATTAAAGGGCCCTTTAATTCGATTTCTGTACTCCACCCCGACGAGCGGAGTAGCGCCAAAATCGAATTTGTCAATTCGAATTAGCGTTAGTGTGGCCGCAATTCGATGTTATTGGCCTCCAGGAGCTATCCCACAGTGCACCATTGTGACCGCTCTGGCCAGCAATCTGAACTCGCATGCACTGGCCAGGTGGACAGGAAAAGCCCCGGGAACATTTGAATTTCATTTCCTGTTTGCACAGCGTGGAGAGCACAGGTGACCACAGAGAGCTCATCAGCACAGGTAACCATGCAGGCTGATAATCGAAAAAGAGCACCAGCATGGACCGTACAGGAGGTACTGGATTTGATCTCTATATGGGGAGAGGATTCAGTGCTAGCTGAACTGCGTTCGAAAAGACGAAATGCCAAAACTTATGAAAAAATTTCCAAGGGCATGATGGAGAGAGGCCACAATAGGGACACAGATCAGTGCCGCGTGAAAGTCAAGGAGCTCAGACAAGCCTATCAAAAAGCAAAGGAGGCAAACGGTCGCTCCGGGTCAGAGCCGCGGACATGCCGCTTCTACGCTGAGCTAAATGCATTTCTAGGGGGGGCCGCCACCACTACCCCACCTCTGACTGTGGATTCCGAGCTGGGGATAATCTCATCAGGGACACCTGATGATTCCGCGGAAGGGGAAGAGGAGGAGGAGGAGGAGGACGAGCTGGCAGAGAGCACCCAGCTCTCCGTTCTCCCCAACAGCCAGGAACTGTTTCTCACCCTGACTGAAGTACCCTCCCAAGCCTCCCAAGCCAGCACCCAAGACCATGACCCCATGGAAGGGACCTCAGGTGAGTTTACCTTTTAAAATATAAAACATGGTTTAAAAGCAAGCATTTTTAATGATTAATTTGCCCTGAGCACTTGGGATGCATTCGCAGCCAGTACAGCTACTGGAAAAGTCTGTTAACATGTCTGGGGATGGAGCGGAAATCCTCCAGGGACATCTCCATGAAGCTCTCCTGGAGGTACTCCAAAAGCCTTGCCACAAGGTTTCTGGGCAGTGCAGCCTTATTCCGTCCTCCATGGTAGGACACTTGACCACGCCATGCTAGTAGCAAGTAATCTGGTATCATTGCCTGACAGAGCCTGGCAGCGTATGGTCCCGGTGTTTGCTGGCATTCAAGCAACATCCGTTCTTTATCTTGCTGTGTAATCCTCAGGAGAGTGATATCGCTTAGGGTAACCTGGTTGAAATAAGGGAATTTAATTAAGGGGACTGAGGTGGCCGTTCCTACTGGGCTGTTTGCCTGTGGCTGAAAAGAAATCCTTCCCTGCATTTAGCCAAGTGCAAGGGGGGGGGGAGGATTGGCCCAGAGCTTTTCGCGTTTTGCTAGCAGGGATCTTCCCTGATACCAGCCAGGCGGTGGGGGGAGGGATAAAGCACTCATCCCAGAGAATTCATGGCGGGTGGGGGGGGGGGTGTTAGTTTGGTTCCTGCAGGGATCTTCCCTGATACCAGCCACGCGGTGGGGGGAGGGATAAAGCACTCATCCCAGAGAATTCATGGCGGGTGGGGTGGTGGTGTTAGTTTGGTTCCTGCAGGGATCTTCCCTGATACCAGCCACGCGGTGGGGGGAGGGATAAAGCACTCATCCCAGAGAATTCATGGCGGGTGGGGGGGGGGTGTTAGTTTGGTTCCTGCAGGGATCTTCCCTGATACCAGCCACGCGGTGGGGGGAGGGATAAAGCACTCATCCCAGAGAATTCATGGCGGGTGGGGGGGGGGTGTTAGTTTGGTTCCTGCAGGGATCTTCCCTGATACCAGCCACGCGGTGGGGGGAGGGATAAAGCACTCATCCCAGAGAATTCATGGCGGGTGGGGTGGTGGTGTTAGTTTGGTTCCTGCAGGGATCTTCCCTGATACCAGCCACGCGGTGGGGGGAGGGATAAAGCACTCATCCCAGAGAATTGGATGGGGGGGGGGTGTTAACCTTCAGCAGCAGAAAACAAGCTAACAGGAAAACTGCAGCACAACGGGCTTTGCTTGGTATGTGGGAAAGCAGGGCGCAGAAGCCTAAAGACAGTGGCTTACCATGGCAGCATGCAAGGTGAATTCTGTTTCCCCGACCTGCGTCTGTGATCTCTAGCAGCAAAGCCACAGGCACTCAATATTAAGAGGCAAAATGCGACCTTGCACAGAAATCACATGTGCTATGTAATGTGAATAGTATACACCGTGAAAGAGTATAAGCATTGTTCTGAAAAATGTATCTTTTAAAAAAATTCTCTCCTTTTTTCACTCCCTCCAGCAGGTGCAAATGTTTCAAGCCTCCCTCCTCCTTCCCGAAGGCTATCCCAGATAAGGCGTCGTAAAAAAAAAACGAGAGAAGAGATGTTTTCCGAAATCATGCAATCCACCAGGAATGAAAGAGCTCATCTGAATGAGTGGAAGGAGACGGTTTGCAAGTATAGGAAAGAAGCCAGTGACCGTGAGGACAGGAGGGACCAACGTGAGGACATGAGGGACCAACGTGAGGACAGGAGGGACCAACGTGAGGAGAGGAGAGACGCTCGAGATGAGAGGTGGCGGCAGGAAGATCAGAGGAGTCGGGAAGCAACGCTGGGGCTGCTGCGTGAGCAAACAGACATGCTCCGGCGTCTGGTGGAGCTTCAGGAACGGCTGCTGGAGAACCGAGTGCCGCTACAGCCCCTGTATAACCCCCCTACCTCCTCACCATGTTCCATAGCCTCCACACCCAGACGTGTAAGAACACGGGGGGGGGGAGGCTCCATACACCCTCCCATTCCACCCCAGTGGACAGCCCAAGCAAAAGGCTGCCATTTTTTTAACCTTTTTTTACTGGGCTTTTCCTTCCCGCTGATCCTCCTCCCAAACCCCACTCAGGTTCTGTGCCGCTACAGCCCCTGTATAACCCCCCTACCTCCTCACCATTTTCCATAGCCTCCACACCCAGATGTGTAAGAACACGGGGGGGGGGAGGCTCCGTACACCCTCCCATTCCACCCCAGTGGACAGCCCAAGCAAAAGGCTGCCATTTTCTTAACCTTTTTTTACTGGGCTTTTCCTTCCCGCTGATCCTCCTCCCAAACCCCACTCAGGTTCTCTCCCTCTTTTTATAATCAATTCATAAAGAATAAATGATTTTTAAACAATGGTGACTTTATTTCCTTTGAAAGCAAGCTGGGGGAAGGGGGAGGGTGGGTTCCTTACAGAGAATGAGTCAATAAAGGGGGCGGGTTTTCAGGAAGGATAAACAAACATAAATTTCACACTGTAGCCTGGCCAGTCATGAAACTGGTTTTCAAAGCTTCCCTAATGCGCAGCGCTTCATCGTGTGCTCTTCTAATCGCCCTGGTGTCTGGCTGCGAGTAATCAGCAGCCAGGCGATTTGCCTCAGCCTCCCACCCTGCCATAAAGGTCTCCCCCTTGCTCTCACAGAGATTGTGAAGCACACAGCAAGCAGTAATAACAATGGGGATATTGGTTTGGCTGAGGTCTGAGCGAGTCAATAAGGATCGCCAGCGACCTTTTAAACGGCCAAATGCACATTCTACCACCATTCTGCACTTGCTCAGCCTGTAGTTGAACAACTCCTGACTCCTGTCCAGGCTGCCTGTGTATGGCTTCATGAGCCATGGCATTAAGGGGTAGGCTGGGTCCCCAAGAATAACAATTGGCATTTCAACATCCCCCACGGTTATTTTCTGGTCCGGAAAGTAAGTCCCTTGCTGCAGCCGTTTAAACAGATTGGTGTTCCTGAAGACGCGAGCGTCATGAACCCTTCCCGGCCAGCCCACATGGATGTTGGTGAAACGTCCCTTGTGATCCACAAGTGCTTGCAGCACCATTGAGAAGTACCCCTTGCGGTTTATGTACTGGGTACCCTGGTGCTCCGGTGCCAAGATAGGAATATGGGTTCCATCTATTGCCCCACCACAGTTAGGGAATCCCATTGCAGCAAAGCCATCCACTATGACCTGCACATTTCCCAGAGTCACTACCTTTCGTAGCAGCACCTCCGTGATTGCTTTGGCTACTTGCATCACAGCAGCCCCCACAGTAGATTTGCCCACTCCAAATTGATTCCCGACTGACCGGTAGCTGTCTGGCGTTGCAAGCTTCCACAGGGCTATCGCCACTCGCTTCTCAACTGTGAGGGCTGCTCTCATCTTGGTATTCTGGCGCTTCAGGGCAGGGGAAAGCAAGTCACAAAGTTCCATGAAAGTGCCCTTACGCATGCGAAAGTTTCTCAGCCACTGGGAATCGTCCCACACCTGCAACACTATGCGGTCCCACCAGTCTGTGCTTGTTTCCCGGGCCCAGAATCGGCGTTCAAAGCCTATAACCTGGCCCATTAACATCATAATCTCCAAAGCACCGGGGCCCGCGGTCTCAGAGAATTCTGTGTCCGTGTCCATGTCCTCATCACGCTGGTCGCTGCGCTGCAATCGCCGCCTCCTCCTCCTCCTCGCCTCTTGTTTCTGGTCCTGTGTAAGCATAAACTCCACGAGAAAGCGCGAGGTGTTTATAATGTTCAAGACTGCGTTCTGGAGCACAACGGGATCCATGCTTGATGCAGAATGGAGTCTGCAGAGTTCACTCAGGAAAAAAGGCGCGAAATGGTTGTCTGCCGTTGCTTTCAGGGAGGGAGGGGGAGGCTGTACCCAGAACTACCTGCGACAATGTTTTTTGCCCCATCATGCACTGGGGTCTCAACCCAGAATTCCAAGGGGGGTGGAGACTGCGGGAACTATGGGATAGCTATGTAAAAGCTACCCACAATGCAACGCTCTGGAAATCGATGCTACTATGGTAGCTTGGACGCAAACCACCGAATTAATGGTGCCTAGTGTGGCCGAATACATTCGAATTTACAAAATCGGTTTCCTAAATTCGAATTATATAAATTCGAATTAATCCTGTAGTGTAGACATACCCTTAGCTACTACCACCACCACCTGGGACTCCTGATCGAGTCAAGCTTCATGGAGTGGTGAGTACTCATCTCTCTCTCTCTCTCTAGGTATAGCCTTCTGACCGTGACTTGTGTGATCAATTATAGTTTTCTAAACCTGACTTTTATCATCAAATTTAAGTTAGATTTAATATTATAACTGTTTTGTTTGTTTGGCTCCCCTTGTATGGTTATTACCTGACAATAAATAACTTTCATGGTTAAGCTGGTTGGTTCTCTCTCTCCCCCCATCGTGGGTGTTTTTTGGCTTCCTCATCCGCTCTGCAGCAACGCTCCTCGTACCTAGGCTAAAGCTCCCTGCAGCACCCAAAAATCCTGTGGGGTTTGCTCATCCAGTGGGTTACTACCAGAACAATTGTAACTTGAAAGTGGGGATAGGGACATGCTGAACCTGGGACATATGAAGGTGGCATCTTGGAAGTGCTCCTCGACCCAGTCTGCTGAGTCCAGGGGCATATGAGGGTGGCAGATTGAAAGTGTTGCTCGACCCAGCCTGCTCAGGCTTACTCTATTCCGGTGCGGTGCCCATGGCATATGAGGGTGACAGTTTGGAGGTGCTGCTTGACCCAGCCTACTGAGTCCAGGGACATATATGTGGTCAGCTTGGGAGTGCTGATTAACCCAGTCCTCTCAGGTGTGTGTGTGTTCGTCTGATTCTGGGTTGGAAGAACCCAGCCCTGGGGAACCTAGGTCCTGCAGGATAGCTCCATTGGGAGGGAATTTGCAGAAGGGAGAAGTAGAGCTCCGTATGAGAACACAAGTGACACAAGCAGTACATTGATAGAATTATAGAACACCCTCCCACAGAAGAGTAACCCTAATAAATAAGTGTACCTCAAAGTAACTGGCAAATCTAGTAACAGTAACCCACACAACTCCTGGGTGTGGTGTTCTCTCCCATCTAGTGGCACCAAGACCACTTAGAGAGTGAGAGATTAATGAGTTTGCTCTACAGCCTTAGCTAACAGCCAGTTGGTTTTAGCTCATTCACTAAGCTCCAGAGGTCCCAGGTTTGACCCCACCCGCTGACGAGCGGGGTCTGTCGGCATTACAAGAGCACATGAGTGGACGCAAGCAAAATCAAGAGCGAGACGAGCGAGCTAGAAGTGATGTACACAGATAGAGAGCACGCGCGTACATCTACTCAGCGTGATGGGCTCTTCCCCTCTAGTGGTGGCTGGGCTGCATACAGAGACTCATGAGCCTGCTGCAGGTTGGCTCACAGAGTTGAGTGTTTAGCGCAGACAGCAGAGGTTTGAAACCAGAGGTGCTAAGTTCATTCCCCCCTGCCGGTGACCAGGTGCAGTGTTACAGCGAGGTAGCTAGTTTGTTTTGAAGTCTATGCTTTTGGGTGAGATTCTGCATGGCATATCTTGGTGGTGCAGCACCTGGAGCAGTGCTAAGGTGGCTTCAAGTGACCTTTGCATCCTTCTGATTCTGCTCTGCTCTGCAGCCACTGAATAGAGAGACCCCAAGAGACATCTTAAATTATGGCAGCCTGGTCCTAGCACTTCCAGCATCTCTGCAGCACCACATGCTGTGGACCCACCCTCCCACCTCTGATGCCAGAACTGTTCCACAGTTCCTCCACTGGCTGGGAACATCCTCCCCTGGCTGGATCCAGTGCTTTTAAAGCCCCTTTATCCTGCTCTGGCCCTTTTACCAAGTGTAAAGGGGCTGGAGTGGGAGGGAGGATCTAACCCATAATTCTGATAATGATTTGGGGGCACAAGAAGTCTGAACAATATAAATATAGAGAAAGATTGAGATAAACATCAGCTCACTTTTAACTCCAATCTATTGAAATCCCCTGGGCTCTAGCACAGCACATGGTGAGCTCTAACTGTAACCCATGGCAAACAACTACAGATCCAAACAGCCCCTGGGTTCTTGTCCTGAGCTAACTGCGGCTGATATTTCATCTCCTCCTCTGGAGTGTGATGAACAGAAGTGGCTTGGCCACATCTTATTTGAGAAGGGGAAATGCAGAAGGTTAAAGCTCATTAGCATTTCTGCTCCTCCCTTAGGACTTGATCCAGCATGGCACTTAGGCCTGGCTCCTCAAAGGTATTTCAGTTTGTCAAGGCTGCTTCCCCACTTTGAACTTTAGGGTACAAATGTGGGGGCCTGCATGAAAACTTCTAAGCTTAACTACCAGCTTAGATCTGGTCCGCTGCCACCATCCCAAAGCTAATTCCCGTCCCTGGGTAGCCTTGAGAGACCTTCACCAATTCCCTGGTGAATACAGATCCAAACCCCTTGGATCTTAAAACAAGGAGAAATTAACCATCCCCCCTCCTTCCTCCCACCAACTCCTGGTGAATACAGATCCAACCCCCTTGGATCTAAAAACAAGGAAAAATCAATCAGGTTCTTAAAAAGAAGGCTTTTAATTAAAGAAAAAGGTAAAAATCATCTCTGTAAAATCAGGATGGAAAATAACTTTACAGGGTAATCAAACTTAAAGAGCTCAGAGGACCCCCCTCTAGCCTCAGGTTCAAAGTACAGCAAACAGAGATAAACACTCTAGTAAAAGGTACATTTACAAGTTGAGAAAACAAAGGTAAACTAACACGCCTTGCCTGGCTGTTTACTTACAAGTTTGAAATAGGAGAGACTTGTTGAGAAAGATGTGGAGAACCTGGATTGATGTCTGGTCCCTCTCAGTCCCAAGAGCGAACAACTCCCAAAACAAAGAGCACAAACAAAAGCCTTCCCCCCCCCCCCAAGATTTGAAAGTATCTTGTCCCCTTATTGGTCCTTTGGGTCAGGTGTCAGCCAGGTTACCCAAGCTTCTTAACCCTTTACAGGTAAAAGGATTTTGGAGTCTCTGGCCAGGAGGGATTTTATAGTACTGTACACAGGAGAGCGGTTACCCTTCCCTTTATAGTTATGACACAGTTCCTCACTCCCCTGGAAATTGACATGAATTAGGTGGCTACATGCCTTTGCAGATCGGGGCCTTAAGCAGGTGCTTTGCTTTCACCGCGTTGAAGTCCCTTGATGTGGAAGTGCTTTGCCAAAGCGGGACAATCTTGAGGGCAAATAAACTCTGTGGAAGAAATGAGTTTTTAGGAGGGAGTGGAAGGAAGAGGGGTTGAGGTGTGAGAACCCCAGGCAGGCGTAGGAGATTCAGCTGAGAATGCAACTCCCTCTCCTGCTTTTAGGCTCCTATTTTAGTCAATGGCAAGACTCCCATCGAATCACTGGGCAGGATCCATCCCTTCCAGAACAGAATTTTCCAAAGTGCTCCGCAGGCTGAGTTCATGGGAGAAGCGGAGCCCTGTAGAAAACCTGCCGTGCGTGTGACTGTGCTGAGCGCTTGTCAATCTGGCTTGGTGCTTGTCAGAAAACCTGCCCCAAGAACCCCTCTTGCAGAGCAGCGCAGTCTCACTCCCAGGTGCCGGTCTGGAAATCACACCTGGGAACCCCCCTGGCTGTTTGAGGCTGGCAGCCTTTTCTTTCCTCCTCCTCCTCCTCTCAATGGCCCAAAAGACCAAATCAAGAGCTGTTTGCTGGGCTTGCATATGCTATGGGGAGCAGTGACAAGGACTAGCATGTGGAGGGGCTTGTTAACAAGCAAGTGCCATCTAGATCTCTCATATCATGCAGTGCTCCTTACCAAGTGTGCTGATGGTCTCCAGTCTGCAACCCAGATCTTTGCCTGTTCCTTTGGCTGCTCGCCAAACTGTTAACACCCCAAATCCCAGCAGCTGCTGAAGCAGAAGTGAAGGATTTACAGCAGCTCTGGTGCTTTGCTAATGCCTGCTAGGATGGGGGCACACTATCAGAACTGTGTGTGTAGAGGAGCCCAGCACTGGAACAGCAGAGGGGCTGCAGGTCAGGAAGCATCAAGGTACATTGACAGAGCTCTGTGGGTGTGGCCGGCCAGCCTAGGACTGGGATAGCACCAGGGCTGGGGATCAGCATTCAGGTTCATTGGCAGAGCTGTGTGTTTGTGGGGGGAGCCTAGGACTGGAGTAGCGGGAGGGAGAGGGGGCAAGTCAGGATCAAGGTGCAGTGACCAAGCTGTTTGCATGTATGGAGAGCCTAAGATGAGCCTAGCAGGGGGGCTGTGGGTCGGGGCTGAGGCACATCAGCAGAATGATGTGCTGCTGCCTTGATCAATCAGCACCTGCTTACCCCACTGCTCGCTCTCGCCAGCCCTACCCGCCCCTTGCATTCGTTGAGCATCACGTTCTCCAAGCCATGTGTTTAAAGAGTCACTCTGGGCCAAACAATTCGTAGCTGGGCTGCTGAGCCCTTCTGAGAGGAACACAGTGAGCCCAGGGAAAGAATTCAAGCCCTTGCCACAGTGAAGGGAAAGACAGCTGCTCCAAACCTCTCCTTTCTGGCCTGGGGACCTGCAAGGGCAGAAACCACTTGTCTCTGGCCAAGAAGCTCCTCTTTGCAATACTGATACCACCTCCTTGGATGGTATTTCTGGGGTAGGGAGGGGGAGGGGGTGAAGAGGCAGAGGCCAGTGACTGAGATCAGTCCATTGCACTGAACAAGAAGCTCCCAACAGGATCTGTTTGTGCCCCTCCCTCCACCTCCATCCTCTGTATGTTCCTCCCCGCTCCTCCTCTCTGCCTCCCCTAATTAGTTTGATTTCAGTACCTAGACAGAAATAACCCAGAAGGGGCTGATCTGCTTGGGTACCTCCAAGGGGGGAATCCTGTTGGAAAAGTAGAGTATCTCCCTCCCCACTTCCTTCCCCTTACATTTATCCTCCCACCTCTGTATCCCAAGTTGTGGTCACGGTCCTCCAGCTATCGAAGGCAGGATCGGACTTCTTTCAAAGCCCATCTGCACGGCACTCCTCACAATGAGTCACGGAGCTACCCTGCGTGCTCCCCTCTGTCAGGACAAAGGGGCGTCTTGCAGCCAGGCCTCCCCCTAGGTTCTCTAGCGGCCTGATGTCCGAGCTTGGTCTAAGGTGCCCCGGGGACCTCCGAGCAGGTGGCGTCGAGGAGGAGGAGTGGGCAAACTGGGCTGGCTAGAATTAGAACCAGCCTGAACTTGCCCCCACTCTCAGAGGTTTGGGGGAACTTGGTGACAAGATAAGCAATGGATCACTGCGCCGAGATCGGAGAGGGAGCTGGTTACACTAAGGGAAGGGATCCTGCAGCATTTTCAGTCTCCTGCATCACTGATTTTTTTCTGTGCCCCTCATTTGGCATCTTTGTCACACATTGCACCCCAAGTGTGGATCTGGGCGGGTGGAGGGCTATGCCAATTAGTGCCATCTGGCCAGTAGCAGTGGGCTGAGATGGCTGGCTGACGGCCTGGGCCACCGAGCAGGCAGCAGGTAGACGAGACCTTTGATCACTGCGGCTGGGGTTGTCAAAAGAGTCTAAGGGTGTTAGGTGTCTGTGACTTCCACAGGCTTTGCATCAGGTTCACTGACTGTCACTGGGAAGTGGGTCTCTACAAAGCCAGGCTGGGCACTGTGAGCTAGACACAAAAGGCTTTGTATCCTGTCATGAATTCCCAGAGCCGTCCATTTCCCTGCAAGATTTAAGGCCTGATCCAAAGCCCATAGAAGTCAATGGAAAGACTCCCATGGGCTTTGAACTAGCATCTCATTGCTTTATCCATAATTCATTGGGCCCCAGAGCCCATGGGAATTAAGCACCTAAATACCTTTGGGGATCTGGAACTCCAGGAGCTTGGACCCTGGATCTGACCTCTGGCAGCGTTCAGTGGTGCTCCGATCCAGAGCTTTGGGCAGGCCCGTCTCTAATCACAAGGCTTCTGTGTTTGCAGTGTCCAACACATTGCTTTAAATAAGTCAAATCCCCTGGCTATAAAAGGAGTGGCAATGCCATGCTGCCCCCAGGGTGCTCAGCGGGATGGTGAGCATTCCTCCTGTTCCATCTGGTAGCATTTAAACAGCGGATTGGCAATTAAAAGCATATTCAAATATAGGCCACGGTGTCTGCAGGGAAATATGATTTATTTATGTTGGTGGGGAGGGGACCCATTCTGCATCTTTACAATCTGGTGCTAGGCCTCCCCGGAGAGCGGCCCTTAAAGGGACATCAACGCATGTGCTGCTCTGATGCAGGGGGAGGCAGGAGACTTTGAAGCATGTCTGTTCTTGGGAGTATTTTGGCTGCAGCTTTGGATAAGAGATCTGACCACCTACCCAGGAGCAGGGGGTCACATCCTCCACCCAGCATCCCCTGGAGCACTGGGGATGGTCACTGATTTGCCCACTGGGGGCAAACCAGCTGTGTTCAGCAGCTCCCTTCTCCTTGTCCTGAGCTGGAGACAGGGAGAAGAGGACAGAGCACTCATGTCATCTAAGGGGATTCAGGCTTCCTGGGGGCAGGGACAGTGGTGTTGAGCTTTTCTGTGGGTTGGTGCAGAGGATGTTTAGAGAAAGGCTGGCAGCCCGAGAGCTTTCTCCTATGGTGTCCCCTTTCCAGGTACAGATCTGGCCTCATTCAGGAGTCCGGGTCCATCTGGCTTTAGATTTCCTAGGATGAAGCATAGGTGCAGCCAGGAGAAAACAAACTTCCCCATGGAAATTGCTCCCCATTAATTACCCCAGGCCAGGGAGCGGAATGACATGCCCAGAATGTGCCAGGCAGGATTCAGATTCCCTCTGGGGTTTGGATGCTGGATGTTGAAACAGGGATGTATCCTGAGGGCTGGGGATGGCCAGGGTCTGCCAGAGGCCAGATACCCAGAGGAACCAGCCTGGGGGCCCAGTGCTCTGTACTAGAGCAAGAAAAGACACAAGGAATGGAGCCAAGAGGGTGGGCTGAGGAGATGCCCCCAAAGGGCAGAAGAGTCTTTTTGTCTGTTGGGACTTGTTAGCTGGGCTTTTGCTAAGTTTGTGTGAGACTTGGCCAGAGGCCGGTCAAGCCACATCTCCAGCACTGAACGCAGGCAGAGAGCTGAGGAGACCAACTACGGAGAAGGAAACTGAGACAGAGAATGCTGGCATAATCCATGCCTGCTTGGAGTGGCACTCTGTCCCTCTCTAGTGAGCAGAAGAGGACACTAGGGGCTGACCACAGCTGATGACAGCCATCTCTTTGTCGCTGGCATTGTGATCCTAACTCATGCTCTGTCTCCCCTACTGATTTGTGACACCCATAGACAGGTCCATTTGTAAGGGCTATGCATGTTATGAGAAACTATGCCCAGGGCCGGCTCTGGCTTTTTGGCCGCCCCAAGCAAAAAAAAAAAAAAAAAAACCGGGGCAGCCAGAATGGCAAAGCAAAAAAAAACCAAAAACCTGCAGTGCGGCCAGAGCCAGGGTGCAGGGGGACTCCCTGCACTGCAGATGTGCCCCAGCTAGCGGGGGAAGGGGGAGGGAGTGGGGGGGAGAGAGAGAGAGAAGGGGGGAGGCCAGGGCTTCAGCGGGGCGCTGCCACGCGGCCCCGCCACCTGCCGGGAGGGCTCTGCGCTGCTCCGGTCGGCTGGGAGGGCTGCCCTGCCGGGCTTGCTGCAGGGCGCTGCCGTCCTCTGTGCCACCGCTCCCTACAGGGTGGCCGGAGCGGAACACCACCACCAAAAAAAAAAAAGCAGCCGTGCCGCCCTAGTATTGGGCAGAATGCCGCCTCCTACAAGCTGCTGCCCCAAGCACCAGCTTGCTCGGCTGGTGCCTGGAGCCGGCCCTGACTATGCCCCTACCACATGGTACATCAATCAATGACTATTTGATCTTGTAATATAAGGCTTCTCACTACTTTTATCCTGAGTGTCATGATATTTGGCCCTTTTCTCCAAGCCCCAACTGCTGGAGTCATGTTATTTATTGAAAATCTCATGTTCCATTGTTTAAAAAAAGTTACTAGCCTTCATAGTTGCACACAAAATATAATCCTAGTGTGACCTAAAGGTTGAAAAATCAGCAGACAAAAGAACCCCTAATGTGTTATTAAAAATAAACCTCGTGATGGGGTTGGGGGGCTTATTCATGATTTTTGAGCATTTGGGGTTTGTGACCCTATGCATTGCTTGACTGTGTCGCCATTGTGACCCTGCTGGAGAACACGAGGTGTGGAAAACCTCCACACCCTTCCAGAGCTCAGCCGAGCTCTCATTCCCCTCCATTGCGTCCTACGCAAATGATGGCTTTCATCTCCCATTCCCTAGAGACAACACCTTCCTCCACCCCAATGTCTCTTCTTGCTGCCCATTGGTTTTTTAAGGGCATTTAACCCATTCCTCCTAGCAGTAGTCCAGTTCCTAAATGAAGGAATGATGAGGCCAGAGGCTGGGTGGTAAGTTGCAAATTGTCTCTGAGAGACTCAGAAGGCTCTTACAGCTATTAGCAGGCAAGTTAATTATTATTAGCATTATGAGAGTGCCTAGGTATGGACCAGGCCCCCACTGTGCTAGGCGGTGTACACAAACAACAAAAAGATGGTCCCTTCCCCATAGATCTTACAAGCTTAATTCCTATCAAGAAGGAAATGTTGCTCCTGGTTTTTCATTCATCATCATCACCATGGCAAATGCCAAAGGGACTTAGCGCCCTCCCTCAGGTGGATCTCTAGCTAAGTCCCTAAGGGGGTCTGGCTGATTATTTCATTTGTGTCCATCACTGGTGATCTTACTGCACCACCAAAGCTTTTTGGAGACCAGGTGATCGCCGGCCATGTAACGGCATTCCTTGGAAAAAATGCTGCATAATTCATTGGTCTTCCATCCATGTCTGTACCAAGAAAACCACCAAAACCAAACTAGTGTTGCTGGAGGAGGTTGCTGGGTTCAGCTATGAATATCCGCATTGCTGATCTTGTCTTTTCACTAAATTCTAGGAACAGACAGACACTAAAACCTGAAATATGTATGCTCATTCCACATCCATTATACAGCTATGGGACAGCTAGACATAACTGGCCAAATTACTCATTCTTTCGAATCTGTGTACTGGGGAAACACTTTCAGGCTTTGTCCTCCTCTCCGTAAAGTGATCGTTTGTTGTGGGTTTATTGGAGCAGTCCCTCTTTTCCTACAATGTCTCAGTATCCCAGGAATTCCTTTTGGGACATGTGAAATGTCCCAGTTTATCATTTTGTCAATCCAAATTTGGGGGTTTTGTTATGTATGTTCAAGGTTGTATGGGTACACCGAGTAGAACTTGTTCTGCATTTCCCAGGAGCAAGCAGCCCAGCGGATCAAGTGTTCAGAGTGATGAACAGGGAGTGCAAACTGTCAGAGTTGGGGTTTTTTGCTCAGAGTGGATGTTAATGACAATGTTAAGGGTGGGAGGGATAGCTCAGTGGTTTGAGCATTGGCCTGCTAAATCCAGAGTTATAAGTTCAATCCTTGAGGGGGCCATTTAGGGATCTGGGGCAAAAAATTGGTCCTGCTAGTGAAGGCAGGGGACTGGACTCAATGACCTTTCAAGGTCCCTTCCAGCTCTATGAGAGAGGTATATCTCCATATTTTTAAAAAAAAAAAAAATGTTTCATGATAAGCTCCTTAAGTTTTTTGGGGGGGAAACTGAGAGAAGCATATGTGTCACTGCTAAGAAAGAATCTGGCAGTGGTGACAACAGAACTTTTAAAACATATGCTTGTATCTTTTGAATGAGTTTTCCATGTCCCTAAAAATATGTTGCTTAGCGGTTAGAGCACTGGACTCTGGAGACCTGGCCTCTATCCCTCACTCTGCCAATGGCCCGTTGTGTGATCTTGGGCAAGTCTTCAGAAATCCTAACACTTGGGCCTGGCAGAAAGATAATGTGTGGAACACAGTAAATGTAAAGGGGTATAGGAGAAAAGAAGATTTGGGCTATATCTGTGAAGACCAAGCATTGGAGGAACATGATGAATGTGCCTCAGTTTCCCTAGCTGTAAAACTGGGATGGTGAAAAGCACTTGAGACCTACTGATGAAAAGGGCTGCGTGAGAGTTGGGTGTTACTGAAACGATCATAATCTCCCCTCTGATTTCTACCTAGAGTCTGGGCAAATGAGGCCTATCAGGATCCTTAAAAGGATGGTGGGAGATAAATTAAGCAGCACCAGACATTCCCTGGACTGGATGAATGTTATAACCGCTGAGCTGAACAAACAATGCTTCCACCAGTCAGACGCTAGCTGTTCCCTGAGCCGATCTGAGTGCCACATGGCAATAATGATATAACTAGCAACAGTCCCGCTCCGGCACCAATGTCCAGCAGATACCACAACTACGTCAGTTGCATGGGGCAAGAGGAATAGAGGCCACTGGCACAGAACAGTGTCCTGCTGTAGAAATAAACATCTGTCTCTCCTCAGTGTTTGTTTTCCATGAACGCCTCCCTTTTGAGTGGGCACTTGCATAGCAGCAGACAACCATTAATTACCCTGCCACACTGACATGGCTTAATTGAATGCCATTATCCCTTAATTAATTAAATGCCAATTAATTATCGAGACCATTGTATGACATGTAACAAATGCCATGAGCTACTTCAGACTGAATAATTGAACACCCAGTACACGCGTTCCTAATAACAATGCGCAGCAATCGTCTGCCAATTAGGCGAAATTCTCATCCTTGGAGAAGCGATCCAAAAATGGGCGATGATGCATGCGGCCTGGGAAACGACGGGTACAGCTAATTGGGAGCCAAGCTCTCTTACCTCCCTTATGCTCTAGGGTTCTTACTTCCCACTGTTTCATTCTCCAGAGTTCTCCTCTTTCATGGAGTTACCCCCTACATGAATTTGGCCCCGTGCGTATAAAGAAATCGCCTCTTCTGACAGCTCTTGAGAATGAACGGGCCGGCACCACAAATGCTCTCCATATCTGCCATGTTGGCCCCACAGGGTATCCGATCATGGGCGATTCTTCCCCCTCCTTCCTGGATGCAGTCAGGATAGCTAGGAGGTGCTGCACCCTATACAGTGTGTGTGCTTACCCCTACTGACCTGTAGCGGGCTCCAAAGAGCAGGGCAGCTGCTCCCTTACCCGAGTTGGTGGGAAGAACCAGCCAGTGCAACTGATTGCCCAGCCGGGAACAGTAAGCTGCACATCACATGGGAGTGGAGCAGCTGGCATGCTGACTGTGTGCCCATGCTGCATCCCCAAAGTACCTCTCCCTGTGGTGATGCAGGCGCTCTCCATCCCAGTGGGGGTGGGGGTATGCCTAAGCGGTTACTAGCTAACTCTGTGAGTGATGGCACCACCTAGGGTCTGGGGATGCACTGGGCTCCCCGAAAGGAGCTCTCCATTGCCTGTGCATTGGCAGCTGAGAGAGCAGGGCTCTCATTCCAGCTCTCTGTATGTGCATGAGATTTACAGTGATGCTCTGTTGTCTGCAGCCGGAGGCAGCTAGGGATGCCTGGGGGCTTCTTGCAATGGTTCCCATTAGGTTGGGCTACACAATCTGGGCCCAGTTGCAGGTGCTGAGCCTTTCTGAGAAACGTGGCCCTGCATCTCTCCATTAGCCCCCATCACACGCCCTGCCCAAAGCTAGAAACCCAAATTAGACCAGACGCCTCTTTTCTGTGGGTGTACAGTGCCTGGCACTAGGGCTCCTCGGTGCTACAGTAATACAAGTCATTAATAATAATGATGAAGATGTTATTTATTTGTAATGCTGTAGGATGTGAGAACACCCCTCCCCCCAGACTAGGACCACCTCATCCCAGGTGCTGCACAGACCAAATGTAACCCGCACACCCCGCTCGCCTGGGAGAGCAGGTTCTCTGCTGCTCGGTGCCCTCTTCTCTGCCCAGCCACGAAGGAGTTAAACCTTCTCGCTCCTCTGAACAATCTACCAGCCAAGCGTGAATAATAGCCTTTCTCAAAGTAGCATTTAATGGCCGTAAGGGGGGATTTTAAATGGATTATATTTTTATTTTAAACTAGCAGCACAACTAGAAGTGGATACAAAAGGAAGGCGGGCAGGCGGGTGGGGGGAGAGGGGGGACCTATGTTAATGCAAAAGGAAGAGGCTGAAATAATTAGCCTTCCAGCCAGAGCCTCCTGTATAAATATCTCTATTTTTAAAGGTTATGGTGAGCTGCTCCTAATCTCCCCGTCCATCAGCCCCCGTCCCACTCCTGCTCCATCTAGGAAGGATATCTCCACTGCGGTACTGCTTATGAACTCGCTCTCCTCCTCTTTCCCCAGGCATCCATAAGCTGTTCCAGTGAAAGATGTTGCAGGCAAGGAGATCTGCCCATCTTAATCAAGAGCTGGTCGGGGAGGGGGAGCTATTTCTTACTCTTTGCATTTTAACCTTCTCAGAGAATTTTCCAGGGGGTTGAATCCAGCCTGCAGCAGCAAAGGGCTGAAAGCAGCCTGCAGGAGCCAGAGGCTAGTCTGTGTGAGCCCCTCGCAGGGGCAATGAGGCCTGGACCATGCTGCCTTCTCCTCCAGCTTGTTCCCTTTTAAAAAATGTCTGAATGAACCTGATTGCTCTGGAAAAGGGAGTGTCCAAGGCTGAGGTTTTCCAAGGTGCCTAAGGGATTTAGGAACAAAGCTCCTCTCCCCCCCTTTTAGTGGGAGCTATGTGTTTAAATCAGCCAGCCAGCTTTGTAAATCTCAGCCGGAGAGAGCACAGATTGCAGCTGGGTCTGGTGCTCGAACGACCTTCCCCCACACAGTTCTGCTAACATCCCCCAGGTGTGACCTGCCACAGCACCCCATGCTCTTCACGGCCACAGCATAGTCCTGACCTGCACCCTCAACCTTCCCTGCTATTCCACACCTGAGCTCCCTCCGTGAATCTATGATCTGCAGCCACTCTCTTGTTCTCGGTCTGGGCTCCCTCCTTACCTCTTTGCCAATGCCCCTCAGTCCTGACTTGCAGTCCCATCCCATGCCACTCCTGGGCTCTCCCCACAGAGTCCTGCCAATGCCTTTCAGTCCTGATCTGTACCTCCCCTAACTCCGCTTATCACTGGTCTACAATTTTTGAGAAGTCGTCTGCTTGAGAGATAAAATGTGCTATTTATTATGTATTTTGATGTGCTGAATTCAAATATGACAATTAAAACAACTGATTGGCTACTGTTTCTAAGATATTTAAGTTTTTACATTTTATGTCTATGTATATTGTGTAGATAGTAGAGTTTTAATCATATATTGTAAACCTAGGTCTTTTCATGTGTTTATGGTTGCTTTACATGATAATATTTCACCTGTCTTGTTTATGTAACACTTTAAAAATCAGCAAAAGGGTTATATAAATAAAATTTATTATGAAACAAAAGGCAAAAAACTATTATGTACATAGTTTAGTCTTATTCAGTGTCTACTCGGCGCTTCTTGGCTTGTCTCTTGTATTCATTAAATGGAGCATCTCTTGTCACTGTCCAGCAATAGTCTGCAAGCATTGATGGGCTCCATTTGCCCTGATAGCGTTTCTCCATTGTTGCAATGTCCTGGTGAAATCGCTCGCCGTGCTCGTCGCTCACTGCTCCGCAGTTCGGTGGAAAAAAATCTAGATGAGAGTGCAAAAAATGTATCTTTAGTGACATGTTGCAACCAAGGCTTTTGTATGCCTTGAGGAGGTTTTCCACCAACAACCTGTAGTTGTCTGCCTTGTTGTTTCCGAGAAAATTTATTGCCACTAACTGGAAGGCTTTCCATGCCGTCTTTTCCTTGCCACGCAGTGCATGGTCAAATGCATCATCTCGAAGAAGTTCTCGAATCTGAGGACCAACAAAGACACCTTCCTTTATCTTAGGTTCACTTAACCTTGGAAATTTTCCACGGAGGTACTTGAAAGCTGCTTGTGTTTTGTCAATGGCCTTGACAAAGTTCTTCATCAGACCCAGCTTGATGTGTAAGGGTGGTAACAAAATCTTCCTTGATTCAACAAGTGGTGGATGCTGAACACTTTTCCTCCCAGGCTCCAATGACTGTCAGAGTGGCCAATCTTTCTTGATGTAGTGGGAATCTCTTGCACGACTATTCCATTTGCAGAGAAAACAGCAGTACTTTGTGTATCCAGTCTGCAGACCAAGCAAGAGAGCAACAACCTTCAAATTGCCACAAAGCTGCCACTGATGTTGGTCATAGTTTATGCACCTCAAAAGTTGTTTCATGTTGTCATAGGTTTCCTTCAGATGGACTGCATGACCAACTGGAATTGATGGCAAAACATTGCCATTATGCAGTAAAACAGCTTTAAGACTCGTCTTCGATGAATCAATGAACAGTCTCCACTCATCTGGATCATGAACGATGTTGAGGGCTGCCATCACACCATCGATGTTGTTGCAGGCTACAGGATCACCTTCCATGAAGAAGAATGGGACAAGATCCTTTTGACGGTCACGGAACATGGAAACCCTAACATCACCTGCCAGGAGATTCCACTGCTGTAGTCTGGAGCCCAACAGCTCTGCCTTACTCTTGGGTAGTTCCAAATCCCTGACAAGGTCATTCAGTTCACCTTGTGTTATGAGGTGTGGTTCAGAGGAGGAGGATGGGAGAAAATGTGGGTCCTGTGACATTGATGGTTCAGGACCAGAAGTTTCATCCTCTTCCTCTTCCTCGTCTGACTCAAGTGAGAATGATTCTGGTGCATCAGGAACCGGCAGTCCTTCTCCGTGGGGTACTGGGCGTATAGCTGATGGAATGTTTGGATAATGCACAGTCCACTTTTTCTTCTTTGACACACCTTTCCCAACTGGAGGCACCATGCAGAAGTAACAATTGCTGGTATGATCTGTTGGCTCTCTCCAAATCATTGGCACTGCAAAAGGCATAGATTTCCTTTTCCTGTTCAACCACTGGCGAAGATTTGTTGCACAAGTGTTGCAGCATATGTGTGGGGCCCACCTCTTGTCCTGATCTCCAATTTTGCAGCCAAAATAAAGGTGATAGGCTTTCTTAACCATAGTGGTTATACTGCGCTTTTGGGATGCAAAAGTCACTTCACCACAAACATAGCAGAAGTTATCTGCACTGTTCACACAAGTACGAGGCATCTCTGCTCACTTTGGCTAAACAGAAATGTGTCCCTTTGCAAAATCAAACACTGACAAATAAGAGAGCACGACACTCTATGATTTCTAGAGCTGATATAGGGCAATTTGTTCAACAGAGTGATGTAAGCTTTGTTATGATTGCATCATCCATGACTTCTAGGAATAACATGACGCAATTCATATCATGTATGATGCAATACCAGCTTCAGATTGCATCATTCATTGTTTTGCCTAAAAAGCAAGTACTGTCCAAACCCAGTCATAGATTTATTCATAGATCCAGTCAAAGATGTATTTTAGTCATTTCTGGTTTAAATTGAGATCCCTTCCCTTTATAACTCACTTATCCTCCGCCATTCCCAAGTCAAGGGTCGTATATACTGACCCAATAGCATATCTTGAAAACTAGAGCCAATCAACAATTTTAAGCATCATTTTCGTTCTCAGTGACCCAGAATTAGTAAAGTTTGACTACATTTATTTCAGAAGCATTTTGGCTGTAGAGCAGTGTTATCATCTTGTTTAAATAGGTACTCATGTAACACCAACAGACCCCAGTCATCGGCGGGCAGGAGCGAACCTGGGACCTTAGGATCTGAGCCTCTACTGCATGAACTAAAAGCCACACGGCCTTTAGCTAAGGCTGCAGCAGACTCATTAATCTCAAAGTGGTCTCGGTGCCACTAGAGAGGACAGAGCACCACACCCAGGAGGTGTGTGGGTTACACTCACGCTCTTTGCTTAATCTCTTCCAGTGTATTAAAGACTGAATAGTCATTTCATTTTTTCTGGTCTGGCCAACTGTCCATGAAGTCCCTCACGCACTGGGAACATAGATCGGGCTCATTCATAGCAGAGATGAAAGTCATTACCAAAAACATGAGGGCATTCTACAGAAATAGCCTCAAATGCTGCCATCTCACTACTGTAAGCCACTATCGTATGGTGTATTCCTGCAGAATACTGCAGTACGGTTTTTAGAAGGGGGACACTATGGCACCAGTATCGTAAAGCCCATTTGTTTAAAGTTAAGAATGCGCTTAAGTGTTCTGCTGAATATGGACAGATTTAAGCAAATTAAGCATGTGTTTTAAGTGCTTTGTTGAGTCAAAGACTAAATCAGCAAGCCTCTCTGTTTTATCTCCCCTCCCAACTACCACGTCACACTCACTAATTATACATTATCCACCTGCAATGCATGACACAGGTCACTCAGTTCTAAGCAGACATATTTCAGGGAGATGAATTAAATGTTTAGGGATCAGGACCAGGCAGAACAGTTCATTATCGTTGCAAAAATGGAGTATCTGATCAAAATAGCTCATTGTACAGCAGGCAAAGAAAAGAGAAAGCTGCACTCCCTGCTTGGCTGAATGGCAGACACTGATTTAATTGATATAATGATGTTCTGTTAAAGGAACACTATAGCTGGATTTATTTCAGAGAAATGCATTGTTTCCCCTATGCAATTAAAATGGATCTAGCTGTATTTTAAGCACTGGGAGAAGTAAAACTGGGAAGGGAGGAACTTCACATGAACTTTAAATAAGTCTGAAAACCAAGAAGATCCTCATGTTAAGAGGAGAAACAGATTTCTCTCAGTGAGGGGTTGAAAATGGGCAGTTTGAGAGGAAGCACTGACTTGCAAAGATATGCCCTGATCTGATATAACCAGGTTTCTGCTGCTTCTGCAAACCTAGCTAACAGCTAGAATAAACTTAAGATCTTTTGTTTTCAGTTTTTAACTGATGTTTACCAAAAAATTCCTGGGTTTTGCAAAACCCAATTGGGTTTTTAGTGATTTTTTTTTCACCCAAATTTTGGACCACTCAAGTACATGAAAATACTGATTATATTAAGAAAATCCAATACATTACATTAGGTAGCTATGTTTTTGTTAATAATGATAAGTGTAAATGCAAGGCTGTCTGTGAAAGTAGAAAGGCAACATAGTGGAAGATACACACACATGTATATGTATATGTCCTCTTAATGTGCTGTTCATGAAATAAACCACAGCATTCAACTGCTTTTACTTTCAATACTCTTACTTTTCTCTATTTGTTCCTTTTTATCTGTCCTTCCAGCTCCCAATATTAACCCCGATATTTACCCAGAACATTAATGTTGTTTGCACCAATTTTTACCCCCCTTTTTTTAAATTGTTGTACTAAACATACTGATGAACTCCTGGGAAATGTTAAACAAAATCAAAACTGAAAATGAAGGCCCTCAAATAGAATTTACAAAGAGTAGGGGAGAGGAGTGTCACCGTAGTGTTGTTAGAGCATGTGTGCTGGGCTGTGAAAGCTGTTTAGGGGACTCAGGTACCCGATTCCCATCCATTTTAAGCGTCAGTTTTAACTGAACTGGATGATGGGGCAATCTTGAGTCTGTTTCCTAAATCCCAGGCTCTTCATAAGTGCCAAGTTTGTCAGGGTGGCCTAAACAGGCTAGTTAGCTCTTAAATAAATTGGTGTCCTTTCACCATATCTTTTTCAAATATCAGGGGAGTACCAGAACCTCAGTGTTGGGACAGGACCAGAGACATTTAGGGGATCCTGTATTTATTATCTGTAAATATTTGCAGGAAGTTTATGTGAACAAATAGTTTAGGTTCTATTTACGTTGCCTGTGTGCTTGGTCACCTAAGTTACATGGTACTGTTACTGCTCTTTGACTGGAGCTTGGCTTGTTTAGCCTACCCAAACAATGACTAAGAGGGGAGTAGAAATACAGCTGGGGGGTAAACACCAGCAAGGGAGAAGAGCTATTGAAGCCAAGGGACAGAACAAATGGGGATAAACGGGCCACGAGTCAATTTAGGCTGGGACGTTAGAAGGTTTCTAACCATCAGAGGAGGGAAGTTCTGGAAGAGCTTCCAATGGGAGCAGTGGGGGCAAGAAACCGAACTGACTTCACAATGGAACTTGATAAATGTATGAAAGGGATTACATGTAACCCTTCTGTCAGGTGGAGCCAGCAACAACAAGGGCCAAGTTCAGTATCTAGGGGTTCCCTTTCAAAAATACAACACAAAACACAAAACTGATGGTCCTGATGACATCTTGGTGAGTGGCCAGTGGGACAGCTGGCGGAGAGGCGCGGCCAGCAGGGTGGCTGATGAAGAGGTGCAGCAAGCGGCCAGAAGGGAAGTTGGTGGAGAGGGCCCCCCAGAGAGGCGTGGCAATCGGCCGTTGGGATGACGAGCGAGAGCCCGAGCAGTAGAGCATGTAAGGTGCCTCCTTACAGCCCCCCCTCCACACACCCCCCCACACAGGGTGGGAGGTGAACTCTGTGGATGAACCTCTGAACCCTGGGGCTGCACTAACCAAGGACAGAAACTGAGTGGGGTGCAGAGAAGAGACGGGCACGTTAAAGGGACTTTTGGGTTTCTGGACTTAAGAAGCTGAGGGGAAAAGGACACTGCCCAACTTACTTGGGGGTGGGTCTTTTGATCATGGTTTATGTTTATGAACCCTAGTTGCGGGGTTTTCCCAAATTAATGCTGAGTTCCTTCCCTCCTTATATTAAAAGTTTTTGCTACACTCAGACTCCGTGCTTGCGAGAGGGGAAATATTGCCTCTTAGAGGCACACAGGGGGTGGTGTGTAATTGTCCCAGGTCACTGGGTGGGGGCTCGAGCCGGTTTTGTGTTGTATTGTTGAAAAGGAACCCCTAGATACTGAACCCGGCCCTTGCTGCTGCTGGCTCCACCTGGCAGAATGGTTACATTTTTGAAAGCCAACTGGCTGTTAGCTAAGGCTGTAGAGCAAACTCATTAATCTCTCACTCTCTAAGTGGTCTCGGTGCCACTAGATGGGACAGAACATCACAACCAAGAGGTATGTGGGTTACATACCTGATGGGGTTGCCTGAACAAGCAGGGTGATCATGTGGGGGATCACTGGTCCCCAAGCAGTCCTCAGACTGCAGCCACCACCTGGCAGCTTGCTGGTACCAGTAGGGAGTGTGGGCTGGAGGAACCTAGCTCACCATAGGCATCAACCACCGAGCTCCCAATTGGAGGAGACATCCAGCCTCTTTGATTGGTTCAGACTCACTATTTAAGCCAGAAAGAGGCTCAGGAAGTTGTCTGAGTCTCTGGGTGCCTACTATATTGGACGCTGCCTTCTCACCTGACTTTTGAGCCCTGGCTTGTTCCAGATCCCTGCTTCTATGCCAAACCATTGGCTACTGACTTCAGCTTTGACCCTTGGTTTGACTCCTGGCTCTGGCCCCTAGGCATGACCACCACTGTATCTGACTGCCTATATCTCAGTCTATGACAGCTGGGCTCGATGAACTAGGAGATCCCTTCCATTTCCATATCATATTGATGAGTGAAACTTGAAAACAGAATAGCAAAGGGCAACGAGTAACTGGGGGGCAGCATGAGGTAGTGGCTGGGGTGCTGCCCTCGGACTCTGGAGACCTGCGTTCTAGTCCCTGCTCTGCTACTGATCTGCTGGGCAAATTGCTTTTCTTCTGTTTGTGCCACGGAAGGTCTCAGAGTGTTTGTAACAGTGCCAAGCATGGTAGGGCCCTGAATGACGCTTTGGGGCTTCTAGGCATTAGCCTAATGCTGGTCACCAATAATACAGGAGGTGCTACCAGTATGACAAATAATCAGTTGGGCTAAAATTCATGATTATCCCAAATAAAAACTGGCAGTGGTGGACCAATGAATCAATTGACCCCGCAGGTAACAGTGGTCCAAAATCGCCGAATCTATTGCCAAAAGTATTTGTGAATCTCTTTTGGTAGGGTTGGGCCAGCTCTAGTTTTGACCTAAGTTCTGTGCTGGATGTCCGGGACTTCACGCAAACCTATTGCTATTCTGGGATGTAATTACAGTCATCAACCACCTCAACACTTCTAGGATCATGCCAGTCTCCGTACTGCATTCATAGATCCGGATCCTGACAGGGGGTCCTTCCCACAAATAGGCAGTTGTGACGTTGCAGTCTATATGGTTTTATAAAAATATGCTAATGAGTGACTATAATGTAACTGGAATATGCTTCATGCAAAAGGTCTCTTGTAAGGTATCATTACAAAGCTTATAATCTACTGAGTGTGATCATCCTATTTGTATAAATGTATCACTCTTGTATCTGAAACTAGAAATATGAAATATAACTCTGAGGTCCTATTGTAATTATGCAACGTGTGGGCCATTAATGGTGGTTTGGAATCTTGATGACGCACATTAACCAGGACAATTGTCTGCAGATGGCTGTGTTTTACCTGTAAGTCTTCCTGTATAGGTGTGTGCTGGCAAGTGGGCAATGAAGTCTTGCAGTGACATGTGATCATGTCACCTGAACTGGAATCCATCTTTAACCTGGTGTCTTTCCATTGAGAAGGAGGGGGTGGGAACCCAGAGAGGGACAAAGGATTCCCACCTTATGCAAAATATATATAAAGGGGTGGAACAGAACAAAGGGGGAGAGGAGCCATCATGAAGAATCCCCTAGCTACCACCTAAGCTGGAACAAGAGCTGTACCAGGGGAAAGAATTGTGCCGAGGCCTGGAAGGTGTCCAGTCTGAGGAAAAAACTTACTGAAGCATTTCTGAGGGTGAGATTATCTGTGTTCAGTTTGATTAGACATAGATTTGCACATTTTATTTTATTTTACTTGGTGACTTACTTTGTTCTGTCTATTACTACTTGGAACCACTTAAATCCTACTTTCTGTATATAATAAAATCACTTTTTACTTATTAATTAACTCAGAGTATGTATTAATACCTGGGGGAGCAAACAACTGTGCATATCTCTCTATCAAGCTTTATACAGGGTAAAAAGGATTTATTTGGGTTTAGACCACATTGGGAGTTGGGCATCTGAGTGTTAAAGACAGGAACACTTCTGTTAGCTGCTTTCAGGTAAACCTGCAGCTTTGGGGCAAGTAATTCAGACCCTGGGTCTTTGTTGGAGCAGAAGGGAGTGTCTGGCTCAGCAAGACAGGGTGCTGGGGTCCCGAGCTGGCACGGGTAGAAGTAGTCTTGGCACATCAGGTGGCAGCTCCCAAGGGGGGTTCTGTGATCCAACCCGTCATAGTGTCATGATGTTACATCACGCCAGTGAACACTGTGCTACAGGGCAAACATTGCAGTTTGATGTAACACAAAGCTTCGTTTCACAGATGTAGCAAGGGGAAGGCAGCAGCATGGTCTAGTGGTTAGTGTGCCCCTGCTCCCACCCTGTGTCTGTCTTGTCTATTGACATTGGAAGCTCTTTGAGGCAAGCACTGTCTCTTACTGTGTGTTTGTACAGCGCCTAGCATCCTGGTGACCTGAGCTTGGTCGGGTCTTCTTAGCGCTATTGTAATACAAGTAGTAACCCCTCGTTCTCCTATAGCACTTGTCACCTGTAGATTTCAACGTGCTTTACAGGGGAGGGCAGGATCTTATCCCCATTTCACAGAGGGAGGGAAGTGTTTTGCCCAACATCAAACAGCTGAGCCAGGAATAGAACCCTGTTTCCCTGAGGGCCAGGCCCATGCTCCAGCCACTAGACCAGGCCGTTCTTATGTGACAATTTTGTTTGATGAATCAGGTTTGGGCAATAAAATGGAGTTCCCTGTTGCGCTGATATCAGTGCTGAGATATGAATAGCGCTGATATTACCCAAGCAGTACTCCAGGGCTTTGCCATTGGGCCAGCCTGCTGGATCATTCCTCAGTCTTACTACTGAACACGCTGGTATCTCAGTGGAGTTAAAACAAAGCCTTTGGGATTCCCTCCCTCTCCTGGTGTTCCCAGTGGTGTGACGAAGCAGAAACACAGCACTGCTGTCCTGAAGGCTTATGGTATCCACGAACATGCCCTGAATCTCCTGGGAACACATCTAGTTAGGATCAGGGCCGGCGCAACCCATTAGGCGACCTAGGCGGTCGCCTAGGCACTACAATTTGGGGGGCAGCGACTGCGGCGGTATTTCGGCGGCGGGACCTTCCGCTGCCTCTGTGGGGGGCGGCATTTTGGGGCGGGACCTTCCGCTGCCTAGGGTGGCAGAAAAGCTGGCGGCGCTCCTGGTTAGGATCCCCTTTCATCTGGATCTATCCGTTGTGGGTCCATGCCTGCTATGTTTATTGTGTTCTCTCCGATTGCTACACTCATGCCCAATGCAGATGCTGCAGCATAGTAGTTGGTTGTCACTGCCTAGGTACCATCCTCTAACAGAATCATTGATCCAAGCTCTAGTCTGCATGTCTAAGCATCCACAGGTATGTCTGCAATTTAGCTGGGACCATGCCTTTTGGCTTGGGAACACACCAGCTCCACGTGAGCTAGCAGCTGCAGTGTAGACACAGCCGACCAGGTGGACCCCACAGAGCCCACATCTCAAACAAAAATAAGAAATAACTCCCCAGTCCTGGCCAATGTCCCTTCTCTCAATCCAAAGGCCTGATCCAAAGCCTATTGAAATCGATGGCAGTTCATGCACTAGCTTCAGCAGGCTCTGGGTCTGCCCCGAAAGCAGCCAGTGACCTCCCAGACAGTGTGTGAGCTAGCGGTGACACCACACTCATTTGCCTGAGTGGCTGCTGCGAGCTAACTCCCTTGCCTCGTAAAGGGTTTGTTGCTTGCTATAAGATCCTCGGTGAATGAATGAGTCTTGTTTAGATGAGAATTCCCACCACAAGGGTGAAAGCAGTACCTATTTCTGTCAGGAGAAAAAAGTCAAGGGAGAAAATGTGTTGACTGCAAATGATAACCCTTTTTCTTCCCATCAGCTGATGAAAAATCTCTTTCAACTGGCTTTATGCGAAAAACCAGACATTTGGCCCTGACTGATCTGCACACGGAATATAAAACATCAGGTGCTCATTGTGCCATTCGGCTCCATCTGGCTACTGGAGAGTTGGCAACTGTATCACGACCACGGGGTTCATTTACATTCAGAAGATATCACTTTGCTTTGCATGCACAGGCTGTGAGTTAGCTCCCCAAAACTGGGGACTCAGCGCCACATTAGCAGTGGCCACCAAGTCAGCCAGCCAGGCAGCCAAGCCATGAAGGTCTCAAAAAGGCTTAAGAAGGAGGCACGATGGTTCCAACAACAAATCGAACGCCAGGTATAGCTTGTCCTCCTTGGGGAAACCCAGTGTGACAGACCCAGACCAGTGGGGTACAGGAGTCTGGTAGAGGGCAAATATACTGGTCACTGGATGAGTAGTTTTCTGTTCCCTGAGTGACCAGAGCAGGGGCTGCACTAGAGTAATCAGGAACCTGCTAGAACCAGTTAAGGCAGGCAGGCTAATTAGGACACCTGGAGCCAATTAAGAAGAAGCTGCTAGAATCAATTAAGGCAGGCTAATCAGGGCACCTGGGTTTTAAAAGGAGCTCACTTCAGTTTGTGGTGTGAGTGTGAGGAGCTGGGAGCAAGAGGCGCAAGGAGCTGAGAGTGAGAGGGTGTGCTGCTGGAGGACTGAGGAGCACAAGCGTTATCAGACACCAGGAGGAAGGTCCTGTGGTGAGAATAAGGAAGGTGTTTGGAGGAGGCCATGGGGAAGTAGCCCAGGGAGTTGTAGCTGTCATGCAGCTGTTACAGGAGGCACTATAGACAGCTGCAGTCCACAGGGCCCTGGGCTGGAACCCGGAGTAGAGGGTGGGCCTGGGTTCCCCCCAAACCTCCCAATTGACCTGGACTGTGGGTTCTTCTAGAGGGGAAGGTCTCTGGGCTGTTCCCCAACCCACATGGTGAATCTCTGAGGCAAGAAAATCCGCCAATAAGTGCAGGACCCACCAAGATAGAGGAGGAACTTTGTCACACCAGCCATAGTCTTCTTTCTGCCTCTCCGGTCATGATATCTGATCCAGTTCCACGGGAATCAGTCCAATTTTGGAGCTGGAGCTGGTCCCTATGCCATGCTCCCCACCCTGGTGCCTGAGTCCCCCTGTGTGTATTGTATGCTTGTGTGTTCGCTGTAGCTTCATCTCTGATGGTAACTCCTCCATCACTGTGATCCTGCCCTGGCTTTCAGCTCTGCAGAGCCATCGCATGTGACAATGACCCCACACCCCAATCCTGCAAGGTGCTGAAAACACCCAGCTGTAAGGGACAAACCCACGCTCCTGGGTGCTGGGGAGATCCACTTGGGGATAGGAAATCCTTCAGCCCTAACAATCCCCTCCTTGGGGAGAAGGAGTGCCCGGTTCAGCCCCACCTTGGCCCTCCACTCCTTTTGTCTGCTGGGTTTGGGCAGCTCCCTGCCCCACCTCTGCATTCCACCAGCTCTGTGCCACCCGGTAACCTTCTGCAAACCAGAGCTGTTCCCCAGCAACCAGTAAATTAGCTTTGCAGACCCCTGGACACACAGAGCTAATATCCCTGGCATGCTGAGGAGGCCAGAACCTGGGCCCTAGTGTTTTGGACCATTGCCATAAAGCACTGTAGGGCTGCGCAGTGGTGCACTTAGAAAAGGTCAAGTCAGTGGGAACTGAGGGTAGAAGCACCTGGAAGGATTGGGCCCCAAACAGGAGGGCACGTAAAAAGCCAGCAGAGGAAAAGGGGTGAGCACAGAATGGAGCATTCATTCCTTTCCCAGATACAAAGTTTCCTGTGTCTTTTGTTTCTGCAGGCAGCCTTTCCAATGTCGGTAGCTCATGGTAATAAACAGAGAGGCCCTAGCAGGTGCATGGGGGTGTGAGTACAGAGGTAAATACGGCTTCTAGAATGATGGATGCATCTCATAAGAGGGAGCGTCAAGAGGTATGTTCATCTCCGTCTCCCGCCTCCTGCTTGGCAAGAACGAAACAATTTAGCTCCCATTATATTAACACCCAGAGGGAATTTGCCTACATAAGGAAAATGTATTACGGCCTGTAACTAACCCGCCATTACTTACGGGCAGAGCTGATCTTAACGCTGCAGGAAAATTAAGCTTCTCTTCTGTTTGTTTAATGCTCTTTCCATACTCACTTGTTATGGATAAACAGCTTTGATCTCTCGGAGGCCCACCTCAGCAGCCCGGTGTTTTTATCTGCTTCCCCAGCATGTTTTATTCCAGTTTCTCTTCATATAAAATCTGTATATACCTATACCCTGCATGACATGACCCAGCGGCAGGGAAATTTAACATGGAGGTGCTCACTGTGGCTTTCAAGCGCAACATCAGTGCATCATCCCAAATGTTGCCCACAGGAGGGCTAAAATGCCAACTTCCCAGTTTGCCAGGAGCCTGAGGGCCACAGCTAACGTGCATAAAACAGACAATTGCAACCACCATCAAGCATAATATGGACAGGCTGCCTGCAGATGTCATGCTGCTAGGTCATTGTGATATTGCATTAAAGCCCAAGTTCCTGGAGTCAAGTGATTACATAAAAATTTCAGCGTTCATGTTTTTTAAAAGTAACTTTCTAGCTCTTTTCGTTGCAGAGAAAAGCTTGAAAATTTGACCTGAGGGTGACCTAAAGGCTCAGAAATGAGAAAGCAAAAGGTTTTTGAGCTTTGACTCGTGATTTTGAAAGTTTGGAACTGGCAATAATGTAGCTAGTAAAGGATTCTGGACATGATCCTTTGTTACTCATTTATGCTGCTGGAGGTGCACAACAGCTGCAAACAGTGCACATCTGGTGTAAATTAGAGCAGCCTAGCCACCTGTCTAATTTATGCTGGGGGCTAGCCCCAGCCTGGACTGCAATTATGGGGAATGCCCAAGTGGGTTAAAACCACCTTTGACCCACTCCATTCTCCTTTCCTGTGTCAATCATAGAGCAGCCAGAAGAGACAATCAAGCCCTGTGTTCTTTGATTAGCACATTTTACCTACTGGAAAGTTCCATGTGCTATGATAAGTTGCTATGTGCATTAATAATAACACTAATTAAATGTATTAGGGTTGGAAGGAGAAGAACTCGTATGTCAGGGAAAGAGCACTTAAGGTTGCCCACATAACCTTATCTCTGCCCTTACTGTGTATGCATAATAATGAATTCTTCATTTCTTACATGATCATATACTATTTTTTCCCTTTTTGAGTGCCTTGGATAGATTTTACTCAGAGAATGAAGCAAATGGCCAATTTTTCTTTTCATCCTCAGTATTTACTGTGTGATCATGTCTTAGGGCTTGTCTCCTCTTACCAGGGGATCAATGCATGGCAATTGAGCCACCGGGGATTGATTTAGTGGGTCTGGGACCCACTAAATCGACCGCCGATCACTCTCCCGTCAACTCCGGTACTCCACCAGAACGAAAAGTGTAAGGTAAGTCGACGGGAGAGTTTCTCCCATCAACTCAGCGCAGTGTAGACACTGCAATAAGTTGACCTAAGGTACGTCAACTCCAGCTACGTTATTCACGTTATCATCCAATCTCGGCAAAATCCAGGTCTCTGTACTGTGCCAGACATGATCAATGAGGCAGGAGCCCTGTACTCATTCCATTAACACCTTTTTATGTCATATGGAAGAAGGCAGGACTCATCGTGACTTATCATAGCACAAACAGTACCTGTGGACATTCCAACACACCAAAAACTATACTCTGCATTCACTGGAGAGCCAGCAAGCAGAACACAGAGCACTGGGTGATATGTTCATGACAACCTGTGTTATTGTTGAGCAGATGGGCTGCTGTGCTTTGTACCCTTTGGAACTTTTTTAGGCTGTTTGGCTTCATTCCCAGATATAATAAATGGCAACAGCTGTGCCTGGAGGACTCAAATGGGTAAACCCCTGTGGCCAGATCTTTATTTGATAGATTGGGCTTCAGGCTTCTGGTCGGGCTCAGGAGGAAGTAGGTGTTTTCACAGCCGTGGTGTGGTGATTTGGGGAATCTATGTACAATTTATGAATTCTGTGTCAGCTGATGAATTCTCTATGTATCATTATCAAGCTGCAAGCTCCATTTTGAACGTGCCACTGGTTTGCCTTCCCTGGTGCCTTGCACAGCCTTCCATGTTGGACTGAAATTCCAAGGGGTGGTGACACAGGGCTGACCCTGTTAACCTGAATGAGTGCCCATTCAAATGGAGCAGCCTTGGACCATGAGTCGGCTGCTGCCCAGGGCACACCAGTTTTTCAAGTCTGAACTCCATGGGAAGGTAAAGTAACTAAGCAATGGATCACCTGATGAGGCTGATCAGAGAGTCATCTGACAAAGGGGAAATGTTATAAAAGAGACGGTCTCATCAGCCACTTTGGAGAGGAAGAGGAGACCAGAGACTCCATGTTCTGGATAAGAAGCCAAGTGCAGGACAGCAGGGGAGAGAGGAAGGATCCAGGGCACCCCAGAGGACTTTGCCCAAGCCCAAAGAACTCTCCAGTGAGGAAATTGAGGCAGGGGAATGTGTGCAGGTTCATTTATTATTTTGCTTAGGTCTGGGCATCTTTCATGCTATCTAAGTAAAGGGTAATTGTATTTAGAATACTGCATGGTCTGTCTGTGCATCTGTTTGCTTCACTATCATGTGCCTCTGGTGCAGTGGTTGGCAACCTGCAGCCCGCGGGCCGCATGCGGCCCATCAAGGTAAGCTGATTGCAGACTGCGAGACATTTTGCTGACATTGACCGTTCACAGGCATGGCCCCCCGCAGCTCCCAGTAGCCGTCGTTCGCCGTTCGCAGACAATGGGAGCTGTGGGAAGTGGCAGGCCTCAGGGACATGCTGGTCGCTGCTTCCCACAGCTCCCATTGGCTGGGAATGATGAACTGCAGGCACTGGGAGCTGTGGGGGGCCGTGCCTGTGGATGGTTAACATCATCAAAATGTCTCACAGCTTACTCTGATGGGCCACATGTGGCCCACGGGCTGCAAGTTGCCCACCACTGCTCTGGAGAGTTAAACTGTTAACCCGAAACATCCACAAGGTTGGAGCTCCAGGAAAGGGTATGCTTAAGCTGTGGGGAAGTTTGGGGGGTTTAGCACTGATCATGGGGGCCTAAAGCAGCCCGTGCCCATGAGATGTGCCAGAGAGGCCAAAAGGAGAGATGGTGTTGGAGCCTACCCACACCAAAGGAAGCTTAAATCACATGGGTCTTATGACTTGGAACCCAACACAGCAGCCTGGGAAGCGTCCATCTGAGGGGGTTTATCAAGAGCTTTGTTTTCCACACAGGTGTCTGAGTCTGTCTACACTGCAATGTAAGCCCAGGGTTAATAGAACTTGAGTAGGAGACCCTGGTTTTGTTAACCTAGAGCTGGAGTGTCTACACTCATTTGTAATTCCAGGTTAAGAATTGTTGAACCCTGTGTCCTCCCAAACTGGGGCTCCAACATCTACACTGCATTATGTAGGCCTGAATCCAACTACTCATATTACAGACTTCCTAGCACCCTCCCAAAATGTGGCTGCTCTAGCCCTTTGGTCATGGTGCAGTGTGGGAAAACTGGACTGTCCACCAAACTGGACTGTCTAGAGAACAAAGGAAGTTGGCCTGTGGGCTTGTGGGATATTTTTGGCAGACTCCCAGAGCATGAGTCCAGTCGGACTGCATCTACACTGCAAAGCCACAGGGCTCAACGCCTAGATCCCAGTTTGACTCAAGCTCGGACCCTCTATCCCTATGGGATTTTGAGACCCTGGGTCTGAGCCCTGGTTAGCATGATTTGTGTGTGGAGGGAAGGAGGGTTAGGCTTGAACCTGAGTTTGAACCCTGGGCTTACATTGCACTGTAGACATACCCTAAAAGTACTGAGAGGTTTAAAAAGTCTCTGTAACTAATGAGGTTTCATGGATGTAACTGAGGGCAAATTTTGACCCCAGTCATGTTAGTTTTTCTGGCTAATGCCATGTAATTTCACAGGAATTACATGTTGGCAATAGACCACGGGCAAATTACAATGTGTAGGCACAATGTAACTCACTTGCAGTGTAGAAGACAGAAATAGCTATGTACAGTAGCTGCTGTGTAATTAAACAGATCTTCCTGTGCAGATAACCTGCTGTGAGATGGTTTTTACCGTGTAATTAGATGGTCATCAGAAGAGCTGGCTGAAAAATTTCCATGGGAAAATGCAGTTTGGTCGAAATCAAAATATTTTATAAGGAGCTGATCTATTCAAGGAGCTGACTGAGGAGATATCTGAGCTATCAAGGATTATCTTTGAAAACTCATGGAAGACTGGAGAGATTCCAGAGGACTGGAAGAGGGCAAATATAGTGCCAATCTACAAAAAGGGGAGTAAGGACAACCTGGGGAATTACAGACCAGTCAGCTTAATTTAATTCCCCAAAAGATAAAGAAGCAAATAATCAAGCAATCAATTTTTAAACACCTAGAAGATAATCAGGTGCTAAGTAACAGTCAGCATGGATTTCTCAAGAACAAATCGTGTCAAACCAACCTAACATCTTTCTTTGACAGGGAAACAAGCCTTGTGGATGGGGGAAGCAGTAGATATGGTATATTTTGGCGTTAGTAAGGCTTTTGATACTGTCTTGCATGACTGTCTCATAGACAAACTAGGGGAATATAGCCTGGATCAGTGGTTCTCAAAGCCAGTCCGCCGCTTGTTCAGGGAAAGCCTCTGGCGGGCCGGGCTGGTTTGTTTACCTGCCGCATCCGCAGGTTCAGCTGATCGCGGCTCCCACTGGCCGTGGTTCACCGCTCCAGGCCAATGGGGGCGGCGGGAAGTGGCGCGGGCCGAGAGATGTGCTGGCCGCCCTTCCCGCAGCCCCCATTGGCCTGGAGCGGCGAACCGCAGCCAGTGGGAGCCGCGATCAGCCGAACCTGTGGACGCGGCAGGTAAACAAACCAGCCCGGCCCGCCAGGGGCTTTCCCTGAACAAGTGGCAGACCGGCTTTGAGAACCACTGGCCTAGATGGAACTGCTATAATGTGGATGTATAACTAGTTGGAAAACCATTCCCAGAGCGTAGTTATCAGTGGTTCATAGTCAAGCTGGAAGGACATAGCGAGTGGGGTCCCTCAGGGATCAATTCTGGGTCCAGTTCTGTTCAATATCTTCATCAATGAATTAGATAATGGCATAGAGAGTACACTTATAAAGTTTGCAGATGATAGCAAGCTGGGAAGGGTTGCAATTGCTTTGGAGGATATTTTTAAAATTAAAAATGCTCTGGACAAATGGTCTGAAGTAAATTCGATGAAATTCAATAAAGACAAATGCAAAGCACTCCACTTTGGAAGGAACAATCAGTTGCACACATACAACCTGGGAAATGACTGCCTAGGAAGGAATACTCCGGAAAGGGATCTGGGGGTTCTAGCGGATCACAAGCTAAATGAGTCAACAGTGTCACACTATTTCAAAACAGCAAACATCGTTCTGAGACGTATTACCAGGAATGTTGTAACAAGAGATGCTTGTTGCGCTGATAATGTCTCAACTGGAGTATTGTGTCCAGTTCTGGGTGCCACATTTCAGGAAAGATGTGGACAAATTGGAGAAAGTCCTGAGAGGAGCAACAAAAATGATTAAAAGTCTAGAAAACATGACCTATGAGGGAAGATTGAAAAAAAAATTGGGTTTGTTTAGTCTGGAGAAGAGAAGACTGAGGGGGGGGACATGATAACAGTTTTCAAGTACATAAAAGATTCTTACAAGGAGGAGGGAGAAAAATTGTTCTTCTTAACCTCTGAGGATAGGACAAGAAGCAATAGGCTTAAATTGCAGCAAGGGTGGTTTAGGTTGGACATTAGGAAAAACTTCCTAAGTGTCAGAGTGGTTAAGCACTGGAATAAATTACCTAGGGAGGTTGTGGAATCTCCATCATTGGGGATTTTTAAGAGCAGGTTGGACAAACACCTGTCAGGGATGGTCTAGATAATACTTAGTCCTGCCTTGAGTGCAGGGGACTGGACTAGATGACCTCTCAAGGTCCCTTCCAGTTCTATGATTCTATGATTTCTATGATTTCAGGAAAGATGTGGAGAAAGTCCAGAGGAAGCAACAAAAATGATTAAAGGTCTAGAAAACATGACCTATGAGGAAAGATTGAAAAAAATTCGTTTGTTTAGTCTGGAAAAGAGAAGACAGAGGGGACATTATATCAGTTTTCAAGTACGAAGAAGGTTGTTACAAGAAGGAGGGTGAAAATTGTTCTCAACTTCTGAGGATAGCACAAGAAGCAACGGGCTTAAATTGCAGTAAGGGAGGTTTAGGTCAGGGCCGGCTCTACCATTTTTGCCACTGCAAGCAAAAAAAAAAGCCGCTCGGACTGCCACCCGAGCTGCCAAAGCAAAAAAAAAAAAAGCTGCCCGGACTGTGCTGCCCCAAGAATGGACGGAATGCCGCCCCTTAGCATGTGCCGCCTCAGGCACGTGCTTCCTCCGCTGGAGCCGGCCCTGGTTTAGGTTAGACATTAGGAAAAACTTCCTAACTGTCATGGTAGTTAAGCGCTGGAACAAATTGCTTAGGGAGGTCGTAGAATCTCTGTCATTGGAGGTTTTTAAGAACAGGTTAGACAAACATCTGTCAGGAATGGTCTAGAGATAATGCTTAGTTCTGTCTTGAGTGGAGGGGACTGGACTAGATAACCTATTAGGTCTCATCCAGTCCTATGATTCTATGATATCAACAACATTTTCAACAGGAGAAAGTCTAAATGAATCCTTTTGACTTTCTCAATTTGTTTCAATAATGTCAATCATTTTGATAAGGAAAAAATGTTTTGTTTTGATTTTGTCATTTAATTTCATTTAGACTTTGGTATCACATTGACATTATCTAAATGTTTTTACCTTATTGGACTGAAGCAATGCGATGGTTCCGAACTGAATTGTTTTGGAATTTCTGTTCTATGGCAAATTTCAACTTTTTGTTCCAATTCAGAACAGAGACAAATGTCAAAATGTCAGGATTTCTCCTGGAGAATGGAAATTCCATTTTCTGATCACGGTAGTCATCAGTTCTGGGTAATTTTGTATGCACTGCGGTGCAGCGATCTGCCTGTAATAGTTAGAAAGCTTTGACTACTTGTCAACCTACTGCCTACACCAGCAGACAGGTGGGAGATGCGGTGGGTGAATAATCAAAGTTTTGTCATCACAGAGTGACATAGAAGAGGCCAGGGAGTTACTTGGCTAACTAGGCACTGGATCACACTGGCTCTTTGATTAATTCTACCAATAGCTCTCTGTCTTCCTTTGGATGTGGTTGTTATTCTTCATAGTCCTATGGTGCCCAGGTATTTCAGCAATGGGGACTTTAAAATGCAGAGAGCAAGAATGATATTTTGCATTTCTCTAGTACCTTACATCAAACTATCTTCATGCACTCTACAAACACCGGGCCTGACTCACCCCATGCCTTACTCCAATTCCATCCTGACGTGACTGCATTAATTTAGATGGAATCACCCCAATGTAAAACTTGACCCTACAAAGCCCTGAGCGACTTGTTGAAGTCCATGGGAATTGTCAGCCCCCCAGCACCAGGTGATCCTTAGCACCTTGCAAGACTGAACTTGAAAGGCCTTGGATTACTATGGGAGGGGTAAGGGTGGTGGAGTTCATACTTTTGCCACAGCCCTGCTGGTTAGCTGCTCGGGAACTGGAGAAGGTTAGCTAGCATCCAGCTGCCAGCTTTCCTACTGTCTTGTCTGACCCCCCTGAGGTGGACTTTCAATTTCCTTTGTTTCTTTGGGGGATTTGCTGTGCTTTTCTGGGGACATTTTCCTAATGCTGGTAGCATATCCCCAAGATCTCTGACTGCAAGAGGGGATAAATAGATCCCCAAGGAGGCAAAATCCACCTCAAGGAAAGTTAAGTCAATGGGATGTTTGTAGGAGAAATCTAATCTGGTGAGGCAGAACTGCATTCTCCAGAGGGGAGGGGAGGGCAGAGAGAAAAGAGGAACAGAGGTGTTGATTGGATAGGCAATGATGTGACATTCCTCCCTGATTGGTGATGAGAAGTGGCCTGGGCATGGTGCCAGGGCTTTCCCAGACCTAATCCTTCCCAGCTGTTCCAGCATCAGGAAGGGTAGAATTGCAGGAGGTGAAAAGGAGGGCTCATGTCTCCACCGCTGCAGCTGCTGCTGTGGGACAAACATCACAAAAACCACAGCAAAAAAATGAAACCAGGGAGATATTCAGGGAAATTCCACTGTCTCCTGGGAGAGCCAAGAACAGCCCACGCTCCCACCCAGCACAAATGCTGGCAGGCTTGTGCAGCTGGAGAAAAGGTCACTGGCCAACGGGGCCTTAATTGCACCTCAGCGCTGTCCCCAAATGACATCCCCCCCCCCCCATGTCCCTCCACCCTCACATGCCTTGGAGCAAAGAAATTCCATGTAGGGTATGTCCAATGGAGGTGTGATTGCAGCGTGGGTAGGCATAGCTATTGCAGCTTTCATCTAGCTAGTGCAGGTAACAATAGTGGCAAGACTTGGCAGCATGGGCTTAAGCACAGGCTGCTCAGCCTGCAGGGGACCCTGGATACATATTTGGTGTTCCTAGCCCTCACTGAAGTCCCTGCCACCAAGTCTGGGCAAGCTTATGTTATGTTCAATTAGTTGCAACTGGATAGAGAGTAGAGCAGATCTCTTGCAAACACCTAAGGTACTGAGTGATCACTGAACACCACAGTGACCACTGCTTGTCTTGCTGATCGGTATTGTCTCATAGGTTTCCCCCCTCACACATCTGTCTGTTGCATCCACCTGTTGTCTCTTGTCTTATACTTGGATAGTAAGCTCCTAGGGGCAGGGACCATCTGTTTGTTCTATGTTTGTACAGCACCTAGCGCAACGGGATCCTGATCCATGACTTGGGCCCCTCGGCTCTACTATAATACAAATAATTAACAAAGAGACAAATGTTTGGCTGCAGGTGCAAGTGCAGGTTTGAATGTGCAAGTCTGGTGTCTGCCGTATAGGAGATGCCTTGCAGAATTCTGCCCATGCTTTCCTCATTGTGAAGCTCTGGCCAGCCATTAACTTTGCAATAACAAGCCAGAGACTTTTGCTAGCCAGACTCCTAATTTGCTATTCTGACAGGCAGTTGAACCAAGGAAAGCAAATATAAAAATACTATAAGAGAACAGAGATAGCCCTCATAAGAGCAACCCCTTCCAGAGCTCCTGGAGACAGCATCACTCATCCCATTCATGTCACAACTCTGTCTATATAGAATTCTGCCATCTAAACCAGTGTAAGCGGGGGAATGGTCCCGCTATTGTGGGGAACTTTCCTGGCTTCTGCACTACCCCGGTGAAGTGGGCTAGCGAAAGGATCCGAGTCCTCGCTCCCACTTCCTTTACCCAGAGGCCTCCCTGCCCTTGAGGACTCCCCTTCCACTCTCCTGTCTGGCAGAGTCCTCGTAAACCCCGACAAGGCTGGGCCCAGGATTCCTGGGGGGCTTGACCCCCAACCCTGCTGTGGTCACCTAGGACAGGGGCTAGGGTGTCCCCACTCCGGGGTACTCTCTTTGCACTGGGCACCTCCCTGACCCACTGATCATCTTATACAATTTAAAGCAAATACAAGTTATTTAATTAACAATTACTTTTTAAAAAAGAATAAGGAAAAATGGAAAAGGTTAAAGGAAACACATCACCCTGCTCTGAGGCAGGGAATATCACAAGCAGTGTCTCTGGAACGTCAGGGCAGTTCACAGTCTGTTCCTTGTAGGTCCCGGGCCTCCTTCTCAGGCCCTGGCTGTGCTGCAGAGACGCTGTGGGTTGGACACTTGCTCTGGCGGTGGCCACACGCTCTCAGGCTCTAGGTGGCAGGACCCTTCTTCCCAGCGTCACCCCCGCCCTGTCAGGGTTACGATCCCCCTCCAAGTCTGGCCTGCAAGGCCTCTTGGCTGAGGTATCTCCCTGCGCTGGGCCCACTGCCAGGGTCCCCCTCACTCTCCCCAGCTGCTCACCGCACCCAGCTCCGGACTGCTCCAGCCCCAGCTCCAGCTCCACTCTGCCTCAGCACGGCTGCTGCTGCTGCTCTGCCTCCAGCTCCCTGGGCTGCTTCTCTGGCCCCTCTGGCTCTGGTTGCTGCAGCTCTGCTCCCAGGGCAGGTCTGCTCTGCAGGCTGCTTCTGTAACTCTGCTTTGGGGCTGCAGCTCTGCTCCCAGCAACTTAGCTCAGGCCCCTGCTCTCTCCTGGCTGTGTTCTGGCTTTGGGGCTGCAGCTCTGCTCCCAGCAACTTAGCTCAGGCCCCTGCTCTCTCCTGGCTGTGCTCTGGCTTTGGGGCTGCAGCTCTGCTCCCAGCAACTTAGCTCAGGCCCCTCTCTGTCCTGGCTGTGCTCTGGCTTTGGGGCTGCAGCTTTGCTCCCAGCTCAGGATCTGCTCTCCCTGGGCTTTGTCTCTGGCTCTGTGGCTGCGCCTCTGGCCCCTCTGGATCTGGCACGGCTCTGCTCTCCAGCTCAGCTTGGGCCCCTGCTTTCTCCTTAGCTCGGCCCCACTCAGTCTGACCCAGGCAATTCCAGCTCACACGGAGGACGGGACCTCCCTCGCCTCCTGACCCTCTGATTAGCCTGCCCGCCCTGTCAATCAGGCTGATCTGGAGCATTGGCCTCTCCCCATTGTTCCTGGGGACTGTCAGTCTCAGGCTCCTGATTTGCCATCGACCCTTCCCTTTTAGTACTGGGAGCAAGCCAATCAAAACACCCCCACTGAATGTTAGTAAGGGGGCAACAGTCCCCTTACACCAGCAAGGGAACTTAAGGGCCTAGTCATTTGTAACTCGGAGGTCTGTTCATTAGACATCTTTGCTCCTTAAGATCTTATGTGCATTGGGCCAGAAGTCCAAGATAGGTTTCCTGCAATATGTAATAAATCCCCAGGCCCTTTAGAGCAGTGCCAACACAAACCACTGCAGGTGCCTTTTCCATATCTGTCACCCTGCCCATGGGTGGTGGGTAGCATAGGCCGGGGAAGGCTGTGTCTCCCAAACAGCCTGGCATGGCCCCACCCATGCTCTGCCCTCAGGCCCCCTCCTCCCTGCTTCCAGTTCCCTTCCCGGTGCTCTTCCGTGGCCGAGAGGCTGGGGCAGGCAGGTTGGGGCCAGTGCTCACAAGGCCCGGGGCTGAGGGTGCTCGGGCTGGGGCCATGCTGCACCACCTATCCACCCAGCGCTGGGGTTGGGGGCGCTCCGGCTGTACCACCCGCCCGGCACACTGGGGCTGGGGGCACATGGGGGGACCAGCAGCCGTGGGGTGTGTGTGTGGTCTGGGCTCCAGAAGGGGATGGGGGATGGAAGGGGAGGAGCGGGGCCTTGGGTACAGGGGGAGGGGCCAGGGGCTAACCTCCTCCAATGGCTTGTTCACCCGCCGCCCATGACCCTGCCCTACTTTAGCTGTAGATGTAGTCATTCCCCTAAGGAGATGGATGGTATCCTCAGCCTTGGTCCCAGAGTGGTAGAGCACCAGTAGCGCTGTACAGCGTCCACAAGGGTGGTCTCCTCCTCCAGCTGACATTCTCTGGTGGTGTTGGAGGTACAATACTGTACAAGATGAACCACGGGTCTGATGTAGTATGGCAAGCTCTTTATTCTCACACTAGTAATTTTATTAGCAAAATCCAAGTGGGTACTCCTTGATTTTTCAGGGTAAGATGTCCAAAAGTAACTGGTCATTTTGGGGTGCTGCAGTTTTGGGGTGCCCAATTTTAGCCACCTTTTCAGAGTTTCTTGATGTTCAACATGTGGGTACAGATTGGAGTAGGTTGCTTGTTCCCTAACCCCCATACCAGGCACGCCCTCTAAGGTGTCTCCAGTTTGCACCCAAAATCACTAGTTATGGTATTTTTTCTGATCTTGGCCTCAGGGTATAACAGTCTTTGAATCAATATACTGTAGTTCTCACTGACCTGAGTTGTAATTGACCTGTGGGGCCAAATTTCCAAAGTGATCCCATAGTTGGGCCTGCTAACTGCATCTGTTTCCCCCTGTAAATAGTCAACCAGGCATGCAGTCACTGAAGTTGTACATGCAAAAGCACATGTTTATTGCAGGTCCATTTGTGGGAGCCCATATAAAAGACGGCCCTCAAGCTTAGGTCTTTGCTGTCAGCTAGATAAAGGGGGCCCTGGTAAGGCAGCTATGCTTAGCTCACAGACTTTCCCTTCTCTCAGCAAGCTTCTGATCTGATCTTGTGTCACTTGCTAGCCAAGTGTGCCTGCGTCTGACAATCTGGGGAAAATCTGTCTCCGTACAACTTAGAAATGCTGTGTGAGATCATGGACTCTCTGCATGTATCTTTAGCAGACTGCAAACTCTATTTTTGCAGCTTGTTTGTCTTCTCTGGTTTTTTTACCTCCATGTTGGGCTGGAATTCCAATCAAGGGGTAATGGAGGATTGTTAAATCTGGGGTGTCCTCTAGTCAAATAGAAGCACTCTAGATAATAGTCTGACTCCACCCCAAAAAAACTTGTTTGTCAGGGGAGAGGTTACCTGATAATGAAATCACCCTCTAGGAGTCTGATCACCTGGTGAGGCTGATCAGGTGGTCACATGACAAAGGGGGCTGGAGGTTAGAAAAGAGAAGATCTCCCACAGCCATGGAAGTAGAGCTTTTGGCCAGAGACTCTGTGTTCTGGAGGAGATGCTACCTGCAGAAGACGGATTCTGCATATCCCAGAGGACTCTGCCTAAGTCCAAAGAACTCTCCAGAGCAGTGAGGAATCTGAGGCAGGGGAAAGCGAACAGGTGAGTTTATTATTTTGTCTAGATCTGCATATCTCTTGTGCTGTTAAGTAAAGAGAAGTGGCGTTTTAGAATCCTGTGCAAAGTGCGTCTGTTGGCTTTCACTGTTGTGTGCTCTATGAAAGGTGAACTGTAAACCAGAAGGCTCATGCTTTTAGGTGGGCTTCTGGGGAACACACCAGCTGCTGGGGAGGTGTGGGGGAGATGACATTAGTTTCAGAGTTGCACTGGTCCTGATCCCCACTGCCCAAATGGATTTCAGACACAAGGTCTGCAACTGGCGTCCGTGCTTAAAGGCCCAAAGCCAGGGACAAGGCCTTAACTCTGCCCAGTCCCAGCAAATGAAGGTCCTATGGGATTCAGCATTTGTATCCCTGATGTCAACCAGATGTGTGACAGTTTGTCCCCCTCTGAGGCTGAACTGCAGATGACAGTTCCACTGCCTGCTTATAGTTTGTGGTATGAGGCCTTTATGAGGCTTATGAGGCTGCGATAGTATCGTGTGCCTTGGAGCGAAGGGGTCTCTGAATTCAATCCTGCAGCTCCCCCTTCCAAAGGGGAGGGTTTATTACACTTGGAAATGGCCACCTATTAAAATTTACTGCACAAGAATCTTATTCTCTGAGCAGCTTGGAGAGAGAAGACAGGGTCCTGTACATTTCAATAGACTTTCCTCCCTATAAAAGTGGATCAGAAAGGCAGAGCCCTGCTGGGGAGGAAGAGGGGGCCAGCGGCAGCTGGGTCTCTGGCCCTGATTCTGGGCTTGGGTTTTTTTGTGGGCTCCCCCAGGAGCAAAGTGGCAAGTCCGAGGCTGTTGTGGGGCTTGTTTTATGGATCCGTGGGATGTTGTGAAAGCAAATATTCCCTTTTGTCTGACGGGTCCATCAACCTTGATGGTGTCATCCCTTTAATATTTTAACGATCCGCCTGGAGAAGCACAGCATGTACGAGGCACTAAATGTCTCCCCTGTTAATAAACAGTATTTATGGGGAAAGCTTTTATTGCCAGCTGACATTTTGGCAGCGAGCACACTGGGGCGGTTGCTGCTGTACAACGCGTTTCCCTCCCCTTCCCTCTCTGCCCCACGGAGGAAATGTTAACTTGATCTTTCCAGGCATGATCTGAGTTGGAGGGGCAGTTCAGAGACTGCAGGGCTGTGGTGGGGGGCGGGGCCAGTGGACTGGGTTTGCTCTGCTCTCTGAGCTGTGCAGGAATCCAACAAAGGGGTGCAGTGGTACTTGTGTATTAAGGGACAAGATCTCTTTGGGACCTGCTGGGAGCCTCCATAAGGGATGAAGAATTCCCAGCTTGTTTCAGGGACTGCCATGTGCCACAGTGATAATTTCCCTCTGTGCGCACATCATTTTCCTGACAGCACTTAGCGTTTAGAGTGTGCTCTTCATCTTCCGTGGGCTGCACAGGCATTACCTCACTGCACAGCACCCCTCGGAGGCACGTATTATTAGGATAGGGTTACCATACGTCCGGATTTTCCCGGACATGTCCGGCTTTTTGGGCCTCAAATCCCCGTCCGGGGGGAAATCCCAAAAAGCCGAACATGTCCGGGAAAATAGGGAGGGCCCGGCGGTGCTGGGCCGGGGGCCGGGGGTGCTGGGCCGGGGGCCGGGGGTGCTGGGCCGGGGGCCGGGGGTGCTGGGCCGGGGGCCGGCACCCCAGCCCAAGCCGAGCCAGGCTGGAGACGCTGGAGCCGGGGCCGGCCACCGGAGGGAGCCGCTCGGTTGGGGGGGCCAGACTGGGCCGCGCCTCCTTCCCCCCCCCCCCCCCCCAGCTTGCCTGCTGCAGGCTTCCTGCGAATCAAATGTAAGGGGAGGGGGCGGAGTTGGGGCGGGGACTTTGGGGAAGGGGTGGAGTTGGGGCGTGGGCGGGGCTGGGGGCAGGGCCGGGGCCCCGTGGAGTGTCCTCTTTTTGGACACTCAAAATATGGTAACCCTATATTAGGATATATGCCCTGGCTTGCAACAGCCTCCCACATAACTCAGGGTAGAAGGCCTCCTGCGGTGGGAAGCCCATCTGGAGTGGATAGGCATCTCCTGTGCTTCTGGGAGTCCTGGACAGGAAGGCAGACCCTGAACTAAAGCTGTGGGGTGGGAAATCAAGGTGTGAGATTGTTTTGAGCACAGCTGCCACCCACTAGCACAGCGGATGCAATTTACATGCCTGCCACACTGCAGCAGCTGGGTGAATCTAGGGGTACGTCTATACTTACCTGCTGGTTCGGCGGCAAGTAATCGAACTTCTGGGTTCGATTTATCGCGTCTTGTCTGGACGCGATAAATCGAACCCAGAAGTGCTCGCCGTCGACTCTGGTACTCCTGCTCGGCGAGAGGAGTACGCGGAGTCGACGGGGGAGCCTGCCTGCCGCGTCTGGACCGCGGTAAGTTCGAACTAAGGTATGTCGACTTCAGCTACGTTATTAACGTAGCTGGAGTTGCGTACCTTAGTTCGAAGTGGGGGTTTAGTGTTGACCAGGCCTAGTTCACTGTCTCTGGTTTACAGATGGGGAAACTGAGGCACGGAGTTGAACTGACATGCCCAAGTCCACAGGAGTCTATGTCACAGCCAGCAATAGAATTCAGGAGCTCCTGGCTCCCACTCTTGTGCTCAGAATGCCAGTCAAATCTGCTTCTCTTATTTCAGAAACTAGGATTGTGTTTATAGCCTTTTCCCCCCTCCGTATTCCCGCATGAGAATTCATGGGGAGTTCTACATACCTTGGAGTGATTCTAAACTTACCGTGAACCAGCCCTGAAAACAGAGGTTGAAAACAATCCGTATAACTCAACTGATCTTGGAAAGCTGTAGCTGCCTCTCCTCCTACCTGTTCTCCAGGAATGGGCTTTCTCCAAGGATGGGCTCCCTGAGTATGATCTTTTCCAGGCTAGTGGCCTGGGGTGATGACATTGTAACCCAAGTGTCAGCATCATGACACCATGCATTCTGGTGCTGTCACCTGAACGGGAACTTCTTTCGGTTCCCTGCCCGTTAATGCCGAGCATAGCTTTCAGAGAGAGCCATGCAACATTATGATCAGTTTCATTTGGGACCAGACCTGTTTGGTCTCTTGCCTGAAGCTCAGTGTCATCCGTGGCTTGGCAACAGTTTCTTAAGAGAAATAAGGAGACTGAGGATCGCCCAGGCTTGCCAAAGCAATCACAACCTGGGGCGATGAAGGATTTGACTAACGCCCCCTACTCAGCTCATCACTTGGGCTTGTCAAGGCTGTATCCCCACTTTGAACTTTAGGGTACAAGTGTGGGGGCCTGCATGAGGACTTCTAAGCTTAACTACCAGCTTAGTTCTGGTCCGCTGCCACCATTCCCTTCCCTGGGAAGCTTTGAGAAACTTTTCACCAATTCCCTGGTGAATACAGATCCAAACTCCTTGGATCTTAAACAAGGAGAAATTGACCCTTCCCCCCTCCTTCCTTTCACCAACTCCTAGTGAATACAGATCCAAACTCCTTGGATCTTAAACAAGGAGAAATTGACCCTTCCCCCCCCCCCCCCCCTTCCTTTCACCAACTCCTGGTGAATACAGATCCAACTTCCTTGGATCTAAAAACAAGGGAAAATTGACCCTTCCCCCCCCCCTTCCTTTCACCAACTCCTGGTGAATACAGATCCAACTTCCTTGGATCTAAAAACAAGGAAAAATCAATCAGGTTCTTAAAAAGAAGGCTTTTAATTAAAGAAAAAGGTAAAAATCATCTCTGTAAAATCAGTATGGAAAATAACTTTACAGGGTAATCAAACTTAAAGAGCTCAGAGGACCCCCCTCTAGCCCAGGTTCAAAGTATAGCAAACAAAGATAAACACTCTAGTAAAAGGTACATTTACAAGTTGAGAAAACAAAGTAAAACTAAGACGCCTTGCCTGGCTTTTTACTTACAAGTTTGAAATATGAGAGACTTGTTTAGAAAGATGTGGAGAACCTGGATTGATGTCTGGTCCCTCTCAGTCCCAAGAGTGAACAACCCCTTAAACAAAGAGCACAAAACAAAAGCCTTTCTCCCTCCCCTCAAGATTTGAAAGTATCTTGTCCCCTTATTGGTCTTTTGGGTCAGGTGTCAGCCAGGTTACCCGAGCTTCTTAACCCTTTACAGGTAAAAGGATTTTGGAGTCTCTGGCCAGGAGGGATTTTATAGTACTGTACACAGGAGAGCTGTTACCCTTCCCTTTATAGTTATGACAGGGCTATTTAAAGCTAGTTTAGAAAAAGCCCTTATAGAGGGTATTTGATCACTTACTTATTACAGTTTCCTTGGAAGCCCTAAGCATACAGCACATAGCAAGAGACAGTCCTTGCCCCCAAAAGCTAACAGTCAAAGTAGACAAGACAGTCAAAGGGAGAAAGGAGATGACTCACCCAAGCTCATGCAGCAGGTTAGTGCCGTAGCCCAGAAGAGAACCCCAAGTCTCCTGCTACTGGGCCCTATGTAATAGACCACATTGCACTAGTTTCCGGAAGTCCTTGGACAAATTTCCCGACGAAAGATTTTCCATCTGTAACTGGAGTGTGATGTGTGTGAATAGTTTATCCTGTGTCTGTTAACAGAGTCTGGGTTTTAGTCCAGTCAGTTGCTTCTTGGTTTTTATTCTTCAAGTGTTTTCTTCTCTGGTATTTGAAAAATCTTGCTGTAAAGAGGGTTTCAAAAATGCTGGCAGAAGGAAGAGGGTTTGGGATGTGCAGACGTGTGATTGATTTGATGGGAGAAGCATTCTTTAGTAGTTGGAATGACCGTTATCAGGGTGGCTGGGGATAGCTTCGGTAAGTCTGGGGCTATCACAGGCAGCTGAAGGATTTGACTGAAGCCTGCTAGTCAATCCAAGCACAATTTCACCTGTCTTCAGTTCACTGTCTCCAGGAGGTGGTTTATGGACTCAGAACCCAGTGATGAGCATGGTATAGGTGCCTGGGAAGACAGAAAGATATTCATTTTCGGGTGTCTGTGTAGTCCATCAGAAACCATTTATCAGAGACAGATTTCATTATTTAAGAGGGCTGTCCCCTTTCCTGCATCCTAATTCACTTACAAGATCGCAAGTCTTATATAGCACTCCATGTTGTGGGCAAGAAAAAAACTCTGCCTCGTGAGTGGCTGAAAAGAATCCTATGGCAAGCCAGTAAATTTACATTGTTTAACATCTCAGAGGTTGATAATACTGAAGTCTGGAGGAATGAATACAGTTGCAAATCGTTGCACCTTACTAGCTGCCTCGAAGTTCGGTGAAAACTATTATTTGCCTCTTACGTCCCCCCGGCTTCATTTGGCCTTTAAGAATAGACTTGTCTGGGACAACCTGCTGGAACTTTGTCCCGTTAGATGAAATTCTAACCTACAGTAGGTGACTGACTGGCCCAATACATATATTGACTTCTTGTTTAATTGAATAATGACATTTATCATTCTTCAAGGTAAATATTGACCTTGGGATCACCTTGATCAATATTTACTTTCTAGGTCAATACATCTTGATAATCAGCTCAACAGAAGTTGATTTGTCTTGCTTTGTGTCGGTTAACAGCTTGTGGGAAAGAATTCTGATGAGTTTGATGGTGATGGATTAGAAAAGCCCTGAAATCTTACTGAAATCCACATGCCTTAAAAGAACACTATCCGGTAATTTAAATCAAAATTTTACAAAAGTAACAGCCCCAGGAATATTTTCATGAAGCCCTTTTGAAAATGTTAATGAAAAATTCTTCTATGCTGATGATTTTACTTCAAGATTCCCCTCCAGGGTTGGAAATGCAAACTGCAACATTGTGCTAGTGCTAGAAAGTGAAACTGGCCATTCTAATTTCACTGTCTAAACTGAATGACTTGCAAAATGTGCGTAAACAGAATCAATGGTGAGAAGGAATTTAGAGTTGGACAATCTGTTCAGATGTAGTAATCAAAAGGGCTATCAGAAACACAGTCCAGGAATTTTTATTCATATATAGGACCGATTCTGCTATCAACCACGTTGGCGCAAATCTGGTGTAACTCCGTAGAGTTACTCCAGATTTACCCCAATGTTAGTGAGAGTAGAATCTGTCCATTGATTTATATCTTTATGGTAACTCCTTGAGCTGAAACCTCACCACCACCACCACCCCCAACCCAGAAAAATGAAAGGTAGCCAAATGGAATGAAAAACCATTTGCACTGCAGGAAAGCTGAGAGCAAAAGACAAGTATTTCCTGAAATCAAAGGCCTGGGGCTCCTTACCGATGACGAAAATGCTCACCAGAGTAGACCTGATTGAAAAATGGAATTTCTGTTCCATTTCAAATTCTATTATTTTGATACTTCTTTTTGTCCCAAATCAGGACACACTCAAAAGATTTGATATTGTCAGCACGCCTGCATTCTCGTCTTAATTCTGCCAGGAAGTGTTGCCTAGTGGATAGAGCACTAGACTGGGACTCTAGAGAGCTGGGGTTCTATTTACAGCTCTACTAGTGACCTTGGGCAAGTCATGGCCCTCTCTGTGCCTCCATTTCCCCATCTGTAAAATGGGACTAAAGCGACTGGCCTCCTTTGTAAAGCACGTTGAACTACAGAGGGAAAGTGCTGTATAAGAGCTAGGTATTATTATTCTTTTATTACACTTGCACAATTAGCGTCTGGTTTGTTTTAGCCCTGCTGCAAACAGGGCTCAGGCATTTCTAGCACCATGTCATGAAAACCTGCTTGGACCTTCTGGGCCCTGTCCACGCTAACATTTGCACTGGGCAGCTGCACCAGTGCTAAAAAGCTGCCACTACATTTCCTATTGTAGACAAATCTTAAGAGCTTGTCTATGCACAAATGTTTGCCGGTTTAGTTAAACTGGTGCAAACTACAAGTGGGGTGCTGAAGAAACTCTGCTGTGATCCCAATGTGCAAAGTAGGCCATGGGAAAGCTGTAGCTGTTTGTGTATCCATCTTTTGCAGTTTCCAACCCCAAATACTTGACCCCTTAGGGTATGTCTTCACTGCAGAGTTAACCTGGGCTAGCCTAGCATGGGTGGAGCATCCTCATTAGTACCAGATCCATGTGGCTGCATCTACAATGATGGTGTACTGGCCAGTATGCTATGGATTCCTAGCAGGATATCCCATAGATATGATTTTCTCCTTGCAATGAAATCCCATCTGTTCAATCCTCTCTGCTGCCAGCGGCTCAGCGATATCATCATACAAGAAAAGTGGTGTCAGCTTCTGGCCAGCTGCCAGCACGCTGGCAGGTAGATTTCTTGGGGTGTATCTCTGTCAGGGCCGGTGCAACCTATTAGGTGACCTAAGCGGTCGCCTAGGGCACTAGCATTTGGGGGGCGGCATTTTCTTCGGTGGCGACTGGATCTTCGGCCGCCCCAGTCGTCTGCATTTAGGCGGAGGGAGCTGGGGCAGGGGGGTGTGGGGAGGGCCGCCTGCAGCAAGTAAGGGGGGGGGGGGGGCGCGGCGGCACGCAGGGAACTCCCTGTCCCAGCTCACCTCTGCTCCGCCTCCTCCCCTGAGCATGCCGCCCCGCTCTGCTTCTCTCCCTCCCAGGCTTGCGGCGCCAAACAGCTGATTGGCACCACAAGCCTGGGAGGCGGGAGAAGTGGAGCAGCGACGGTGTGCTCGGGGAGGAGGCGGAGCAGAGGTGAGCTGGGTTGAGGAGCTGCCGCACGGCTCAGGGAGGGGGCGGAGCAGAGGTGAGCTGGGGTGGGGAGCTGCCGCACGGCTCCCCGGGCGGGAGAGCTGCCACGGGGGAGGTGCCTCAGGGTGGAGGGGGGGTGGGGAGCTGCTGTGGGGGAGGTGCCTCAGGACGGGGGGGGGGAGGGGAGCTGCCACAGGGCTCGGGGAGGGGGTGGAGCAGAGGTGAGCTGGGGTGGGGAGCTGCCGCACGGCTCCCCGGGCGGGGGGGGGGAGAGCTGCCACGGGGGAGGCGCCTCAAGGCCGAGAGGGGGGTGGGGAGTTGCCGCGGGGGAGGTGCCTCGGGGGGGCGGGGAGGAGGGCGGGGAGCTGCCGCAGGGCTCGGGGAGGGCACAAGGTGGATGTTTCGCCTAGGGTGCGAAACATCCTTGCACCAGCCCTGATCTCTGTTCACATGCTGTGGAATGGAGCTGGCAAATGGGGGGTTAAAACGCTGAGCCAGGTGACTTCCAGTGTGGAAGATGGGAAGAATTAATCAAGAAAACATAGCCCAGGTGGAAATCGGGGACAGGATGGCCGAAGCTCTCACTGCAAAGTAGGCAGGTTGCCAGCCCAGGGTGAAGCAAAATATGAGCTCTCAAGCCTATACCCTCAGCCACGCCCGCTAATGCAAACTTCAAGCACCCTCAAAGCCTGGTTAGAGTTTTCTCTGTGTGGGTGGAAGTCCCAGCCTGGGCTAACTGCAGTGAAGACACCTTACAGATACCCTGGCCCTGATTCTCCCCTAGCTGCATGTGAGCAAATGGCTCCGCCAGGTGCCAAAGTGAGTATGAAGCCACGCTGATCCTGGCGCATGCTGCACTCCTGTTGCACAGGAGCAAGGCCGTGGCAGCCATTTGCAGGAGTTGGGTGCCAACTCTGCAATTATCCCTCCTGGATAATCTGAGCCTGCCATTGCCTTTCGTTGGCTGGAGTGTGGCAGCGGTGCTCGTGGTGGGATGGTTATAAGCTTTTGTGGGGGTAGATCTCTCCATCTCCTCACAGATGTAGCTGATACATTTCAGTGCAGACTATCTCTGGCCATGGGCGGGTGTGCAAGTAGGGTGCAGGGAGCCTTCTGCACCCTGGGCACCTCTGTGTAAATGCCACGCATGGTCAGGCGCTACACTGGGGCAGTGCCGATGGGAGGGGTGGAGGGAGAGTTCAGCAATGTAGTAAAGTGGTCATGATAGGGTTAACTGGGTTATCCAGAGTACTATGGGACAGAACCAGGCTCCACCTCTCCCTTACTGCCTGGGTAGCCAGTGGGAGTTCCCTCCCAGTCTGTTGTGATGTAGTTCAGTGCAGCTGCCTATGACTCGGACTGCAGGCCGGGGACCTGCTGCTTTATCTAACTGCATCACAACAGAGTCTGGGTGGGGAGGAATTTCAAACCGACTAATGGGGAAGTAAGAGAGAGGTGGAGCATGACTCCATCCTATAATACTCAGGGTTAATTGGGTCACCCAATCAAGACTTTATGGCAGCCCCCCTGCCCATAGAGGTCATGCACAGGGAGGGTAGTGGAGTTCCTACTTCCCATTATCACCTGGAGGAGTTATAGGTGGGCCACCCAGTTACCTTCCAGGCTTCCCCAGTGCTGAACCCACCCTCCCCCTGACATTGGGGCAGTGCCACGATCTGGCCCTTCACGTATACCCCTTCTATCTCTGCCCCTTCTGCCAGAGCATTCACAGAGCTTTCACTGCCAGATCCAGTCAATGAGTCTCCACCTACTCATGAGGGGCTTGCACGGCTGCTAAAGCTCGTCAGCATTTCCTGCGTCCCAGGTGGGTGCTCAGTGCTTTCAGGATCTGGTCCTGCCCCCAGGTATTGAATAGGATCATGGCCCCTTCTCCCAGCTCAATGGTGAGAGGATGGACCAGACAGGGTGGCAGGCTCCTAGCTATAGCAGCATCAGCAGGTAAAGACCCTGGGGGTATGTCTACACTACGGGATTACTCCGGATTTACAGAATTTGATTTTGGGCAACCGATTGTATAAAGTCGAGTGCATGTGGCCACACTAAGCACATTAATTTAGCGGTGTGCCTCCATGTACCGAGGCTAGCGTCAACTTCTGGAGCGTTGCACTGTGGGTAGCTATTCCATAGCTATCCCATAGTTCCCGCAGTCTCCCCCACCCATTGGAATTCTGGGTTGAGATCCCAATGCCTGATGGGGCAAAAAACATTGTTGCGGGTGGTTCTGGGTACATCCTCCCCCTCCCTCCGTGAAAGCAATGGCAGACAACCGTTTCGTGCCTTTTTTCCTGGGTGAACTGTGCAGATGCCATACCACGGCAAGCATGGAGCCTGCTCAGCTCAAGACAGCAGTCATGAACATTGTAAACACCTCGCGCATTATCATGCCATTTATGCTGAACCAGGACCTGAAAAACCAGGCGAGGAAGAGGTGGCTACGGCAGCGCGGCGACGAGAGTGATGAGGACACGGACACAGAATTCTCTCAAACCGAGGGGCCCTGGCGCTTTGGAGATGTTGTTAATGGGGCAGGTTCTAGCCGTGGAACACCCATTCTGGGCCTGGGAAACAAGCACAGACTGGTGGGACCGCATAGTGTTGCAGGTGTGGGATGATTCCCAGTGGCTGCGAAACTTTTGCATGCGTAAGGGCACTTTCATGGAACTTTGTAACTTGCTTTCCCCTGCCCTGAAGCGCCAGAATACCAAGATGAGAGCAGTCCTCAGTTGAAAAGTCGGTCAGTCGGGAATCAATTTGGAGTGGGCAAATCTACTGTGGGGGCTGCTGTGATGCAAGTAGCCAAAGCAATCACTGAGCTGCTGCTACCAAAGGTAGTGACTCTGAGAAATGTGCAGGTCATAGTGGATGGCTTTGCTGCAATGGGATTCCCTAACTGTGGTGGGGCGACAGATGGAACCCATATCCCTATCTTGGCACCAGAGCACCAGGGCAGCCAGTACATAAACCGCAAGGGGTACTTTTCAATGGTGCTGCAAGCACTGGTGGATCACAAGAGACGTTTCACCAACATCAACGTGGGCTGGCCGGGAAGGGTTCATGACGCTCGCGTCTTCAGGAACACTACTCTGTTTAAACGGCTGCAGCAAGGGATTTACTTCCCAGACCAGAAAATAACCGTTGGGGATGTTGAAATGCCTAATGTTATCCTTGGCGACCCAGCCTACCCCTTAATGCCATGGCTCATGAAGCCATACACAGGCAGCCTGGACAGTAGTCAGGAGCTGTTCAACTACAGGCTGAGCAAGTGCAGAATGGTGGTAGAATGTGCATTTGGACGTTTAAAGGGTCACTGGCGCACGTTACTGACTTGCTCAGACCTCAGCCAAAACAATATTCCCATTGTTATTGCTGCTTGCTGTGTGCTCCACAATCTCTGTGAGAGTAAGGGGGAGACCTTTATGGTAGGGTGGGAGGCTGAGGCAGATCGCCTGGCTGCTGATTATGCGCAGCCAGACACCAGGGCGATTAGAAGAGCACACCAGGAAGCGCTGCGCATCAGCAAAGCTTTGAAAACCAGTTTCATGACTGGCCAGGCTACAGTGTGAAAGTTCTGTTCGTTTCTCCTTGATGAAAACCCGCCCCCTTGATTGACTCATTCTCTGTAAGCAACCCACCCTCCCCCTTCGATCACAGCTTACTTTCAAAGGAAATAAAGTCACTATCATTTAAAAATCTTGTATTCTTTATTAATTGATTATAAAAAGAGGGAGAGAACTGACAAGGTAGCCTGGGTGAGGTTTGGGAGGAGGATAGGAGGGAAGGAAAAGGCCACTGAAAAAGTTCAAAATAATGACAGCCTTTTGCTTGGGCTGTCCACTGGGGTGGAGTGGGAGGGTGCACAGAGCCTCCCCCCCCCTCCCCCCGCGTTCTTACGCATCTGGGTGAGAAGGCTATGGAACATGGTGAGGGGGGAGGGTGGTTATACAGGGGCTGCAGCAGCACTCTGTGATCCTGCTGCCGTTCCTGAAGCTCCACCAGACACCGGAGCATGTCCGTTTGCTCACGCAGCAGCGTTGCATCCCGCCACCTCTCATCTCGGGCGTCCCTCATGTCCTCACGTTGGTCCCTCCTGTCCTCACATTCACTGGCATCTTTCCTGTACTTTGATACCGTGTCCTTCCACTCATTCAGATGAGCTCTTTCATCACGGGTTGATGGCATGATTTCCAACAACATGTTATCTCACTGTCCGTTTTTTTCGCTGCCTTGTCTGAGAGCCTTCGGGACGGAGGAGGGAGGCTTGAAAAATTTGCAGCTGCGGGAGGGAGGGAAAAAAGGGAGAGAAGTATTTAAAAACATACATTTTACAGAACAATGCTTATACTCTTTCACGGTGAACAACACTATTCACATTACACAGCACATGTGATTTCGGTACAAGGTCGCATTTTGCATCTTATATTGAGTGCCTGCGGCTTTGGTGTTGGAGATCACAGACGCAGGTCCGGGCAACAGAATTCGGCTTGCATGCGGCCATGGTAAGCCATTGTCTTTCGGCTTCTGCAACCTTCCTAAAAGCAGCGTCCTCCTTTCCCACATACCAAGCAAAGCTCATTGAGTGCTGCGGTTTTCCTGTTAACGTGCGGCAGCAGAAACCAAACTTAAATCCCCCCGCATCCAATTCTCTGGGATGATCGCTTTATCCCTCCCCCCACCGCGTAGCTGGTATCAGGGAAGATCCCTGCTAGCCAAATGCGAAAAGCTCAGTGCCAATGATCCCCTCCCCCCCACCCCCCGGCTTGGCAAACTGCAGGGAAGGATTTCTTTTCAGCCACAGGCAAACAGCCCAGTAGGAAAGGCCACCTCTGTCCCCTTAATTAAATTCCCGTATTTCAGCCAGGTTACCAGGAACGATATCACTCTCCTGAGGATAACACAGCGAGATAAAGAACTGATGTTGTTTGAATGCCAGCAAACACCGGGACCATACGCTGCCAGGCTTTGTCATGCAGTGATACCAGATTACTTGCAACTAGCATGGCGTGGTCAATTGTCCTACCATGGAGGACGGAATAAGGCTGCACTGCCCAGAAACCTTGTGGCAAGGCTTTTGGAGTACCTCCAGGAGAGCTTCATGGAGATGTCCCTGGAGGATTTCCGCTCCATCCCCAGACACGTTAACAGACTTTTCCAGTAGCTGTACTGGCTGCGAATGCATCCCAAGTGCTCAGGGCAAATTAATCATTTAAAAAAAGCTTGCTTTTAAACCATGTTTTATATTTACAAAGGTACACTCACCAGAGGTCCCTTCCATGGCTTCATGGTCTGGGATAATGCCTTGGGAGGGTACTTCAGTCAGGCTGAGAAAAAGATCCTGGCTGTTGGGGAGAACGGAGTGCTGTGTGCTCTCCGCAAGCTTGTCGTCCTCCTTCTCCTCATCATCTTCCCCGTCCGCAGAATCCTCAGGCATGGCTGAGATTACACCCTCCTCGGAATCGACGGTCAGGGGTGGGGTAGTGGTGGCAGCCCCCCTAGAATTGCATGCAGCTCAGCATAGAAGCAGCATGTCTGCGGTTCTGACCCGGACCTTCCGTTTGCTGCTTTGGTTTTCTGGTAGGCTTGTCTGAGCTCCTTGACTTTCACGCGGCACTGTAGTGAGTCCCTATTGTGGTCTATCTCCATCATGCCCTTGGAGACTTTTTCAAATGTTTTGGCATTTCGTCTTTTGGAACATAGTTCTGCTAGCATGGAATCCACTCCCCATATAGCGATCAGATCCAGTACCTCCCGTATGGTTCATGCTGGTGCTCTTTTTCGATTTTCAGACTGCATGGTTACCTGTGCTGATGAGCTCTGCGTGGTCACCTGTGCTCTCCACACTGGGCAAACAGGAAATGAAATTCAAAAGTTCACAGGGCTTTTCCTGTCTACCTGGCCAGTGCATCCGAGTTCAGATTGCTGTCCAGAGCGGTCACAATGGTGCACTGTGGGATAGCTCCCGGAGGCCAATACCATCAAATTGCGGCAACACTAACCCTAATTCGAAATGGCAATGTCGATTTCAGCGCTACTCCCCTCGTCGGGGAGGAGTACAGAAATCAATTTTAATAGTCCTTTATGTCGAAGTAAATGGCTTCGTTGTGTGGACGGGTGCAGGGTTAATTCGATTTAACGCTGCTAAATTCGAACTAAACTCATAGTGTAGACCAGGCCTGGGACTGAGCCTGCTGGAAATCAGAAGTAACTTCACTGAGGTCAGCAGAGTCCTGTGGGCATAGAGCTGGTGGGAGTGAGATCAGAACCCAGGTTCCCCTCTGCAAGCATGTGTGGGAGGAATACAGAGACACTGGCCATGTGGTGTCAGAATCTCTGGGCCAAAACTTGCTTTCCCTACACCTGTTACCAGGTTCCCCCTGCCCCAACCTCAGTCTTCTTTTCTCGAGATTAAGCATTCCCAGTATTTTTGACCTTGCCTCATAGGTCAGATTTTTTTAACCTTTGATCATTTTTGTTGCTCTCTCCAGTTTGTCCACATATTGCCTGAAGTGTGGCACCCAGAACTGGACACAGTACTCCAGCTGAGGCCTCACCAGTGCCGAGTAGAGCAGGGTAATTACCTCCCGTGTCTTACATACGACACTCCTGTTAATACACCCCAGAATATTTGCCTTTTTTGCAGCTGCATCACATTGACTCTCATTCAGTTGTGATCCACTATAAGGCCCAGATTCCTTAGCTGCAGTTCTACTGCCCAGCCAGTTATTCCCCATTTTCTAGTAGGCATTTGATTTTTTTTTTTCTTCCTAAGTGAAGTATTGTGCACTTGTCCTTATTGAATTTCATCTTGTTGATTTCAGACCCATTCTCCAAATTGTCACGGTCCTTTTGAATTCTAATCCTGTCCTCCAAAGTCTTGCAACCTCTCCCAGCTTGGTGTCGGCCGCAGATTTTATAAGCATACCCTCCACTTCATTACCCAAGTCAATAATTAAAATATTGAACAGTACCAGACCCAGGACTGACCTGAGGGACTCCTTTAGATAGGCTCTTCCAGTTCGACAGCGAATCCCTGATAATTACGCTTTGAGCAGGGTCTCTCGACCAGTTGTGCACCCACCTTATAGTTGTTACGTCTAGGCCACATTTCCCTGATTTGCTTATGAGAATGTCATGTGAGAGAATGCCAAAAGCGTTACCAAAATCAAGATCTATTCCGTTCAGAGCTTCCCCAATCCACTAGGCCAATAACCCTGTCAAAGAAGAAAGTTAAGTTGCTTTGGCATGTGTGGGACTGGATAGAGATCCCCTTCCTCCCCCCCTGCCCCTTCCCCACCTCCCTGCTGCTCTTCACAAACCTGATTGACCATGGGGCTGGAGGGGAGGCGTGTGACTCCAAAACAAGGACACAGAATTAACTGCAGACCACCTGAGAAGGTTTGAGGCAATGAACTGACCTGGGGGTGTGGTGGGGAACAAGTCTGGGAGAGAGAAGAAAGAAGCAGCAGCAGTCCTGAGCTGGGGAGAGACAGTCTGAAGGAGGAGCTGCTTGGAGCAGAGCTAGCTGCTGCACTGGTGCTTGCAAAAGGGGATTGTTACAGAGGAGCCAACAGGTCAGCTGAGACCACAGGGCAAGACCTACCAGTCTGAGCTCCCAATGCATGGCAGCCTCAGAGTGCACAGGCAGGTTGAACTGACCCAAGAGGAGGGGGGTAGTTTGCATTGGTGTGGGACGGAGTCTGAGTGCCTAGTGAGGCATGGCTGTGTAATGCTGTGCTGGAGGCAAGGCAGTCTGTGTATCTCCTACCAGATCTCCTGACCTGCGTCTACTCCTGGCTTAGGTAAAGCCTGAGGAGGACACAGTCCCCCAGTGTGTAAAAACTATGACTCCATTAAGAGTCCTGTTCCTCCTTCAGGGCCAGATGGCATATGGCATGCCAGGGGCATGAGGAGAACGTTTGCCTTCCAGGCCTTCTCAAAGCTGGGACCTCCGACCTTCACGCCTTTGTCCATCCCACGGCAAAAAGCAGTTTTGTCCAGCACTGAAAGAGTTAAGGTCTTGTAACCTGAGCCTGAGTTTGCAGGCAGAAGAGGTCACCCTTTCCCAGCTTCCTTCCCTGAATAGGTTGGCTTCCTAATGTTCTTTCCTTCTGGGCATGCTCGAAAGCTGCTCATTTAAAGAGCTGCTGAGGCCTCCTGCGTAACCTTGAGAATGGCTGTGTTCAGAAGCCATTCTGCGTATCTAATCATATTTTCTGCATATTTCTCCCCTGCCTTTCCAAGGACAGTTGCATGAAAACTGGATCTTGGTTTTTTGGTTAAAAATTCACCTGGTACTCATCCAACGCTGGAGAGTGACAGCAAAATGCTGTCTGGGACATCCTCCTCCTCCAACTAGTGATGTCACAAAGACTTGAGATGGGTCCAGATCTGAAACCCCCAGATTTGGGGAAAATCTGGCCCCAGCTCAGACTTCGAGCCTGATCCACCTCTCTTAGAGTGATGTTGTTCAGCAATATCTCCCCTGAAGCCAGGTAAATAAGAGAAGAATTTGACACTTCTTCTTGATATGTATCTATGATGTGATTGGAATAACAGAAACTTGGTGGGGCAGTTTACATGACTGGAGCACTGTCATGGATGGGTATAAACTGTTCAGGAAGGACCGGTATGGGAGGAAAGGTGGAGGAGTTGCGTTGTATGTAAGAGAGCCGTATGATTGCTCAGAGCTCCAGTTTGAAACTGGAGAAAAACCCAAAGACTCTCAACAGGCTAAGTTTAGAGGCGAGAGCAACAAGGGTGATGTCGTGGTGGGCGTGTGCTATAGACCACCAGATCAGAAGGATGAGGTAGACGAGGCTTTCTTCGGACAACTAACTGAAGTTTCCAGATCACAGGCCCTGGTTCTAATGGGGGACTTCAATCACCCTGACATCTGCTGTGAGAGCAATGCGCAGACAATCCAGGAAGTTTTTGGAGAGTGTTGGGGACAACTTCCTGGTACAAGTGCTGGAGGAACCGAGTAGGGGCCGTGCTCCTCTTGACCTGCTGCTGACAAACAGGGAAGAATTGGTAGGGGAAGTAGAAGTGGGTGGCAACCTAGGCAGCAGTGAGCATGAGATGGTTGAGTTCAGGATCCTGACAAATGGAAGAAAGGAGTGTAGCAAAATACAGACCCTGGACTTCAGAAAAGCAGACTTTGACTCCCTTAGGGAACTGATGGGCAGGATCCCCTGGGAGGCTAATATGAGGGGGGAAAGGAGTCCAGGAAAGCTGGCTGTATTTTAAAGAAGCCTTATTGAGGGTGCAGGAACAAATAGGGTTACCATTTTTTTTTTTTTTAAAATAACAAAAAGAGGACACTCCAAGGGCTCCCGCCCCAACTCCACCCCCTTCCCCGCCCTGGCCCCACCCCAACTCCACCCCCTCCCCTGAACACTCCGCCCCCTGCTCCTCCCCCCTCCCCTGCTTCCCGCGAATCAAATGTTCGCGGGAAGCCTGAAACAGGGAGGCAGGCAGTAGGTAAGCTGGGGTGGGGGGGCGCGAGGAAGCGCGGCCCAGTCTGGCCCCCTGGCCGAGCGGCTCGGGCCCGGCTCAGCTCGGGCCCTGGGGTGCCAGCCCCAGTTCCAGCCGGGTGCGCCAGCCCAGGCCCGCCCCGGCCCAGCCCCGGTGGTTCCAGCTCAGCTCGGGACGCGGGCACCGGCCCTGGCCGAGTGGCTCCGGCCCCGGTGGCTCCGGCCTGGCTCGGCTCCCGGAGCACCAGCCCTGGTTCCGGCCGAGCGCGCTGGCTCCGGCCGAGTGGCTCCGGCCCGCCCCGGCCCCAGCGGCTCCGGCTCGGGCCCCGGGGCATGGGCACCAGCCCCAGCCGAGTGGCTCCGGCCCCGGGGCACCGGCCGAGCGGCTCCGGCCCCAGCGACTCCAGCTCGGATCGGGCCCCGGGGCACCGGCCCGTGCGGCACCAGCCCCAGCGCCAGCCCCGGCTGAGCGGCGCCGGCCGGCGGCCGAGCACCGCCGGCTCCAGCTCCGGCCCCAGCACGGATCCAAGCCCCACGACCCCTCCCTATTTTCCTGGACATGTCCGGCTTTTTGGAATTTCCCCCCGGATGGGGATTTGACGACCAAAAAGCCGGACGTATGGTAACCCTAGGAACAAACCATCCTGAAGTGCAGAAAGAATAGCAAATATGGCAGGCGACCAGCTTGGCTTAACAGTGAAATCTTCAGTGAGCTTAAACTCAAAAAGGAAGCTTACAAGAAGTGGAAATTTGGACAGATGACTAGGGAGGAGTATAAAAATATTGCTAGAGCATGCAGGGGTGTAATCAGAAAGGCCAAGGCACAACTGAAGTTGCAGCTAGCAAGGGATGTGAAGGGTAACAAGAAGAGTTTCTACAGGTATGTTAGCAACAAGAAGAAGGTCAGGGAAAGTGTGGGACCATTACTGAATGGGGGAGGCAACGTAGTGACAGATGATGTGGAAAAAGCTGAAGTACTCAATGTTTTTTTTGCCTCGGTCTTCACAGACAAGGTCAGCTCCCAGACTGCTGCACTGAGCAAACCAGGAGGAGGTAAGCAGCCCTCAGTGGTGAAAGAACATGTTAAGGACTATTTAGAAAAGCTGGACGTGCATAAGTGCATGGGTCCAGATCTAATGCATCCAAGGGTGCTGAGGGAGTTGACTGATGTGATTGCAGAGCCATTGGCCATTATCTTTGAAAACTCATGGCAATTGGGGGGAGGTCCCAGACGATGGGAAAAGGCAACTATAGTGCCCATATTTAAAAAAGGGAAGAAAGAGAACCCGGGGAACTACAGACTCACTTCAGTCCCCGGCAAAATCATGGAGCAGGTCCTCAAGGAATCCATTTTGAGGCACTTGGAGAGGAAGGTGATCAGGAACAGCCAATATGAATTCACCAAGGGCAAGTCATGCCTGACCAACCTGCTTGCCTTCTATGATGAGATAACTGGCTCTGTGGATATGGGGAAAGTGGTGGATGTGATATATCTTGACTTTAGCAAAGCTTTTGATACAGTCTCCCAAAGTATTCTTGCCAGCAAGTTAAAAAAGTATGGATTGGATGAATGGACTATAATGTGGATAGAAAGCTACCTAGATTGTCGGGCCCAACAGGTAGTGATCAACGGCTTGATTGCTTGATACCAGCTGCCAACTAGACGAGTGTCCCATGGGTGGGTCCTGGGGCCAGTTTTGTTCAACATCTTTATTAATGATCTGGATGATGGGATTAATAGCAACCTCAGCAAGTTCACAGATGACACTAAGCTGTGGGGAGAGGTAGATACGCTGGAGGGTAGGGATAGGATCCAGAGTGACCTAGACAAATTGGAGGATTGGGCTAAAAGAAATCTGTTGCGGTTCAACAAGGACAAGTGCAGAGTCCTGCACTTAGGAAGGAAGAATACCATGCTCCGCTACAGGCTGGGGACCAACTGGCTATGCAGCAGTTCTGCAGAAAAGGACCTGGGGATTACAGTGGACAAGAAGCTGGATATGAGTCAACAGTGTGCCCTCATTGCCAAGAAGACCAACGGCATATTGGGCTGTATTAGTAGGAGCATTGCCAGCAGATCAAGGGAAGTGATTATTCCCCTCTATTTGACACTGGTGAGACCACACCTGGAGTATTGTGTCCAGTTTTGGTCCCCCCACTACAGAAGGGATGTGGACAAATTGGAGAGAGTCCAGTAGTGAGTATTGGGGGAGGGATAGCTCAGTGGTTTGAGTATTGGCCTGTTAAACCCCAGGTTGTGAGTTCAATCCTTGAGGGGGCCATTTAGGGATCTGGGGCAAAAATCTGTCTGGGGATTGGTCCTGCTTTGAGCAGGGGGTTGGACTAGATGATCTCCTGAGGTCCCTTCCAACCCTGATATTCTGTGATTTAACTGAGGCTGCAGTTTTGTGCCTGGAGGAGGTGGGACAAGTCAAAGCTCCTGTAAAAATGTGGCCTTCTGTCTGTCGTCTGCCCATCGCAACGAACTTGTTAATCATCTGGGCACTGCTGGGAACCCAAATGCAGATGAGAACAGGACCGGCCAGGCCGAAGTACATGTGTGGTTCTGACAGAGCCAAGCATCATGTGATGCTGCAGTTGAACTCTTCTCAGAGCAGCTAGTGACCCACCCACACTAAAATCAGTTCCCATTGAGAGCATGGCCCAGTTGGCAGCCGGCTGGCACACTGGAGACTGAGCTAACTCTCCTGCAGCTTGCATGGCTGAAGTCAGAGTGAGAGTCGCAGTGTGGGGAAACTCTTAATGCATCGCTGTCACGGAGTCCCCGGGCGATGCTCTGGAACTGCTCCCCACAAAGCCAGTCAGGACTTTGGGGAGCCTCCTCTCCCATGGAGCAGACTGTCTTCAGGGCAAGAAGCTCACATGGCTTCACCTCCTGGGTCTCTCCTGGGAACATTCAGCATATGCCCCTCCGTGCGTTTCCCACAGCGAGTCTGCCCAGGCTGGGTCCTGGGGAAGCCAGAGGGTCCTGCACGCACCCCCACTTCAGTCAGACGTGACTCTCAGCCAGCCTGTAAAACAGAGGTTTATTAGATGACAGGAACACGGTCTAAAACAGAGTTTGTAGGTCCAGCGAACGGGACCCCTCCGCCGGGTCCATTCTGGGGCCCAGCGAGCTAGACACCCCTGTCTGCCTTCACTCCCCATCCCCAGCCAGCCCCAAACTGAAAACCCCCTCCAGCCCCTCCTTCTCTGGGCTTTGTCTCTTTCCCGGGCCAGGAGGTCACCTGATCTCTTTGTTCACCTTTAACTTTTCCCTTGCAGGGGGGAAGGGCCTTGGCCATTTGTTGCCAGGGAGACAGAGTGTCAGTGATTTATGCACACTGGCCTTTATCCCACCACCTAGAGACTTAAGAAATGCATAGGGGAAACCGAGGCACCCACACAGTATTCAGAGGAAACATTAAGAACAGTCCCACTTCGTCACAATTGCACACCTGTGTGGGTGGAAAAGGCTGTCAGCCTGGTTGGAAACTTGCTCGTTGGAGAAATAGATGCACTCAGGGACACAGAGTGTATGGCTTTCGATGGCAGTACTTCTTAGCGCTCATACAGAGTTTTACAAACATCTAATTAATCTTCACCACCACCCCTGGGAGGTCAGTGCCATACGTTTTATAGATCGCTTAATGCACTACTGGAAGATGCTCAGATGTGAAGGTGATGAGGACAGTATAAGAACCTGTATAGAACAGCGGAACTAGGAGCATTTTGCAGAGAGGGGAACTAAAACAGACAAATGCCCACTGTCTCACAAAGGTCCAGTCCAAAGCCTGTTGAAATCAAGAAGAGTTTTTTTCCCCAATGACCTTCAATGCCTGTTGGATCAGGCCAGTAGCAAAGCTGGGATTGAAGCCAGCGCTGCTGACTCCCAAGGCTGTGTTCATGCCTCCAGACCACACGGCCTTGGCTGGGACAAACTTCCAAACCTGAACGTAAGGCATGAACCTGTCAATACATGCATGCTCCCATTGGGCCTGCAAAACCTGACAACTGCAAGCATTACACTGTAGTTAATAATCATTTCACTAGGCGCCTTTCATGCCAGGAGTTCCAAGTGCTTTACAAAGATGCATAAATACAGCAGTGTTATCCTCAGCTGACAGATGGGGGAACTGAATTATCCAAATATGAAGGCCCAGATTTTTAAAGGTGATTAGGTGTTGCTGCACTCAGCGTCACAGCATCTAACTGATTGAGGTGCCTGAGTGATTTTCAAAAGGGATTTAGGCACTTAAGAGCCTAAGTCCCATTGATCATCAATGGGCCTAAGTGACTTGCCCAAGACCTCACACCCTGTGAGTGGCAGAGCTGGGAATAGAATTCAGGTCTCCTGACTCCAAGTCCTGTGCTCTCACTATTAGACCACAGAGTGCTTTGTGCTTTTTTGCCCATGGCACGTTCAGTTCCTCATTTTGCATGTGAAAATGGGTAACGTGGAGATTAGCAGGCACTGTGGGGGCAACTGCAATTTTGTGGGGCCATCTGTCACATGGATATTTGGCCCCCATTGTCTAAAGCTCATGATCTGGGGAACAAAAGACTAGAATTCCCTAGGATGGGAATTCTGCAATTTTGTTTAAAAAACCCAAACATTATATGTTGACCTTTTTTGAAATGTTTCCCCTGTGTCCTGGGCTGCATGTCTCCCAAGACAGTAGGCTGCAGAGCACTCTCACACCCTGGGCTGCCTGACCAGAAACCCAGGCAGGGAGGCTGACCAGCCCATTCTGCCTCCCTAGTTTCTGTTGAAAGTTCCCAGGGAACATGTTGATTCTGTCAAATCTGCATTTTCCAATGGTAAATTGTTCCACTGGCAATTTTTTGACCAGCTCTAGGCCTGGCATAGCATTGCAGAAAATAATCACTAGGCGTATGTGCACACCTGGGGCTTGTTTTACACCAGCCCATGCCAGCTAAGCTACATCTAGGATGTCCAGTGCCTACTTATGGTTTAGGGAATAAGAACAGAAAATCTGCCTGGCCTAGGAGAGATCTTAGTGGTCCAGAGACATTTATACGGAACACATCACAGGACACCGTCAATACCACATTGAGTAATCGAGACCGCTGACCAGGGAAATAACCCACTTCCTTCCCTGACGAACCAAGGGATGCACCCCACCCATGTACTCATTCGCTACACCGATACTGACTTGGACTCCTTATACATTCCATGGGTGGCGTACCCGAGCCCACTTATCCACGGACACTTTAAAAACTCTTGCACCCCAATCTGGGTCTATGCTGGTTATGTGATATGTATGTATCTCTTCACCCTTGCAACCGATACCTGTAATCCCTCATAACTCAAGCCTGACCCCAGATGTACAGTACCTTCCCTCTTAACTTGTGTATATTTAATTTTAAACATTAACTTTAATAAAAATTTTAAATCTATTCTCTCCGAAGCAGTGTAGTGTGAAGGAACAGCAGGAAAATTGCTTACATGGGGGCACATAAAGTCATGTGACTCACTCGAAGTAATAGGCAAGCAAGATCCAAATGAACATTATTAATCTGTAATTGCTCTGTGAGCTGTGGTTTAGCACTTATCCAAGCATTTGGCTTGCAGTGCTTTCTACCCCTTGTCCAGTTCATACATCTCTCTTCTTGTGAGACCGCATGCTGTTGGACTCTCTGTCCTTCTGTAAATTAGGCCAGTGGATGTAGAAAAACAGTCAGCATGACCAGGGAGCTGAGTGGAAGGCTTAATTGAGCACATCAAGATGAAAACAAGTCCCTCAGTAAAACAGAGCTATTTATAAAGCGCCAGCACAGCAACGTTTCTGGGGCTGAAAGAGCAAATGTCTACTTATTTATCCTTAATTCACACCTGTGGGGTGTCAGAAGGAAGTCAGACAAACCAAACATCACCCATGAGAGTTGAGCAATCCCTTGATCATAATATTTGCTACTCCGGTTGTAATCATCAGTTTCATAAAGTCACATGGTATGGTTTCTGTTCCCTGATTGGCTGACTTATGTAAATAGTCAACAATGTACACATTTTCTGTTATATATTCAATTGCAATATTCACAATTCATGCTGGAGGATCTGATGGATGTCATCCATTTTTGCCCTCTTTGTGGATTTTCCTGCACAGACAACAAAATTCCAAGAAGGATTTTTTTGATTTTTTCCCCTCCCCCATAATAAAGGGACCATTAAATCATCTAGTCTGACCTCCTGTATAACACAGGCCAGAGAATTTATCCCTGTAATGAGCCCAATAATTTGTGTTTGCGGAAATCACATCTTCCAGACAGGCATACAGTCTTGATCTGAAGACATCAAGAGACGGAGAATCCTCCACTTGCTTTATACTTTGTTCCAATGGTCAATTGCCCTCAGTGTTAAAAATGTGTGCCTTATTTCTAGTTTGAATTTGGCTTTAACTTCCAGCCGTTGGTTCTTGTTCTGCCTTTCACCACCAGATTAAAGAGCCCTTTAATACCCAGTATTTATGCCTTGTGAAGGTACTTATACGAGGTGATCAGGTAACTTCTCAATCTTTTTGATAAGTGAAACTGAGCTCTGTAACAGGTTTCAGAGTGATAGCCATGTTAGTCTGTATCAGCCAAAAGAACAAGGAGTACTTGTGGCACCTTAGAGACTAACAAATTTATTTGGGCATAAGCTTTTGTGGGCTAAAACCCACTTCATCGGATGCATGTAGTGGAAAATGCAGTAGAAAGATATATATATATACACACGCACACAGAGGACATGAAAAAATGGGTGTTGCCATACCGACTATAATGAGACTAATCAATTAAGGTGGGCTATTATCAGCAGGAGAAAAAAAACGTTTGTAGTAATAATTAGGATGGCCCATTTCCAACAGTTGACAAAATGTGAGTAACAGTAGGGGAAAAAATTAGCATGGGGAAATGGATGGGTCATTACACAAAGTAAAACCTGTTTCCCCATGCTAATTTTTTCCCCTACTGTTACTCACACTTTCTTGTCAACTGTTGGAAATGGGCCATCCTAATTATTACTACAAATGTTTTTTTCTCCTGCTGATAATAGCCCACCTTAATTGATTACTCTCCTGATAGTTGGTATGGCAACACCCATTTTTTCATGGTGTGTGTGTGTGTGTGTGTGTGTGTGTGTGTGTGTACACACAATCTTCCTACTGTATTTTCCACTGCATGCATCCGATGAAGTGGGTTTTAGCTCATGAAAGCTTATGCTCAAATAAATTTGTTAGTCTCTAAGGTGCCACAAGTACTCCTCATTCTTTGAGCTCTGTAAGTCTCTCACTATACGGCATTTTCTCCAGCCCTTGAATCTATTTTGTGGCTCTTCTCTGCACCATCTCCAATTTTTCAACATCTTTTAAAAAATGTGGGTGCCAGAACTGGATGCAGTATTCCAGTGTCAGTGTCACCAATGCTGTACCCACAGGCAAAATCACCTCCCGGCTTCTACTTACCACTCCCGCAGTTTATAAATCCAAGGATTGCATTAGTCCTTTTAGCCACAGCATTGCACTGGGCACTCATGCTGAGTTGTCTGTCCATTGTGCTCCCTAAATCTTTTTCAGAATCACTGAGTTATTGTTGATTAGTTACATAAATCATCCAGTCAGGGAACAGAAACAGTACCCAGCATTCATTAATTGGTCCCCTTGTTGGCTTTGTTGATAGAGAGGTTACAAGGATTTAATTGATCAAGGAGAATGAATGAATTTCCAACTCGTCCCTAGAAGTGGGTTCCTGCAAGGGGGAAATGAGTGAGATGCATGGACACAATGCTTGTGGAGCAAGCTTACTTTGCCATTGCTTTACCTGTTCTGTGGCTATTAGGGTTACCAGATATAAAGTGCGAAAAATCGGGACGGGGGTGGGGGGCAATAGGTGCCTATATAAGAGAAATTCCCAAATATTGGGACTGTCCCTATAAAATCGGGACATCTGGTCACCCTAGTGGCTATACATATGAGTGGTGGTATAGTATAGTAGATAAGGCATTGGACTGGGAGTCAGGAGCTCTTGGTTGTCTTCTTAGTGCTGATGATGATCTTGTGTGTGACTTTGGGCAGGTCATTTTGTCACTCCTCCACCTTTGTCTATTTCGATTATAAATTAGGGCAGGGACTGTGTGTGTGTGTGTGTGTGTGTGTGTGTACAGCACCAAGCACAATGGGCTCAATTGAGGCCTGTAGGTGCTACCCCAGCACTCTTCAGCCCTCCCTGTATCAAATACCTGCTTCTCTCTTGACATCTGTCTCCACAAACACAGTGGGACCTAGTTACAACACAAACAAGAGCTGGCTGTTTGAAAACCAATGACTGCCTTTGTTTTTATGTCATTTCTTCCTGCTGCAGAGGAATTGTCTTTGAAATAGAACCCTCCTGGGGTAGATGCAGGGTGGGAATTGCATTTTTTTATTCCTTTTTGTGCATTTGAATTCTGAAATACATGACTGGTGTTTGACTGGTGGCTGAAGTTGCAGTGAGTCTAGGGAAAGGAAAGACTTCCTCTCTGTGCTTTTGTGACCAAAGCTTGAGAGGGAAAGCAAAATGAAGCTGAGATGCCGTTTGTACAAATTATTCCCTACCTTGTGATCTCAAACCACCATAAATATGATACATGTAAGACAAGCAAAGAAGACAGCTTCTGTATCTTTATTATGAGACTGAACAGATGAAAAAATGCAAGCAGGGCTAATCATCGTGGGCTTAATAAATGCAAATTGAAAGGAGCACTTTCCTATCCTGCAAGCATATGATAGTAGACTTATATACCATGGTAAAATAAGCTCTATTATCTGAGAAAAACCAGTGGCATCACACAGGATTGATGCCAGTGTAAGTGAGAACAGCATTTGGCCCAAAAGTTTGAGGGTAGAGGATTAGATCAAGACTTTCTAAACTGCTCTGTGATTTTGAGTGCCTCAATTTTTGGATACCCAACCTGAGACCCCCTTAAAGGGTCCTGGCTTTCAGAAAGTGTTTTGAACCCACTCTCTGAAATCCAGCTCTGGAGCCAAACATTGCATCTCAAAAGAAGTGGGTAGCTGAAGAGAGACCTCCAGGATCTTCTCACTGCATTGACTGGGTAGGGGCTGCGTGTGTCTGAGGGCACCCGACCCAAGTGCATCTATAGAGAGGCATGTTCAGTGCAAAACCTTGGAAGCAAAGGAGCTCCCATGTGAACAGGAATAGGCTATGGAGCCCCAAGATGCAGGACCATTACAGTGACTCTCCATGACACCCTGGAGAAACATGTTCTAGGAGCAGCAAGAAGTCAGTGGGAGGTGCTGGGGGCTCAGCACTTTCAAAAACCAGGTCACTTGCCTAAATGTGGATGTAGGAGCCTGGTGGGGAAATCTTGGTCACATACACCACTGTTAGCTTTTGGAGAAAATGCCCCAACCAAACCAAACAAAGAATGCTTTGAAGGCCCTTTCTGTTCCCCTTCCCATCAACCTCCAAAATAGCCCCACTGCTCTTCCCCCAGGTCATGTTTCCGGTGTCTTTGGATAGTAGATTCCTGCCTCTTCCCCAGAGACCTGAGTGGAAATGAGGCCTCACAGCAGGCAGGCAATCCCTGGTTCACCCTGTAAATAAACATCTGTTGGACTAGGTTCTCTGTGGCCAGCAGGTCTCTTACCTCTGCTGCTATAAAACTGCTGAGCACTCAGCCGGTCCAGGGTGCTCTGCAAATGCTAGGGGAGGGATCCTGCTCTCTGCTGCAGGGATGGGATGTAAAAGCCCCATGGCCAACCAAGGGAGAATTTTCCACCGCAGGCATGGTGTTGGCCCACCAAAAGCTTCCTCGTGCAGGCCACTTATAAGCTGTGGTATAAGGGAGGGGCTGTGAGTGGGAGGGGCGTGTTGGGGGCAGGGCTGCAGGGCATGTTATTGCAGCCACTGCGGGCAAGCTGGATTGGCATAATTTAGAGCACTTGCTGGGCTACCTAAGTAAAGTTACACCAGGGGGCTGAGCAGGTCTGAACTGGGAGGGCACAAAGATGACTGAAAGCCCAACAGTATTTAAGTTCCTAACTTCCATTGATTCCTTAGGAGCCTCAATACCTTTGGGATCTGGGCTTTTGAGACAGGACTGGCTCCAGGGTTTTTGCCGCCCCAAGCGGCGAGGGGGTGGGGGGAAAAAAAACAAAAACAAAAAACCCGTGATCGCAATTGCGATTGGCGGCACTCCAGCGGCAGCTCCACCGCGCCGCTTTCTTCTTCGGCGGGAATTCGGCTGCAGGTGCTTCCCTCTGAGAGGGACCCGTCGCCAAACAGCCCGCCGTGCCGCCCCTTCCCCTTGGCCGCCCCAAGCACCTGCTTGCTGGGCTGGTGCCTGGAGCCGGCCCTGTTTTGAGATCTTTGGCTGAAAAGGGCTATAGAAGATCAATTATTATAATTATTTCTTACATCACTGTTTCATGCTGCAGGGCAGTGGCTGTTTGAATTCAATGTATGGGCCCTTTCCCAGCTTTTAGGACATACTGTCCAGTTCATGGGGGGCGGGGGGGGGAGTTTGCAGTCTGCCTGTCATGCTCTCCCATCTCTCTAACCCACACTAAGCAGAGCTCCACAGCAAATGATGTGTCAATTTCCTCCATTAATTGCAGGGCACGGTGAGATGCAATACAACAGTGTCAACTGCCCCAGATAAAATAGTGTTTGAACCAGGGATTGGGGGAACACATGCAAATGGGCCAGGCCCTGCAGGCTTCCTGCTGAGCTAGGAGAACCAAACACTTGCCTCTGTAATGATGAGAACTTGCATTTACGCAGTGCTTTTCATCTAACGCTTCCCAAGTGTGTGACAAGTATAACAAATTCCATATACAAGGATCACCGCTATGCTGCCATTTCTGGGGTGGGACTCCACGGATGTTTAACAGTGCACTGCCATAAGCTGCAAAGCTGCGGGGCCCACCCAGGCCACAGTCTGAAGGCTTTTTGGACGGGCCAAACCTGAGTGGTGCAGTGACTCATTGCACCAAGTCGCAATGCCTCTCACTCAGATTTGGAGGGGGTGGGTGTAAGGGCTCATGAGCTGGGGAGGGGGGGGTCATGGTGCTCAGGGGGAGGGGAGGAGGTAGGGTGACCAGGTGTCCCGATGTTATAGGGACAGTCCTGATTTTTGGGTCTTTTTCTTATATAGACTCCTATTACTCCCCCAGCCCCCGTCCCGATTTTTCACACTTGCTGTCTGGTCACCTTGGGGGGGGGAGGGAGTGACTGAGAGGGGAAGAATAAGGTTGGGGGAGGGGAAAGGGGAGGTTTCTATATTCCCACACACTTTAAATGGCACACCGCAGACCCGTCGTCAGTGCAACAGCACCCAGAAGGGGAAGATCATGTCAAATCAAAACCGCAGAGCACTGTGATGACCCTGCTGTGCATCAGGTCTGTGTTCTGTTCCCAGTTCCAGTGTGGGACTTGGACAAGCCCCTTCTCTTTCCCACCCTCAATCGGTTTCATCCGTTTCACTCTTTGGGACAAGGCCTCTTCCTGTGTGTCTGCTCACAGCCTTGATCTTCATTTGGGCACTGGACCACAGTACTCTGGTGCTAGGGGCCGCACAAAGACCCAACACAAAGGTGGTCCCTGCTCCAAAGGGCTGGCAGTCCAAGCAGGAATTCAAATAGGGTGAATTTAAGGAGGCCAAAACTAATGACCCAGGAGGGATGCAGTAGGTCAACAACCCGGGGAACATCCTCACGCTCATAGCAAGCACCGTGGAATCTTTAATGGGCACAAGTAATCAGGACTTTGTATTTCTATTTCATCCCAATGACAGTAGGATCATCCCCCAAGCTCCACTGAGAGATTCCAGGTCCTGGGGTGGGGTCCATGCTAGCAACTCCCTGTCACAGCCTGGCCCAGCACTGCTTTCTGAACAGACTCCAGTCTGCTATGATGGGATCCACCAGAACCCCTGTGGTGTTGAGCCCTCTGGTTCTGGGTAGTGACTGGTCACTGTCCCTAGCTCTGGGTCCCCCAGGTGCACTGCCAGGTGCACTGCCCATATCTGACACCCTTATTAGGGTGTGGGACATCACAGTCCAGCTGCCTAGATCCCAGAGCCAAGGACTCATCCTTCCAAAGCCCCCCAGTGGCTTAGAAATGTTCTCCCCATCCCAGAGACTACCAGGCTGGTCAGAGCTCTGGTTTCTAGTTCTCCCCTTCAGGGAGAACGTGGCAGTGAAGCAAAGATGTACAATTCTATTATTAATTATGAATGGTTTATATTTTATAGGGGGCTGTTTGGCCTAATCCATTCTTGCTTATAACATGCTTTGAGATCCTCACATAGAAGGAGCTTGAGAAGAAGAACGTGTTATTAGCAATAAGATATTATTACTATGTTGTTTATTCTATTCAGACTGCATCCCATCACAGGGGTATCTGACTCCCATCCAATGATGCTTTAAGGAGAGATTCTCTGAGTTTGCATAGACTTGATCCAATGCCCATTGGAGACCCTGGGAGTCCTACCACAGACTTCAGTGGGCATTGGATCATGCCCTAAGGGCCCATGGGGAGCTAGGCACCTAAATACCTTTGAGGATCTGGGCTTAAGTGCCTTGAAAATAAGGACCAAGATGTTGGATGTGTTTAGGGTAACCAGATGTCCCTATTTTATCGGGACAGTCCTGATATTTGGGGCATTTTCTTCTATAGGCACCTATTACTTCCCACCCCCTGTCCCGATTTTTTTCACACTTGCTGTCTGGTCACCCTAGATGTGTTAGGGTCTCCTGCAGGGAGATGGTGGAGGGGAATGGTGTTATGCAGTGTCATACAGACTGAACCCTTCCCCTAGGGTTCAGGGCCTGATAAGGCAGAACTGAGACCACACATCAAAGGCCCAGGAATCCCCATACGATCCATGTTAGTATCATCTGCTGGTGAGGAGAGATTCCTTCCCAGATGGTACTGAGCAGGAGACACTGATGTGTGGATGCCTGTGGCCACAGAGCTATTAATCTCACCTTGGAAAGGCTTATATTCAGGGCAGCAGCTTCCCACAAAACACACTAGCAGAAGGGAGTCCCCTGCTCCCAGGTGTCTTGCAGTGATGTCAGCCTCCCTGTCCCCATTAATCCCAGTCATGCTTCATTTAGCCATTCAATTACACAGCCTCTGGACCCAGAGTCCAGATCCTCAGCTGGGGAAAATTGGCACCACTCCACCACAGTCAATGTACACTAGCTGGGGATCTAGCCTGCTGTATAAAGTGTATGAGTGCTACAGTGCTAAGTATTGTTATAAATAGTTGTTATAAAGGAGCTGAGTGAGGAACAGATTCATTCCTTGGGAACTTTGAGATGTTAAAAGAAGGTGGACAGAAAACAACTTTGAGTGAGTGGCGCTCGGTGTTGCAGCACCACTCACTCACTCACCTTTGGCCCGCCCCCCCTCATGACACAGGACTGGCTGGGCCAGACCTGAGCAGCGCTGCAATCCCATGCACCAGGTTGTGGTGCCTGGAGCAGGAAGCTGAGCCCAGCCAGTCCCATGGACTGGAGCTGTGGGAGATACTACAATAGGGTGAGAGTGGGGTGGACTCTGCAACTCTCCCACGGCCTCCTGTAGGCCACCTAGTTCTGCGTCGTGATTCAGGAGTTAAGAAATCTGCCATAGATTGCGGCAGAGTGTGAAGGGATCAAAACCACTGGTGCTGAAGACTCCATCAGAGATAGGCCCACTGTTCCACTGTCTCTCATCCAGTGGGCAGGGCCGGCACCAGCGCAGGAAGCAGGTGCTTGGGGCGGCCAATGGAAAGGGGTGGCACATCCGGGGTCATCGGCAGCAATTCGGCGGTGGGTCCCTCAGTCCCTCTCAGAGGGAAGGACCTGCCGCCGAAGAATGAAGCGGCGCAGTAGAGCTGCCGCCGATTGCGGCTTTTTTTTTTTTTTTTTTTTTAATTTTATTTTTTCTTCGCCGCTTGGGGCGGCAAAAAAGCTGGAGCCGTCCCTGCCAGTGGGTCAGAACTTCCTCACTAAAAATCAGATGCAGACCCCCAGCACCTCACAAGGATGCACGCTCCATGCTAATACCAGTCGCTGACAAAGGAGCCTGAGGTGTCATTTGTCTGTTAGCTGAACAGTCCTTTGAAAGGGATGGGTTGCTATGCGGTTCTGCAAGCCCCAGGACTCGGCCCATGTGCAGGGCTGTGGGTGTGTCTTTTGTCTCCCTCAGTACCTCACAGCAGCTTCGCGAATGGCAGCTTGTCAGATCCTACAGAAGGGCCAAAGGATCAAATGTTCACTGGCTTGTAATTTCTTTATTCTTAACTGTTTTATTTTTTTTTTCACACTGGCTCTGTGGCAAGGAATTGCTGACCCGCTTTCCCAATAAGGAGGGGCGTGGGAAAATCAGCTTTACTGATCAAAACCATTATGTTTTCCCACTCAGATCCTCAAAACAGACCAAACTGTTAGGCCTGGATGAAAATTTTCCATCAAAATGTTCGTTGGCTGGAAAAACAGGTTTTCTGTTAAACAAACATTTTTGGAAAATGTTTCAGCTGTTCTAAAAAAAAAAAAAAAAAAAAAAAAAAAATCCCTTCCATTTTTGGTAGAAAATGTTTTGGTTTTCAGCCATTTCCAGCTAAAATTTATTCAGTTTTTTGTCAAAAATAGTTAGGGTTTGGTTGCGAAAAAAACCAAACCAAACAACATTTAATTCTTCAGGTTTTTGATTGTTCAACAAAAGTCAAAAATTTGGAACTTTTTAAAATTTCTCTCTAAATTTTCCATGAGAAACCTCCTCCCCCCAACATTTTCTGACCTGCACTACCAAAGAGTTTTTTCTTTTCTTAAAAGAGGGGGAGAGAAAAAGCATCTCAGTTCTTGAAACTCCAACTAAATTCACTTCTCTGGGAAGAGGCAAGAGAACTAGGGCCCAGATCCTCAAAGGTACGTAGGTGCCTTCTAACTTCTGTTGAATTTAATGAGAGTTAGGTATCTAAATGCTTTTGAGGATCTGGGCCTCGAAGCATAGAATATGCCAGACTGGACTAGACTCAGTCCGTCTAGCCCAGTATCCTGTCTCAGACACAGCTGATTTGGACGAAGGTACAAGAAACCCCCTATCTGTCTATAGGGGAAGTTTTGCCCAGCTTCTCTCAGTTAGTGGTTGATTTATGCATGAGGGTTTATAGCCCTGATTAATTATTCTCCTAGCGGGAATTAAAACAGGTTCACATTCTCTGAGGTCCTGCCAGGACCACAAGAGATGCTCCAACTCCTCAGGAGGATGGTCCCCACCGCCGGTGATCATGGAAATGCCAAACCTGATTCAAGATACTTTTTAAACACAGGTCACTATTGGCCCAGGGTGAGAAATGAAGAATCCTTGTTTGGTTTTTCTGCACAGAAAAAGCAACTCATCTCAGGAGATTTTTCTTTCAGATTAAGGAAAATGCCAACAAGAAAGAACAAAAGTAAAATCTCCCAAAGAAAGATGGCAGGAGAGAGAGGTACAAGCTGTGTTTGCTCTCTGTCTCCTCTGTAACTTGCTGCATGACCACTTTACTGCAGCAGCCTTTTGTTCAGGATAGGGTTAACTGGGCTACCCATCATATTGTGGGCAGGACCGGCTCCAGGCACCAGCTCAGCAAGCAGGTGCTTGGGGCGCCCAAAGGGAAGGGGCGGCACGTCGGGCTCTTCGGCAGCAATTCGGCAGCGGGTCCATCAGTCCCTCTCGGAGGGAAGGACCTGCCGCCGAAGAAGAAAGCGGCGCGGTGGAGCTGCCGCCGATCGCAATCGCAGCTTTTTTTTTTTTCCCTCCGCTGCTTGGGGTGGCAAAAACCCTGGAGCCGGCCCTGACTGTGGGATGGAGCTATGCTCCACCCCTCCCTTTCTTCCTGTTTTATAAATGGGCGCCCCCCCTCCCATTTGCAGTTGGGATGCAGTGAAGCAGCAGCCCTGTGATTAGACAGTTTGTTTTTGCTGAACTGAGCAAGGTCCTTTTCCAAAAGTTGTCATCTCTGCAGACAAGCAACACAGCCTGTGAATGCCTTGATCTTCACTGGGGCCTTTGGGTGTTAAAACAACAGTAAATATTGAGTAATTAATAATTTGACCCATTTTTGCATAGCACCACTGATTGTGGCATATGTAGCTATAAAATCACGGTGCCTTTGTTTTCTCTATGCTGCCTATTTTAATAATAATAATTAGATTCTAATTAGGGCATTTGGGTAATATTGTATTATTTTATTAATAGTAATTATATCAAGGGTGCAGTGCACAGACAACAAAGACATAATGGTTTCATAGCTACATACACCTCCGCTCATGGTGCTATGCAAAAACCGATCAAGTTTCCTGTAAGCTGACATATACCTTTAAAGCAGATTGAACTGAATAGTAAAAGCAAGTAGCTGAGGAATGTTCCAGTCCATCAGTTTGACAGCTTCATATTGTAGGGATAAAAACTCTATCTGCTTTCTCAATTTAGAAAGGAAGAAAAAAGAGTATAAAAAAGTAGAGGAAATGGGGAGGGAAAAAGTAATCTTTAAGAGGCTGGTTGAAAAGCATCAATTGAGTGTGCAGGGTGCAGTTTTCTCCACAGGTTTATTGCAAAATCATTTTAAAGAGGAACTTTCGTACCCAGGCAAAGCCAGGGAAAGAACATCTCATCCCCGAAAGGCAATTTATTTTGCCATCAGTTTTCTGTGATTTCCCCTTTCCTGTAATTGCAACGTTTGGCACTAGAATAAAAAGCAGTTATGCCTCATACTAACTACATCCCCTTGGGTTTGGGGCATTGCTGCTGCCCATTCACATGCAAGTGATGTCACAAATTCAGCCTGATGCACTCCCTGCCAGACTGAGTGGGAGGAGCTCATGGGCTGGGGAAGAAAATCAAGTCATCAGCTGAATGGCAGATTTAACAAGTGTGCGTAATTTTGCCCTTTAGACCTTTAGACCTTAAGGGCAAAAGCCCCTTGAAGTGAGTAGGAGTTTTGCTGTTGATTTCAGAACATCTCTCTCGAGGCTCGCTCTTGAGATTGGATCCACATGGGTAGACCCCAGTGCCCTCAGGAGGGCCCACAGAACAGGCTCTGCTAGGCATATTCAGTTGCAGGATCTAGGCCTATGTTTCTTGGGGAAGGGTCAGTGCCTTCTTTGTCTGAGTTTTGTACAGCGCTGAGCACCCTGTGGGAGTTCAACAAATAAATAACTGTGTAATGGACTAGCAAGCGTGGGTGTGCACCACTGCCCCCTGCTGGCTGGAATGGGAACTGCAGCTCAGCATGCCATAGGTCCTATGCTGTTAACAGCCATTCTTTCAGCACAAGTGCTGGAGGCGTGTGCTTTTTGGTGCACAGAGCTACTGTCTCTGTGAAGTTCAGCCACGAAGACCTAAGTAGCTAGTCTTTTATTACCCCTTCTGCAGTATGTGAAACATCACTGCGGATCATTCCTCCATCTCCTCCCCTTCTCCCACCACTGTGTGCCCCTCGTGCAAAAGAGAAACTCTGCAAGAGTTAGGGTGACCAGACGTCCTGATTTTATCGGGACTGTCCCGATATTTGTTTGTTTGTCCCACGTCCCGACCTACCTTCGGTGAATTGTCCTGATATTTTGCCTCTGCTCCGGCATACAGGCGGAGCCTGGAGGGGACTTGTGCCCCCCTGACTCCGCCCCCTCCTTCCCCCATTGGATCCCTCCCCAAATCCCCGCCCTGGCCCCACCTCTTCCCCAACCATGCCGCATTCCTCCTCCTCCTCCCCGCTCCCTCCCAGGCTTGCGCTGATCAGTTGTATGGCGGCACAAGCGCTGGAGGGAGGGGGGAGGTGGTGAGGACAGGGAAATTGGGAGGTCAAAGCTGCTGTGCGCCTAGGTGAGGGCCTGTGACGCAAGGCAGAGTGGGCTATGGGGGCGCGGGGGGCCGCGGAATGAGAGGCCGGGAGCTTGGTGCGGCGGCGGCAGCAGCAGCCATGTCACAGGCGCTGGTTCCCCCGGAGACTCGGAAGTTCACCCGGGGGCTCAGCAAGCTGGGCACAGCGGCCGAGCTGCGGCAGAGCGTCTCCGAGGCGGTGCAGGGCTCCGTGTTCATGGTAAGAGCCCGGCCAGTCAGGGACTGCAGATACTAACCCCCCAATACCACCACCACCCCCCAGCTCCGGTTGAGCGGCTGCGGGAACAATGCCCGTCTCTTCCCGCACAGGGGGGCCGGGGCGCATCCCCGCTGGGGTGAGCGGGAGCCAATTGCCTCCCCCACCACCAGGGAGCTCTCTCCGCCGGGCACCGGGGCCTGATGCTGCCGCCGAGCTCCCCGCATCAATAGGGCTCCGATGCCCGCGGCGGGAGGGAGCCGCCGGGCTGTCACGGTGCGGGGCTTGCCCCCGGCTTGCGGCGGGGCACGCTGCGCGTGCCTCCTGTTGGGCCACAGCTCTCTGGCCCAGGCTGTGTCGTCGGTGCAGCCCGGCAGAGAGCCAGCCAGGGACGCTCCCTGTGTGGGTGGGGGGCGCGGCGGGGCTCTCTGCCGGCACAGCGCTGGGAGTCGCCGCCGCGCCTGCAAACTTCCATCCAGTCACAGCGCGTTTCCGTAGCACTGTGTGTTGCGTGGAAGTCTGTGGGTGTGTCTGAAGAATTGGTTCAAAAGGAAGTGCGATGGCACTTTGTGTGCCCTCCTCACCATGGTAACGCGTGTGCTGGGTCGTTCCTCTTTATCTCTTTTCTGAAATCTTCCTAACCCCGGAATTAGACCCAGATGTATCACTGGAGACGGAGCGGAGGCAAGCTGGTGGGGGGGGGGGCGGGGCGTGGAGCTCCGGCGGCTTTTTTTTTTTTTTTTTTTTGCTCCGCCCCCCTCCCGGCTCCCCCTGCATCCCGATATTTCACCTGTGTGATCTGGTCACCCTAGCAAGAGTCTCAGTGGGAAATTAGGGCTCTACTTTTCCCAAAATCCTGAGGTCTGATGACTAGTTGATGGAGTGGGTTAATGCACTGGGCTTTCACACTGCTGGACTTGCAGGTGGTCTCTCCAGACCACCTGAAGTTAAGGAGCCATCTACCATGCAAACTTGCCATGTCAGGGGATCTTACAAGTCAAGTCCCCTGACATGGAGACAAGAACCAAATCCTTTTCCAGCCCTGGTCTTGGCAAGTACAACTTAAATGAGTGGCTGCAGTCTGGTCTGCTGGCTAATGGACCTCTGACCATGCTCTGCAAACTAGGAGTGACTCTACTGATGTCCAATGGACTGACGCTGGTGTGAAACTAGTGTCGGTGGGAGCAGACAGTCAGGCCCGGATACACATCCAGTTCACAAAACCTGCAGCCCCCACATCATGGGATACATTGAGATACAAATGCTAGCGCCTGGTCAAGGCAAGGCCAGCAGTGGAGTAGCAGCGAATGCTGGGGGGTGGATGTGCTGCAGTTTGTTTTGCATGTCAGGATTGATGTGGCTTGGCAAAGGGGGAACGAGGGAAACAGACAGGATTAGAAGAGCAGGGGGCTGTGGCTCAGGACTGAGGGGCATTGACAGAGCTGGGGGGCGGGGCGGCTCAGGATTGGAATAGCAGGGGGCTCCTGGTATGGACTGAGGGGCATTGGCAGAACTGTACGGAGGGGAGCAGAGAAAAGTTTACTGAGCCCCTTGCATTATACTTGGCCTTAGTCACTGCTCAGAGGCCTCTATTGTCATGAGTATGAAATTAAAGCAGAAAATAAAGAACAGAAAAGCTAAACAAAATGGGGGTGGGGGGGGGAGAAGGGAGAGATTACCTCTTCCTAGAAGCATTTTCACAAGGAACAAAATGGGGAATGACTCAGGGTAATACACATGCTTAACCAGACTGAATAGATCTCTGCCCAGCAAGGGGTACCTGAAACAAAACACACCCCCAGCCATGTCTTTTACTTTCCATTTAACTTTCAGGATAATGCCCTTAAATCACATTCATCAAAAGGGTTCTGGTTCCCCGTCACCACAGCCAGTTACCAAGGTGTTTTTTTGTAATTAGCAGGAGGCGTGTAGTTGTTTGCATCAAATAACCCAGGAGATCCATTTTAGCATATTATAAAAATTGTTTTCTTAAATGAATTGTTGGCCTGAGAGCTGGGTGTTTATCCACAGAATAAATACAGCATGGGCAGTCCGCGCTTCGCAGCCCCTACACGTAGGGGAAAGAGAGGAAGGAGTTGATGTCTTTATGGCCCATTCACTCCTTGGTCTCTCTCCTGAGTCTGCCAATTACAGGGTAGATTTTGTAATGAGGATCTAGAGAACAGTCAACAATACCTTTCATACGAGACATTCTCCACCTATCAACCATTGCTGAGCTGGGGTTTGACCCAGAGGCTGAGGTCAAAGGCACTTATCCTTTGCCAATTCCCTTCAGTTCTCTAAGTCCAGGGGTTCTCAACCTTTTTTCTTTCTGAGCCCCCCCCAACATGCTATAAAAACTCCCCAGCCCACCTGTGCCACAACTGTTTTTCTGCATATAAAAGCCAGGGCAGCATTAGGGGTCGCAAGCAGGGCAATTGCCTGGGACCCCACACCACAGGGGACCCTGCAAAGCTAAGTTGCTCAGGCTTGGCTTCAGCCCCAGGTGGTGGGTCTTGGGGCCCTAGGGTTCAGCCCTACACAGTGGGGCTTTGGCTTTCTACTCTGGGCCCCAATGAGTCGAACGCCAGCCCTGCTTGCTGGACCCCTGAAACCTGCTTGTGGCCCCCCTGGAGGCCTGGTTGAGAACTGCTGCTCCGGTCCCCCTAATGTAGAAGATCTTGACCAGCTAACGCAGATAGCTCAATTCATGAAAAACAGAGGATGAGAGCAAAACGAATAGCTAAAAAGTGACTTTTGTGGGATCGGAAAAACCTAACCGTCCCAAAGAGGGGAATCTTAGCTTGAGTGCCCTTGTGAAGTTGGAGCGATTATCCTCCCAATGGAGTGAGGGACAGAGGCCCAAATACTCAAAGGTATTTAGGTATTGAAGTCCATGGGAGTTAGGCACCTGCATACACCTGAGGATCTGGGTTTCAATTTCTTTTACAGTCTCTGGTTGGGCTTTCTGGAAGAGTATAACCAGGCAGCACTAAACTGTCAACGTGTCTGGACCAAGCCTCGCACGGGGAAGCCCTGATCTCAGGTGGGGCTCCTACGTACTTCTGTAGTACCAATAATGGGAATGTCATTTTCATGTAAATTCCATGCTGGGTCCAAACCCTTCTCCCTTCCCCTTGTTTCTTCATTCTGAGACAGGGATCTTTAGTCCCGGGGATGGGTCATAGGCATAGGCTGTGGGGGCCTCTGGAGCCTGGTGACGTACTCATTGGAATGGGCAGATGCTGCCAGGGTGCTGCCAAGGCTGAGGGCAGCATCTTGGGAATTGGTTAAACATCTCAGTTTCTCTAGAGACGAAGAGCAATGTTCTGGGAACTGGAGGATGTTCCCAGCCCCCGACAGCTTAATCGAATCAGCCATACTTGTCCCGGGTCACAGGATGGATTGGACCAGGGGTGTGTGCAGACCCAGCAAGCCAACCAGGAAAACTCCAAGGCCCGCTTCTCCCATGCACATAGTCCAAGGAGCATGCAGTGCAGGGGCTGAAATCAGCGCTATGGCGAGAGAATCAGGCCAGCCACAGCAACGAAGCGGGGAAGCTCTAGCTGGGCCATTCAACAAAGTTGTAAGGGGAGATGGCATATTTAAACTGTGAACATTGCACCCTGTCCGCTTATGAATGGGCTGTCATGGATTAATGCTACATTGCCCAGGCTGGCAACTGGGAGTGAATCACACAGCCAAGCAAACAGGGAGAGATATAATTCTTCCCCCTCTGCCTTTCCCGGAGAATACAGACCGAAGTCCTGGGCCCAGACGCTGACAGGTGAGAAGGAGCATCAGGCTACAGCCGGTGATCTTTGTCATGATCACGTGTTTGTCAAGTGAAAATGAATGGTTGGCTTCAACACTAATTCGAAAAATGTTTCTGTCAACCTGAATCTGCATTTTTTTTTTTTTGGCCCCCCAAAAAAAAAAAATCCATCCAAACATTTCTGCCCACGTCTCTCCATGGAGACATGCTGGGGCCTCTGCATCGTGCCAACCCAGGGCATCATGTAAGGAAAATCGTGATGAGCCAGACAGGAACCCTGCCCTGTATTAACGGAACTGGTGCACATGGCTCTCAGCGTACCCCTGCCCCCCACCAGTGGCGAGGCTAAGATGGGAGCACATAGCTAAGGGCCCCATCAGTATGATGAAGAACACGATTAAGCCCATGTCTCTTGTCACATGTCCAGCCTTCAACCCCACCCTGCACACTTGTGAGGAAGGGAGCAGCTGAGCAAGGGCTTGTCTTCCATCTTTTCACCAGTTAGAAAACAATAAGAAAACACTGAAAGTGCTGCTTTCAGAAAAGTAGGAACACAATCCCTTTTCAAAGTGACACTAAAGTCTTGTCTAAACACAAAAGTTGCACCGCTTTAATGACACTGGAATAGTAAAAGTGGCACACATCCCATAAACGCCTGTCCCAGTTATGGCGGCATAAATGTGCTTATCCTAGTAGAGCTAATTCCTATTTAGGGAGGAGAATTACTGTACTGGTATAAAGCACCTTTATACTGGTGTAAGCAGAGTCAGAATGGGCTCTACCCTGACATTTGGTGGTGAGCCGTGGAAAAGGACTTCAGGGACTGATCTCGTTTGCATGGGCACACCCACCTTGCCTAACATGAGGGACTGCCTTCCCAAATGGTCACTTTGGATGCTGTGGGATCCCCAGTTTCTCTGTTATTGGGGCAAGAAGAATTAATTGTTGTTACTCTGATTATGTGAATCAAGGACAATGGAACTGTTTTATAACAGAGGGACTCACCATCAACTAAGTAGCACTCGCTAGACAAGGGACATGGGTTCCAAAACCCAGTGAATTGAGAGAAGCTTGGGATAGGTATTTATGCCTAGTGGTGTGGGCCCTGTTTGAGGGCCTGAAACACCAACTGCACCTCCTCCTCTGTCCGCTGTGTACTATCGGAGCTAATTTTGATTCTATTAGGAGTCTAGCTACAGGCTGCTGAGCTGAATTCGTTTTGGACCAAGCACCAACACTCCCCTACTACTTGCTGAAATTGAGTGCTGTGTTAAGTAGGGGGTGGGGGGCTGAAGATATATTGTGGAGTGGCTGGTGGAGCAGAGCAGTTTGCGGGACAGCTGGTGGAGTGGCTGGCAGAGTGGAGCAGTTTGCGGGATGGCTGGAGTGGCTCATGGGACGGCTGGTGGAGCTGAGCGGCTGGTGGAATGGCTCACAGTGAAGCCTGCAGCAGAACCCCACAGAGAGGTGGGACAGTAGGCCTTGGACCAGTCCAAACAGCTGTGGCTCTCAGGAAGTGTGAGGAAATAGAGAATGTAAGAATGGCCATACTGGGTCAGACCAATGCTCCATCTACCCCAGTATCCCGTCTCTGTCAGTGGCCTGTGCTGGATGCTTCAGAGGAAATGCAAAGAGCAGGGCAATTATCGAGTGATCCATCCCCTGTTGTCCAGTCCCAGTTTCCGGCAATCAGAACAAAACCACTTTCCACATTTTGTTGTTTTCTAATTGGCTGAAGTTGGAAAACAGAGAATGGGAAAGAGTAAGTGCAGAAAAACTTTCTCAATGTTTCAAAATTTCCCATGAGCACAGTATTGTTTCCCTATGGGAAAATGTCAAATGGGGGAGGGGGTGGGGTTTGTGAAAATTCCTATAGCAAAATTTCTCACTTCCAGTGTTGTTCTGATCAATAATTATGGCCCAAAGCTTTGGACTTGATCAGCTTAGCTCAAAATGTCATTAGTGGCTGGGAAATCTCACCACATTCATCCCCAAAACTGTTGTTGCAGAGAGAGATGATCTTCATAATCGCTGTTGAAAAACCATCTGAGTAGAAACACTCCTCCTGGCCGATTTCTCCAGGGCTGTGGTTCTCTGAGCATGACTTATCCCCAGTGTGCCTGGTTCAGTTTTACAGGAGGTGAATTTCATTCAGACTGCTCTGTAAATCAGTTTGGGCCATTTCCTGGCCTTGGAGTTACTGCTATGAAAGATGAGCCTGGTTTACATTGAAATTCTTTCAATGCACGTGTTAGCTGGTTGGAAGGATGGACTGAGAATGACAGCTTTATGTGCCAAATGAAATATAAACCCATTGCATTCTTTGAATTGCAACCGGTCCATTGCAACAGTGTTTGCACAAATACAGTGTCCATCACATGAGCAATGGGACTGGGGGAAATCCCATATTGTGAGCTCATTAACACTTTACTGTTTGTAACAGAAAGGAGGAGGGCCAGAGGAGAGATGGGATGGATGCATTCATCTGTTTTTAGAAAAAAAAATCTGGAAAATTTGCAATGAAATTTTCCTACTGTTTTTGACCAACTTTAGAGCCGATCAATTTTGCTGCTGTTGTAAATTTGGTCTCTGTAAAGTGGTTCACTACTGCAGGAGCACCTCCTTGTGGCCAGGCATGGTGTAGTGGCTGTCTCCCCATATGGTGTCCTCTGCTGACGATAGCTCTGTTGCTGTGGTGGTCTTTCTTCCTGCAACTTGGCCCTCGGGCCAGACCATGCTTTAGTCCACCCCTTTTGGGGTAACAGAGCCTCGAACCAAATATAGTCCAGTGACCTTACAGCAGGTCTTCTCTGGGCTCCGGGGTCCTTATGCCCCTTACCTCAGGGAGTTTCGCACCACCTTCCTTGGTGGCTGGTGTGGGACCCCCGGCCCTCCCTCTACTCTGGGTTGCAGCCCTGGGACCCATTGTTGGCAGCCAAGGTCTACTCCCTCCGGCTCCTTGCTGCCTCCCTGGACTGCTTCCTACCTTTTCTGTCCCCCAAAGAGTGACTGCAAGCTCTGTCCCTGCAGCGCCCTTCCGCTGCAAACGTCCTGGCTGTGTAATCCCCACCTAGCCCCTCCCCAGCTAGTCTTTATTATCAATGAAGCCTGGCTTTCTCATTCTCTCGCAGGTGTGGCCAGGCATGTTAACTGGCCGCCCAGGCCCACCTTAGTCTCTTCAGGGCCTGTCTGGGGTACGGAGCCCATTACAGGCTCAATTTTTCAAATGACAAAATTTTGAATTTCAAAAATAATGGGATTTTTGTTTAGGAAAAAAAGGCATGTGGGTTTTTTTATGGTCCCTATCAGGCATAGAACTCAGATTGCTTGAATCTGACTCACCTCCTCAACCTGTTAGCTAACACTGGACCATGCGTGAGCTCCTGTTTAATGGCTCACAGTTCAGATGCACTTAATGCCCCTCTAGCTTTCTCCTACCAGAGGCTGAGGGGCAGCTGAAGCGTGCCAGGTACATGGTGTCTTTGTATCTGTTACAGCCAGGTTGGGTGTTCAGAGTGCACCGGGCCATCTGAGCGGAAAAGGGGTTGTCTAAGACTCAGTGACTATTTACTGTGTTTCCACAGGCAGAACATTCAACAGCTTTCCCAGGGTAGCACCCACCCCGGAGAAAGCCCTGCCTGCTACCATTACCACCATGCAATTCATCTTCCACTGCAAAGCAGCAAGGACCCTCGGCTGGGTAACATGGCACCCCCATTGGACACCAACACCACCAAATCGTGCCATTGGGAGCATTGCGCTGCTCCGAGCCCTCCCTTTTGGGGAAAGCATGAGCCAAGGGGGACCAATGCAGCTGCTTGCAATAAGGTCCAGGTAAGAACCAGCAAAAGAACTTTCTCTTGGGAGAGAAAGGAAGCAATTCCTCTTTTGAAAAGCTCAAGCCTCCTGGTGCACAGGGCGAGAGGTCCCAGATTTCTGATTGTTTTCATCTATTTGCAAATCAGGAGCACTAAAGGCAGCCACCAGCCAAAGCTGGGGAATTGGAACCTGGCTTTTTATTTATTTATTTGGGAAATGCATATTTTTGATTCTAGCCTGTTCTAGCTAAGAAGAATGTCCCCTGCCTGCTGAACCTCATTATCATGGAAAAGCGTCTTCCCAAACAGCAGAAGTAGCTGGCATAACTATCTTCCCAGAACCTGATTGTGCTTATAATTCACTCTGGCTACCACCGTGGCAGTTTCTACTGAAGTCTGGTGTAGATCAGCAAAGAGAACTCTCTGCCTGTGTATTAATCCCCTTGATATTTACATCTGGTTGTATTTTCAGCTGGCCCATATTCTTAGAGTCAGTAGGATAATGTACAAAAAAAATAACCCTTTCACTGGTCTCTAGGTATCAGCCAATCTCTAACTAATGGGGCTAGGAAGAAGCTTCCTCCATGGGCAGGTTATTCCATCGCTGACCACTGGGAGTTTCTTGCACCCTCCTAGGTTCATAAAGTTTAAGGCTAGAAGGGACAATTAGACCATCTAGTCTGATCTGCTTGTCACAGGTCATTAAATTTCATGCAGTTACTCCTCCTTCTGAAACATCTCATTCTTGTCACCATCAGAAAACAGGATGCTGAGCTAGAAGGACCATTGCTCTGATCTGTCCTGGCAATTCATATGTTTCTATGGAGGCATAGCCTAAGATCTGGTTAAGCAAGTGGATTAATTTTTGCTGGAAATTAGTAAAAATATTTAACATTTCCTGTGAACATTTCCTGGGTTTTGGGAAAAGGCGCAAAAAAAGCGGGGGAGGGGATGGATTTTTCTTTTTTGGGAAAAATGGTAGGTTTTAGGAAGTGAAAATTTTCACCTGTAACTGTATAAAAAAGAAATTCAGTTTTTCATCGGAAACCACACTGAAACTGTCCAAATGTTTTTTGCCAAAATAATATTTCAACAGAAAAAAGTTGGTCAGCTGCACATAACATGCACTTGGAGATGTCCAAACTGGATGTCCAATTCCAATTAATTTTAATCAGAATTAATTAACTTCAAGGCTTACCAGATACTGTGGAGCAATTTTGCAAATGCCACCCAAATTGCACAATCAAGGAGTCCAGTTACTTCCCAAGACAAGAATATCAGTGTTTGTGTTTGTTGCATTCGGGCCATTGTAGCACCCCTACTGAGGAAGCAGGGAGCTGCCAGAGTGTCAGCCTGCCTGAACATGTTGCCTTACCAATGTGTTCCTGAGAGTTTACACAGGAGGGGGGGTCATGGACCCTGGGGTACATGAGTCTTTTTTTCTCCTTGTTGCAAGGGAACCCAGAGCTGGTATACATCTGGCAGAGCCTTCAGAGAGAGAGCCTAGAACAAAGGGCCAGTGTTACCAGTGCAGACTGCTTGGTACTGTTATGCTGGGATGTTGGGCCAAACCTCATTGAAGCTGGTGCATGTAACCACCACTGTTCATTTCAGGGCAAGCTTCTTGCAATGGGGTGTAGAGGCCCCACCCTGACAAGGAGAGGTTAATAGGACCCAGTTGGCCCCATCCTGCTACATCTGCAGCAGTTGTTAGGTGCAAAGAGGGGAGTTAAAAGGAGACAGCCCAGCTCCATTGGTGCCTGACCAGGAAGGAGAGCTCTGTCTCTCCATCCAGATGTGCTCTGCCATGATGGAGGGGCCGCCAAGCCAAATTTCAGTGATTGGCCTAACTTGCGACCTGGCACATGTAGCACCACTCATGTTTGCCCTGGTGGCCTCTTTGTTGAAGCACTGGGCCAAACCTAAGTAGTGCTGTGATCCCATATGACAGGTCACAACGCAACTTGGTTTGGGGGCCCTCGCAAACAGAGGTCCATGGGCAAACAGCCCTGTGTGCCCCCACCCACTTTGGGTGGCCCTCTACCTGCCAAGGGAACTCACCCTGTGTATGGTTGCAGGTGCCGCTGTCCCCCACTGCAAGAGGGGTCAGGTTACAGGCAGGGGTCTAAGGCAACTTGCTGGTGGGCTGAGCCTCCCAGTGGATAGAATGATCAGGACCAGGGAGACAGAACAAAGGACTGGTTGTTTGAAGAGCGGCTCTGAGGAGAAGGGCAGGGTCCTGCCAAAGACATACTAGATGCTCTATTTTGAGTTCATAGTTTTCTCTTATTTCTGGACTTTAATACCTTGGAAAGGCTGGGGTTTGCAGGTGCTAAGAGCTAAAGTGCCACTGCATTGGACCCTGTGGGAGATGGCAACTGGCCATCAGGGACCCTGCAGCAGAATAAGTAGTGTCACATTGGGCCACTAGGGGGTGCTACAGAGGTGAGCCCTGTCACACTGCTTTATGGAACCAAATATTGTAACAATAGAAGCCACCACTCAAAACACAGGCTCATGGCAAAGCATGAGTAGAACCTGAGTCATGTGGCTCAAGTGGTTTTCCTAGAGACTAATATAGTAAACACAGTTGTTGGGGCATTGATTGGTGAGTTGTGTGTCTGTGTGAGAGAGAGAGAGAGGGAAGCAGCAGGAATGCAGAAGGACATAGAGAAGGAGCAAAGAAACCCCAGATGCAGCCAGAGAAGCCCAGGTAGGTGATCCTAAGGAAAGAAGCTAAGAAACTTTTCGGCAGAGTGTTGGCTGAAAGAGGCTTGAGACTGTGAGCAAAGAAATGATCTCATGTTGTTTGAGTCTCCTGTGTTCAGGGAAACGGGACTTTTCACATTCTTTCTAAGTGATCCGGGTTGCATCAAAGAAATAACTGACTCCATCAATTTCTCCTAACAGAAACAACCTGCTAGACCCGGAAACTTGGCTAGCCGCTCAGGTCAAAAGGCATAGCAATATGTTTTCCTTTAGCGCAAGTGGCAGAGCCTGAGTTCAAATCATGCTGCTCCGCCAGGCAGGCAGGGTTGTTACCTGTGCATAACTGCATGCAGAATTTGCGTTTACAAATACCACGAGCGGTTGCAGGTGCGATTGTAAACGGCGCATGCAAATCAGATGCACAAATGCCCATGGAATTGGCTGAAAATGTAGAGCTTGGGGGCTAAATGTCAATGATTTGCAGTAATAGCATCCCTCTCGGTGCTGGTGATTTGTTTGTTTTCAAGGCAAAATGGATAGTGTCGATTTTTCTGCTCCCTTTCCAAAGAAGTTCCCAGTGGCCGGGTGAAGGAGAACTGCCTGGTCCCTGATGACGAGGGGTTAACCTCAGCACGGCATCACCTACCACTTCCATAGGTACTCAGGGTAAGAATTGCAACGTGGCTGTTTTGGAGACCGGAGGGGAGGAGGAGGGGTGTGTGGAGTCCACTCACAGAGATCATAGGCCTAGCTGGGACCCCAGGCCAGGGGCAGTTTTCCATCACTCCTTTTTGTTTGTTCCCTTGTATTGATTTCTGCTTAGCAACATTCTCGCGGTGGTGAAAAGCCCTTGCTGACTGCACTTGCACTGGGTTTCTACTGAGTTCTTTCACTAGTCTCACACGCTTCAAAGGGCCAGCGCCCCCATTGGTGTCAATCATCATAATGACACTGAAGTCAATGGAGTTGTGCCACCTAAGGAGCTGGCCCTTGCCTAAGTTGGGGACGTATACCCGACAATTACACCAAAAATAAATAAATAAATAAATAATCGCGTATGGAACTTTTTCCATAAGTGCGGGTTTGCATAAGTCGGGGTTTGCGTAACCCGGGGAGCGTCTCTATGGCTTTCTTATATCAGTGGATACAGATAAAGAATTGGCTCATGCCTCCGAATAAGCCTATACACAGGGAGAGTGTTCTTTAGCACCCAGCCATCTCCTTTACCAGCCCTTCATCATTACCCTTTACCTAGCTCCCTGGGGAGCTAGCCCCATAGATATCAACCCTCTGCTGGAGATACCATAAATAACAGGAGTTAGCAGCAAGCTACCGTATTATCTACATAGGCGGCAAGGTTGCTCTTCCCAGCACATGGGCTGTATACGGCATCTGTCCTGCAAAGCCCACTCTCAGCACAGGGCAAGCCAAAAATAAGTGTCCCAGTGATCCTCTTTTCTCACTCTTTGAGGAGAATGTGGCCGTTCATTTCAAGGTGACCCTGCTGAGCAGAGGAGCAGGCTTCACTTTTGATAGATTGCGAACCTTTGGCTCCTTCTTAGTTCTAGGGAGCTTAATTAGTGACACAATGAATGGAGCTTTAGCTGCATTCTAAACAAATAATTATTCAGCCATTGGCAGCAACTGCCCATGGTCAGGTGTTTCTGGGGCGGGGGGGATGACTGTGTGTGTGCTGATGAGACGGCCAATGGGATTAGCTCTGTGAGAGGTGATGTTGGATTTTTCATTAACCCAGCCTGGTTGGTTATGCCAGGTAAATCAGCTCAGATAAAGCAAGTACCAACCTGAACCTGTGAGCCTTAACCCGCTTATTCCAATCCACTCCCCACCTTCTCTCGAGCCCTGGGAAAGCACAGGGATTGCAGTATCCAGGTGAGATGGAAAGAAGCTGTATTCTGGCGCATTGCTGACACTATAGGCCAAAGTGCTGACTGCCTTCTCCGGGGGCCACACTCACACACAAAATAGGAGCATGGCATCTTGCATGAGAGGGCACTTGGAAAGGAAGAGCAAGGACCCACTTTTATCCCTTGGGTCCCTGGGAGGGGAAGGAACCCATTCCTACTCCCATAACACCACAGACAGATGTCATGGGGACAGGGAGAGGATAGATAGATAGGTATGGAACCCTTCTGCCAGGTATTTATGGCAGCAAAAAGAGGTGGGTAAAAAAATATTTAGGAGCTCCTTTTAGAAAGTAACACAGACAATAACTCCAGCCCACAGCCAAACTAACTTTTATTTCAGCTCTGGGAAGATACAATAACTCCCCCTGGACACCCTGAGCAGGCAGTTCTTCCCCACAAATGCTACATTTTGGAATCTAGATCAGGAGCCTTTTACTGAAGGGAAAAAGAACACTAACAAAAATAAATGTGCAAAACTCAGTATTTAGCTCCGTAAAAGCAAGAACCCCAAATTGACCGACTAGGAGTTATTCTTTACATTCCACCTCTGCAAAGCTACCCAGGCCAGTCAGTCTTGTGCTTCATGGTATCAAAGGCTTTATTGATGGATGACTTTATGATAGGCACTTTGCCTGCATCCATCCCCAGTAGAGACCGTCAGCCATTGAACCCAGACTGGACCATAAGATCAAGATGCCCTTGGAACTTCCTATTGCAACTGCCTCAGTGCCCTTCCCCCAAAACAGGAGGTTGTCAGACACTGGGGGACAATTAGTGAGGTTGTTAATTGAGCAGAGATGTCTCAAAGTTGTCTGAAGCCAACCTGGGGCTGTCCATCAGGTCAGACCATTCAAGCAAGTCCACCACCCTAGAACTTCACTCTGGAGGAGGTGCTGATAAATGCTAACCTGGGCCGGAGACTTTGTATTCTTGTCAAACCCCTCAATGATTAGTACTCCCAGATTAATAGATACTTCCCTACTTCAAAACAGATCAATACCCTCCACTCCCTTTTTTGGTCCCATTCCCTGATTGCTCAGACATTAGTAATCACTCCTGGAAATATATTGCACAGGGTGCAGTTTCCATATGGAAATGAGCTTCCCAAGGAGACAAGTGGCCGTTCAGATAATATCCCAGACTGGCTTGGCCGTGCATTTCTGGATGGATGAGATCTGCCCTGCTGGCTGCGGACCTGTATATTTCAGGGCTGTGAATAATTCATAACCCCACTCAGCTACCGGTGTAATTAGAAAAGTTTCTCTTTGGGACTAGCCCAGTTGTTGAATATCTGAATATGTTTTGGGTTTGTTTGTTTTTTTTAAAGTTTCGAGGCTTCTTAACTATTCATGAAAGCAGAGGGATTAATAACACTGGCCAGCACTAAGGGTGGCAGGTGCTATGCAAGCTCCGTATTTTCACTGCTACTTATTATTTACACCTTGACTCAACTCCTGGATTCAATCAGCACAATGACAGACTCTGTTCCTTTAAGTGGAATGATCCACACTTTTCATGTGTGACGAGCCTCGGGCAATGGAACTCCGTGGCACCTTTGAGACACTTGGGGCTGCCCATAGAGCCCACTTGGGGCTCTATGTGAGACCCTTGCAAGGTCGGTGCATCCCATAAGCTTGCTGCTTGCTCCGCCTGATCCCAGGAACAGTGAATTTTACACTCTGTGATGTATTGAGGACTGTGTTGGGAATTGCAAGCTATTACTTTGTCTGTATATGGGGGGCAGGTGGTTTCCTGGTCCTGATGGTAGGCCTGGGGGGGTTCTGAAGCAAAGCATGCAATCAGTGTCATGATAGACGGAACCACCTTAAAGCAAGGTGGGGTGAGTTGTGCCTCACCGCCCTAGGGAGCAGCCTGTTTTCTCTCCCTCTCTTTTGGGGTTCTTGTGTGTCCTTGTACTGAATCCTAAGAAATAATATTGCGTGCCATTGCAGACTTCCAGCAAGAGTATTTGTCTTGATCTAATTTGTCTGTGTGTATGCTGTGAACATAGCATTCTCCAGGCACCTGATGCACGTGTATCCAGCAGAGCAGAGCACATTCAGCAAAGGGACATGGTGGTACCAAATCCAAAGCCCCTCCAGAGGAGAGAAAGGAGCCCACGCTCAGGCTAGGAAGAGAAAGGGCTGGGGATATTTCCTGTGGTGTATTGCCTTCTGGTGGAGACTCAGTGTAACTGCAATGTGCGTGCCTGTGAACAGGGCTAATGAAAGTCATGAGGTTTCACAGCAGCTGAGAGTTCCATACGTGAGACTGAGTCTGTGCCTATTCCAGGGTGCCGGGGAGTTACTGTTTAACGAAAGCAGCTTTCGGAGACTTTAGACTCCATACTTCCTGGAGAACGTGTAACCCTTCCCTCCTTTCCAAGTGGCCAGAGGAGGGTGGGAGAGCAAGTGGGGATGGAGAAGTTGTGTTGTGATGTTGCATCAGGACATTGAGTGGCAATGATGAGATGCCCTCACACTCTGCTGCCATGAAAGGTTGATGTGGTGCAGTTATTTTGTGTCTCAGATGGCAAAGTGGCCCCCTGCCAAGAGACAGCATGGTCCAGTGGGGAGGGAACTGGACTCGGACTCAGAAGATATGGCCTGTATTCTCACCTTATCCACTGAGCTGCTGTGTGTGCTGGGCACATAACTTCACTTATCTGTGCCTCTAGTTCCCCTCCTGACCATTCTCCATCTTTTTGATTTAGCCTGTAAGCTCTTTGAGGCAGGAAGTGTTTGTACAGCACCTGGCACACTTGGAGTCCTTGGGCACAACTGCAATACAGATGATAACCTTGGCTGTGTGACACTATGGGGTTTCACCCAGGCCAGTAAGGGGTTGTGTCACTGCCTGCCCTGTAACCCGGGTGCCTCTGTGCTGTGCAGCGTTGGCTAGGAGCCCAGATACCAGCTGCCAGCTCACAGAACAATGGCCTCACCCTGGCTTCCACCAGCCTGGCTACTCCTGGCAGGGTGACCCCAACACCTCTTCCAATCCCAAGTGTCCCCTGCAGCATCCAGTGCCTGGTACTAGACGCTCACAGAGATAACACCACGTTCACTGCCTTCAAACAGCCAGTGCACCCACCAGCTTGTTAGCTCAGCCGGGGTTATTCACTCCACCTTAATACACGGCACGGAGATGGTTTGTAGTACAACTAAGAATACGGTTATTAACAAAACATCATTCTAGGTGATTTCAAGCAAGTGTGAAAGGGATACGAAAGGGTTACAAACAGAACAATAGTAATACACTTTCTCCTGTCTAAAGCTTAATATCAGCAAGCTGTGTCACTAACATTTGCCTAACATTGCTTCTTGCTCACAGCATGTTGCCAGCATTCTCCAGCTTCTTTAGCAGGAGGAATTGTCTTTCACAGGTACAAAACTTGGTTTGTTTATTGTCTCAGGTGATGAATCCCCCAAAGTCTTTCAGTCTTGTATCCCCCAAATGTATCTTCATCTTTGAAGTCGGGAAGCCCTACTGGGGGCTCAGCTTTCTGTGTCCCCCAAGGAGCCCATGCCAGGTTAATGTTGCAGCCTTTTGGGATTGCAATGCAAATGACCTTCCTGAAGTCTCAATGCAAAATGAATAGCTCATTGTCCCAATCTCTGGTCACACCTGCCTTGATTTGCAATTGAGCCAAAGAGGTATTTGCCTTTTTTCTCCTTTTCATGGAAAAAACCCCTTGTTTTTCTCCTTTGTATTTTTACAGACTCTAAACTGTAATATTGGAGAGTATCCATAATTTCACATACAGCGTGGTTACATTCATTTCACAGTGATATTAGTGGCCAGTGTGGTGGTAGTTTTCGAATGATATATTACAAGGCACCGTTTAAATAAATATCATGACAACAGTGTGCAAGGGGTACTGAGCGTGTCAGACCTGCTGAGTTACATACCAGGGAGACCTTTGCCATCTGGCATGGGGTGCCCCTCGGGTGCCAGGCTGTTATAGGCTCAGCACAGCTCCTGTATATTTATATAGCTGCTGTCAGTCAGAAGAACATCTGTTTGTTTCTAATTGGGATGTTTCCCAAGCACATGTGGGTAGCAAGGAGCCTCCGTATGTTTCTGATCTTAAGAGAGAACGTCTTTGGAATATAGGCTGTTGTCATGGGATAATGCATCTCCTGCTGACGCGCCAACGCAGAGGCAGTGCTGAGAGGTATTTTCCAAGCAGGAGACTCTCGTCCTCTGACAGAGCTTCTGTACTAATGATACTAAATGATTGATGCTTCAGATTTAATCATTTGCTTCGTTGGACAGTGCTGGCGTGTTAGTGACACATGCTGCAAACCTGCATGAGCCTGCTCCATCCTCATTGGCTAAGATGCACAACCAGTCTCTTATCTAAGCCAAACATCAGACCATCTAGAGAGCAATGGGACAGGGTTGCCTCTTCAGCACCCCCTTGTGGCCAGTCAGGGCATGATTTACCCAGCTGCAGGTCTCCGCTGGTAGGTTGCTGTCTCTGTGAGGTCCAAAGTAGCGGTGTTTTGGCTCTCTGGCCAAGGCATGCTTCAGTCCTACCCCTTCTGGACGTATAATCAGAAAAGCCATTCTAGGAGAGCCTACATGGTGTGTTCACCAGCACTAAAACCTTAAACTGATTGCTAACGATTCATAGGGAGTTTTTTATGTCTGGACCCATCCAGGTCTTTCATGTAAACAGCTCAATGCAAGGGCTCAAGTGTCCAATCTGAAAAGCCCTCATGTGGGAGGAATAGCCAAGAATTGCAGCCTTGTGGCCAAGCACAGTGTTGTGTCCTGCAGCATCCTGTGCATTCTTTCGAGCAAGTGTTTCCAAAAGGCGCCTGAATTCAGAAGGTCTGATTGACACAGGACAGACAGGCCATTCATCCCACTCTGGTGGGCACCTCCACTCCTCGAATTAAAGGAGTTGTGTTACATGAAGGTACCAAGTTGATCTAATTAATGCCTTCTCAAACACTATTCAAGGCAAAGCTACTGTACGTTATAGCACACACTAAACTGAAAGCCCAGTGGGGATCCGAGGCTATAATTTGTCCTACCAAAATGGAGTTAAAGGTGTTGAACTGTCTGTACTGGGGCTTGCCTGCACCTGGAGTTGTTCCTGATGAACTCCATGTGAGGACACTCTCATTCCAGAATAGAAGTGTCTTGTTCCTCTTTCTTTGAAAGTGGGTTAAGCTAAACAGGAACAAGGCTCTCTTACTCTGAAATAAGCATGTTCACACATGGAAGAACTCCATGTAGACAAGCCTGTGGTGTTAAATGGGGTTTTCAGTTGCTAATTGAGCCAATTCAGTGGACCAAAGCACTTTTGTCTAGACAAGGTCTTCACTGAGAAGAATGTGCTTTGCCCATGGGGTTAGCGACCTCGGTGTACAATGTGTACTGCATACATGGAGTTAGCTATCTCACTGTAAAATCCTCGTGGAGAGAAGGCATTGTAGTTTTTACCTTAATGTAGCTAGCCAAAGTCAACACGGGTAGACCTTGGCTAGCTACAGCGAGGTCAATGCAACCGTGCCTTGTCCGCACTAGCGTTTTACCTGGAAAAAGCTATCCCAGTGTAAAAACACACCTCTTTTTTGCAGTGAAGCTGAATGTGCCGAGACTCAGAGCCCAGATGTGACTGTGACTGGCCCTATATAAACACCCAAGACAGTGGCTCGATGGGTAGCAGGAGCTAGGAACTGCAGGTGAACAGATTGTATAAAACTCCAGCAGTGAGAGCGCGAGAGAGCCCTAGTACTTGGGGAGGCAGGCAGGAGATTGGTTATCAATTCAGATTGTGACCATAGTCACGGGCCCCGGTATGTATATAGAAGGCAAATGTGTATCTGTGAAAAGGCAGGGACTTAAAAAATCGTGTCTGTGCAGTTACTACCATAACGCAGCTGCCAAAGACAGAGCCCATTTCTCCGGCACCTCTTTGATTAGGAAAATTCTATAGTAGGAGCTGCTTAGAATGTAGGGGTGCCCTGTGCTGGGGGTAGTGGCCAGTTGGGGTGCCTGTACTAGGGGTGCTGGCAGGTTGGGGTGCCCTGCGCTAGGGCCCGTAGCTGGTCAGGGTGCCCTGGGCTGGGGGCAATAGGAGGTTGGGGTGCCTCGGGTTCAGGCCGGTGGCTGGGGGGGGGTGCCCCCAGACTGGGGCTCCCAGCAATGTGGAGGCTCCAGGCAGGCTGGGGAGGCTGTCATGGCTCAGACAGGCCCCCAGGGTTCTCAGAGTTACCCCAGAGGCTGCTGCAGCCCCTAGAACATACCAGGATCAGGAAGGTCCAAGGTGACTTAGAGCTGCCTCATCCCCTTTTCCCTAAGGGCTCTGAGTTCTGCGCAGTGCCCCCGAGTGACATAGCATGGGTTCTGCCCCCTGACCTTTACCTCTACGTCTGTCCCAAGGCTTACCACAGTCTCAGGTGCCTCACGATCTCTGCGGCTCTTCCCACTCAGCTCCCTGCCGCACTGCTGAGCTGCACAGACAGACTGACTCCTTGGCTTGAGGTGGATGCTGCCAGGTCCAAGGCAGTGAACAGCTCCTCTCAGCCCCCAAGGGGTGCCTCCATTTCCCTCTTTAACCCTTCAGTCCCTGACTCAGCTGTCGTCCATGTCAGGTGCAGTCACTCTCCTCACCCAGCTGGAGGCCTGGTTGCTGCATTGCCACAAGTTCAAACCGATGGAAGCCTGCTCGCTCCCCTGTCACCTCCCCTCTTCACCTTATCAGACAAGGGACACAGGGCTCTGAGGGGGGCTGTCGTTGTCCAAGAGTGACCCCCTCCAGCCAATTCAGACCAGCACAAGTGAGCTCCATATCCTCCCTTTGGATGGAGGATGCAGCAGAGTCTGGAGGGAGCTGGGCATGAATTGATGTAATGTCATAGGTGTATCACATCCTGATTTCTGAGCTGGACCTGAGGAGCAGTCCATCCCCAGACAATCCATCCCACATTTTGCACAGAGCCCAGTGCATGTTAGGCTAGCACTCGGTGGTGCTGTGTGGATGTCCATGCAGCACAGAACAGTCCAAGAGGGTGTGTGCACCTCACGCTCAGGGCTTTGAGGTGAGAAGGTCCCTGTGTCCCGAGGCATCATCAGCTTGCTCTTTCATGATGCTGGCCCTGATCCAGCAAAGCACTTGAGCACCTGTTTAACTTTAAGCACAGGAATAATCTGCTTGATTTCCATGGGGCTACACACAGGTTTAATGTTAAGCTAGCGTTTTGCTAGATCAGGGACAGGGTGTCCAGCCCATCTGGCAGGGGAGGGGTGTGTGTGTGTGTGTGTGTGTGTGTGTGTGTGTGTGTAATCCACAGAACCTCCCTCCACTAACACTTCAGATGTGTTTCCCAGTCCCTACACAGCAGCTGTGCTGGGTGGAGCATGCAGATTGTAATTATGCGGCTGTAGCGAAGCACCCAAAGATGCTCCTGAACTCTTGCTCTTGTCCCCGACCCAATTCATCATTTTGTCAGGGAAGAGGATTTGTATTTGTTCCGTGTATTATTTTGGCATCCAAATGAGTTAGCAGGCAAAAATGCTGAGAGGAAAATCTATAATCAATTTCCAAGGAGATCAGATGGAATGTGGAGAGCCCCAACGTGGACTCATTAACACTGCAGGGTGAATAGAGCCAGCTCTGAGTGGCAGCAAGCAGGGCCGGCTCCAGGCACCAGCCGAGCAAGCTGGTGCTTGGGGCGGCAGCTTGTAGGAGGCGGCATCCCGCCCAATCCTAGGGCGGCACGGCCGCTTTTTGTTTTGTTTTGTTTTGTTTTGTTTGTTTGTTTTTGTTGTTGTTCCACTCCTGCCGCCCTGTAGGGGGCAGCGGCGCAGAGGTCGGCAGCGCCTTGCAGCAAGCCCGCGTCCTTCCCTCCCTGCCGACCGGAGTGGTGGGGAGCCCTCCCGGCAGGGTGCACGGCGGGAGGGGCCGTGTGGCAGCGCCCCGCTGAAGCCCTGGCTGCTCCCCTTCTCTCTCTCCCCCCGCTCCCTCCCCCTCCCCCCGCTAGCCGGGGCACATCTGCAGGGCAGGGAGTCCCCCTGCCCCCTGGCTCCGGTCACGGCGCAGGTTTTTTTTTTTTGTTTTTTTTTTTTGTTTTTTTGCTTGGGGTGGCCAGAAACCCAGAGCCGGCCCTGGCAGCAAGCCCACACATGGCCTGGCAGTCGCTTTGTTTTGCTTGCTGGTATATGCCTCGTCTGCACACAGTTACTGGCACAACTATGTTGGGTTGGGGTATGGTTGTTTTTAACCAAAATAGTGATACTGGTACAACCCCTGGTGCAGATGCAGTGATAGTGGTGTCCTGTACTCTTATAGCTTGCTCCCCTTCCTTTACTGCTATTATCTATGGCTTGGTCTACGCTTAAAAGTTAGATCAACGTAGCTATGTTGGTCAAGGGTGCGAAAAAACACACCCCTGACTGATATAGCTATGCCGACCTAACCCCAGTAGATACAGCTGTGTTGACACAAGAATGCTTCCACAGATGTTGCTACCATCAGTTGGGGAGGCGGTGTTCCTATACCGATGGAGAAACCCCTTCTGTCAGCTTAGGCTGCGTCTACACTACAGGGTTATGCCGGCATAGCTATGGCGATGTAGCAATGCCTGTATAGACAACGTACCCCAAGCTAGTATAAGCACTTTTATACCATTATAACTATGTCCACACTAGCGGGGTTGGTATAGTGGTATAGTGAGAGCAGTACGACTTTTGTGGTCTAGAGAAGCTCATAGACTCATGGGAAATGCGTCCCTGCTCCGGAAAATCTTCTCCAGTTTCCACTGAGAAAAGGAGTGGTTCTCTTGTTGGGCCTCTCGGCCTCTCCCTCCCTAATGTAAGAGGCATTGTCCTTTGCTCATAGCAGTTGTGAGAAAATCAAATGGAGCCCGTGAGCACCTCAGATTTGTGTTGATAGCACTTTTCACTCAGGGATCTGTGACAGGCTGTTCACCCCACACTTGCCCTGAAGGGGTTAATGTAGGCTAAACAGGGGACCAATTAACCATACAGGCCACAGCTGTGTGTGAGGGGGATCAGGTGGGTGGAGAAACCAGTTCCGCTGGGTTTATAAAGACAGGAAGTCAGCAGCAGAGAGGGGAGCTGCAGGGAAGTAGGCTGCAGTCCCTCTCTCGGAGAAGGGAAGGGTGGTTGGGAGGTGCAGAGCCAACGTAGCCTACAGTTATTCCCTAGGAGGGAGGGAATTTGGGGGCTGGCAAACCCAGAGAAGGGGGGAGCCAGAAAGTTAGGAAAGGCTCAGGGAAAAAGCAGTAAGGTCCTCAATAGAACAGACCGTGGCTGCTGATCAGAGGGTCCCTGAGCTGGAACCTAGACTAGAGGGTAGGCCTGGATTCCCCTGCCAGCCACTGGGGAAGTGGCACTGGCAGGCAGTGAATGGGAACTGCCTGAGCCTGTTTGTAAGAAGAGACTTTCCTATCCCAGAAGGGGAGGACACACATGACTTGGCTGGAGCATCTTACTTTGCTGAGGGCCAGGAAGAGAAGACAGGGCGTGCAGCGAGAGGCGGAAAGGAGGTGATGAACGTAGTTGAATCAGTTAATCCCCAGAGCGACCAGGAGGAGGTGCACTTGCAGTGAGTAGCAGTCCCCGGGACAGGCTCTCCAAGTACTTTACAACATTCATTCATCCTCTCAACACCCCCAGGAAGGAGATATTGTTGTTCCCACTTTACAACTAGGGAACTGAGTCACACTGAGCATCCTTTAGTTTTGCACGCCCAACTTGAGGAACTGGGGGCCAAATTGCCAAAGGGGTTGGGTGCCTGCAGACACAGATAGGCACCTAGTGACATTTTTAATGAGGCTCTTTGGAAAATCCTGCTAGTTACTTAAGCCTTGGCTACACTTGCGAGTTACAGCGCAATAAAGGAGCCCCGGGCGCCCTAGCTCACTCCCCGTCCACACTGGCAAGGCACGTAGAGCGCTCTGACTCCGCGGCTACAGCGCTGCTGGTGTTCCACCTCGGCGAGTGGAATAACGTTTGTTGTGCCCCCACTGGAGCACTGCGGCGCCAGTCTGAACGCGGTGTTGCATTACTGCGCTGTGATCAGCCTCCGGAAACATCCCATAATCCCCTTAAATCAAGTGGCCACTCTTGTCATTGTTGTGAAATCGGCTGCAGGAATGCGGAAATGCCCTTTCAAAGCTCTGTTTTGGAGAAGCCGGCTGCTTATCAGCTCTGAGAAAAAGCAAACATTTACCGTTTGCTTTGAGTGAGAGAGAGAGAGAGAGAGAGAGGTGGGGGGGGGAGGGAGAGGGGGTCTGAACTTACAGGACACCATGCTGCCACACGCTCAGCACCCCAAAAGCCTACTCTCTCTCTCCCCCCACATACACACAACACACTCCCTGTCACACTCCACCCCACCCCAGCCCTTTGAAAAGCACGTTGCAGTCACTTGCATGCTGGGATAGCTGCCCATAATGCACCACTCCCGATGCCGCTGCAAATGTGGTCACGCCAGTGCGCTTGAAGCTGTCAGTGTGGACAGACTGCAGCACTTTCCCTACTGTGCTCTACGAAGGCGGGTTTAACTCACAGTGCTCTACATCTGCAAGGGTAGCCATGCCCTAAATTGCATGTTTAGATGCTCAAATGCCTTTGAAAATATTCTGGGACTGATTTTTCAGATGTGCTGAGAACATCTGGGATCCTGGCTCTGAGCCTCTGAGGTTGGAGACACAAAAAATGGAGCCGCCCCAAATTAGTGGAACTTTTTAAAATGTTTAAATGACTTGTCCATATCCCAGGGCGAGTCAATATGAGAGATGGGAGAAGATCTTAGAAAACTCAGCTGTCAGACTGATCTAACCTCCAGACCACACTTTCCTATTGGCCTTGGTAAGGTCTGAACATGCTGCTAACCTCGCCAAGTATCTTTGATAAATATCCTGTAGTTATAGTCGTGACAGGTAATAAATAAGAATCTTCACCCCAAACCTGATGTGATGTTCTGTACCTCGGGGGAACACCCAGCCACTCCCGTGTTCATCCTTATAATATGATTGTGTGGTATCCAATGCGAAGTTTGTCATGTCGATTGTCTTCGGAAGGCTCATGATGTACTGAGCATTGTTGTTATAGTAATCGTTATACTAATGTTATAGGTTGTAATTTCATGTACATAGTTATGAGGCTGAAAATGTGTCCTCATGGCTTAAAGCAAGCCCAGGCAAAAACTCTCCAGAAGTAGAGGGGCAGTTCATACCTCATCAGGACATGTATGGAATAAACCCAGTCCAGCCTCACAGGAACAAAGGACACTGGCCTAGGCAACAACAAAGGATCTGTTGGACTCTTGAGTGAGTCACCCCCCCTTCCTTTGGTCAGTTTGGGACTACGATGAGGTAATGCTCACCTGACTGAAGGGTGGGGGGCAAAGCCAAGAGGGAAGAAAGAACATGATAAAAGGGAGAGACATTTTGCCATGCTCTTTCTCTCTCTTTCACCTCCATCTACAGACATCACCACCAAGCAACTGAAGCACTGATCAAAGGGGAGAGCCTGGCTGACGGGCAACCAGGCAGCCTGTGGTGAGAAGCATCTAAGTTTGTAAGGGCACTGAAAGTGTTAAAATCTAAGCATAACAAGTTGGATTTGGTCAAATGAAATAAAAGCAAAACGCATTCCAAGCTGATATTAAGTGATTATAAGTCAATCTTTGTAGTTAATAAAATTGTTTGTTTATTCTACCTGAAGCAGTAGGTTTGGTTTGAAGCAATCAGAGACGCCCCTTGGGATAACAAGCCCGGTACATATCAATTTCTTTGTTAAATTGACAAACTCATATAAGCTTGCAGTGTCCAGCGGGCATAACTGGACACTGCAAGACAGAGGTTCCTAGGGTTGTGTCTGGGACTGGAGATACTGGCTAGTGTCATTCAGATGCAAGTAGCTGGGAGCAGCTTACATGCCAGCGGCTGTGTGTGAACAGCCCAGGAGTGGGGGTTCTCACAGCAGAGCAGGGTAAGGCTGTCTCCCAGAGTCAAGGATTGGCGTGACCTAGCAGATCACCGGTCCAGATACCACACTGGGAAAGCACATGATATTTCTGGCCTGAGATCCGGAGATTTGGATACATTTGGAGCCTTATCCAACCTGAGCCATGGAGGGCATCTGCCAACAATAATAATTATAGCATGTGTCTGCACTTTAGCAGGGAATTAGTCTCAGCTGCAGTGCTGTATTTAGCTATATAAGTATTAGCCTTTTATTTGCTGTGTACTGCAGCTTCATGCTGTCTCTAGAGATAGGCCGCCATTTTGTGTTCATTTCAGCATGGGCTGTCACAGAAGAGACCTTCAGACACTGTACTCTCTCTGGGAGATGTCACTTTTCTTCGTTATGGTTGCCTATAACTAGCATATTTTTCCAGCCAAAAATTTAATGAGAAACCTTCCAAAGGGAATTTTTCCAATCAGGAAATCCAGTTTTCACACGGGAAAGAAATTTCAAAAGTGTCAGGTATTCCACACTTCTTCTTTTTTTTAGTTTCCCAGCGTTTTCTAGCTGGCGAACAATAGCAAGCATGATGGCAAAGCCACTTTTCATTTTTAAAAGTAACTCTTTCACTAGTAAGTGTTGAAAGTTTTCACAAGTGTTAACAGTAGAAAGTGAGAGTGTGACTTTCTCCACTTGACTACTGTTTTTCAACTGAGAAAAGCTGAAAAACAATCAGTGGCAACAAGTGGGTTTTTTCTGCTCTTTCCGTCTCTTTTCCCACTCTTGCCAGTAGGATGCCAGTCAGAAGGTGGTGAAAACCCCTGCTGTTCAAAGCAAGAAAAGTATGAAAAATCAGGGGGAAATTATTTTTTCCTAATAAAAAAAAATGGAAAATTAATTTTCCACAACAATAAAATAGTTTTTGACTAACCCTTTTTTTTTGAAATTTTTTGCCCAGCCCTACCACTGTTCCTTGAGCCATTCATGTACTGCTTAGCTTGTGATATCTCCTGAGGAAGATCACAGCTGAAGGTGGAATGGCTCTGCCAGATCTCTTTCCCCATCTAGGTTGCTAAGGGACCTGAAGCTTCCAGTGGAGTGGAAGTTATTTGTGTGTCCTTAGTCCTTCCCCAAGAGAGAAGGTGCTTCATGGATGCCCCTTGGGAACATAGGTAGTTTCCTCAGGATACTTCCTCCCTCCCTAAGGAATAGCAGAAATGGGACAACCCACACCTGCTGTTGGTCTTTTCAGTTGGGATGGGAGCCTTTAAAAGGGGGCTGGATTACTGCCCTTGAAGTCTAGACCTCTAATGATTATTCCTGGCAACTGAGTGTTACGGAAAGTGCTGATTAGAGGAGCAATCAAGAGATGACTAACTGCTGGGACCAGCAGCACCACAAATTATGTTAATGATCCTGTTGAGCTCCCTTGCTGTCACACCGAATACTGGGGTCCCGGTGGCGGATGGAGCCCTGCTGGCTTTGGGGTAGTACCGCCAGGAAACACCACTAGCAGGGACAGGAAATGTAAAGCAGAACAAACAGGTCGGTGATGCTCTCCAGAGACTCCAGCCCTCAGGCCTAATCTGGTCTTGTTCAGCTCAAAGGTTCTATTTTATCTACTGATATGTCCCCTTTCACTGCATGGGTCAACCTGGTCAGGGTCTAGTGACCATGTGCCACGTGGGGGATCAGAGTCTGAGACTGAAATAGCTCAGCACTGGGCTGGCTTGGGCTGTGACACTGCAGACTCAGAGACCATTTGCTGTACTCTTCAGTGACCCCTCTGCCTGGCTGAAGTGTCCTTGGTCAGAGCAAGAAACCCAGCATGGAACCACAGAGAATGGAGAGGTCTACAGGGGACAGCCCAGCAGACACCTGGGGAATGTGTAACACACATGTCCTGCTCTAGTAGCTAGTCCACATGGAGGTTAACAACCTGCTACCGCTGCCAGCTCACAGGATTGCTCTTTTAGCACAACTAGCGGAGGTCTTTGCTTTGGAGTGGAAGGCCCAGGGCTCAAATTCCACTGGATTCTCATAGCGGGGGGACCATTGTTACATTTCTTACATAGTGTTCTTGGAATCATGCAAATGAGGGTAAAATATTACTTTAATTGCATTTTATTATGGCCTTTAGAAATATATATTCAGTATAAAGTAAGTCCTAAACTGCCACAACCCACGCAATCATAAATAGGGGGAAATTGGGTGGTGTGGGTTAACTTCCCTGATAACAGTGCCTTGCCAATGGCAACTGAGGTCCCGCAAATATAATGCATGCAATAATTCATGTGCAAATGGGGCCAAACCTTTAAAATCACATTTAAAAGTGATCAATCATCCAGACATCACCTTATAATTAGAGTTCTTAGCAGATATCTAAGCTAACATTCAAGGGGACAATAGCTTTCTTTAGAGGCAGGGCCGGCTCCAGGCACCAGCTTAACAAGCAGGTGCCTGGGGCGGCCAAGGGAGAGGGGCGGCACCTGCGGCAATTCGGGGGCGGCAGGTCCCTCACTCCCTCTAGGAGCAAAGGACCTGCCGCTGAACTGCCGCCGCCGATCGCGGCTTTTTTTTTTTTTTTTTTTTTTGCTTGGGGCGGCAGAAATGCTGGAGCCGGCCCTGTTTAGAGGAGCTGTAACTGATGGACAATCAACATAGGCTGAGTGCATGGAAATAAATAGCCTCTCAAACATGGTGGTTTGCTGGTCATTGTTTTCAGCCTCAATCACTGGGAAAATGCAGGGTCAAATATTCCTGATACAGTGGGCCAGAGCCAGAGGTGGTGACTAAAGTGCAGTAGGCATTGTGGCCCAGCAGATTGCACACTGAACTAGGAGACCTGGGGTCTATCCCCTGCTCTGCCACCTACCTGCTGGGTGACCTTGGGCAAGTCACCACGCTACTCTGTGCCTCAGTTTCCCCAGCTGGAAAATGAGGATAATGATACTGGCTGCCTTTGGAGAGCTAGGGATGAAAAATGCTATATAAAAGTATTAGGCTTGTTATTATCTGAATCCCTTACACTTAATTATAACTACTCAGCCACGTGTTAGGGAGTCTAAGTCCGAGTACCATAGGCCTCGCTCTGTTGGGCTTTCCCCACTGCTGTAATCCTGGTTCAGCACCAGTGGGAGAGCCCTAGTAAGGACAAAGGGCCAGAAGCCACCAGCATTTTAACTTCCATGTCCTTCAGACAAGCTTTGAGCAGGATTAGACCACCCGGTGCTCAGTGCATGAGCAGCCCATCTCCACCCACTGCTGTGCTGTCAGTGGATCCAAACCTGCGGTAGCAACAGCAAGGAATTTTCCATGAACAAACCTAATATGGGCAAAGCAGAGGAGCCAGAAGCAGGAATAAGTTACAGCCAGGACAGTGCCACTTTAACTTGCATTTTCCTACACCCTCCTGCTAGTTGGTTCTCTTGCTGTGTTCTCCTCTGATCCATCAGCATGTATGTCACACTGGCACAGGTACACTCACTGGTTACATTCCTAGCTGAAACGTACAGTGTAAATGAGTGCGTGTGTGGGGCGGGGGGCAAATGCACATTGGTAAATTGGTGTGAGTCAACTCCACAGGGAATCTGTTGCAGGGTGACTGGCTGTCAGGGCCGGCTCTAGGCACCAGCAAACCAAGCACATGCTTGGGGCGGCACATTTTCAGGGGTGGCATTCCAGCCATCTGTTTGTTTGTTTTTTTTGCTTCGGGCAGCAAAAGCCTAGAGCTGGCACTGGCAGCAGCAGCGCGGGGGGCGCCCTGGGGCCGCCACGGTTCGCGCTGTGGGGGAGCAGCGCCCGCACCTTGTGGCTGGGCCGGCCAGGCCCTGAGCGGGGGACACTCAGGCTGGAGGCCGCCCCGCGGGGCACACGGAGCCACCTGCAGAAGCCGCAGGGCGGCCACCCCCCAGCACCGCAGCCGGGGCTGGGCGAAGTGGCCCGAGCCGCCCAGGGACTGCGGCAGGGTGGCCAGAAGCAGCAGCAGCAGCGGGGCCATAGAGGGCAGGGCGCTGCTGGGCGGGGCCTGCGTCCCGCTCTCCGGGGCTCCGCTCCCTCTGGGGCTACCCTGCCCCAGCTCCTCAGCCCCCTGCCGGGGCAGTCCCCCGGCTCTGCCCTCCCGGATCCTGGCCGGTCCTGGAGGCGGGAGCCCTGGCTGGAGGAACCCTGGGCTGAGGCGTGGCCTGGGAGCCCCGCTGCTTACCCTGACCCTGCCAGTGCCGGACTGGCTGGAGGCGAGGGGGGAGTGGGCGGAGTCAGCCCTGGTGGGGGGAGCCCAGGGCTGGGGCAGCAGGGGGTGCGGGTGGGGGGGGGAGAGGGAGAGCCCAGGGCTGGGGCGGCAGGGGGTGCGGGTGGGGGAGGATACTGGTGGGGGGGGTAAGAGCCCAGGGCTGGGGTGGGGGGCAGTCAAAATTTTTTTTGCTTGGGGCGGCAAAAAACCTAGAGCCGGCCCTGCTGGCTGTGACTAATCAGCTCCCTCCCCAGGCTGATGCTATGAGGCCAGGGATCAGGTGATAGCTTGAAGATCACCTGAGCCTCATAAAAGCCAGTGAAGAGGTCGATTGAGCTGAGAGATGCAGGCAGTAGTCAGATTTCTGCAGAGCCCCGGGGGGTGGGGGAGAGCGCGCACGCCTACTTCATATGACTCCCAGGTATTCAGCCTGTGCAGCGTGGTCCTACAGGGAGCAGGCTTGGAAAGAGAAGGGATGAGAGAGGCTCACCAGGACTCCCAGCTGGGAGTATCATCCTATAGGGAGTTGATATGCCCCTGCAGAAGACCCTGGGCCAGGGGAAAGGACCGATGGGTGTGTTGCGCTTTTGTTAAATAGTTTTATTTGAAAGCGATAAAGCTGAAGCTGCGAAGAAAAGGGACTGGAATCCTTGGGCTGGAGAGCCTCCTCTGGTGCATGGGCTGATGAGTGAGGCTGCTGGTTTGCAGAGTGCCGACTGGTGCTCCATGTGCATTGAGGACGCTGGATGAAAGTGTAAATTACATTAGTGTAGCCTTCATAGATTTTTTTCAGGCCAGAAGGAACCATTGTGCCCATCTAGCCTAACTCCCTTGTATGATGTAAGTGATAGAATTTCACCAGGGTTTCCTGCAGCAAGACCTATATCTGAACTACAGAGTATGTGTCAGACATCCAACCTTGACAGAAAGATGGAGACTCCACGGTGCCCCTAGGTACGTTGTTCCAATGGTTAATGACCCGCACTGCTAAAAACTTGCATCTTCTTTCCAATAGGAATTTGCCTCACTTCAACTTCCATTGGATCTTGTTTTGGCTAGACTTGGACTCTCCTCTGGAGTTAGCTCTGTATGTTCACTTCCTTTACCCAGCTCCTGAACAGCCTACCAGGAAACCACATGGCTGGCTCGCATTGGTGCCACAGTCATTAAGGGTACGTCTACACTGGAGCTAGAGGTATAATCTCCAGTGTGGGTGGATGTACCTATACTAGCTTTGATCGAGCTAGTGCCTAAAAATAGCAGTGTAGCAATATTAGCTAGTTGCGCCGAGTACAATCTTGTGTGAAACCCTAGATCAGTAGTCAGGACGGCTAGCCCATGCAGCCACAGCTAGACTGGTATTTTTACTGAGACAGCATCTGGGATTTCCTAATACAGCAGCTCTCCCACCCAGACAGTGACTCAGCCTGACTGTGTCTAACCTTTCTACCAAACCCATGTCAAAAAGATGGGCAGTTGCCCTGGATTTGAGGTGGGGGGGAGGGGGTTTGCCCCAGAAAGTGATCAAGCTAATTGCAACCATATTAAGTGCATTCAGCCACCATGAATTAATAAAATAGAACACCACATAGTATAGGGTTAATTTGAAAGCATGCTTTTAGAGGCAAGGTCAAAACTAGCAGGCAATTTCTGCTAATCAGAATGGGAGGAGGGGAAAGAAAAGGCAACAATTGAGACTAAAAACCTTGGTGGACGAAAACCTTGAATTTGGGCACCTTTGATATAGAAGTATTATTATAATTAAGATTGTTAGGAATGTTTGTTAAGTAGTTTATTGAAAGTTAGGAAAAGTGATGATTTGGTAAGTGTCATTATTACCTATGTGTTTTGTCGAAGTTAGTTATAAAAGACTAGCTAATACAGTGTATTTTGGAGCAGTCCCCTGAAGCCATCTTAAGAGACGTTTTTCCTGACACCTTTTCTCCCCAGGAGGTAAGCAATTGGCCACTGCGGACCTCCTTTTAAGTACTCACTACCATCTCAGAATTTAGGCAAATATCTGGGATGTTCTAAACCCGTTGCTTATGTCTGTGTGTGCTTAAAACTAATAAACTGCAGTTTTAGATAGAGCACGCTTACTTGCATTAATCTTTTATCAGACGAAATTGCTGTGTTACCATTGATTTATTCCTGACACCGCCTGGAGTGAAACAGTTAAGTTATCCCTGCTGTGGGTTCTGAAAACCCTAGGTAACAGGGCCAGAGGGACACAGACAAATTATTTCCCCTGGGAGCTGTCTCTGTAGGTCTGTGGGGCATTTTTCCTTCCCTTACATTGCACAGTTTAGCAATTCATCAAGACTTGGCAGGTGGCCTCCTGGATGTGATCTGGAAGATACAGATAGAGTCAGCCAGAGACTGCATGAGCTAGGACACTGTGCCTTTAAACTCTGCCCTGTGGGACAAAGTCATTGCATTGTAACTATCACGTTGGCCAGCTCTGCACAAACCCCGGTGCATTATCTTCACTAATGCTCCTGCCACTTCTGCCGCCAGTCGAGCTGCCTCTCGGCTGCAGCAATAGTGGGAGATTTTAATGAAAAGCTCCCTGCAGTCAAAGCTTAGAAGGGATTCATTACTTGCAGTTCCTGGCTATTTGTCTGTGGCTGAGACCTCTGAGCTGCCATCAATGACTCTGCTATGCACAGTTCTCAAGGCAGAGGGGGGATCACCAGCAGCTGTTATAAAGCACCAAAGCTCTGATTTGTGGCTTTGATTCAGCAAGATACTTAAGTACCTGCCTAGTTTTAAGCACATAGGTGAGCCTATTGAAGTCAGTGGAGCTACTCACATCCTTAAAGCTGGGAAGGTGCTGGAGTACCTTGCTGAATCTGGGTCTAAACTAGTAGATGCATCACTTTCATGGGCTTCTTTTCAGCATCTTTCAGACGAGCTCATTTCCTTTAAGGATGTCTCCTATTCAATAATGCTCTGCCTAGACCTGCAGTGCTACATGTTGCACAGGAGGGGGAGCCATTACTCCTCTCAGCTCCTAAATTCCGCCACCCAGAATGCTATTCTAGAGCAGAGATTCTCAAACTGGAGGGTGCAGCAAACTGGGGGTATGCTCCCCTAAGGGTATCTGGAATGTATTCTGGGGGGGATGTAAGAACCTGCTCTGTCTTCAGAGCTGGGTGGCTGGAGAGTGGCAGCTGCTGGATGGGTGCCCAGCTCTGAGGGCAGCACCGCTGCCAGCAGCAGCAGAGACATAAAGGTGGTAATGCCATACCATGCCACCGGTATTTCTGCAGTGCTGCTGCTGGCGGCGGCATTGCCTTCAAAGCTGGGCGCCCAGCCAGCAGCAGCCGATCTCTGCTCTGCCTTCAGAGCTGGGTGGCAGTATATGTACTTGTGTGGTGAGAGCAGGGAAGGGGGCGTTAACGACTACAGGTGCAAAGATGGGAGGGACGCGATCAAACAAGTTTGAGAACCACTCTAGAATCTAGAGGGATGTGGCCTCACAGCATATTAAAGCATGAACAAACTCTGCCCCTAGTGATGACACACTGCTCTGCACCCCACCTTACATTCACCCTAAATAAGACCCCAAATCAGCCTGGATGTGGTAACCACTGAATTTTAGGGAAGCTCAAATCAGGATTCCGAGTTCGACATGGTGCTGGGGCACACCCCTGACTTACCGTGGTGGCCCTGAATTCCACAGGGGCAGACCAATTGGGACCTGACGTTACATTGGGAGCTAACCCCTTCTGAGTCACATCTGGATCTCAGGGTTGTCAGCATCAAAGCATTTTCCTTCCCCTCCAGATCCTTCAGCACCCCTGCCCCATGGACAGATTTCCAACAAGGCTCCTTGGCGTTGGCACCAGCTCAGTTGTACCGCAGGAGCAGAGCTCACACAAACTGTTGCATTTCCAAGACTTTCCATTCTGGGATACTAATTCTCTGTCTGTTTACGCTCCTCTGTCTCAGGCTGTGGCATCTGGGCGTGCCAAAGGGTCAGTGCTATGACCTCTCATTAGAGAGGCTTGTAGAAGCAACTGAGCTTTGCACTGTGGAACATCAGGCTGGCTGTGGCAGGTGCAGCTGGGAGTGAATGTCATAAGGAAAAGCATGAAACCTGAAGTTGAGCATGAAGTGTGAAGTTTAGTGTGGGCAAAGGGCCAGATTCCGTCATTTTTTTTACCCATGCTTTCCCATTCAAACCACAGGAGATGCTTATTTGCTGACACAGGCTCTAAAAATCAGGGATTTCATGTAAATTAATTCTCCTGGAGAGCAAAAGCCCTTCCTGATCTCTCTCCCTTTGTGCCTTCTAGCATGAATGGCACGGCGCGTTCTCAGAGAGGGTGCCATTCTGTGGCGTTCTGGTTACACTCAACAGGGGGCTGGTGGGATCGCCAGTGGTGCAAATAGATTGTAACTCTTACTGGTACGGTACCGACCCCCAGATCTTGCCCCCCCCTCACAAAAAATGTTCCATGACTAGAACCCTGCCCGGATGCAAATTTATACCCGTGGATGCAGATATCCGCGGATAGAAATCGGTATCTGCTGAATCGCAGGGCTCTCCCGGGAACTGCAGCAGCGAAAGGCGCAGAACGTGGGGCTCCCACTCCCAGGAGCCACTGCCCCATGCCAGCAGCTCCTCCGGCACAGCTGTACTGACCCCTAACCCTGTCCTCAGACAGGAGATGCAGCTGCGTGGAAGAGCTGGGAGCAGTACAGCCACGTCGGAGGAGCTGCCGGCATGGGGCGCTGGCTCCTGGAAGCAGCGGCCCCACGTTCTGCTCCTTCCGCTGCTGCGGTTCCCGGGAGAGCCCTGCGGTTCAGTGGATACCAATTTCTATCTGCAGGTATCCGTGGGTATAAATTTGTATCCACGCAGGGCTCTACAATTCATTCTCAAAAATGTCTTTCCTGTATGGCATACCGGCAATAAATATCATAATGTTACGGCGTACCTGACCGTACCAGCTTACTTGCACCACTGGGGATTGCCCAGAACTGATCATGGTGTTGCTGTTTATGATGCAAGCGCAGGCAGTGAGCAGCTGGGAGCTAAAGGTTAATGAAGGAGTAATAATGACACAAGTTGACTGATCATTGAATGCTCTCTGCATGGAGTTATTCTGAAGCTGAAGTCACATTTCGAAGTATCCCTAGGGAGAGGGAAGGGATCTCATGAATAGCAATTGCTGGGACTCCATTAAAGTGACACAGTGCTTGTCACTTATTTCACGTCTTCCTTTGCCCCCCACTTTTTAGCATACCCTCTGCAAATGGCTCTGGGGTTTTCTCTCCACTGACAGCCATGACCTTCCTGATTTCTGCACCGCTGGAGAAGTGTTTCATTTTGCTGTGGTTAGAGCTGCCCCCAAATCAACATGTCTCCTTTTCGGGTGGCTTCTCTTTCTGTGGCTCAGATCTGCATGGTTCTGGGGACACCAAGTGGGGTTGGGGGTGAGGTGTGTGTCAGAGGCAGGAGGGTTGGGCAGTAGATGGGACTGAAGCAGGATCTTCTCCAAATTAAATGGTCTTAAATTCTCTGTGGGTGTGGTGGTGGGGTGGGGGCATTTGACAGTCAGAGTCCAGACACCGTAGAGGGAGAACGGGGGGTCTGAGTCCCAAAGAATAAGCAATTGAACTGACTGAATGTAGACAATATTGCTGCACTGTAAAAGTGTATGGAGTAAGGTCTTTGAAGAAAGCTGGGGACACACTGGTGATTAATGTCACTGGGAAATGTCTGTATTAACACTGCGGAATTATGGATGCTCTCTGATTCTATGCTTGGCATGGGAGAACAGGAAGGGTCTGAGCAGTTGGGGTTCATCCTGACTCTTGGGGCAGAGACAATGAACTTGGGGTAATATAACAGGACCAGAGAGACATTTGTTATCCATCACTGTGGGACCTAGGGTACGGTACCCTGCCAGCCTGTGAAAGTCAGACCCCTCGTTTGCAGGGCTAGGGATACTGCTAACTTGATGTAAGGCAGGCAATCTCTGCCTTAACATGCTAAAATGACGTGTGAGTCTCTAGAAAGCACTTTGTTTTGGCTGTAACCGTACCTGCCTCCTGTTTGTGCTTAGTATCGCTTGCTCTGTTCTTCATTGATAAACTTTCTTAGTTTTACTATAAGCCGTCTCTGTGCTGCGTGTTAAGGTGGAGGGTGAGTCTCCAGCTAGCCAAACAGGCTGGCATGTGCTGTCTCTTTGGAGGCAGCAAACTTAATAACTCCTGTGAGTGTCCAGTGAGAGGGGTTGCGCGCTGCAGGGAGAGGTCTCTGGGGAAGTCAGGAATTGGAGGTCACTGATTGTGACCAGCCGGGCAAGGTTTGGACAGGCAGAGTCCTGACAAGTTTGCTGCCATGGCAGACAAGCTGGCATGCCAGGGAGCTCACACGTAGCTTAGCAGCAGCACCGCTCTCACTTGCTGAGGCTGAGCGGAATAACACAATTCTGGGTATCCCAAGCAAGACATCACAGTTCCATAGTGGACTGCAGGATTTATGCACAGTTTGCTGGCTGACTGAGGTTCACGCTTTAAGCACTGGTAAACTAGATCTATATTCTGGAGATTTCCATTACTTGCATCTGAAGAAGTGAGGTTCTTACCCACGAAAGCTTATGCTCCCAATACTTCTGTTAGTCTTAAAGGTGCCACAGGACTCTCTGTTGCTTTTTACAGATTCAGACTAACACGGCTACCCCTCTGATACTAGATCTATAAGTGACTCAAAGTGAGGAGGCTGGGGACAGTTAGCAAAGGTTACAGTTGGTTATTTTCTGTTTGTTTATTTTGGGTAAAGGAAATAGAACAAAGGAAAGCGTAAAGATGAGTGAGCAGCAGAAAAGGCAGGATGAGCAAAGAAGCAGATGCTGAGCTCACCAGGAAGCAGTTGGAAGAGCTGTGTGCACAGGGAGGTCTGTCAGCTGCTGATCAAAAGCAATCAGAGCTAGTGGCTGTGGTGCACTCCTATCCAGGAGGCAGGATGGGGCACCTCCTTCAAACCAGGGGCCATAGAATAATGTAAGGGGAGAAGATAATTTATAAATACAAAATAATGCACATTGGAAAACATAAAATGTTGGGGTCTAAATTAGCTGTTACCACCTGTACAGGAGTTGGCCGGAGCTCGACCTGCTACGGGGTGGCAGGGAGCCACACCGACTCACTACCTGCTGGAGCTTGAGTACTTTGTCTGGCTGTCGGGTCTTGCCCGGCAGCCCTTGCAGTCCTGAAAGATACAGGAAGCCCAACCCCGGCTCAGGGCGGGCACCAGCGTTAGGTCAGAGCTCAGACCCTTAGTCAGGGTTGAGCAACAGTAAACAAAGTATTTAGCCCAGGCCCTAGGTCAGGGCGGGCCACCAACGCTGAGGCAGAGCTCAGGCCCTCAGGTAGGGCTGAGCCACAGTAAATAAAGTATTTAAGCCCAGGCCCTAGGTCTGGGCGGGGCAACAAACGCTGAGGCAGAGCTCAGGCCCCCAGGCAGGGCTGAGCCACAGTAAATACGTCTGAGCCTCGACAGGCCTGGGAGAGGGGGAGACTGCCACCCACAGGTTGGGTGGCAGGGGGGACGCAGGCCCTCCTACTCCACTGCGTCCCAGCCCGGGGCCCTAGCAGCAGCAGAAGACCCACTGCTTCGTCAGTGGGGATCCTGGCCGCAACACACTGACATCGGCTCTGGCAGTGCTGCAGCCAGACTGGGGTCGGCTGCCCCCGGGCTACTTCCAGACTCCCCCTCTGGGCCTACCTGGTTGCTGGCGTCGGCCTCGGGGGGATCCTGGACCATGGGTTCGTCCGGCCAGGGATCGTTTGGAAAGTCTGGGAGCTCCTCCGGATAGGAGGCGCAGCGCAGGCCCAGCGGCTCCTCTGGGTAGGAGGCGCAGGGCAGGCCCGGCGGCTCCTCGGGGTAGCGGGCGCCGGGCAGGCCCGGCGGCTCCTTGGGGTAGCGGGCGCCGGGCAGGCCCGGCGGCTCCTGGCGGTCACTCCAGTCCGCGGAGGTTTCCCAGCCCCGAGCTAGGCTGGAGACGTCTGGTCTCTCCGGCTGCTGGGGCCAGACTGAGTTCTGAGGGCCCGGCTTTATACTTCCGGGTCGCCGCCTGACCCTCTGAGGGGCGGGCTCAGAACTCCCTAGCTCCGCCCACTCTGGCCTCCGGATGGGCTCTTCCCCTTCCGGGGCGGCGGGGAGCCACACCAACTCACTACACACACACACCCTCAAGTCTGGCTACCGGTCTTTGGGGCCAGACCCGTCCGTCCCCCCTAGGCGGGACAGGAAATCTGCATTGGCATGTTCCTTACCGGCCCTATGCTGGATGGTAAAAGCGTAGGGCTGTAAGGCCAGATACCACCACAACAATCGGTCATTGTTGTTCTTCATCCTCATTAGCCATCGGAGGGGGGCATGGTCTGTGACTAGCGTGAATGGTGCGCCCAGGAGGTAATATCGTAGGGCGTCACAGGCCCATTTGATGGCGAGTGCCTCTTTCTCGACCACGGCGTAGTTCCTTTCACGGGGGAACAATTTTTGGCTCAGGTACAGAACCGGGTGGTCTGCTCCGTCAATCTCTTGGGATAGGACGGCCCCCAGCCCTACCTGTGAGGCATCTGTCTGCAGGATGAACCCTCGGTGGAAGTCTGGGCTGTATAGGACCGGCTCCTGGCACAGACAAGTTTGAAGTGTCTGGAAGGCGTTTTCGCAGTCCAGGGACCACCACACCTGCCAGGGGCTGTTCTTTGTCAACAGCCTGGTTAAGGGAGCTGCTATGGACGCAAACTGGGGGATGAATCGTCGATAGTACCCGACGAGTCCCAGGAACTGTCGGACTTGATGTTTCGTGGTGGGGGTCAGGCAAGTTGCCAGGGCTTGTACTTTCCCAACGAGGGGCTTCACTCGTCCTCCCCCGATAGTGTACCCCAAGTATGTGGTCTCCTGCCATCCAATCCGACACTTCTTCGGGTTGGCTGTCAGCCCCGCCTGTCGCAGGGTTCTCAGGACCGCCGCCACCCGTTCCAGGTGGTCTTCCCAATGCCGGCTATAGATCACGACGTCATCCAGGTAGGCTGCCGCATAGTCTTGGTGGGGCCGGAGGAGGCAGTCCATTAGCCGCTGGAATGTCGCCGGGGCCCCATGGAGGCCAAAGGGCATCCGGGTGAACTGGTACAGTCCGGTAGGCGTAGCGAACGCAGTTTTTTCCTTAGATGGGTCGTCGAGCGGGATCTGCCAATACCCCTTACTGAGGTCAAGGGTGGTGATGAACTGGGCCTCGCCTAGCCGGCCCAGCAACTCATCCACCCGGGACATTGGATAGGCGTCGAAGAGTGAGATGGCATTCACCCATCGGAAGTCTATACAAAAGCGTCGAGTGCCGTCAGGCTTGGGTACCAGGACCACCAGGCTACGCCACTCGCTCTGAGATGGCTCGATGACCCCCAAGGCCAGCATGGCCTGTACTTCTTCCTCCACTTCCTGGTGCATCCGGTATGGCAGTGGCCTGGTCGTTTCTCGAATTACCTTCCCTGGTTCAGTCTGGACCGAGTGATAGACCAGGGTCGTGTATCCGGGTAGGGCCGTGAAGGTTCCAGGGAACGCCTTTAGGAGACACTTGGCTTGTGTGCGCTGCTCCTCTGTAAGAGTGATGCCGAGCAGGGGAGCAGCGGGTTCCTCGGTCCGGCATGCGTGGGGGCCGAGCTCCGGTTCTGGCGGGTAAGGATTAATCAGCAGGCCCTCCCGCTCCCGCCATGGCTTTAACAAGTTTACATGGTAGCGCTGCGTCTGCTTGCGCCGGTTGGGCTGGCGGATCTCGTAGGTGACGGGCCCCACCTTCCGAGCTACCTCGTAGGGCCCCTGCCAATGGGCCAGTAGCTTGGACTCGCTCGAGGGCAGGAGGAGCAGGACCCGATCACTGGGTTCAAAGTCACGTACCTGCGCCTCCCGGTTATAAGTCCGTTCCTGCCTGGCCTGGGCGGCTTTTAGGTTTTCACGGGCCAGGGCCCCAGCCTGAGCAAAGTGCTCCCGAAGCTGCAGGACATATTGCAAGAGGCCCTGGCTTGGAGAGGGGGACTGCTCCCAGGTGTCTCGCATTAAGTCCAACAGGCCTCGTGGACAGCGCCCGTACAACAGTTCAAACGGGGAGAACTTGGTGGAAGACTGGGGTACCTCACGGATGGCTAACAGCAGGGGAGGGAGCAACTGGTCCCACCGGCGCAGTTCCTCCGGGGGAAACTTCCGCAACATTTCTTTGAGGGTCCAGTTAAATCGTTCTACCAGCCCGTCTGTCTGCGGGTGGTAGACGGAGGTCCATAATTGTTTGACCCCTAGAAGCTTGCAGACCTACTGCAACAAGCGGGAGGTGAAATTCGTTCCTTGATCCGTGAGGATTTCACGGGGCAAACCCACCCGAGCGAAGACCTTCACCAATTCTCCGGCGATGGTCCGGGCCGTGGTGCTCCGTAGCGGAATGGCCTCGGGGAAACGGGTGGCATAGTCCACAATGACCAGGACATATTGGAACCCCGACGCACTTCTTGGGAGGGGGCCCACCAGGTCCATGGCCACCCGTTCAAAGGGGGTTTCCATTACAGGCATGGGGACCAGAGGTGCCCTGGGTACCTGTTGCGGAGCCACTACCTGGCACTCCGGACAGGAGCTACAATAGTTCCTCACCTCCTGGTGAACACCGGGCCAGAAGAACCGCGTTAGAATCCTGGCAAGGGTCTTCTCCTGGCCCAGATGTCCAGCAGCCGGGATGTCATGTGCCAGCTTCATCACGGCACGCCGGTGACACCGTGGTACCAGCAGCTGCGTTTGGGGCTCCTTCGTGCGGGGGTCACGGTCCACCCGATACAGACGGTCCCGGCGTAGTTCGAAGTGGGGCCACTGGGTCGCCCGTTGGGGGTCGATGATGGTCCCATCGACTGCCGCTAGTTGTTCATAGGCCTCGCTGAGGGTTGGGTCTGCTCTCTGGTCACGACAGAAATCGGTCTGGAGGCGGGGCTCCACCTCAGGCTCAGACCGGGAGTTGTCGGCTTCTTCGGTTCCTGATTTGGGTTCGGGGTCCCGGACTCCTCCCCCGGTAGGGCCCCCTGGGACTCTCCCTCCAAGGCCGGGGTTGACCGGAGGACTTCCTCAAAGGCGGGCCAATCCCGCCCCAGGATCACTGGGTACACCAGTCGAGGGGCTAAGCCAACAACTATTCGGCGGGTGACGCCAGCCACGGTTAACCTGACCCAGGCACTAGGGTACAACCGGACATCCCCATGGATACACTGCAAGTGAATTGTCCCCAAGTGGGGGTCCGCCTTAGGTCCCAACGCCTGGCGAACCAGTGTCTGGCCGCAGCCTGAGTCGATCAGGGCCTGGGTGGAGTGGTTACCGACAACGACCGGGATCGTTATCTTGGGAGCCTGTGGTAGTCGGGCTCTGGCGTCCCCTGCACAGACCTGACCGAAGCTATAGTCCATGTCGGTGCAGTCCCGTTGCAAGTGACCCGATTTCCCACAGCGGAAGCAGGGCCCGAGCTCAGGACGACCCCCACGGGAGGGGGCTTCCGTAGGACTCCTAGCGGGACTCCGGGGAATTCTCACGCCACTTGGCCCGGGGGTGACCGGTCCAGGTCGAGGGGGAGGTTCCGGGCGTCTGAGCCGAGGTCCCGGGCGGGTCTCTTGCCCGCGGCCCGGGTTCCGCGGCCCGGTCGGGGCGTCCCCTCGCCGTTCGGTGTGCGGGCGTTCCGGTCCGGGGTTCTGAGGTCGGAGGGCGGGTCCCAGGGGGGATTCGGCCGCGAGGAAGTCTTCCATTAGCGCAACGGCTGCAGCTAATGTCGCCGGCCGGTGGCGGAGCACCCAGGCCCGTCCTCGCGTTGGGAGGATGTGGACAAACTGCTCGAGGATAACTTGCTCGGTCACCTCCTCTGCGGTCCTCAGTTCAGGCTGTAGCCACCGCCTACATGCCTCCTTTAGGGTTTGGGCCACCAGCCTGGGTCGGGTGCCCGCAGGGTACATTTGGCTCTGGAACCGCTGCCAAAACGTCTCTGGGCTGACGTCTAATGCGTCCAAGATTGCGGCCTTCACCCGGCTGTAATCTCTGGCATCTTCCATAGCCAGCCCCCGGTAAGCCATCTGGGCAGTCCCGGTTAGGTAAGGGGCCAGAAGGGTGGCCCATTGGACCTGGGGCCACCCCGCGACCAGTGCCACCCGTTCGAATGTTACCAAGAACGCCTCAGGATCATCATCGGGGCCCATTTTGGTTAGCTGCACCGGGACGGCAGTGCGGGGCGATCCAGCCCCTTCCCCTGGCTGCAGGTCTACGGGGTGCGGCATTGTAGTCACCAGTTGCTGCAGCTGGTCTCCCAGCTGCTGAATAAGTTGCTGCTGCTGTTGGAGCTGAGCAGCATATTGCTGCTGCTGCTGTTGCAGTTGGGCAGCGGCCTGCTGTTGTTGATACTCAAGCTGGGCAGCGGCCTGCTGCTGCTGCTGCTGCTGCACGTGGGCGACTTGCTGCCGCTCTTGACTCTCGGCCAGCAGTTGAAACTGCTCCATCTCCATAGTCTCTCTTGGGGAGACTCGTCCCCCTCAGACCCTTCTCACAGGGCCAAGGGATCGAACGTCCCCACTTCTGCTACCACGTGTACAGGAGTTGGCCGGGGCTCGACCTGCTCCGGGGTGGCGGGGAGCCACACCGACTCACTACCTGCTGGGGCTTGAGTACGTTGTCTGGCTGTCGGGTCTCGCCCGGCAGCCCTTGCAGTCCTGAAAGATACAGGAAGCCCAACCCCGGCTCAGGGCGGGCACCAGCGTTAGGTCAGGGCTCAGACCCTTAGTCAGGGTTGAGCAACAGTAAACAAAGTATTTAGCCCAGGCCCTAGGTCAGGGCGGGCCACAAACGCTGAGGCAGAGCTCAGGCCCTCAGGTAGGGCTGAGCCACAGTAAATACGTCTGAGCCTCGACAGGCCTGGGAGAGGGGGAGACTGCCACCCACAGGTTGAGTGGCAGGGGGGACGCAGGCCCTCCCACTCCACTGCGTCCCAGCCCGGGGCCCTAGCAGCGGCAGAAGACCCACTGCTTCGTCAGTGGGGATCCTGGCCGCAACACACTGACATCGGCTCTGGCAGTGCTGCAGCCAGACTGGGGTCGGCTGCCCCCGGGCTACTTCCAGACTCCCCCTCTGGGCCTACCTGGTTGCTGGCGTCGGCCTCGGGGGGATCCTGGACCATGGGTTCGTCCGGCCAGGGATCGTTTGGCAAGTCCTGGAGCTCCTCCGGATAGGAGGCGCAGGGCAGGCCCGGCGGCTCCTCTGGGTAGTAGGCGCCGGGCAGGCTCGGCGGCTCCTCTGGGTAGCGGGCGCAGGGCAGGCCCGGCGGCTCCTCGGGGTAGCGGGCGCAGGGCAGGCCCGGCGATTCCTCGGGGTAGCGGGCGCAGGGCAGGCCCGGCGGCTCCTGGCGGTCACTCCGGTCCGCGGAGGTTTCCCAGCCCCGAGCTAGGCTGGAGACGTCTGGTCTCTCCGGCTGCTGGGGCCAGACTGAGTTCTGAGGGCCCGGCTTTATACTTCCGGGTCGCCGCCTGACCCTCTGAGGGGCGGGCTCAGAACTCCCCAGCTCCGCCCACTCCGGCCTCCGGATGGGCTCTTCCCCTTCTGGGGCGGTGGGGGGCCACACCGACTCACTACAGGGAGGGATCGGTCGCCTGGTGCTGGAGCTCCTGCTCTATTCTCCCTCCTTCCCTCCCTGGCCCTCTGCTGCTGCTGCTGCTGCTGCTGCGTGAGTGAGTGAGTGCGGAGGGGGGGGCCTTGCCGGCCTGCCCCCCCCCTCGCCTCCAGAGGGAGAAGCACCGGCCCCCCCGACACCAACACCGACACCATCTGGGGGCCCACCTGCTTGCTGGCTTGCTTGTTTGCCTGCCTACCTGCCTGCCTGTTTGCCTGGCCGGACGCCTGACGCTCACTGCTGTTCCTGTGTGGGAGCCGCTGCCTCCGTCGCGGAGTCGGAGGAGACTAGGTTCCTGATTCGGGAGATTGTGGAGGGGATTGCTTAAGAAATGTGTTTTGTTGAGTGACTTTGCCATCTTTGCTCCTGGGGTGGTGCTGCCTCCAGTCGCGTTCGGAGGGTGGACGGAACTGAGCCTCTCACTCGTAATTCCTCGGAGTGGAAGCCATCGTGTGCTAGGACGCTCTGAGGTCGGCTCGAGATCCTTTTGTCCTGTCCCCTGGAGCGGACTGTGGAGTGTGGACGGTACTGAGCCTCCCGCTCGTAATTCCTCGGAGTGGGAGCCATCGCGTGCCAAGAAACTCTGAGGTCGACTTGGGATCCTTCTGTCCCGTCCCCTGTATTGCAGGGAGCGCGGGGAGGGGCGCGGTGCCCCCCCCCCCTTCGTCCATCTGCTCCCCCTCTGCCACCACCCCCACCGCCGACAACCCCTCCACCGTCCCGCGTGTCGCCTGGACCTGCTCTTCGTTCCTCGGCGGGGCTGTTTGCCCCCCCCGCCCTCTTCCACCGTCCGGGACTGTTTGTTTACAGCAGTGGGCGGCAGGACCTCCGCTTCACAAGCGCTGTGGGTGCACCTTCCCCCCCCCCCTGCTGCGTTTAGTTGGGGAGGTCCCCTCCCTGTAGCCCCCCGTTTATCCCGCCCCCCCCTTTTTTTTCGGCCCCTTCGGTTTGTTCTTTTGGTGCTCTTCCCCCCTCCCCTTCCCCCATTTCCCCCCCCCCCCACGGTTTCTAGCCTGCTGGCTGTGTTCTCGGCCTTGTCCTTGAATTGCAGCTGGCCGAAGTTTTTGCAGTTGGCTGGGAATTTGTTTATATTCCTGGGCCGCTGCTCTGTTTCCCCCCCCCCCCTTTCCCCCCGCGCGCGCTCGTGTCGCCCCCCCCTTTTCTGCACTGTTTTTGCCCCCTTATATTGTTGTTATAGTTTCCCCCCCCCCCAACAGTGTAGCCGGAGGAGCCGGCATTCTCCCAGAGGCGCCCTCCTCCCCTCTCTGTAGCTTTCTAGGAGGGTGTGGTTAGGCCCCTCCCCCCTCCTCTTCCCCTTTTTCCCCGCCCCGTTTGCAGCTGAAGGTTGTTATGGCGGGGGACTCTGCTTCTGGTTTATTCCCTGCCCCTCCCCCCGCCACCACCCCTGCCCCTGCCCGTGTTCTTGCCCCTGTCCCGCTCTCTTCCTCTGCCCTGTTGCCCCCGCCCGCCCCGGTGACCGGCCCCTTGGCCGGCCCTGCCCTAGACAACGCCGCTGCCACGGCTGCCTCTTCCACCGGCAGGAAGGGCCAGGGGAAGAAGAAGGGCAAGGGCCCCGCCCGTGGGACCAAGCCTCCTGCGGGCGGGGCTGCGATCCCCGCCACGGCCTCGACATCGGCCGCGGCCCCTCCCTCTCCTGCCGTCCCTTTCACCGGCTCTGAGAGCGCTACCTCTCGAGCCCACAGAGCGTACGCCCAGGTGGCCGCCGCCCCTCCGCGTACCGCTGCACCTTCCGCCCCGACCGCTGCCTCCGGACCCATCTCTGGCGACCTGGGCCCCTTCCCCTCGCTAACTAGGAGGCATGGCATCCGCTGCCACCTTGTGCCTGCCTCGCCCCATATCGAGACCTACGTGCGGGCGTTGGCGAGGGTGGTGGGGCCCACGGCCATCGTGGCGGCTTCCAAAATGTATGGGAAGGCCGTGTTCTTCCTGGCATCGGAGGCCGCCGCGCAGGAGGCGGTGGAAAGAGGCCTGGCGGTGGGAGGTGTGTTTGTTCCTTTGGAACCCTTGGAGGACCTGGGCGTACGGGTGGTCTTGACCTCCGTTCCGCCCTACCTCCCCAACGCCGCCCTGTTGCCTGCCCTCTCCGCCATGGGGAAGCCCATTTCTATTTTAAACCCTCTCTCGTTGGGCTGTAAAGACCCCACCCTCCGTCACATCCTGTCGTTCCGCCGGCAGGTCCAGCTCCAGCTGCCGCCGGCGGCGGGTGCCGGAGCGGTGCTCGAGGGGTCCTTCCTGGTGCCCTACCACGGGGCCCACTATCGGGTGCACTATTCGACGGGGGAGGCCCGGTGCTTCCTCTGCCGAGCGCCGGGGCATGTCCGGAGAGACTGTCCCCTGGCCCGATCTGGAAGGGCGTCCGAGACCCCCGGGGCCCGAGCGGGTGCCGGCCCTATCGTCGCTGACGATCCTAGCGGTTCGGCCACTGCTGCTACCGCCGCTCCTCCTCCTTTTGCCGTGACTCCCGCTCTGGCCGCGGAGACAGCTGAGCGGGCGGGCCTTGCCGTCGACAACCCTGGATCGGCGAGACATGTGGGGGAGCGAGCGGGACGGCTTTTGCCAGCCGCGGGGCGGAGCCCGCCCCAGGGGGAGGTTTCCCCTCTCCCTGATGGCCCTTTGCCCCTACCACCCCGAGCCGACCCCGCCCCTGCTGACCAGCCCTCCACCTCCTCTTCCACCTCAGGGGGCTGGGTGACCGTCCGGGGGAAGCGCAGAGCCCACAGATCGCAGGCTCTCTCCCTTCCCTCCGATGAGGAGGGAGAGCTAAACCCCCGAAAGATGTTGCGGGGGGCCGCAGTTGCTGGTTCTGGTAACGCGCCCCCGGACGGTGCCCAGCAGGAAGCGCTGGCCATGGAGACCGTAGATGCCGTGGCAGCGGCTAGGGAACCTTCTCTTCCTATCGTTGAGCCTCCACCTGAGGTGGCTTCAGTGGCGGTTTCCCCGGTCCTTGCTTCGTCCGTGCCTCCCACCACCACCGCCGATGCCGGGGCGGCTTTCGTCCCTGTGTCTGGCGGGGAGGACGCCGGGGCCGGGGGGACCGCTTTCGCCTCCTTTTTTGATGAGATCGAGGCCCTGGGTTTGACACCGGTTACCCAAGGGGAGGACGCTCTTCCACCGGTGGGCCCCGATCCGGGTGTTGATTTAGTCCCGCCTCCCCCTCCTACTCCCGGTTCTGCCACCCCCGGATTAGTTTTGGGGGAACCCTTGGCCCTACCTGCCAGCCCGGCCGCGACTACCGTCTCGTGCACAGCCGCCGAGCCCCTAGGGGCGACAGCTGTTGCTACGCAGCCGGTTCTTGCCCCCGATCCCGCCCTTTCCACCTTACCTGCCCTGCCTGCTAGTCCGGCCGCGCCTACCGTCTCGTGCACAGCCGCCGAGCCCCTTGGGGCGACGGCTGTTGCTGAGCAGCCGGTTTTTGCCCCTGATCCCACCCCTTCTACCTTACCTGCCCCTGAAGCTTCCCCTGTCCCTGCTGCTCCCGTTGGTTTGGCAGCGGGTGAAGGGGAGCCCGTTCCGGTCCCTGGTCCTACCCCCTCTTCTGTTCAGCTTCCTGTTTTTGTTCCCGAGGTGTCTTCTCCTGCCACCTCGGGTCCCCCTGCTACCCCCGGGGTTGTCGCGTTTCCGTTGCCTACGGACGACCCTCGGGGAGCAGCTTTTGTTTTTCCCCTTCCCGCCACTGTGGGGGCTGTGTTGTTTTCTCAACCGCCCTCTCCTCTGCCGGGACTGGGGACGAGCAGCCCGGCACAGCAGCGCCGGGGCTCGGCCCCTTGTTTGTCCGTCCGCGAGGACCCTTCCGGGGCCCTGCCGGAGGTCGGCGGCGGCTCGGCCGCTGCCTCCCCCTCCGCGCTGCGGGATGAGCTGCGCCTCTTTTTATCAGATTTCCGTGGTTCCCAGGGTAAGGTGCCGATGGCCCTTCGGCGCTGGGGGGACTTCCATCTCGTTCTTCAGGCCGTGAGGGCGCTTTTGGGGGAGGGGCGAGGGTCCGATCGGCGGGACTTCGCGGCCTACCGGCGGGCCCGCAGATTCCGCGACTCCTTGTTGGCCTTCGGGGTCGAGCATGGAATCTTGCGAGGCCCGCTGGAGGCTGTCGATCCCTCTGCCAGTGAGGATCTGCCCCAGCCCTCAGCATGACGGTCACCACGTTTGCTTCGTTGAACGCCCGGGGCTGTAGGGTGGGTTTTCGCAGGAGCCAGGTGCTCTCCTTCCTTCGTGAGGGGGGGTACTCTGTGATTTTCCTGCAGGAGACCCACGCGGCCCCGGCTGTCGAGGCTAGCTGGCGGCTGGAGTGGGGTGACGGGGTTTATTTTAGCCACCTTAGCGCCCACTCGGCTGGGGTGGCCACCCTGTTCTCCCCGGGGCTGCGGCCTGAGGTGCTGGGGGTCACCGAGGTCGTGCCGGGCCGCCTGCTGCACGTCCGGGCCCGCGTGGAGGGGCTGGTTTTGAATTTGGTCAACGTTTATGCCCCGAACAAGGGCCCGGAGCGCGTGCCTTTTTTTAAGCAGGCGGCGGCCTTCCTCGGCACTCTGGATTCTAGCGAGTGCCTGGTCCTGGGAGGGGACTTTAATACCACCCTCGAGGACCAGGATCGCTCCGGGATTGAGACTTCCCAGGCGGCCGCGGGCGTCCTCAGGGAGATTGTAGACCATCACTCCCTGGTGGACGTCTGGCGCGAACACCACCCGGACGATGATACCACCTTCACCTATGTCCGGGTGGAGGACGACCGGTCGCGTCACTCCCGGTTGGACCGAATCTATCTGTCCCGCTTTCATCTGGCCCAGGCCCACGCCTCCAGCGTTCGGCCGGCCCCGTTCTCGGATCACCATTTGGTGACCGTGACGGCCTCTCTCAGTTCTGAGCGGCCGGGGCCGGCCTATTGGCATTTTAATAATAGTTTGCTGGAGGACGTGGGCTTCGTGGCTTCCTTCCGGGTGTTCTGGATAGCCTGGCGGGAGCAGCGGCGCGCCTTTCCCTCGGCGCGGCGGTGGTGGGACGTGGGGAAGGTCCGTGCGCGGCTCTTCTGCCGGAACTACACCCGGGGCGCCAGCCGGCGAAGGGGTGCGCTGATAGGGCAGTTGGAGCGGGAGGTCTTGGAGTTAGAGAGGCGTCTGGCCTCCGGCCCCGAGGATCCATCCCTCTGCGCGGCGTACCGGGAGAAGCGGGAGGAGCTCCGGGCCCTGGAAGATCACCGAGCCCGGGGCGCGTTTGTTCGATCCCGCATCCGTCTCCTTCGGGAGATGGATCGTGGCTCCCGCTTCTTCTACGCCCTGGAGAAAAGGAGGGGGGCCAAAAAGCATGTCACCTGCCTCCTGGCGGAGGACGGCTCCCCCCTCACGGATCCGGAGGAGATGCGTGGCAGGGCCAGGGCCTTCTACGCCGCTCTTTTCTCCCCGGATCCGACCGACGCTGAGGCCCGCAGGGTGCTCTGGACCGAGCTCCCGACGGTCGGCGCGGGCGACCGAGACCGGCTGGAGTTGCCTCTCTCCCTAGCCGAGTTCTCGGCAGCCCTCCAGCTCATGCCCACTAACAAGTCGCCGGGCATGGATGGGCTGACCGTGGAATTCTACCGCGTGTTCTGGGATGTCCTCGGCCCGGACCTCGTTACCGTCTGGGCCGAGTCCTTGCAGGGCGGGGTCCTCCCTCTCTCGTGCCGGCGAGCTGTGCTCGCCCTGTTGCCGAAGAAGGGGGACCTTCGCGATTTACGGAATTGGCGTCCCCTCTCGCTCCTCAGCACGGACTATAAGGTCGTAGCGAAAGCCATCTCGCTGCGGCTGGGGTCCGTGCTGGCGGACGTGGTCCATCCTGACCAGACCTACACCGTCCCGGGCCGTAGTATCTTTAATAACTTGTACTTGGTCCGGGACCTGTTAGAGCTGGGGCGTAGGGATGGTCTGTCGTTCGCCCTCCTGTCCCTGGACCAGGAGAAGGCGTTCGACAGGATGGACCACGGGTATCTCCTGGGCACCCTGCGGGCGTTCGGCTTCGGGCCCCTGTTTGTGACTTTTCTCCAGGTGCTGTACGCCAAGGCGGAGTGTCTGGTCAGGCTCAACTGGACCCTGACCGAGCCGGTCAGCTTCGGGCGAGGAGTGCGGCAGGGGTGCCCCCTCTCGGGCCAGCTGTACGCTCTGGCGATCGAGCCCTTCCTCTGCCTCCTCCGTCGGAGGTTGGCGGGGTTGGTGCTCCGGGAGCCGGAGATGCGGCTGGTCCTGTCGGCGTACGCCGACGACGTGCTCCTCGTGGTCCAGGACCCGGAGGATCTGGTGCGGGTGGAGGCCTGCCAGGGCGTTTATTCGGCGGCCTCCTCCGCCAGGGTCAACTGGGTCAAGAGCTCTGGCCTGGTGGTCGGGGACGGGTGGCGGGCGAGCTCCCTCCCACCCGCGCTTCAAGCCATCCGGTGGAGCGCGGGTCCGCTGCTTTATCTTGGCGTTTACCTTTCCGCCACGCATCCTTCTCCGCCGGAGAACTGGCAGGATTTGGAGGCCAGGGTGGGTGAGCGGCTGCGGAGATGGACGGGACTGCTCCGGTGTCTCTCCCTGCGAGGGAGGGCGCTGGTGCTGAACCAGCTCGTCCTGTCCATGCTCTGGCACCGGCTCAACACCCTGAGCCCGGCCCCGGGGATCCTGGCCAGACTCCAGAGGTTAGCCCTGGAGTTTTTCTGGCCGGGACTGCACTGGGTCTCTGCGGGGGTTTTGAGTCTTCCCCTGGAGGAGGGGGGACAGGGCCTGATCTGCCTTCGTAGCCAGGTCCATGTCTTCCGCCTCCAGGCCCTGCAGAGGCTCCTTTATGGTGCGGGTAGTCCGGCATGGAGCACGTTGGCGCACGCCTTCCTCCGCCGCCTTCGAGGGCTCCGCTACGACCGGCAGCTCCTTTTTCTTCACCCGAGAGGTCTTCCGCGTGACCTCTCGGAGCTGCCGGTCTTCTACCAGGACATTCTCCGGACATGGAAGCTTTTTTCGGCGACCAGGTCCACTGTGGCCACCGAGGGCGCAGATCTCCTCGCGGAGCCCCTGCTACACAATCCTGCTCTCCGTGTGCAGGTGGCGGAGTCACCCTCGGTGAGCCGGAGGTTGATCCTGGCGGGAATCACTAGGGTCGGAGACCTCCTGGACTATGCCGGAGGGGACTGGGTGGATCCCCGTGCGCTTGGTCGGCGCATGGGGCTCTCCACCCTCACGACCCCTCTGCGTGTGCTCCAGGAGGTAGGCGCTGCACTGTCACCTCCCGCTATCAGCTTTTTGTGGCGGGCCCTGCGGGAGGGCGTTCCCCGCCCACCCCTCACCCCGGGCCCTCCGGATCTTTTTATTGGGCCCCTGCTCCGTGAGCCCCCCCAGCTCCCACGATCCCATAATCCGAGCCAGCTGCATGCTCTGCAGCCGGTCCGGTTTCGAACCGCGCCCAGAGACCACCTGTACACGCTCGTGCTCCACACGTTGCATTTTCTCACCCTCGTGTCCCGCCCCGACACCAAGTGGCGGGACTATTTGATACCTGTGGAGAGTGAGAAACCCCGGTGGGCCAGTCTTTATTCCACCTTGGTTCCACGACCCGCCGGGGATGTTGGTTGGCGGCTCCTTCACGGAGCCGTGGGCACGGGCGTGTACTTAGCGAGGTTCACCCCCATTCCCGAAGCCTGCCCATTTTGTGGCATACGGGAGACCCTGGCGCATGCCTACCTTGAGTGCGCCAGGCTGCAGCCCCTGTTCCGGCTCCTCCAGAACCTCTTGTTGAGGTTCTGGCTGCATTTTTCCCCTCACTTGTTTATTTATGCTCACCCTATTCGTGGCCCCACGAAGTCGCGGGACCTCCTCGTCAACCTCTTCCTGGCTCTAGCCAAGCTTACCATCTATAATACCAGGGAGAAGATGTTGGCCGAGGGGGTGCTCTGCGACTGTGAGGCCTACTTTCGTACCTTTTTGGTTTCACGTCTCCGAGCGGAGTTCCACTGGGCAGCGTCCGCTGGCTCCCTTGCCTCCTTTGAGGAGCAGTGGGCGCTGTCCGGGGTTCTTTGCTCGGTGTCCCCATTTGGTTTACTGATTTTGAACCTTTGATTGTCACCTTACTTCCTGTTTTTTTATTAGTTGTCCCACGGAATTACTTGGTTCTGGGTCCAGTGGTCCCTCCCGCTAAGTTGGGGGAGGGGCCTTTAGCAGTGGGCGGGTGAACCCGCCCACCTCCCGGTCAACCAATATGGGGACTCACTACACCACTCAAGAAAGAGATCTTGGAATCATCATGGATAGTTCTCTGAAAACATCCATTCAGTGTGCAGCAGCAGTCAAAAAAGCTAACAGAATGTTGGGAATCATTAAGAAATGGATAGATAATAAAACAGAAAATGTCATAATGCCACTATATAATTCTATGGTACGCCCACATCTTCAATACTGCATGCAGTTCTGGCAGACCCATCTCTAAAAAGGCACATGAGAATTGGAAAATGTGCTGAGAAGGGCAACAAAAATGCTTAGATGTATGGAGCAGTTTCCATATGAGGAGAAATTAAAAAGAGTGGGACAGTTCAGCTTGGAAAAGAGACAAAAGGAGGATATGACAAAGGTCTATAAAATCATGACTGGTGTGGAGAAAGTGAACAGGGGTCACCTGATGAATTTAGGCAGCAGATTTAAACGAAACATAAGGAAATACACTTCTTCACACAACATGCAGTCAACCCATGGAACTCATTGCCTTGGGATGTTGGGAAGACCAAAGATATAACTGGGTTCAAAGAAGAATGAGAAGTTCATGGAGGACAGGTCCATCAATGGCTATTAGCCAAGATGGTGGGGGACACAACCCCATGTTCTGATTGTCCCCAAACCTCCAACTACCAGAAGATGTCCCTGGATCACCTGATAATTGCCCTGTTTTGTTCATTCCCACTGTACCATCTGGCATGAAACTGGGCTAGATGGACCATTGGTCTGATCCAGTATGGCTATTCTCATGAGAGACATTTTAGTTATCCATCGCTCAGGGGACATAGGCTAAATCACCTTCCGAGCCTATGAAAGTTGGATCCCCTAGTCTAGAGGGCTAGGGATGCTGCTAACTTGATGTAAGTAAGAAAACTGCTTAGGCCAAGATTATAACTTGATAAAATTAAATTTTAGTCACTAGAAATTGTTTGGTTTTATTTGTCACCATACCTGTCTTCTTGTCGTACTTAGTATCACCTTACAAAGGCTAGTGTGTGTCATCTCCACATTGAGGGCGGGGCAGACTGGGTAATAAACTTACACTCATCAGGCTTCTGACTAGGGCAAGACGGTACAGCTCTGGGGTGCAAGGCTGGGATGCTGGGGGGAATTTGCTGGTGCCTTTCTCTGTGGGATTTGTGAGTGGCTCAGGGAGCATTTGTGCAATCCAGATGGGCGTGGGGCTCCCCCTGCTTTTGTGCTGAGTGATAACAGCGCCTGGAGAGGTTTGCTGCTTGTCACTAGCAAAGCATTGGGAGAGACAACCCAGGCTGGAGAGTTAAGAGGGCACAGCAGTCCACAGTTCCAGGTTGCGCAAGAGAGCTGGGAAAAGGGGCTGAACTGACAGCTGTTAACAAATCTTCCTTCCACACACTGGCTCCAGGACAGGGAGCTGGGAGCAAACAGCCCTCTGTTGTACTCTAGGGCTAGATTCTATGGGTCCGTTTCCTTGGATGAGAATGCCAGCGATGGTGGTGGTTCTGTGATATGGAAGCTGGCCTCCCCTGCACCAGTTCATTTCATACAGGACACCAAGCAGTGATCAGATGGCAATGCCCTTCTGTGGTTAACTGAGCCAAACCAGTGGTGAACGGCTCTGTGTCCCATGGCCAGACTCCCTGAGCCATTCGGTCCCCTCTGAAGAAACACTAAATATAATATAAGGGCCAGTTCTGAGTCCCTGTAAGGCGATGCAGAAGTAGATCTGACAACAGGTGTGGGGCATTCTGGGGATTCTTTAGGGTGACCTCCTTCTCCTTTTCCTGGAAAAGCAATGGTGCCCCATCCAAAGAGCGTGATGACTGTGGTTTCCCAGATGATAGCTTTTCTGTGTGATGTTTCTTTCACAATGTTTTAGGTGGAGAATTTAAAATAGTACATGCAAAATCCTAACGGAGCACCCTGTGAAATCATAGAATATCAGGGTTGGAAGGGACCTCAGGAGGTCATCTAGTCCACCCCCCTGCTCAAAGCAGGACCAATCCCCAAATGGTCCCCTCAAAGATTGAGCTCACAACCCTGGGTTTAGAAGGCCAATGCTCAAACCACTAAGTGTTCTCAGCCTTGACGCCAGAGGGTCTTTGTGCATCTCACCAAACCACTATGGGATCAGCTGCCTTTGCTCAAGGAAAAAGTCCAAGCTTGGCTAGCTGGATATGTCATATTAGGTCCAGCTAGGTGAACAGAAAGAGCGCTGTGTGGTCCTCCAGGACTTGACTAGCAAGTCAGGACGGATGGGCACTGGCAAAATTATGAGGGTCCCAGGTTTGGGATAACAAGAGGATGAGGCGGGTCTGGATTGTTGGACATTGCCGAGCGGTGCAGGGGTCAGAGCTGGGAAAGCAGGTGGGGCTGTGGCTTGGGATGGACGTGCATTGGCACAGCTGTGTGGCAAGAGGCTAGGACTTGGTGAGCAGGGGACACTGCACATCAGGACTGGCAGAACTGTGCAGGACCGCGTGTGGAATAGCAGGTGCACGCTATAGGTTGGGAATGAGGTGCAGCAGCAGAGCAGTTAGTGGTGGGGGAGCTATGGGTCAGGAGTGAGGAAGGCTGGCTGAGCTGTATGCAGGCAGCTGCATAATGCCTCCTTCCACTGCGATGGGTCTGGCTTGGGCCAGTTGCTCTAATTCCTTCCTTTTCGTGTGCCCCAAAGTGTAATTAAAACGCCCACCAGCCATGCACAAGAGAGAACGGCTGAGCCTGAGTGCAGATCAGAGCATTATCTGGCCAACGTGCGTGGGAAGCTCGCTGTGCTCTGATGAAAGGGTGAGAGGTTCCTATGGCAGCTAATAAGAAGAGCTGCTGCTGCTGCTACCATTGTGCTGTGGTGCTTTTTCCTGGTAACACATTCTTAAAAGTTAATCTGCCAAAGTGGGTGGAAGGTAAAATAAATTCACCTCCTCCCTTGCAGGGCCATTGATCAAAACCTGGATCCTAATAACTGTCATCCTACTTTCTCTCTTTCGCTCATTCTCCTGCTCTGCAAACTGAGGCTTCCAAGGAGCAAGATAACTGGGTTTAAAATTGGACCACCTCCTCCCAACTCAGTACCTCGCCACCTGCTGCAGCTGGGCCAGCATCTTTTCCCAGGCAGCCTTCCCTTGGCCCCATCTGTGGTGCCTTGGAATTCTATTAGCGGCTCTGAGCACTGCTTGATGCCTGTTTTGGTAGCAAGGGCTTGTCAATCACATCTTGGGCATGATCATTAGGTGCATGGACCACCAAGCTAAATGAGTCTAACAGCAGCTTATCCCCATCAAGTCAATCCCTCTCCTCCCGCGTACCTGGCACCTGCTGAGTCAGGCTGTCTGTGATTGTTCACATCATGCTCTGTGCCGGGCACCACCTTCCCACCCTAAAGCACGTGACTAAGGAAATCAGAAGGGTGAGGTAAAGAGGGAGGCAGGGCGAGCTCTGCAGGAGCTGGGATGCTGGCATGAGCGGCTAGGCAGTAAAATCCCAGCTGCCCCATCCCCTGCAGAACCCGGAGCAGCAGGAAAGAGAGCAGCAGGCTCTGTGCTAGTGACTAAAGCTAGGGTGGGCTGGAAGCCTGTGGTAATCCACAGGCAATCATCACAGCCTACGGGGAGAGATGCTGTAGAAATGCTGAGACAGATGGAGGTGGCAATGCATCGTGAGGCCAAGCATGCCCCACCTGACTGGCAACATACAGTGGATTTTACAGGTCTAGTCGCTGCCTGTATACTAGCTCTCTGAGGGCATCTCTCACGGTGATTCCCATGGAATGCTGCCAACGCTCGCCAGCCACCCATGTGATCAGTCACCCTGTGCCCCTGCCCTGCTTCCACCTCCTGCTAGGTGATTGGTGGTCTGAATCTTGGGCCTAAGGATGAAGCAGATGCTGCATGCTGTTCATTAGGGTCCATGCCAATCTCTGGAGGAAAATCAGTGCTTAGATACAGCACAGATGCTGGAGGTGCAGCCCCTTAGTGCGCACAGTGTGCCAGTTACAAGACCCCAGGATCTCTGCTGCACCCGAATTGAGACAGCCAAGAACAGCAGAGAGCACATGTCTGGCTGCATTGCAGCCATGCCTTTCCCCTAGGGTCACCGTTTAGCTCTGGACACCAGCAATTTCCGTTTCCTGCCCTGGCCTCCCTGTCAGTATTACCAAGCTCAGTCTTGTTCATTTTGTAACCCCTGCCTGGAACTCCCGGCCCGTGAAACTGACAGCAGGCTGGCTGAGTACACGTGCCCCACCCCCGCCACTTCCATCATGCCTCTCACCCTACCCCCCCTCCCTACCCTAAGACCTTCTATGAGCCCCCTTCCCTCCACAGGAGTCCTTGAACCAGCCCTCCTCTGCATATGTAGTGGCTGGGGAAAACCTGGGAGAAGTGAAGGGGGACATAAGAATAGCCATACTGGGTCAAACCAATGGTCCACCTGTAGGGATATTAAAGAAGGTACTAACAGTGATTCCCCCAAGTGACAGTGACCCCCTCATAATTTGTCCCTCACACTTTAAAATCCAACAGTTTCACCAAGTACAAAAATCTCTTGGGTCTTCTGTTAAAACTTGTAAGCTACTGTCTGTAGAAACCATTGATTATATCTATCCTGTGAAAGATACTTTACTACTATGTAAAACTTACAAACAAGTTAACTGACTTTGTTCTTGAAGTAATTGATACAATGCAAACAAACACTATAAGCCCTTGAGTGACTTTCACTTCATTCAACGGCTCCTAGGACAGACCCCCACCCTCTGTGATTAAAGGGCCGGGAGTCTCAAATGAATTAGCACACACCCTGAAAGTGGTGGAGACAGTAAATTAAAATATGGTTAAGATATGGAATGTATGCTGATGAATGCTTGATATACATGAATGGTTAGGGAGGTGCCAGCCTAGAAAGGGAGTATCCATCGGCCGAAGAATGTGTCAAGTGGATGACCAGAAAACCCCCGGAGGGTAAACTGGGATCCACCCCATCACCTGGAAGGATGAGAAACACAAACTTTGGACAGTGTGGAGCCACCAGGAATGTGCCACTTTGGACAGGAATGTGCCATCTGCTGATTGAGTCAGCAACAGCAGGATGAAACAGCTCCCATAGACTAAGGCTACGTCTACACTTACCGGAGGGTCCGGCGGCAGGCAATCGATGTTCTGGGATCGATTTATCGCGTCTGGTTTAGACGCGATAAGTCGATCCCGGATCGATCCCGGAAGTGCTCGCCGTCGACGCCGGTACTCCAGCTCGGCGAGAGGAGTACGCGGCATCGACGGGGGAGCCTCCCTGCCGCGTCTGGACCCGCGGTAAGTTCGGACTAAGGTACTTCGAATTCAGCTACGTTATTAACGTAGCTGAATTTGCGTACCTTAGTCCGAAGTGGGGGCTTAGTGGGGACCAGGCCTAACATAGGAATTAAATCCTATAAGAATGGACTCTCAAGACTGAGGACTTTGAGTCTCTGGTTCTGCTGCCAGCCTCCAGGAGCATCAGGTGCATCTGACACAGACTCGGCTCCATCCTCATGACCAAGATACCTGGCCAGTAACTTGGCATGAGCAACTTCTAGGCTGGTAACTATAACACCTATACAGAACTTGAATGAATGATTGTGTGAATGAATCTATCTCTATATATATATGTGTGTGTGTGTATATAAGGAATAAGTAGTGATAGGAATAAGTAGTCAAACAACGTTGTTTACTTTTATCTTTTGCTTTATCATTATATTTACAATAAATGTGGCATCTTTGCCTTATCCCTCTTAATAAGATCCTGCTGGTTTTTATTCTATTGGTATAACACACCTAGCCCAGTATCCTGTCTTCTGACAATGGCCAGTGCTGGATGCTTCAGAGGGAATGAACAGAAATGGAATAAGAGGGAAGATTAAAAGATAGGAAAAAGGTGGGAATAAATGGGCAATTTTCACAGTAGGGAGAGGTAAATAGTGGTGTCCCCCAAGGATCTGTACTGGAACCAGTGCAGTTTAACATATTCACAAATGATCTGGAAAGGGGGGCAAACAGTAAGGTGGCAAAGTTTGCAGATGATACAAAATTACTCAAGATAGTTAAGTGCTGTGAGTATGCATGAACCATGTGTAGATTTTGTAGGTTATTGTGTGCATATTTTGTGTTTGTTCGTGTGTTATATATGTTGTGTGTACTGTGTGAAAGCCTGTGGATGTGCCGTGTGTGTATTTTGGGTGTGAGTGTTGCAATGTGTCTTTTATAATTGCCTGTGGGTGTTGGGTGCATTTTATATTATTTTTACATTTTTATGGCTGACTTAGAACAACGTTTCCTTAGCTCTCGTCCCCTAACACCGCTACTCTACTTACGCTATATTGATGACATCTTCATAATCTGGACCCATGGAAAAGAAGCCCTCGAGGAGTTCCACCATGATTTTAACAATTTCCATCCCACCATCAACCTCAGCCTAGACCAATCCACACAAGCGGTCCATTTCCTAGACACTACTGTGCTAATAAGCGATGGTCACATAAACACCACCCTATTCCGGAAACCTACTGACCGCTATACTTAACTACATGCCTCCAGCTTCCATCCAGGACACACCACATGATCCATTGTCTACAGCCGATGATGACAAAATCTGTGCAGGTCATCAATTGTTGGTCTCATGGTGTGCCCTCTGATGACTGTACAAGCCAATTCTAGAGGTGCATATTTTGCTGCAGATGGTGCATGGGAAGTTCACGGTCAATGGATTGTGCGCTGCTGATGCTCTGTGACATCGTTCGCGTGCCTCTTGTAGACGCCGGCAGCGGTCTTCCTCAAAGGCAATGCAGGTATTTCTGACTGTTGCACGCCACTGTGTTCTGTCGCTGGCGGCGTCCTCAAGGTCCCTAGGTTTAATACTGCTGTACTGCAGGTGTCCTTGTAACGTTTCCGTGGACGGCCTATATGCCGGATGCCCTGGGAGAGCTCACCATACAGAAGCTGGCGGGGGATTCTGTTGGCATCCATGCAGATGACATGACCGGTCCAACATAGCTGTGACTTCATGATCATCATTTCGATGCTTGTCATCTGGGCTCTCTCGAGGACCTCGAGATTGGGCACTTTGTCTTGCCAGTGGATCTTCATGATGTTGCGGAGGCAGCGCATGTGAAATGCTTCGAGCTGCTTGATGTGACGCCTATATAGTGTCCATGTTTCGCACCCGTACAAAAGAGATGAAAGAACAACAGCTCTGTACACAAGCAGTTTTGTTGACATCCGGATGTTGTGGTGATTTAAAACTTTGACACGCAGACAGCCAAGTGCCTGGCTTGCTTTGGATATTCGTGCATTGATCTCATTATCCAGTGATCCATCACTGGATATGACACTACCCAGATATTTAAAGTTCTCCACTACTTTCAGCTGAGTGCCATCAATGGAGATACTCGGGACAGAAGCATTTGATCCAGGTGCAGGTTGATGGAGAACTTCTGTCTTTCTGAGGCTGATAGTTAGTCTGAAAAGTTGCGAGGCCTCAGCAAACTTGTTGACAATGTGCTGAAGATCATTTTCAGTGTGAGCCATGAGGGCACAGTCGTCAGCAAAGAGTGCCTCAAGAAGGAGTTTCTGCACTGTCTTAGTCTTTGCATTCAGGCGACGGAGTTCAAAAAGTGAACCATCGTGCCGGTATTTCAAGTATATACCTCGGTCCATATCTTTCGTTGCATGGTTAAGGACACATGCAAAGAACAGGTTAAATAGGACAGGAGCGAGAACACATCCTTGTTTCACGCCGTTGGTGATGTTAAAGGGGGCTGATGTGGCTCCATCAGACAATACTTCGCCTGTCATGCTGTCATGAAAAAGGCGTATAATCTGGGCAAATTTTCTTGGGCAGCCAAGTCGTGTTAGAATGGTCCAAAGGGCTTCCCTGTTGACAGTATCAAACGCCTTTGTCAGATCTATGAAGATAGCATAGAGGTGCATGTTCTGTTCAATGCACTTCTCTTGTATTTGTCTGACAGCAAACACCATGTCGACTGTGCTCCGGCCAGGTCGAAAACCACATTGACTTTCAGGTAGATTTGCCTCGGAAATACTGGCTATTAGGTGGTTCAAGATGATGCGGGCGATGATCTTCCCTCCAACGGAGAGGAGGGATATGCCTCTATAGTTTCCACATTCTGCTTTGCTGCCTTTGTTAGTAGCATCGCGGAGGTCCTGTGGTATGTTTTCATCCTCCCAGATGTTGATGATCACGCTGTGGAACGCTGCTAGTGCTGCTGGACCTGCTGCTTTGTATATCTCTGCTGGTATCCCATCTTTTCCAGGAGCTTTCCCTGAACTCATCTGGCTAATAGCTTTCTTAATCTCATCTATAGTAGGCGGAAAGTCAAGATCTGTCAGAGCAGGTTGTTGTGGAATTTCATTGAGGACAATATTATTCACGGTTGATGGTCTATTGAGAAGGTTGCTAAAGTGTTCTCGCCATCTTTCGTTGATGCCTTCTTTATCTTTAATCAGCGTTGTGTTGTCTAATGAGAGCAATGGGGTGGTCCTTGGTTTAGAAGGTCCATAGACAGTCTTAATAGCACTGAAGAACATCTTTAAGTTGTGGGTCTCAGCATAGTGCTCAATTTCTTTGGCTTTGCTCTCCCACCAGTTGTCTTGTATCTGACGGAGGTCTTTCTGTGTTTTGCTCTGAAGGTACTTGAAATGGTCCCACTTAGAGACTGAGGAGGGATCATTCTGCCATTCGATAAAAGCTTTTCTCTTTACTTCCAGTGCTGAGCATATTTCTTCTTGGTTCTCATCAAACCAATCCTGATGTATTCTTTTCTTTGGTCCAAGAGATGTTATTGCTGTGTCAGTCACTATCTGCTTGAACTGGTCCCACTTTTCGGTTACGGTACCGATCAGTTGTCCGTGGGATGTCAGTTTGTCATCAAGACTCTTCTGAAATTTGTTGAAACATTGAGCATCCTTCAGTTTGGCTATATTGAAAGCAGGTCGCACATGCTTAGGGCGTTTGTGCCGAGAAGGAGCGATGTAGAGTTGAAGAGACGTCCTGACTAATCTGTGATCTGTCCAGCACTCTGCACCTTGCATTACTCTAGTAATCAGTACGTCTCAGATGTCTCGCCTTCTAACAATGGCATAATCTATCAGATACCACTGTTTGGACCTAGGGTGCATCCACATCGTTTTGTATTTGTCCGCTTGTCGGAACAGAGTGTTAGTAATGGTCAGGTCATTTTCAGAACAAAGACTCAAAAGGAGTAGTCCATTGCTGTTCATTTTGCCTACACCATGTGGCCCGATTACTCCTTTCCAGTTTTCGCTGTCAGCCCCGACTCGGGCATTGAAATCTCCAAATAGGAGTAGTTTGTCTGTTACAGGTGTGGCCTTGATCAGTCTGTCGAGATCTTCATAGAATTGTTCCTTTGAGTTCTCAGAGCATGTTAAAGTGGGTGCATATACACTGGTGATGGTGACACGACGTTTGGCATTTAGTGGGAAGCGTAGCTTCAGCAATCTTTCATTGATACCCACTGGAAGGTCTGGGAGTTGATGCATCAATAAGGTTTTTATTGCCAGACCAACTCCATGTATTCTATCCTCTGTCTCAGTCTTACCCTTCCAGAAGAAGGTGTAACCACCTCCTGGTTCACTCAAGAAACCTTCCCCAGGCAATCTTGTTTCACTTAATGCCGCTATATCGATGTTATAACGGACTAGTTCTCGAGCAATGAGAGCTGTCCTTCTCTCAGGTCTTGCAACAGCTTCTCGATCCATGAGGGTACGAACATTCCATACACCAATGGTAAGTTTTCTCAAATTTTTCTTTTGGTTTCGGCCGCAGATTGGGTTGAACTGCCAGCCGCGGCTTGCTGGCCAGTTGTTGTTGTAGGGCAGGCAATTTTTAGGCCACCTTTTCTAGGCCCCTCCCTTACTAGGATGAGCAGTGCTGTCCTGAAGAGGGCTGCTCAGACGCCTGGGATGCTGCCGGGCAACTCTGCTGCCCCAAGTACAGAGCTGGACGACCACCTATCCACAGACCGCCTGAGTGCAGGATTGGGACTACGACTCCCAGTGGTAACCTCCACCTGTTGCTTTGTCCCTCCCCCATCGCCGCAGGACTTGGGTGGTATGATGATAATGTTTGATGATTTGCACAGGACCTGTGCGTGAAGCTTTTTAAGTGGTAGAGCCGTTGCACAGGAGCAATCCCACTCTCTCGACCTTAGAAGCCAGACACCAATGGTACGAAAAATCGTCACGACTGGTAACTTCTTTGGTTGCAGTGGATGGCCTTGACGTCTTTTGTGCCTCGTCAAGCCCTTCGCTTTCCACAAAGCGTTGCAAAACCGCCTTCTTGGCCGTTGGATCTTAGTGATCTCTTTCGCCCAGTCCGCCGGAGCTGACGTCGCTTGCGGGGTAGGCATATCCCAAATTCACTGAGGGTTTGAATCCCATCAGTTACACTCACCAGGTTTGGCTGGCCTGTCGAAGCCATTGCCCGGGTGTGGCTGCTGCACATGCTGCAGCTACTTGGAGCCACAGGTGAGAGCTGAGTGACAGGTGGGGACCAAAGTGGACGGACTACCCCCGAAGGGGTACGACAAGTCCCCCCATCAGAGGTACTACCCCTCCCTGGCCACCCCATACACCCCAAAAACTACAATACCCACCTGCTAAAGTGAAAAAACAGATTGACAGAGCCAGAAGAGTACCCAGAAGTCACCTACTACAGGACAGGCCCAAGAAAGAAAATAACAGAACGCCACTAGCCGTCACCTTCAGCCCCCAACTAAAACCTCTCCAACGCATCATCAGAGATCTACAACCTATCCTGAAAGATGATCCCTCACTCTCACAGATCTTGGGAGACAGACCAGTCCTCGCTTACAGACAGCCCCCCAACCCGAAGCAAATACTCACCAGCAACTGCACAACATACAATATAAACACTAGCCCAGGAACCTATCCTTGCAACAAAGCCCGATGCCAACTCTGTCCACATATCTATTCAAGAGACACCATCATAGGACCTAATCACATCAGCCACGCCATCAGGGGCTCATTCACCTGCACATCTACCAACGTGATATATGCCATCATGTGCCAGCAATGCCCCTCTGCCATATACATTGGCCAAACTGGACAGTCTCTACGCAAAAGAATAAATAGACACAAATCTGACATCAGGAATCATAACATTCAAAAACCAGTGGGAGAACACTTCAACCTCTCTAACCACTCAGTGACAGACTTGAAGGTGGCAATTTTGCAACAAAAAAACTTCAAAAACAGACTCCAAAGAGAGACTGCTGAACTTGAATTAATATGCAAATTAGATACAATTAACTTAGGTTTGAACAGAGACTGGGAATGGTTGGGTCATTACACTAATTGAATCTATTTCCCCATGTTAAGTATCCTCACACCTTCTATGGGTCATCTCGATTATCACTTCAAAAGTTTTTTTTCTCCTGCTGATGATAGCTCATCTCAATTGATTGGCCTCTTACAGTTGGTATGGCTACTTCCACCTTTTCATGTTCTCTGTATGTATAAATATCTTCTTGCTCTATGTTCCAGTCTATGCATCCAATGAAGTGGGCTGTAGCCCACGAAAGCTTATGCTCAAATAAATTTGTTAGTCTCTAAGATGCCACAAGTACTCCTATTATTTGTCTCTGTGTTGTTGTATATCTTGTCTCTGTGTGTGCTTATCATGTATGTGAGACCAGGTACTTTTCACCCTTTTGGAGCAATACACCCTTTTGGAGCAGGAATACTAAGGAATGGAGCACACACAGAGAGTGACACGCAACACTGCAAATTCATACACATACCTGCAGAGAATACACATACTCTCCCGCAACATGCATAAAAATACATACACAGGAAATGCAGAAAATACAGAAAAATACAGAGAAAGAGAGAACACACATGCATTTTGGTGCCAGTTTAATGAACATTTTGTTAAATGTTTCCACTTATTTTTTATCTCACAATTCAACATTTTGTCAAAATTTGGAAATGAGAAAAACGCGCTGCCCCAATGGTGGAATATTCAAAGCAACCCCAGGCAGCCCAGAACACAAATGCACTGAATGAGACAGACAGATATCTTAATAAAGTTAGAGTACACAGTCTATGTCTATACAGCATATAGACATAGTGCATATAGACATAGCCTTGTTATGTTCTATCTATCTATCTATCTATCTATCTATCTATCTATCTATCTATCTATCTATCTATCTATCTATCTATCTAACATAACAAGGCTCTGACCCTGCAAGAATGTTGGGATGGGGTCTACAGGCCCCACACTGAACCAGGGCTTGGAAAAGAGGCTAGCGAGGCCCTGCCCCTGAGCAGGAACAGGGCATATTCCAGCACTGGAGGAGGAGTTTAAAAGGGAAAGTTGCTGCATGCTCCACCAGGAAGCAAGGCTGATGCTGAGGACTGTTAGGAGAGGCTGCAGCTTTGTGATTTGGATTCCCCCCTCTTTGGGAGTTGAACGCCCTAAAAGCGATCGCTTGAACTAGCCATTAAGAGATGGAGGAAAATTTTCTAAACCAGTGACCATGCCCCAAACTGAAGAGCTCCAGGCTGGTAGGAAGTGACCTGGGGAAAGACTAATTTGGGGTAACTTGATGACTGGGCTGGATGCTTTGATACACCCCTAGCATACCAGGTTGGGACCCGGTGGAGTGGGTTGTCCCTGGCCCTCCTGCCTTGTTGCTTCCTGACACACCCTCTTAGTTTTTGGTAGGTGGAAGGTGGGGGGAATAGTTGGAGCATGCAAGAGTAGTTGAGGCCACATTCAGAGCCCCCTCTGGGAAAAAAACTAGACTACAGCCTGACCGCTAGGCCAGCTGGTCATTGGACCATGTCGCTATAGACACACGCAGGCTTAACTTTGCACGCTGTAATCCCAGTAACTTCAATGGGACTAATCACAATGTGTCAATGCAAGTGGAACCTTTGCAAGATGAAGGACTAACTATGCAATAGCTTGCGCTGTGCAGTGCAAACGGAATCTCATGTAATAGACCTAAATGCGGGGAAAGCACTAATTGTGCTCCTACCTTTTGTGCCTGGCCCTGCCTCTGTCCATTGCAAAGAGCACTTGGCAAGTGGGACTGTGTGAATAAGTGACTGCAAAATCAGCATGATGTTGTTGTCTTAGGTTAAATGAAATGTGGTTTTGACCCAAAGCATTTGAGTTCCATTTGAGGTTTTTTTAAAAAAAAAATTAAAAATAAAATTGGAGTAAAATTCCCAATGGAAAGCCATTTTGAAGGGAAAAATCAAAAGAGTTTTGGTGCTGGGGTGTTGGTGGTTTCTTTGGTTGTTTGATCGGAACAATGCAGTGAAATGACGCATTTCACAGAATGTTTTGGTTAACCGGAATCTGGAATTTTATTTATTTGTGGGGGAAAGTTCCTATGTAAACATTTTACGCAGCTCTCCTAACCAGATCCATTTCTGTCTTTGTCTGCAAAATATTTGGCTAACCTGACCAGGCAACCAGGGAAACTGGCTTCTTATGGCAGGATACTCTTACCATCAAATATGTTGTAAGCTGAGAAATACAGCTGTGGATGTGCGTTGCCAATGACATAATGTCCGACATGCTAATGACAGGGTTTCATATGATGCCTAGAGACAGAGGAGCTGAAACTCACTGCCCTGGCAGCTCCAGTGTAAATTTAGTGTTATGCTAATGACTCTGGATTTAAACTCTCAAAGTCAGGGCTTGTGACTGTAGAGAGATGCTGAATAGACTGAGCCTGACGGCTGAGAGAAAGGTGAATGAGCTCTCTAAGGAGCGGAAAGGCCAGTTTTTAGCTGGTGTAAATCAGTGGAGATCTGCTGATTTGCACCAGCTGAGAATCTGGCCCTTTGGTTAGAGCAAAGGATCCAGGCCACCTGTCCTAGCGCCAGCTCAGCTCCTCTGCAGAGAGGCTGAGCGGCGAATGGCAGAGAGATCCAGGACTCTGCTCTTGTGCCTGCAGCTGCTCCCTTCTGCCGAGAGTTGGAGGCATATTGGTTGGGGGGAAATGTGTAAGCAGGGCCGGCTCCAGGCACCAGCGAAGGAAGCAGGTGCTTGGGGCGGCCAATGGAAAGAGACAGCACGTCCGGGTCTTCGGCGGCAATTCGGCAGCGGGTCCCTCAGTCCCTCTCTTCCTCTTTGAGCTGCCGCCGAAGTGCTGCCGAAGAGGAAGAGAGGGAGCGAAGGACCCGCCGCCGAATTGAGCTGCCGCCGAAGTGCCGCTGATCGGCTTTATCTTTTTTTTTTTTCCGCTTTGCCGCTTGGGGCGGCAAAAAAGCTGGAGCCAGCCCTGTGTGTAAGCCAGTGGTGTAGCTGTCCCAGGGATTTTATTCACTCTGGAATGGGAGGAAGAGAGAGGGGCTGTCACCATACAATGGGACGAGAGCTGGGCAGTGGTGAATAGGACAGGAGGTGGGGCTGGTGGGGTGGGGCCAGGTAGTGGGGAATGTGACAGGAGATGGGGGCAGGGACAAGCATGTGACAGAAGTTGCGCACAAGACAATCCATTGGGACATGTGAGGTGTCAGGGCATGTCCAGCATGGTTAGTCGCACAGCGGGCCCCTTCTACCTGGGTGTCCCTGAAGCATTCAGAAGCAGCAAGCGGTTACCAAAAGCATGGTTCCGAAGCCCCGTCTTGTGATAGATCTGGCAGGGAAACCAATATGCCTGGGTTGCAAGTGCAGAATGACTTCATTAGCCCAGCTGGGCTGATGTTCCCAGGAAAGGGACATCTCACAGCCAGTGCTCCACATTCAGGGCCACCCTGAGGATTTTAAACGACAGCAGAAGGGCCTGCATTGCAGCAGGATGCCCCAGGAAGAATTCTGAGCATAGGAAGAGTGCAGGGGCTATCTCTTGCAGTTACTTTAAGGCAGCTAGCGCTCATGGAGGCAATTGCAGGGACTGTGCTCGTAGACTTTAAGGGTAGAAGGGACCATTATGATTGTCTAGTGTCTGACCTCCTGCTCCACACTAGGACTGTGCGGAGGAACCAGGGTTGGAGAAGGTTCCCAGCACACCTCAAAAGAGGCTTCCTGAAGCCAAAGCTCAGATAACTGACTCCAAAGGGCTTGTTTAAGACCATGCAATTTAGAGGGGTTTATTCCTAGGAGCAGCTGCTCAGATCTTGCTTCATCTGTACCCAGCCTCTAGTACCCTTTGGGGATTGGGTCTTTCAGCTGATTTGCTAAAAACTAGGATCTTGTCCAGTCTGCTTGGACACAAGCTCCCAGGTCCCTTTGGGGGGGACTAGGTCTATGCCCAGGGCTCTTTGGTCTAAATTTCCCCTCCACATACTCAGGCATAACATACTGTGTGCCAGCTGGCTGACACCTCTCCACCCCAGCTGCAGCTGTGTGATGAGCTGAATTATGTAGCTTATGTAAAATAGGAGTATAATAATGATGAGTAAAAGAAATATTTGCTGTGCTGAAGGCGTGCAACACATGGAGTAGACACTGAATGCCAGCAAAAATCCAGGAGAGCTGTGATCACTCTTAATGGACCTAGGGGTTAACTGGTATTCAATGAAGTTATTAAATCTGCGAAAGTACCCGAGGGGCGGCACGGCATCATTACAGTTCCCATCTGCGGTGGAGACAGGAATCTGCCAAATGCGTATAGACTTATAAATCTAATAGCTGATGCTTCTCCAATTTATGGGTATCGTTTATTGACTGACCTTCAGGAGTGGGCTTATGCCAACTCTGTTAGTGATATTCAAGCAGAGTTTAGGGCAGGGTATTTTGACACAGTTCCTGCACTTCACTGGATTATTTAAGGCATAAGTATGTGTAAATCCGGTGCCAATCAGTATGCAGCATTTATAGATCTGGAAGGGGCATTCAGGATGGCAAATTCCAGCATGTTGTAGGAAAGATTAAATGCTTTGAGAACGGAGGCACGTGTGTGAAAAGGTTTGCAGTTACATTATTGCACCGCATCTGTCCTGGCTCTGGGCTGGAGGAATGGGGAATGTCAATTTGCAACCCTGCGCATCGTTAATAATCCATCTTCCCTCACATTCAAATCACACTTTACATCTTCAAAGCACTGTACAAACATTAACTCATTAATGACTCCCTAAGGCCACCCCTGTAAGGCAGGTGAGTGTCGTTACCCCTGTTTTACAGATGAGGAAATTGAGGCACAGAGAAGTCACCGAACAGATAGATGGGGTGAGGTTTCCAAGGCAGGTCTGCATCCAATGTGTGGAGCTCTTTGGAAAATCTGACCGCATTGGTTTGGTGCCTAAATTGGTATTTAGCTATCTTGAACTATGTTTGACCATAATTGTGGGTGCTGAGAATGAATCTGGTCCTGAGTCCTTGTCTACATGGGGAAACTGACCAGCATAACTGTTCCGCAGTAGACGTTCTGATATGATGTAGCTCTTCTGGAATAACTCTCTTGTGTGGACACACTGTTCTGGAATAAAAGTGACTTTACTTCAGAATGGATGTATCCACATTGGGAGCTATTCTGGAATAGTTTATGCCACAATTGCCATGCTGCTCAACTTTCCCTGTGTAGATGAGGCCTGAGTGGCAAAACCTGGTTTAGAATTCAGGAGCTGCAGTGTTTAGAATGTTTGACTGCACTGCATCCCTGTTGCCAGACAAAGACACATCCTTAGGAGTAGTAGTACTATTATTTAATTAATAATGTATTAAATTATTAGTCCCCGAAAATGTATAAGTAAAACATACAGGCACAATTCCTGCTCGGAAATGATTATAATTGACTTTACATCCTAACTCTAAATGTACATTAAAATCCTGACGGACCTACCTTTGTATTTTAGTAGGCTGGGATACTTCATGATATGGACTTCTCTGCTATTTAATAAGGTTTTATAATCTCTGTATTATGGAGCTGCTTCTTGACCCATTGTTCTCTATGCACTGCCATAGCTATGCATGGCCCGTCGCATTTATATTTGTCTGAAAAGCCCCTGCCTCAAGGAGATTACGGTCTAAAGGATGAGGGGATTCTGTTATTGCTAAGCAAACCTCTCCTGTCTGCCTCCCGGCGTGGATCTGTACTGCATATTCTCTGCTTAGTCTGCATACCTCCAATAAGCGCGACAAACTATGCAACAGAGATCTGCAGTGCAGATAAGAGATCTCTGTGTGGATTGGTCCAGAGAATCATGCCCTCTATTTCCTTTAGGCTTGCAGGTGTCTATGAATGTCTTTCTCTGCAGCCTACAGTAATTTTAGATCCTGTGATAAATTACAAGAAAGCTCAAACTGCTGCTTTTGGATCTAATAGAATCAATGGCCAGGAGACAGCGGGTACACAGCAACCTCTAGGGATGAAAGTTTGCAGTGCCCAGGTCACTGACACAACACAGGCAAAAACTCTGGTGACATGACAAGCGTGTGCGATACTTTGATTTTTAGCAACATTAATGTGGGGACGAGGACTGAATCTGACTGAGCGTCCGTGGCTGTTGCACGGCCTCTGCCTGGTATCAGGGGAGAACTTTGAGATGGAACTATGTTATTAGAGGCACCTTTCGTGAGTCTGGTGTTAAGGGTCAGTTCTGTTTTGGACTTAAAGCGGGGATCCAGTTTATTTGTTCTGTGTGAAAAATACAGCGTATCCTCTCCTGAATTATAGCAATTAAAATTCTGTAATTACTCACTGAAATGTTTTTCTTATGAGAATTTACAAGTAAATCTGTTAATTAGTTTCTGAATTAAAATTCATTTAAAAACAGGTTCGTTAAGAAATTTAGCATCTGTGCCAGTCTTTTCTTTACCCTGAATGATTTAATAATAGAATAACACCCTCTTCAAACTTTCCATGTAATTCAAATTAATTGCAATCTTGTCAATAGGCTAATTTGAAGAAAATTTGCTTGTAATTAAGCAACATTTCATCTAATTATTATGATTATATAGGTCAGGTCAACAGCTCAGCTAATTCTTGAGTGAGGCTGCCATGACATCAGAAGTAACTCAAACCAATCCTCCCCCTTCTCCTGCAGCTAATTTGCATGTGACAGTTGTGTTGATTGTAACAAGTTTCAGGTGTGAGGGAGATTGGCTGTGACTTGTCAGTGGTGGATAATTTGGCCCTGTTGTCGCGGTTCCTTAAAGGTTCTACTTTGGACATCGGTGCTAGAAAGGCTCCCGTTGACCCTGCCAGCAGGTAGGGGATCTTGGGGGACAACTACTGCACTGGTGGGGTGCAAAATAAACTTTATTAAGAAAATGCAAAAACAGGGGAAATTCCATGAGACCATAGCATGATGGACCCCCCTGCGATGGCACATCTTAGAGAAGAGAGGTCCTTGACACTTCCTCTGGGGACTTGGATCCCTTGAAGGGATTGCTGTAAATGGAGGAGGGCCAGGGCTGGGGCAGTTAGGGGCCATGCGGTGTTAGATATCTCTATCCCTGAAAGACCCCGGGACCAGCTACTGGTTCTGGCTAGTACTATGCCCTCTTCCCTATCCACTAGCTCCTGTCCATGTTCCAGGGCCAACTGGCCTAGCCACAGTAATGGCGGCTCATTGGCTCCCCTAGCGGTGTCTGAGATGAACTCCTTCATCTCTGCTTTGGAGCGGGGCCGGAATTCTGTGACCTGTGTGGAGTTGCCCTGAAAATCAACCTTTATTCGGCTGATGGATATAGACAGGGCCTCACTGGAGGTCATAGTGGGTGGGGGTGTATGGGCTTGGGCATCTGGTGGGGCGGAGGGTAGGGTGGGGTATAGCAGGGTTTTTTTGAGGGGGAGTGGGGCCTCTGGGTGTACGTATGGGGGTGGGTGTTCGGGGGTTTCATTGGGACTGGGCTGGCTAGTGGTAGGTGGTGGCGGCCCTTCCTGGCTGGGCTGCCTAACGGCCTCCTTGGCCGAGGTCGTTAGGGCCCCATGTAAAACGGTTACCTTATCAAGGGCCTGGGCCAGTATTTCATAGGCAACCGTGGCCACCTTTTGGGGTTTGTATACATCAGGCCACAGTTTCTTGGGCTTCCGAACCCCTTCTAGCTTCTGTACCAGGTCCGTTAGTATCTGGTGGGCGGGGGACCCCTGCAAAATTCGGGGTTCAGGGGTGAGTTTAGATGGGGTCCCCCCGCAGGCTTTCATGACCCTCCCCACCTCCCTCCAGAGGCGGGTAGGATCTGAATCTGCGGCTGGCTCTCCTGCCTTAGTGCAGGTTAGCCGGAGGCTGGAATCAGCGGGGCTGGCCCTGAATGTGGGGTGACAAGTTAAAAGGCACCCCACATCAGTGAGCCCCAGGTGGGTAGTGTACACCCTGGAGCTCTGGCCTTTGCCAATCGTGCAGACCCACTCTAGGGCCTCAGGCTGCTGTTTACTTTGCAGCGAGTGGTACTGCAGGTGGTTAGTTTGATCCTCATCTGTCCCAGAGGTCTTGGCCTCTTTCCAGGGACAGGGGAGGCAGCAATTGTTACCCCAAGATCCTGTTTGTGACGCCATGACCCTGCCAGCAGGTAGGGGATCTTGGGGGACAACTACTGCACTGGTGGGGTGCAAAATAAACTTTATTAAGAAAATGCAAAAACAGGGAAAATTCAATAATGAGGGGTATGGGGTTTGTTAAGGTAGACAATTGGGGAGGGGTTTCTTTTAGTAAATAGGATAGGGGGTTTCAATGGTGGGGTACAATACAGTGGGGTACAATACAGTTGGTAACCAATTAACACTGAAATATAAATGTAACAGGTAGCTAACAATTTCTATGTAAAGAGTGTGTCACAGCAGCATATAACCAACTAACAGTATGGGTAAAATGTGTTAACTAACCAACAACTTTAGGTAAAAAATGTGTCACAGTGGTGTAAATGTAAAATGTGAGGTGTGTTAGAGAGAAAAGGGGTAACCAATGGGGTTTTATGCTAGACTTCAGTAATACAATTGAGGTTTGGCAGCAGTAGGAGCGGGGTGAGCAGGTGGGGGAAGGGATTAAAAGAGAGAGAGAGAGAGGAAGAAAGTGGTAGAGGAATGAGGTCGGGGGATGGGGAAGAGGAGCACGTGGTGGAGCAGAGAGCAGACAGGCTGCAAGTTTAAACAGCAGAGAGACAATTATACAGAACACAGCAAAATCTTATCTATGATTTAACTTAACCAAGACTACACGAATTAGCAAGTAACAAAACACAATGCAACAATTCTTCAAGCCTAACTTACAGAGTACAATGCAAGCAATTTTCTAAACCTAACTTAACCACAGCTATGCAAAATGAAATTACAATTTATCTAGACTAAAGGCTAAACCTAACCTAATGGGTGCACCTTAAACTAGGGGTAGTTCCAGAGGGCAGAGTGGTGTGTGCCCAGGATACAGCTCCAAGGGGGGGGGGGGGGTTAACTAGTGGTGGCAGCAAGCAGGCTTATTTCTAGCAGCAAAGGCGCTGCGGAGCTAGAAGCAGATTACAGATACAGACCAAGGAGTTAGCTTGGGTCTGCCTGCTGGGGAAAGAAAGCCAGCAGCTAGAACAAGGGGAGTGTGCAAGAGGTTTTTCCTTACCAATCCCCAAAGCAGCAGCAGGAACAGCAGTTTCAGCATCAGAGGGCGCAGAGAGGACTCGATTCGCTTACAATAATCAGGAGATCTCCAGGCACAAATTCGTTGTTCGTGGGAGGGGAGTTTAAAAAACGGGGGTATGCTCAAAAACAAACGAGAGCGGGGAGAGGGCCCCCCCAAAGACCCCTAGCTGATCAGACCAGGTGGCAAAGCAAGGACCTTCTCCGGGGGTCTGATCAGAAAATGTCTGGTTTTAAAGGCAAACTCAGGCAGTTTCCCGCCAGTAACTCTGATTGGTTCCCCTTAATCCAGGGGAGGAGAGAAGGCAGGGAAAACTGCAGGTAGGCACAGGACATGTCTGGGCAAGTTCTGAGTCACAGGTATGACTCATATGCTCAGCTATGTGGCCACTTTAGGTCTTGCATACCTGGGCAGAGCACCCTACACCGAGCCGGGTCCGAACAAAGAAGCTAGACAAAGGAGCAAAAAGCCCCCCCCCTCCCTGAGCAGAGCAATGGCTCCAGTCAGTCTGCACAAGCCATTTCCATGAGCAGGGCCAGGCTGTGACTTTGGTCAGTTCCATGGCCGGGGGGTCATAATTCAAAATGATCTGGACAAATTGGAGAAATGGTCTGAGTTAAACAGGATGAAGTTTAACAAAGACAAATGCAAAGTGCTCCACTTAGGAAGAAAAAATCAGTTTCACACATACAGAATGGGAAGAGACTGTCTAGGAAGGAGTACGGCAGAAAGGGATCTAGGGGTTATAGTGGACCACAAGCTAAATATGAGTCAACAGTGTGATGCTGTTGCAAAAAAAGCAAACATAATTTTGGGATGTATTAACAGGTGTGTTGTGAGCAAGACACGAGAAGTCATTCTTCCGCTCTACTCTGCTCTGGTTAGGCCTCAGCTGGAGTATTGTGTCCAGTTCTGGGCACCGCATTTCAAAAAAGATGTGGAGAAATTGGAGGGGGTCCAGAGAAGAGCAACAAGAATGATTAAAGGTCTTGAGAACATGACCTATGAAGGAAGGCTGAAAGAATTGGGTTTGTTTAGTTTGGAAAAGAGAAGACTGAGAGGGGACATGATAGCAGTTTTCAGGTATTTAAAAGGGTGTCATAAGGAGGAGGGAGAAAACTTGTTCACCTTAGCCTCTAAGGATAGAACAAGAAGCAATGGGTTTAAACTGCAGCAAGGGAGGTCTAGGTTGGACATTAGGAAAAAGTTCCTAACTGTCAGGGTGGTTAAACACTGGAATAAATTGCCTAGGGAGGTTGTGGAATCTCCATCTCTGGAGATATTTAAGAGTAGGTTAGATAAATGTCTATCAGGGATGGTCTAGACAGTATTTGGTCCTGCCATGCGGGCAGGGGACTGGACTCGATGACCTCTCGAGGTCCCTTCCAGTCCTAGAATCTATGAATCTATGTTAGGAGGTGGAAATGCACACTTAAGGTTCCTGGACTCTGTCCTAGAGAGGCACCACGAAGGGCCAAAACGTGAGGAAAATCCGATTCTCTAAAAATCAGTTGAATCTAATCTGGGGCCACAAACACTGACATGGTGGTTATCAGGTGGGTGTTGCATGGTATGATCACAGGGCAGAGTGAAACACCTCCCTGCATCACAGCGCCTCCCTGCTCCCGAGCTCTGGGGACGTGGAAGTGCACTGCCTACAGTGTGTTCCCACCTGCCCCGCACTGGTTCGGATAGGCTGGCCTTCAACTGGTGGGAATATGGAGCCAAAGCTCTGCCCCTCGCCACCCACTTCCTGCCCCTGTGCTCCGGAAGGCGTAAGCAGGATCGCAGCACGTGCTTACCCATGCACTTCCTCCCTCAAGGTAGCCCCCGGACTGGGTGTATGGGGGTCCTTAGGCCATGTCTACACTAGCGAGCTTACAATGGCACCAATACAGCTGCGCTGGTGTAATGTCGCTCGTGTAGTCTCTCTATGCTGGCGGGAGACATAATAAAACCAGCCCCACGAGCGGCGGTAGCTGCGTTGGCAGGAGAGTGTCTCCCGCCAACACAGCTCTGTGCACACTGGCATTTATGCCGGCAAAACTTATGTCGCTCGGGGGGTGGGTTTTTTCCACCCCTCTGAGCGACAAAAGTTTTGCCAACATAAGTGCTAGTGGAGACCTGGCCATAGTCTTTTACCCATCACCCCCCCCATGTGGGCATGTTGACTGAGTCGCAGTCCAGCCCCTATTTAATAGCTTTTCAGTTCTCTTGTAAGAAGACATCAGCTGTCGTGCTTCAAGCTGGGATCGAGTCAATTGACTTTTGGCAAACCCAGCCAGGGTTAAAAAGACCCCTTTGAGACACGTGCAGTTGATCTTGTGGCCTTTTCTCTCCAGAACAGCCTCTGAACACACTGGCTGTGTTGTTTCTTCCTCCAGGGCCGATGTTTTACCTTGTGATGCATTTACAGTGAACACAGAACTTCCTTATGTGAGTTATTGCATCTGCAGCTCCCAAACACTGCGGGAAAACGTCTGGGCTCTGCTCTCTTCATTGGGAGCCCTCCATCCTGAGCCAAAGCCCTTTATAATCACCACCATCATCATTACCAACATAACCACGGCAAATCCTTGCAGCCCGTGATGCTCCCAGACAAGCCAGGGCATAGTGCATTGTAGACTCTGCTCTATAGGGCTTTAACTGGGGGCATCCCAAGGGAATAATTTCCATTTGTTCTGGAGGGTAAAGGTGCAAGCAGATAACCCAGGCTGCTGCTGGGATGCTAGATGCTTTCTTGCAGCTGATGTACCTCAGAAAATACCAGCATGCATCTTCAAAGGCCTTTCTGCTCTGGCATCACTAACTGAGAGGAACGCACAGTGAGGGTGCTGCTGCGTCCAGTTGTCTCGCATCCCCCGTGTCTTGCTTGGGAAAGACATTTAATAAAACAGTGGGCTAGGATAGGTTTCAAGGTGGGCCAGTTTGGGAGACTTGGGTCAGGCTATCTGGCTTCCGTGAGTAGAGGGACTGAGAGCTGGTGGTCTCGTTCGGGGGCATGGATGGGGAGAGACATGACTCCATGGTCTCAGATGCCCAGCGCCCTTGGGAGCATGTGGAAGCTCTGCTCTCCATGGACATTGAGGACAGCTGGCTGTTGGGGATGGAGCACAGAGCTAGCTGCTCGTCACATCCCCTGCAGAGCATGTGCATTTCCATGCAGAAAACTGATCAGATGTTATGTGACCAGCCCAGGCAGGAGGGCATTACCTCCTGCCACACCCCCTCCATGGCTGCTGCCGAGCAGGGGGACTCAGCTGATGGCAGCAGTGCTCCTGAGAGTAGCTCAGAAGAGCAGCCTCCATGGAGGGTGGCTGGCTCCTGACTAGCACTCCCCTTCCCTGGTGTAACTGCAGGGCCCCAAGAAGCAGTGTAATGCTTCTAGTGCTCCCCCAGGGTGATGAGCCATGTTCTACTCCTCCTGTCAAGCTGGGCCTTCCTTGTGCCATGCTGCCCTCATCCTGAATGAGGGACACAGCAGGAACGCGCGTGGCTCGCACACAGTAAATGTGATCATTGGAGCGGTGGCCCCATGTGAGTTAGGCCTGGTAGACAATGGCAGTCCCATGTCCTCGTTCTCTGAAAACCATTGGCTTTTGTAACTTGAATGTTCTTGTCAGGGGCAGGTGAGAGGGCAGTGAAATGGGGCCTCTGTGTGGTGAAGGAATCTGAGATGGAGACAGGCTCAGTTCTAGGGTTGCTCCTTGCTCAGTATCCTGCACTGCTTTTCCTGATGTGACTAGAAGCAACTCAAGCGGTGGGTTTCCCAGCAGGTCTCCAGGGAGACTGTGTGTGCTGTATTTGTCCATGGAGCAATCAGGAAACGTTTCCTAGCATTCAGTCTAGACTGACCCTCTCTGCACCTCTTAGATCTCTCCACAACATCCCCCTCCCACCTGGGGCTGCATGCCAGAGGTCATGGGCCAGTTCCTCAGCTGGTGTAAATGGGCTTCACTTCACTGATTTCAATGGAGCAAGTGAAGCTGGAGCTGAGTGATGGGACTCCACGCAACATCACCTGAGCAGGGTGAGGGCAGGCAGGCCTGGGTCATAGATCCCCTCCACTCTGCTGGGGCTTAAGAGCTCTGCAAGAAGGGAGACCTGGAAAGAACGGGACAGGCTGGGGCTACTGGGAGCAGGTAACAGTGGAGGGGGCTGATGGGTCCTCTCTGGTGGAGTGTCCTAACTGGCCCAACTCTACTCCTTAGGAACTCTGACCAGGGCCATGTCCAGTGCTGCTCTGTGCTCGCGGGAGTGCGGTTCTGCTCCTGCATAGCCAAAGAGATCTGCAGCAAGGGGAAGCCATGGCGACGGCAGGAGCCGGGTGCTCGGGGAAATAACGCACATTAGTCACAGCATCACGTAGGGAGACATTTTCAGAATTAATTCAGCACACTTGAAGTTTATGGAATGATTTCAGAGTCCCTGGAATAGCAAGGACATCAGAGCTGGGCTTGGAGGAGCTCAGGGTGGGGAAAAACAGAATGTCAGGGTTCAGGAGCATTGGCAGAGCTGTATGAGGGCACATGACTGGGATGGGGGGGGGGGCTGCAGGATGGTGGTGCATCAGCAGAGCTGTGTATTGGTCCCACAGCAGGGGAGTGCTGGAGGGTCAAGAATGAGATGCATTACCTGAGCCTTGCTGGGCCCTAGGATTGGCCTAGGAGGGGACATTGCAGGTCATAACCAAAATGCATGAGGGGAGTTTTGGCTGGCACTTGCTCCAGACCCTGACTTTCAAGAGTGTAAAATCCCCCCACATGCTCCTTGACTCAGTCTTCATTACACAGCAGAGCTCTACTAAAAAGGGACTTCTCCAAGGAACAGGGCAGCGCTGCTGGGACAGGAACCTTGCCCTAAGAGCAGGTTACTTTCAGTGTGGAAATGTCAGCAAAGGTGCGAAGACGCCTATTGACCTGACAGCCCCTCTGTTCCACGGCCCAGGTGGAGCAAGTGATGGATGGTTTGCCAGGCCCTGCTAAGTGGATGAATAATTTAAATTCCTTCAGAGAGCTGACAGTGAAGAAGGGTGCTGGCAACTCCACAGAGGCTGGGTGGGTGGCGTATTTTTGCCGTCTCCTTTAAAAATTGAAGAATAAATCAATCAGAACAAATAGCAAATGCAGATCAAGGGCAGCACAGCCTCTCAGGGCATTTGAAAAGCAGCAGAGGATCAGGATACAAAACAGCCTGGTGTTGCTGGCATTTTACTTCCAGTTTCCCTTCATCTGGGATGCAAAGGTTATCGGCACCTGCTGCCGCTTTGTCTGCCTGGTACCTGGCTCCCTGCCCGCTGGGTTAATAATCGACCAAAGCCTTTGATCCGTAACCCCTTTGAGCTGATGTCCCAAGCGCACTCTCAGGACAAGATCCTTCCAGGAGGGATTACTGCTTTTCAGGCTGAATGGGAATCCAAAGGGCTCTGCTCTATCGGGGAGGCCTCAGAACCAGCTGATGAGTGAGTCTCAGAAGGTCCACAGCTTTCTTTGGACAAATGCCCCCAAAATACAGCTCCGCTCCCTGCTCTGACCTCAACTCGCTGCACTGGCTTGCACTCGTCAAGTTCACACTCCTGGTTCGCCCCAGTAGGGTTCTGCACAACCTCATCCCCAGCTACATCTCTGTTCTTACCTTCACCTTCTCACCTGCAAGCTCTGGTATCTCCTCCTCAAACTCCCAACTTCATGCCTCATTGCATGCCGCCTCAATGGCCAGAACGTCCCACCTCCATCCCCCTTTAAAACCCTGCTACACACCCTGGCACCATCTCTGGAATAAACAGAACCCCTCACTCTGTGTTTGCCCTGTAATTGCCTTGCGCTGTACGTTACTCATATGCTTTTAGATGGTGAGCTGTTTGGGGCCCAGATTCCCCTATCTGTTCAGCATGTTTCACCCACTGTACTAAGCGTATCGCTAGGTGAGCACTCATAGCTTTTCCTTTGGAGTCCAGAAATCAGTGGAGGGTAGATGATAGACAGATAGAGGGGTGTGTAGAAGATAGATGAGGTGTGTACAGGGATGGTTAAGTAGATAAATCCTATACAGCAAAGTTTAGATCTGAAGGTTCCCAAAGCTCAGGGGGCTTTGGGTCTGGGGTTTGACCCAGGCTGTGGGAGTCAGGAGGGGGTATTACCTCTGGATATGACATTAGTGAGACCATGACTAGAGTGGCGTATTCAGATCTGGTGTCCACACTTCAGAAAATATGCTGGAAAACTGGACAGGGTTTTGAGGTCTGAGAAACATGCCTTCTGGTGAGAGGCTTAGGAAATTCAAACCTATTTAGTTTGTCCAGGAGAATTTTAAGAGGTGACTTGATCACAGTCTGGGCTTCTCTCCATAGAGACGAGATTTCTGGTAGTAGAGGGGTCGGCAATCTAACAGAAGGAAGGCATAACGAGAGCAAGCTGGAGATGAAGCTAGACAAATTCAGACTAGCAGTAAGCCACAGCTGTTTAAGAGGGAGGCTAATTAACCTCTGGAACCACTTACCTAGGACATGGTGGATTCCCCAACACTCGAAGTCTGTACATCAAGGCAGGATGTCTTTCTAAAGAAGAGGCTATAGCTCAGCCAGAAGAGACAGGCTGGCTGCAGAAGTTCCTGGATGAGGTTCTCTGGCCTGTGCCATGCTGGAGATCAGGTTAGATGATCAGGATGGGCCCTCTCTTTCAGCAGAGAAGTCTTCGCTTTAGGAGTGGGATTCTGGCACAGCCCCTTTGCACTGCTCTGGAAGCCTACAGGAGCTGTAAAAAACCCACCGCCAATTGTGGGGAGAATTCCCCTGGTGCAGGCATTGTATGGGGCTGCCATACACAGTCCCACAGAGGCCCCATTGCAAGCCCTGCCTAGAGGCCAAAGGGAGCATGTCAGGGGCATATCGAAAGTGCCTACAGCATATTGTGTAGTGGGGGCTCTCAGCTGTTGCAGGCTGCCAAGAATCCCACGTACAGCCCTGGAGACTGGCGCTGGAGTTGGCATTCAGCAGGCCAGCTCCTGGGTGTTCTGTTTTGTGCCAGGGTTGCACTGGCCCCTGGAGCAGCCCAATATCATAGTGGCACAAAAGACACTCCCCCCCTCCCAGGGCTGCATCTTCTGTGCTGCAACCGCAGAAGAGGCAGCACCGAATCCCAGCCCAGGTTTCCATCAATTTCTCCAGAGGCTGGAAATGCTGCAAAATATCCCGTCTCATGGTCCCATCTTTTACTGTTACAGAGACTTTTCTGAACAGCAGGAAAATAATTTGCACCATCAGCAATTCTGATAATTTTTAAAAAAATATAATGGTAGTAAGTCCAAGAGGACGGGACTGCGGACTGAGTCCCAGGGGATGGCTTGTGTCTGCTCTCTTCCCCCATCCCTTGCTCCAAACGGCCCTTCCATCAGCGATGCTAGACGAGGGCAGGACCTTCCGGGCTTCTTTCGAGTGCCTGGCCAAATGAGGTGCATCCATGCTACCAGCGTCTTCCCCACAGGTACAGTGTGAGCTCGTTTATCAGACTCTGCGTGTATATACTAGATGAGCGGTGCCAGTTTCCAGGCAGGCTGAGCGAGCAGAGATCCTGTCTGCTAATGGGATTTGATCAGTGACTTCAGGGTCACTGCTGCCTGACTTAGGTCTCTTCTAATAAACCTCCAGGGGCCTGCTTAGCATAGTTACAAACAGGGCATTATTGACTCCCTTGCTGGTTCCTCTGCCAGGACTTTAATACGCTGTAAAATGCTGGATGAACAGGTGGGTTTTTTCTGCACCTTTTCTTTTGCCTGAACTTCCAAATGTATCAGCCCAGACTCCTCGTGGTCATGACGTCAAGATCTGTTTGCTCTTGGATGCTGCTCTATCATCCTGGGAGGAGGTGATTTCCCGTGTACTAACTCTGGCTGGGAGAGGGGCAGAGAAGACCCTGGCTTGCCGATAGTGGGGGGGCAGAGTGAGGGCAGCCAGCTTCAGCAGTGTTACTGAGCATGCTTAGTCCGTGTGAGCATGCTCAGTACAAGCCACACAGCAAATCTGGGGAGGGGGCACATGACCCTGCATGCGCCTCCCTCTCCTCTCCCCGCAATGTCTCCTCTGTTGAGGGATATGGAGTCTTTCACTTCCAGGTTCTGTGAGGATCAAACCTTGGTTGGCCATGGCTGGCAGTTGTCTCTGCACAATCAATGTTGGGCAACCTATGTGAAATAAACCAGTGGGGTCAGTTTAATTCCTGACTGGGGGTCCTCATCATGAACAGTGCCACGAGCTTGGCATGAACTGTCCGTCTCTGCAGAGAACAAAGTGGGCCCTGGAGTCTCCGACCCCTAAATGGAGTCACTCCAAAGGAGTGTTGGGGAGTTATATAGGGAAGCTCATGTTGCCGCTTCCCATGTGGGACTTGTACTGTGGCTAAAGAGGAGTCTCCAGTCTCAGAGGCTGTTCCAGCTGCAGCCATCACCGTGACCTTAGCTTGGAATCATTCAAAATGTCCAAGGCCATCAAATGGAGACACTCCCCTCTATCTCCATTTTTGATGCTGGCTTCTCATGCTCTTCTGAAGCTGTCCAGCATGAGAAGAACTATGATGGTTGGCCAAGAGGGGAAACCAGAGCTAGAGGGTTCCGCTTATAGATCGCCATAGGATTATGAGGCATTTTCACTTCTGTGCCACTCCGTTGTGTGGCAGAAACGATGATGCATCAATGATATAATCAATATCGATATTGCTGGGACCTAAAGCCCAGATCCTCAATGGTGTTTAGGCTCCTAACATCCACCATTGAGGATTTGCGCCTGAGCCCGTGTGTCCTGAACTTTCACAAAATGCAACAGATCCGTTCTGTAACTATGAAATCCGTGACAGCCCAGCAAACATGCAGGTGATGTGACTGGGATAGAGCTAAATGAGGTGATTTTAGCGTCAACATGTGACAAAGCCCCAGGTGACTGCACACAGTGTAAAAGCAGGGGGAGGGAGTGTCATCTTGTGGTTAGGCAACTGGGAGTCAGATCTCCTGGGTTCGGAATTACTGTGTGATCTTCTTGGGCAAGATTTTTTCTCCCTCAGAGTCTCAGTTTCCCTATTGGTGAAATAAAGATGCTGACACTTACCTGTCTTTAGAGAGGGTAGTTGCAATTTTTGTTGAGTTTTTCAGAATGACCCGGGCAAAGTAGTATTCTTATTATTGTGGGGCGGAGGAATGTGCTGGAATTGCAATCTACCACTGTAAGACTGGGGGTGGTGAGGTGCTGTCCTGGCTTCTGCTTGCAGGTTAGGGGCCCCTGTAGCAAAGCGTCAATTTGCAATCCGTCCGGAAAGAGTCTTCTTAAAGCAAGCTGGGGTGCATTGTGTCTCGCTGCCTTAGAGTGCAGTCTGCTTTGTTTCTTCCTGTTTTGGTTACAGTGTGTTATCTTTCTGGATTTTAAGAATAAAAATAGTATTAAGTTGCAATCTTCCAGCAAGAGTAGTTGATGATGTTTGTTATCTAACTTCTCTGTGTGTATGCCAGGAACATAACTATAAAGTCTATACTTTGCAAAGCTCTTCAGACTTCCACTTTTGTGCTGCACAGTGTTCCAAAGGAGCATTATAGGTGTTCATGTGCTCAGCTTTTAGCAGCCTTTAGATAATAACTTATTTGCTCCAAATATATGAAGTTCATTTTTTAGGTTAATTACAGCCATTAATCATGCACTTGTCAAGGCTTTAGCAATTCCTTAGCAATGAGGAAAGATGGCCAGGGACTCAGGAAATCTGGGTTCAGTACCTGGATCTCCTACAGCCTCCCTGTGGCAAGTCACTGTGGGTATGATTTTCAAAAGCATCAAGTGACTTAGGCTCTGAAGGACCATTTTCAAAAGGGAATTGGCGTCTAAGGAGTCTGACTCAGATGTAGGCTCCCAGGCCCAGATGTTTAAAGGTGTTTGGGCGTTGCACCACTCTGTGGTGCAAGGCCTAAGTGACTTAGATGGCTATGTCTCAAAAGTGACAGAGGCTTGTTGGGGGGCCACTAGGCATAGCTACCAGGTAACTCGGGAGAGTGGAAGACCAAAGTGTCGATGAAGCTCTTTTGCTCTGGGCCTATCTGCACCCCCAAACCCCATCTTGTGAACTCTCACCTACTTCTGTGCTCGCTGCTTACAGGCTTTGTAGCAAGCTGAAGCAGAAATGTAAGGGTCAGCTTTTCTAGCAGGCAGACTGCTGTAAACAGGCCTTGCAAGGCCACAAGATAAGCAGGCGTATGGGAACTGTTCTAATTGTAACTGCTAGAGAAGGGAGGGGTGGGAGGTGTAAGAGGGAGTAACAGGACAAAGGCTTACACAGAGACTGCTTGAAGTATAAAAGGTAAAAGTTATTTGTATTTGTTGCACTGGATTTGAGACATGCTGGTCTCCTAGTGCCATTTCAGAGCTCTGAAATAAACTTGGCTTGCTTTCTCCCCTCGGTGTCTTTATTGGTGCCAAGCACACCGGGCAACGGACCATTTGAAGTCCGCCTCGAGCACTTGGGCGGTAACAGTTTTGGCGTCCCTGGGTGGGCTCGAGGCTGAAATTTAGCCTTGCCCGGATCCCTCCTGGTGGCCGACGGATTACGACGACGACCGACGCCCAGAGCTCACCGGTGACTTCATCGGGGGCCTCGGCAGAGACGTGGTTTGCTCGACCCCGGAGGGCACAACGGTGCAACGCACACAGACAGTGGAGAAGCAGCTGCGGGCGACGGTGGGGAACCGGTCCCGTCGATAGGGCGACGGTGCAGAACCGGACCCTTGGATAAGGTAGGAACAGTCCAGTGGGGACTTTATCTGTCTTGACCTGGGGACGCCCAGAGGTCTACCTGTTGTGACTTGGGGACGCCCAGAGTCTCCCTCAGTATGGGGCAGGGACAGAGTACAGCCGGCAGGGTACAGTGTACACCTTTAGAATGCATTCTGGTGAACTGGAAGGTGTTTGGATCTGATCAGTTGATTAAAAGTAAATTGAAAAGGTTCTGTACAGTTGATTGGCCTCAGTACCAGCTGGAGTGCCAAGAAAGGTGGCCACCGGAAGGATCACTTAATTACAACACGATCCTTCAGTTGCTTTTGTTTTGTCAGAAAACAGGTAAATGGAATGAACATCTCTATGCGTATACGTTTATGGTGTTAAGAAATAGGACTGATATTTTGCTCAAGTGTCATTTGACTCCGACAGGCTCGGTAGTATGTGCTGCTAAACCCCAGAACCCTCCCACTGTTGTAATGCCAGAATCGGTGTCCCCTTCGGCTCCTTCACCCCCACAGGCTTTAGAGAGTACCCCCCCCCCCCCGTGGGATTGTATCCGTTGATTACTGAGAGTGTGGTAGCCCGTCCAGGAACACAGGATCTTGTGTCAGTTGCTTTTAACCCTCTGGCTGCTTTTCAAGGCAGAGGCAGGAGAATTCTCAACGAATCCAAGCAAGTTCATTTCTATTTTTGAAGGTTGTCTGGCTAGTTATAAGTCTGACTGGGATGACTGTAATATACTTATGGGAACCCTGTTGTCTGAAGTGGAGCGGAATCAGGTTATAGCCAAGGCTAAGCGGAGGAAGACAGAGAAGGCATTTAAGGTTTAAAAGGGAAAGCTATTGGATACCAGAGGTTGTACAGAGTGGATTCCTTAGAAGTGAGTGTGCTCATCCTGGTTTGTTGCTTCAAAGCTCTGCACAGAAGTTATGTTACTGGAAAGGTGTATGATGGCAATGAGTATGTGTTGATGGTTGGAGGAAAGGTGTATAAGTGAAGAGTGGAAGGTTCCTTTGGAAGTTAGAAGAAGCTGAGAAAGGGAGAAGAGGAAAAAGCACAGAATGAGTTAACTGAGAGGAAAATACAGCTGGCCTCAGTCCAAGGTCAGTGTTCACAGCCAAGACTTTGCTGACAACCAAGAGGAAGGGGGGCTGAATGTGCCCAAGCAACTGAGATCAGCAAAATACTGCAAGGCATAATGAGGACAACAGAAGGGTTAAGAAGCAGTTTTGCTGGATAGTATTGGCTCAAGGATTTAAAAATTCCCCCACTCTGTTCCGACAGGCTTTGGCCAGAGACTTGGAGGAGTGGGATAATTCAGACAGAGCCCTCTTGCTGCAATATGTAGATGATTTGTTAATTGCTGCTGTGGGTCTAATCCCTTGTCTCAGAGCTACTGTGAGTCTCCTAAACTTTATTGGACTGCGAGGATACAGGGTATCTCAAAACAAAGCCCAAATTGCTCTTTCAGAGGTTCAATATCTGGGATTTCACATCAGGCAGGGAGAGAGACAGCTCTCAAACGAAAGAAAGGAGGCTATCTGCCAAGTTCCCATCCCCAGCAACCGTAAATGGCTTAGAGCATTCCTGGGCATGGCAGGCTTTTGCAGAATATGGATTCCAGAGTTTGGACTATGGGCTAAACCTCTGTATGAATGTGTTAAGGGAGCGGATCAAGACCCCTTTCACTGGTCCCCAGAAGCGGACAGGGCATTTCAGCTATTAGGTGCCTGGAAGCGTCCTGTAGCATACTTTTCTAAACAACTGGATCAAGTTTCAAAGGGATGGCCAGCCTGTTTGAGGGCGGTCGCAGCTACTGCTCTAGTGCTTGGGGAAGCGGAGAAGCTGACACTGGGAGGAGCTGTGCAAGTGTATGTTCCTCATATGGTCCGAGCCTTGCTGGACACTAAGGAGGGTCTTTGGCTCACACAGGCTCGGGTTGCTCGATACCAGGCGAAGCTGTTAGAGAATCCTGAAGTCACCCTGCAGATCTGTCACTCCCTTAATCCAGCTACACTGCTACCAGACACAGAAAGGCAGGAACATGACTGTTTAGAAATCATAGATGTTCAGTATTCTAGCCGCCCAGATCTAAAAGATCAGCCACTCCCAAATGCTGACTTGGAATGGTATACAGATGGAAGTAGTACTGTTGTGGATGGGCAAAGGAGGGCTGGTTATGCTATTGTGTCTCTTCATGATACCGTGGAAGCTGAGAGTTTACCGGCAGGAACGTCTGCCCAGCTTGCTGAACTAGTGGCCCTGACCCGTGCCCTCGAGCTGGCAAAAGACAAACGGGTTAATATCTTTACTGATTCAAAGTATGCTTTTGGGGTATTGCATGCCCACGCTGGTTTGTGGAAGCAAAGGGGAATGTTAACAGCTCAAGGCTCTCCGGTCAAGCATGGGTCTCAAATTCTCCGGCTTTTAGAAGCAGTACAACTCCCCTCAGCAGTAGCAGTGGTGCATTGCAAAGCCCATCAAAGGGAAGATCAAGATGTAACCAGGGGCAATGCCAGAGCAGACAGGGAAGCTAAGCGAGCTGCTACCCTGAAATCACCAACAGAGGAGAATGCCCAAATGCATGCCCTCATCCCATCAGTGGGTGAACTTGCAGCCCCTCAGTACTCCCAAGAGGACAGAAACCTGGCTGACAGTCTCGGTCTCCAGGAAAAAGAGGGATGGTTTTATTCCACAGAGGGAAAAATCCTCCTGCCCAAGGGCCTGATTCGACCAGTGTTGCAGAAACTGCATCAAACCACACACGCAGGCAGAGAGGCTCTCACCCAGCTCATGACTAAATATTTTCTAACCTCTGGACTTAAACCCCTAGCATCACAGGTACAAGCTGAATGTTTAATTTGCCAAAAGAATAACCCACGACCAGGAGTAGCAGTGCCACCAGCCACCCTGGAACCTACCCCAGGCCCAGGATTGGTGTGGCAAATAGACTTTACTGAGTTTCCCAGGACTCAAGGGTACAGGTACCTTCTTGTTTTAGTGGATCGAGTCAGCGGATGGCCTGAAGCCTTCCCATGTCGCAACAACACTGCCAAAACAGTGGCTCTTAAGTTTGTCAAGGAAATTATTCCTCGCTTCGGCCTTCCCCAGTGGATGGAATCTGATAATGGAACACACTTCACATCTCAAGTGGTTCAAAAGATATCAAGTGCTCTGCAAATCCCCTGGAAACTCCACACACCCTGGCGACCACAAGCCAGTGGAGTAGTGGAACGCACAAATCAAACGCTCAAGAGACACCTTTCAAAGGTTTGTCAGGAGGCCTCTCTTAAGTGGCCTGATGCCTTGCCCCTTGTGTTACTTCGCTTTCGTGCTCTCCCCAAGGGTAGGATAGGGCTTAGTCCCTTCGAGATTATGTTTGGAAGAGCATGGCCTATGAATGGTACCCCAGTTCTGGCAGGGGAATGGGAAGTGGGGTATGGTTTTTTGTCTCAGTACATGTGCCCTCTGTCTGCTGTTCTTTCTTCTCTTCACAGGTACACCAAAGATTCACAGCCTCTTCTGCTGGATACTCCGGTCCACTCCCTGCAGCCTGGTGACTCAGTTCTCGTGCGGACCTGGAAGGACGAGCCTCTCCAAGAGAAGTGGAAGGGACCCCACACCGTCCTGCTTGTCACCCATACAGCGGCAAAGGTCGAAGGACACAAGAACTGGATTCATCACTCTCGACTGAAAGCAGTGCCCGCTCCTAAACAGTGGACTGTCCAGCCTGCGGAGAAGACTGCTAACGACGATTTGGGACTTAAGCTGTTATTCAAAAGACAGTAAGGATCGCTGGGAATGCGTTGTGATCTTTCTGAACAGTTACAGCACTCCCCGCGAAAACCCTGAGCATTGGTTTTATTTTCTCACAGAAGGCGGACCTGGCCTCTGTATTTGGTCTTGTTATTTTTTGACTTGTTTAGTGTCAATAATTCTTATTGTCTTTTGGGTATTTAGGCTGTTGTAAACACAATATGGGTTTAGGTTTAGGGTTTCTCACAGCATTTCTTTTTATCACAGAGGCAATTCTTCTGTTACGGCCCAGGAAGGGGAACCCACTATTTTGGATTCCCTTTGGGGTTGGATACCTGGTTTAGGGGAACTAGGGGATATAGGGGGAAACATTGTTCGCATCTTGCTCACAGGTGTGGTGATATGTTTTATTCTTGTTCTTTTGCTCATTTGCTGTAAAGTGCTCATATGTAAGATTTGTACCTCTCCCTCCCCAGAGGTTCCTTTATACCCTCTTATTGATAATCCTGATTGTATGGAGCTTAATCGCATTTTGTCTTTAGAGTATGAGAAAACTCTGACAAAGGTTTGTTGAGTGTTCTCAAAGGAGGGATTGTTGGGGGGCCACTAGGCATAGCTACCAGGTAACTCGGGAGAGTGGAAGACCAAAGTGTCGATGAAGCTCTTTTGCTCTGGGCCTATCTGCACCCCCAAACCCCATCTTGTGAACTCTCACCTACTTCTGTGCTCGCTGCTTACAGGCTTTGTAGCAAGCTGAAGCAGAAATGTAAGGGTCAGCTTTTCTAGCAGGCAGACTGCTGTAAACAGGCCTTGCAAGGCCACAAGATAAGCAGGCGTATGGGAACTGTTCTAATTGTAACTGCTAGAGAAGGGAGGGGTGGGAGGTGTAAGAGGGAGTAACAGGACAAAGGCTTACACAGAGACTGCTTGAAGTATAAAAGGTAAAAGTTATTTGTATTTGTTGCACTGGATTTGAGACATGCTGGTCTCCTAGTGCCATTTCAGAGCTCTGAAATAAACTTGGCTTGCTTTCTCCCCTCGGTGTCTTTATTGGTGCCAAGCACACCGGGCAACGGACCATTTGAAGTCCGCCTCGAGCACTTGGGCGGTAACAGGCTCCTATGAGATTTTAGTCCAAGAGATTTACCCTTGAGGATGTGGGCCCTTACAAGTGTATGTAAGACACCTACCTCCCATTCGTTAGATACCTAGATACCTTTGAGGATCTGGGTCGAAGTCTCTTTTGAAAATGTTACCCCCATCTCTGTGCCTCAGTTTCCCTTCTGTCAAATGAGAGGATGACACAATCTTCTCCCACTGTTTGTCTGTCATATCTATGCTCTTTGCAACAGTGTTCATGTGTACAGTGCCTAGCACAATGGAGCTGTGACCTCAGTGGGTGCCTCTAGGTGACACCAGAATGCCACTGATAACAAGCTCATTTGTAATTACAGGGCATACAACCCTTGACTTGAGTGGGGCACAGATCAAAGCTGGCACAAACCAAGGGCTGTAGCTCTCTGTTTCTGAACTTTCCCCATCCCTGGGATTTCTAAGCTCAGTGACATCTGCTCTTGAGAAAAGACAAACAGAAAGAAGAGCAGTTGCTTTATTTGCTTTCTGTTCCCAGCAGCTGCAGATCATACTCAGCGTTTGACTGCAAGGGTTTCGCTAAGTCCCTGCAACACAGAGGCACGGGCTTGTTACAGCGGGGAGCTGAGTGGCTCTGTCCAATGCCACAGTGCCAGGCAGCATCCTCTGTCTGCTTGCTATCAGATTTTATCGAGTGCCTTCTCTCTTGAATAACTCCCTGATTTTTCTATGTAACCGTTCGCTTCCTCTGTCCTTCCCGGGCATTGTGATTTGTTCTGCGTGTCAGGGAAGGGCTCCTTGGGAGCTGTTGAGATGAATCTAATAAATATAAATGTGACCTTGATGATACCTCTGCCACTGGAGCCTGAAGAAGATTTCCGATTCCAAGAGCAGAGAGGACAGTCAGCAAATAGCATCCTGGTTACCATGCTGCTGTGAATTGAGATTTGGACTTGCAGGTTTCAGTGGAGTGGGTCTCAGTCATTGCTCCAAAAAACAGCAATAATTACTTAAAATGAAGGACATTCGCTCAGGCTGAATGGCTACGTAACCTAGACACAGCATCCTTTACCTAGATCTTTATTAGGCCCCCAGTCCTGCAAGTTATCCTCAATTGGGGACATGCAGTATCTTGCAGGATCGTCCCCTAAGAATGGCTTCTGTAATAGCTGTTAGAAGATATTGTGTGTACTGCAGTCCACTTACAGGTAAACGCATCTCACATAACTGCTTACACGACTGCTATCTTGACCAGCACACTGGGGGTCGAACCAGGGACCTCCGGAGCTAACAACATGAGCTATAATTTGAGTAGAGGCTTTGCAGTTCAGGGCTGTGACAACCCATACCCTCTGTAGAGCAGTGAAGAGGAGGACTTGTCACACCCACTCACCGGTGCATAGGCGCTGACTCCGTGGGTGCTCCGGGGCTGGAGCACCCACTGAAAAAAAATAGTGGGTGCTCAGCAACTCCCCCCCAGCGCCTCACACCCGCCGATGGGCCCCGCTGATCAGCTCCTCCCCCTCCCCCCAGCACTTCCTGCCTGCCAAGGACCAGCTGTTCAGTGGCGGGCAGGCGGCGCTGGGGGCGAGAAGGAGGAGCAGGGGCAGGAAGAGGCGGAGCAAGGGCAGGGCGCACTTGGGGGAGGGGGAGGAGCAGGGACAGGAAGAGGCGAAACCGGGGTTGGAAGAGGCAGGCGGGGATGGGGCCTTGGGGGAAGGGATGGAGTGGGGGCGGTGTCTGGGGCAGAGCGGGGGGGTCGAGCACCCCCCAGGAAATCAAAAAGTGAGCGCCTCTGCACCAGTGGGTTACACACGCACGCTCATGACCTAACCCTCACAAGCGCATGCGGGGCTGTCACTCCATATAACTACTGCATATCAGCTAGTCATATTGGGTTTAACGGTGGGGTAATTCACCAGTGGAACAAGGGTCATGGTGGATTCTCCGTCACTGGCAATTTTTAAATCAAAGTTTAAACAGGAATTTATTCAGGGAAGTCCTATGGCTTGTGTTATGCAGGAGATCAGACTTGATGATAATATTGGTCCCGTCTGGCCTTTGAATCTATGAATAAACTATGCCCACACTAGTGGGGGGATATACCATTTTACTGGGATAGCTAAAGTGGTACAGCTTTTCTGTGTTGGCTTGTCCATATGAGAAAGTTGCACCAATTCAAATTGAGGTATGAATTTAAACCAATTTAGTTAAACTCATGCCAACTTGGGGCTTGTGTATAATGTGCATAGACTTGCCTTTGGTTTGGTTTGGTTGTTTTTTATAAGTGGCTTTTTCTGATTTAGCTTAAGTTGATTGACATAAGGTTTAATTACAACAAAATACACCATTCTTAAACCAGATGGGAATGTTCACACAGGGGGTTCCACTGGTTTAACTAACTAGGTTTAAAAAACTATTTAAAGCCTTATTTACACACACACAGCTGGATCCTGCTTCAGTTGATGGCAATGGCAAAACTCCCTTTGATTTCAATACTGCAGTGTCAGGCCTAGAATTGCATCAGTTTAACTAAAGTGGTGACTTTTAAAACTATTTAACCAATGGTGCAATAGAATAGGCCAGCTGATTATTTCTTATTCCAGTTTATACCAGGCTTATTTTGAGTTAGGTTGAGTTGATAAGTGCTTGTCTACACTGCAGAGCCTTTGCCGGTATAACTATGCCAGAATAGCCTCCTAGTAGAGACCCAGCATAAACCAGCAGACAGAGTTCTGCTGGAATAACTATACCACCTCCCCAACCAACATTAGTTCTACGGACAGAAGCTCACTTGTGTCAGCATAGTTGCATTTGCACTGGGAGTCTTGCCAACACAGCTATGCTGACTACAGGGGTCAATCAGTGTGTGGTGTTTTCCACCCCACACCCCTATCTGACACATGTGGCCACGTCTACACTACAAAGTTTTGCCAGCACGGCAATGGATCAGGTTGAAGCTAAACTAAGTCCCTCTTAAACTGAAATAAGAGTGTACACATAGGGGTAAGCACTGGTTCAACTAAACCAGTGCAAGTTTGTGTGTAGACAAAGCCTTTGGATTTCTTAGTGGCAGCACCTGCACAATATTTACAGCCCTAAAAGTGTTGCAGCTGCTAACATGGGCAGCTCAAAACACAGAAGTCAAACATAGGGGAATCAGGCTGCATTAGCTCCATGCCAGGATCACCACTTAGCTGAGCTGTTTTTAAAAAAGCAAGGCAGTGTTCTGGGGTTTTTTAAAGCAGAAAGCCAATTGAAGCTCAGCAGAAGCCAGCAGATTTGCTTCTATTGATGTCTCCAATCAATAAAAACAAAGATGCAGCCTATGAAAGGAGAGAGGGAGGCGCCTCTGTGCATATTCTTAGAGCATCTCAAAATGGTCCAGTGTCTAAGTCAAAGTGAATGGAGCCAGCTCCTCCCTGGAAAGCTCCAGGGCAGGATCTGCAGCATTTGCTATTTATAGAGCTGCTATACAACCTCACATCCCATGTCCTTTTCCCAGCTTCTGGTGCTCTGGTATCTGTGACTGCGGAGTAGGTACCATGTATGGTTGGTATTGGGGCTACTGCAGGTCAGCGCTGCCGTGGTGCTCTCTAAACACGCACTTGGCAGAGAGAAGGAAGCATTTTCTTGGCACTGTAATTTGGGCAGAGCGGCAGATGGATCCTGCCAGCGGAGATGGAAGCCTTAAGGACTGGCACATGTTGGGTTTGCCAGCCTTGACTGCTCCCTTTCAACCGCTTCTAGAACAAAATAAGGAGAGTGAATCACTATGTTTCTACCCAAATTTCTTTTCATCACAAAATAGTTTCATTTAAATTAAACCCTTTTGCAAAAAACAGTTTGAACCTCCTGAAATATTTTTATGAGAAAATTCAAAACAGGCATTTCTGAGCCGCTTTGTTTCAAGTTGAAACTTAATTTCAACCTGAAACAAATCCTTTTTTGCTTAATTTCCATTTTTAATCAAAAAACTAAATTTCTGTTGAAAGTTTGGAACAAAATTGTTTAGTTCGTTCCTTCTCAATACTAGAAATAAGCCAGTCAGAACTAGGAAAGGGCCTGAGGTATAGCACCACATCTAAACATTTCCCAGCTCTGGGGGAGTCCTGCTCGAAACCTGCCAGCTGTAGCCAATACAGAACTACCAGAAAGCAGGGACCTGTCCAGTGGTGATGCACTTGTACCTTTTCACCATCACTTCAAAGTTGCTTTGGATTTCAGAACTAGAGTTGGGTGGGAACCAAAATGTTCATTTCACCGGCAATATGATTTTGTGACTTTTTTTCCATTCTGAAATGGAACTTGTAACAAAAAAATTTGAAATTTCCTGCAAAACAAAATTTTCAAAAAAAATTCATTTGGGGGTCAAGCCAATTGCTTTATTTTGATAAAATCAAAATATTTTGTTCTGCTTTTGATCTTTTTACACTTAAAAGGAATTATATTTAAAAAAATAATTTTGCTTTGAAGAGTCATTTCAGAATGAAATGGCATCTTTTTTTCAAAATTTAATTTAATCAAAATGGTTTTTGAGGCATTTTGATGGAAAATGTCCACTCAGACCTACTCAATGCATAGCTGTCTGCTGGATTCTCCTTCTTCTAGCTTAAATGTTACCTCTCAAGTTTGGACTTGGGAATATTTTTCCTTATCCTCAAGTTCAAAAACCAAGCATCTGTTCTCCATCTCTGGGCATAGCTACACTGGCATCTGAAGCCCAGGGAGTTCCAGCTTGCACATCTGTTTTTAGCACGGTACTGTGAGCCCAAATCTGTAGATGCTACCACATGTTTCACATTGCCATGGAGATGTACCCTGAGTGTCTCAGGGCCTCGGTTCTCCATCAATGAGGATATTAGAACTGCCCTGCCTCACAGGTGGTGTGAGGATAAATGCAGAAACATTTGTGAGCTGCTCAGATATTCCAGTAATAAGTACCTTCAATAGATCGGATTCATGAGTCTGGCTCTGCAAAGAAGCAGCTGTGCTTCACCTTGATATTTATTTTCCATAAAAGCTTTGACCTTGCCTTGACATTTCTCTGGCGGCAGGAAACTGTTACCCTGAGACAGCGTTCAGCGCCTTCCCATTATCCCTGCCAGCGCTGCTGCTGTCCCCAGGCGCGAGTGCATTCTCTGCGTGTTACTGAGATTGCTACGGTGACAAACAGATGCCTGTTCTGCGAGGATCTCACTAAAAATGGTGAACGCTTCACTCAGCTGCAGGTTATAAATAAAGAGGAAAGGACCAGAGAGTTGTTCCTTTGCAATCTGCAATTATCGCACAATTAGCCTGCTCAGATGACTTTTTCCCCCTCCCTGCAGAGTCAATCCACTAAAAGAAACATGCATGTTAGAAAGACATGTGGCAAGGGTGTGCAGTGCATGCATGTGTGTATGACAGAGGGGGACAAAGTGTATGAGGCAGAGTACGTGCATATAGACACACAGGACATGTATATTATCTAAGGTTATGTTTTAGTCACGGGTATTTTTAGTAAAAGTCATGGACAGGTCACAGGCAATAAACAAAAATTCATGGCCAGTGACCTGTCCATGACTTGTACTATATACCCCTGACTAAATCTTGGGTGCTCTGGAGGGGGGGCTCCTGCGGCACTGCGGGTGCTCTCAGTGGCTCTGGAACACTTTTTAGAGTGGGGGTGCTGCGCCCGCCTTAACGTTTTCCGTGCCCCCTGTCACCCTCTAGAGCTGGGCTGGGCTGTGGCTCCAGGAGGGGAGAACGCAGACAGGAGTAAGGGGGCCAAGGCTGGGGCCACGTGCAGAGCCTTGGGCACAGGGCTGGCAGTCGGGACCCTGCGTAAAACCTGGGGGTGCTGCAGCATCTTCCGCACTCCTATTTCCTGCGCCTATCGGTACTCTGGGGCAGGGGCAACCTGGAACTGCCGCTGGTGCTGGGAGTGGAGGGGGTTGGCATGCGGCCCGGGACCACTGCTGGTGCTGGGGGGCGGGGTGGTGTGGAGCCCAGGACCACCACTGGAGCTCAGGGTGGGGGTGTGGGGGCACAGTTGCCCAAGACTGCCTCAGCAGCGGTCACTGCGGCTGGCCTGGGGGTCACCCATGCTACTCGGGCAGTCCTGGGTCAGTCGTACCAGCCGCTGCAGAAGTCACGGAGGTCCCAGAAAGTCACAGAATCCATAACCTCCGTGACAGACTCGCAGTCTTAATCGTCACCCTGTCTCTCTAGTCTAAGGGGACTGTGTTAATTCTGGGTGTAGAATCTAATTCAGAGATGGTGCATAAGATGATTTCAGTTAGATACCCCTACACTCCCTCAATTCCCCTGAGGTCTATTTCTCCCCCTGAGCGAGAGTCCAGCTTGGTAACTTCCATGCTGCTGAGTTGAGAGATGATGGAAGCTAAGCAGCCCCCTTTATGCGTTCAGACAACAGGCAACGTGCAACCGCTTAGACTTGCACAGTGGTAGCAGGGGTGTGAGTAGGTCTGTAGGAGTATGCGTGGGAAGTGGGGGTGGGGCTCTCAAACTTACACCATCCTTCAACTCACCAGAGGTTGACCCCTAGTCCCTGTGAATGGCAAAGTGTGTGCGGGGAAGTTGGAGTTAGCGATTTTGCCTCCGGAGACACCGTCTCTCCTGTGGGTTCCCTTGGTGGCAACCCTGCTCCACCCCACCTCCGAGGGTGGCCACGATATTCTTCACTGGGCAGTGGTGTTAACGGTGCCATTCTTCTGGAGCTGGAAGGATGCGCTAATAACGGGCAGCCTCTCCCTGTTACTCGTGGATCTGCTGTGGGTGGCCAGCAAGACCGAGTAGGAGGGTGGAGGGGCCATGGCCGAGGCAGGCAGGGTGATGAAGAAGGTGTCCCAGGGCAGCAGCAGCAGCGAAGGGGTCTGGGTTGCCTGGACAGCTGGGAGCCCACAGAGGGGATGGTTTCTGTTGGATGATGAGGAGGGGCTGGGTGCCAGAGGGGAGGAATTGGAAAAGGAAGAGGTGTGGAAGGAAGGGCCTGAGGGAGGGTGGGGGATGTGATGGGCTGATCCCATCCCAGGGAGTAGGGGGATTGGCAGGCAGTGGTTGGGGGTGTCACCAATGCCTGGCCTGGGGCGGGGATCAGGGCCTGGCTTGCTCCACACTCCACTCCAGCCCTGGCTGCCACTGCTGCTCCCTGTCCAGCTGGCAGGTAGAGGAGGGCAATGCTGCTGAGAATGGGGTGATGAGGAGCCCTGTCCAGGCCCAGCTTAGCCTAAGCAGCTGCATCCACACTGCTATTTTGAACGTGCTCAGGAATCTGTCTGTCTGGGAAGTGCTCCCCGCTGCAGTGTGGACATCCCCATAGCAGCCCTGCAGGCCTGGGGAGATGCCATAGCACCAGCTGGCAAGGGGCTATAGAAAAATTTCGGGGGGGAGAGCAAATCAAGGTCTATGGGGATGCTGCCCCATGCAAATGACACCCCTGTTCCTTTCCTTTAGTCCATCTATTGCCTCTCCGGTTTTCTCCTCCTCCCTTTACTACCCTTCGAGCCTCTCTTCTTTCCCTCCACAGTATTTCCCTTCTGTTTACCCTTCCTCCTTTCCCTATCCCTTCATAGTTCCCTTCCTTTTCCTCTCCCCATTCCCTTCCTCCTTCTCCTCTGGATTCGCTCCTCCTCTTTTGCTCATTCCCATCTCCTAAATGAAATCCCTTCTGCCCTGACGCTTGGCTCAGTGAAGAAGGTTGATTGTTCTCTCCATACTTACTGTGCCTTTTGCAATGAATCACCTGTGATCCAGGCTAAGAAGGACCCCTAGTGGACTGTAACACTAGTGCAGTAACCAAATCTACAGCTTTGATTTCTCTGTTCTTTTGGCCTTACCCTCCCAACCATCTGTGCCTTTTGTAAACGAGTTGCAAGGACTAGCAGAGAATCCTCAGCCTGTTGCATTGCTGCATCTACCTTTGCGCAGAATCATAGAAATGTAGGGCTGGAAGGGACCTCAAGAGGACATCTAGTCCAGCCCCCTGCACTGAGGCAGGACTAAGTACACTTAGACCATCCTATTGTTTGATGGAAATTGCAGTTCCGTTACTTAACCCGGAAGGAGAGCGAATTACGGATGACAGAGAGAAGGCTGAAGTATTCATGCCTTTTTTGCTTCAGTCTTCAGTTCTTCTTCTAGCATTGCTTGCTGAGCCACCCGACAACAGCTTCATCAGCAGAATGAAGGGCCCTAAGGCCACCAGGAAGTCTGGTTTGTTGAAAACGCGTCAACAACATGCGCCATTGACTGACAGAGGTTACAGTGGCAAAGTGGGTCATCACACAGACCCCATCTGTAGAGGTTGGCTGCACGTATTCCTTGGCCAGTTCGGAACCTGTTCAGAGTCCAAAGGAGACATGGCAGGTCAAATCCCAGTGGTCGAATGGTCAGATCAGTGACAAGGAAACCATTCCAAACATCTTAACTGACCACTCATCGCGCCATAGGGTTGCTGCTGACAGATTCCAATCTGGCAGTTGAGACCACAATGGATGCCTCAGCGTAAGTTGTGCTCTCGGATGACTGGAAATGTCCGTGTACAGTGGGAGATCTGGACTGGCACATAGCTTTCCCACCAGTCTGGCTGTAGACTCTCTGCGACAAATGTGCGGAGGAACTATGTTGCTCAGAACTGGCAGCCGTAGAATAGGAGTGGGGCGCATGGTTGAGTTTAATTTGACATTGAGCAGTTTAGTGTGATGCAAACGACACCACACAGGGGCACAGTATTCTGCTGAGGAATAGCACAGTGCCAGAGCCAAAGTGCAAAGTGTCTGTGCGCCTGCACCCCATGTCGAGCCAGCTAATTTGCCAATTAGATTATTCCTGGTTCTGACTTTGGCAGCAGTCTTTTGTACCATGATCTACCATGGCCATGGTAAATCAAAGAGCGGTCGTGCGAGATCAAGGTAGACTGGTTTTGCCTCGTGTTTGTCATTTTCCATTGAGGAAGATGTCTAACCCATGTTTAGTGCTTGAGTCGTGGAGGTGGAAGATGCTCAAAACTGTCTTGGTCACACTTGGTTTGAGGTGCCAACTGCTATAGTAGTCTGCCATCTTGGCCAGGCCAGTGTTCAAGATGTTCTCCAATTCAGTGAAAGAGCATGTCTGGGTACCACAGATGTCATCTGCATAGATAAACTTGCGTGACTTGCTTGACTGCAGATCATCTGTGTACAGGATGGGCACAAGCATGGAGCTGTTGGATTATCTTCTCCAGGCACTTGTTCTATCTCCCATGTATACCCAAAAATGCCTGTCACAAAGTAGCAGTTCAACAATGTCCACCACCCATGCTGGGAGAAAGCTCATGACAGTTTTACCAGAAGACCAGTGTGCCATACTGTATCATAGGCCACTGTCCGGTCCAAAAAAACAGCTCCTGGTTTCAAGTTCTGTTGAAACACTCTTTCCATATATGTAGTGAGGGCTATGACTTGGTCGCACATGCTTTGAGCCATCCAGAAGCCAGCTTGGTTGATGCTGAGAGTTGTGTCCACCTCTAGAGATATATGCTGGAGAATAAAATGCTCCAGGACTTTGAAGGTGACAGATAGCAGAGAGGTTGGTTGGTAGCTTGCCACATTGTGTGGGTCCTTTTCTGGATTTTAGAAGGGCGATCACTTATGACATTCTCCAGATCCTTGACAGGTTACCCTCATTGACAACCCGTGTCAAGAATTTGGATAACCAATGGCGGGTGTTGATTCGATGGTGTTTCAGGAATTCTCACAAAATGTATCCCGCCACTGTTCTAGGTTTGATGTTGCTCAATACAGTGTCTAGTTCAGTGCTTGTGAATGGTGCTATTCACTGATGAAGTGGATTACATCGTCCGAATTGCTGCCATTCATCACAAATCTGCCATTTTCTGAGCTTATTCAGGGGAACCTTTGCAACTTGAAGCAAGTGGCTAGTGACTTGAAGTGACAGGAGGATGGCGCAGCACTGGTGGTTGTTGTGCTGTGCCACATCAGTGCAGAAGGTTCCACGATTTCCAACTGGAATGGGTGAAATTCATATTCCTTGTTGTTCCTCCCATCTTGCTCATCTCACAGCATCTGTTAAGTTGTCTCCAGACCATTCATACCACTTTAATAGTTCTGACCATTTGGCACCTAAACAAGGAAGGGAGACAGGACGATAGCCTCATGGAATGGACACATACGGTGCTTTAAAGATGGCTCCACCAAAACGGTTGTAGGCTTCGTTGATTGGGGTGAAATACGACTGAATGGTAACTATGCTTCGTTCCAGGGTTTTGCAGAATTTCTCCCAATTTGGTTTCCTGAAATTCCATCTTCTTTTGTTTAAGCTTCTAAGAATGGGTAGCTGAAGGCCAACATGGATGAATGATGGTCTGTGTTGCTGGTGTGGAAAGTTGTCCAGGACCACACATGACATTGGTTGGGGGCGACCATCTACTGATGTCACCCAGCAGAGGTCAGGTGAATAATCATGTTACCATCTGTCCGGGTGAAATGTACCCTGTTGTTTTGAGACAAGAACAAGGTCATTGTCTGATGTCCACACCACCAGTTGTTGACTGTCTGCATCTGGCTCTGAATAGCCCCAATCAGTGTGATGGCTGTTGAAATCGCCCATTTACACAGCCAGGTGAGCGAGAGTGGGTAAGACTGGTTGTTCCCAGGTCGCACTTGGTGCTTTGTGGACATTTGTGACCCAGGAGCCACCAACCTGAATGATATCGCAATAGTTGGTCGATGACATGGGGTGGCATCAGAGATGTCTGAATGAACACACATGTCTTGACCATGTTTGGCATGTGCAGTATGACACAGAAGACCAGATCCATCAATGACATATCTCTTTGCTTCTTCAGTACATATGTAGGTCTCAGTCTTCAGTAAAAAGGTTCATTGTGACTGTCACGGACTCACAGATCGTGCCCACTCTTGGCCCCGTGCGGTCCGTGGGGGGGTGCCCCTGTTAGTGAGACAGCCCTTCTCGGGGGTCCACTCTCTCTTGGGGTCAGGCCCCTCCACCTCCTGGAGCCGCACCTCTCTGAGCCTCGGCATGTCTGTCTCTCGCCGTGGGCCCCCTCAGGGAGTCCACTCGCTCTGGACCCCCCGGGCCTTCACCCCTGAAGGGGTTGATGCCACCCTGTTCTCTAGACCGGAGTGACTCTCAGCCAGCATAAAACAGGAGGGTTTATTGAGGGTTGAACACAGCACAGGAAACTCTCAGGGCCTCAGGCCTGGCCTCCCTCAGCCCAGCACATCCCAGTCTCTCTGCATCCAGGTAGGCTCTGCCTGCTCCCCTCTCCAGCCCCGAGCCCCCCTGCTTCCCAGCTGGGTATCTGAGATCCCCGGCCCCAAGCCCCGCTTCTGTCCATTGTCTTCTCTCCAGGTAAACAGGGCCGTAAACTGGGGCCTCCTCTCCTCGCTTCTGTCCTCTGGCTGGAACCGGCTGGTTAGGTCACTGGGTCCTCACTCTGCAGCCCATTGTCCGCCCACTGGCCAGAACCGGCTGCGTCTCCTCAGCTGGGCCTCCGGGTCACCAGGTCGCCAGGTCACCGGTCGCTGGGGTATCCATCCTCCAGGCCATCGGCTGGGTCCCCAAGTCCTCTCTCCGGTCTCTGCAAAACAAACTCCCTCTCCCCTCACCTCGTTAAACCAGTAACACCCAGGGAAACTGAGTCCCACCCCCTCCGCATGCAAACCATTGAAAACTCCACAGAAAACAAGAAAAACCCCCACTTCGTCACAGTGACCAGATGCTTAACACAATTAATATTAACAGACGGGAAGGATCTCATGCCACAATATGGAAAGAACACTTTAAAGAACACTTAGATCAAATTGGTGTATTCAAGTCAGCAGGACCTAATGACTTTCACCCTTGAGTATTTAAGGAACTAGAACGAGCAGAAGCAATCTCAGATTATCTTCAAGAACTCATGGAGAATAGTTGAGGACTGGAAAAGGACAAACATAGAACCTGTCTTCAAAAGGGGGGGAAAGGAGGAATGGGGGAATTATATATATACAGTCTGCCTTACTTCAATACCTGGACAGATACTGGAACAAAATATTGAACAATTTCTTCAAACCTGGATGGATTTATCAAGAACAAATCATGCCAGACCAATCTAATTTCCTTCTTTGAAGCACCAGTCTACACAGGGGAATCTGTGGCTGCGGGAGCGTGTGGATACAAAATGCCTTTGTGCTAGATGCAGTGGCAGACTAAAACCACCCAAAACACCTCTGCCTAACTCCTGCAGACTGAACAGGCACGTTCTCCCGCAACTCACTATGGGGAAGGCCTCAGCGTGGCTTCAGCTGATGAGGGTGCTAGGAACCCTGAGATATGATAGTGCACACCAGTGATGGGCAACCTGCGGCCCATCAGGGTAAGCTGATTGTGGGTCGCGAGACATTTTGCTGACGTTGACCATCTGCAGGCACAGCCCCCCGCAGCTTCCAGTGGCCACGGTTCGCCATTCCTGGCCAATGGGAGCTGCAGGAAAGAGCGGCCAGCACATTCCTGCGGCCCATGTCTTCCCACAGCTTCCATTCGGTTGCTGCCCTCGGTTCACACAACAAGGATAACAACCCTTTATTACTCCTGCCCCAATAACAAGAGACTGGGGATCCAACACCAGCCACAAGTGATCATTTGGGCAAGCAATCCCATCATGCTGAGCACCTAGGCAGGGTGAAAAGAACAGGAGTACTTGTGGCACCTTAGAGACTAACAAATTTATTTGAGCATAAGCTTTCATGGGCCCACGAAACCTTATGCTCAAATAAATTTGTTAGTCTCTAAGGTGCCACAAGTACTCCTGTTCTTTTTGTGGATACAGACTAACACGGCTGCTACTCTGAATCTAGACAGTGTGAGTGTGTCCATGCAAACGAGATCAGCTCCGGAAGTCCTTTTCCACGGCTCACCACTAGATGTCAGGGGAGTGCTCATTCAGACTCTGCTTACACTAGTTAAGGCAGTAATGCAATGAGCCTACAAACCTGAAGGCCTATTAGACAATAGCTTAACTAAACTAATCAAGGCCTAAGACCCAAAGAGCCTTAGCATAAGCAGTTAACCAGAAGCAACCCTAGATCATAAGATATCACAAGATAAAGTGCTTTAATAAAGATATCACAAGATAAAATACGATTAAATTGGTGACCAGTAACCGCAAGATGCCAATTGATATCAGCTTTAGATATTTTGAGTTAGGAACATCAGCAGATGTTTGACCACAAGAATGCCATGGTAACTAATTGACATGTATGCTAATAAGCTTGAGGTAAAAGGCCTAGTAACTTATGGGTGAAGGGCACCCCAGCATTAGTAGGGTGAGGAAATACAGATAAGGAAAAGGGGCCAAAATCCCTACATTAGCCAGCGTAACACATTATAGAAGCTGTATCCAAGCCTGCGTGTCTTGGGAGATTCCAGGCTGACGACCACTGGTGGCAGTGATGAGGAGGAGGAGGAGGATGACTAACGCTTTGGGTTTTTCTGCATGGGATGGTGTGAGCATATGTATACTCAGGTGTAGGATGTTTTGACCATCTCATATTATCTATCTGCATTGCTTGTGATTTTGCTAACTGTGCTAATAAAAATATTACAAGGAGAGAACGCCTTTCCTAAATGTTGTTGTCTCCTTCTTGCACACTGGAGTCCTTGTAATTGCTTTAATATTTCTGGGTCTGGTCACGAGGCAGAACCCTGCCAAAGCACAGAATGCTAATGGGAATTAGTACATAATCAACAGATCTGGCAACAACCTCCTCCTAGTTTGTTAAATAATGAATATGATTGTGCCCAGCTCTATTTGTGCCTCTCTCATGTTGATTTTTATAAAGAATAGTATCAAGTAAATGTATGTGTATTAGGGCTTAATGGTGATTAATGAATCTAATAGCATACTACAAACCAATCATTCTTAAGCTACATTTTTCATTGAAACATCTCACTGTTGCTCTCATATATAATAAAAATAATTATCGCAGATCTGTTATTAACACTTCATCTATGTGCCTTACAAACATTAATTCATGCTCAATGACAAGGCCCTGATATGGAGTTGGAGGAGAGAAATACAATTATCCCCACGTCATACATAGAGAAACTAAGGCATGGAGGGACCAATTCCATACTCATTTACATGGGTGTAAACCTTGAGTAATCCCTTGCTGCAGCATTAGAGCCCCCAGCAGACGAGCTGGGAATGGCACGTTCAGCTCCAATGTGCGTGGGAGACAACTCTCTCATTTGCCAAGGGGGGAAGGGCGGTGCCATGGGTACCCCAACAACAGCAGAGGCTACATGGATTTGCACCTATGTAACTGAGAGCTGAGCATGGAGGAAAGCTAAGGGGGTCAATCCTGCAAGCTACTAAGGCTGGGATTTCCAAAGAAGCCTAATGGAGTTAGGCACCTAAGGCTCCAAGGCAGCCTAATTGACGCCCCTACACACCTGTTTCTCCACTCACTGCCAATAAATGTTAGTAAGTGCAGGTTGCCTTCCCAGCGGGCAGTGGGCAATGAGAGGACAGCTGCATCCTTCCCTACACAACAACAATCATGTGTCTTCTTAGTAAAGAGGGCTGGGAGCCCCAAAGAACTGTCAGTCCAAATGGGCTTAAAGGAAAAGTTTGGTGTGTTTTGCAGCCTCAAGTACCTTTCCAGTAGAACCTCAGCGTTATGAACTGACCAGTCAACCACATTCCTCATTGAGAACCGGAAGTACGCAATCAGGCAGCAACAGAGACAAAACAAAACAAAAAGCAAATCCAATACAGTACTGTGTTAAACATAAACTACTAAAAATATTAAGGGAAAGCAGCATTTTTCTTCTACATAGTAATGTTTCAAAGCTGTATTAAGTCAATGTTCAGTTGTGAACTTTTGAAAGAACAACCATAACATTTTGTTCAGAGTTATGAACATTAGAGAGTTACGAGCAACCTCCATTCCTGAGTAACTCTGAGGTTCTCCTGTATTTTTAAAGCAACGGGGCCTGTTTGGAACTCCCATTTAAACTTTGCATGCACACACACACACAAAGAGAATTTCTAAAGCCTACTATGGACTGAAATATTTTCGTTCTCTGTTTATTAACAGGGTTGGTCGGAGGATGGGTTTGGCTTGAAACCTTCCCCTTCACTGTTAGAAACCCAAACACACCCTTGCTGAGAAACATTAAATGTGAAACTGACCAGCAGAAAGTGAAAGTGACAAGCAAGAGGAAGTGAAATTGGTTGGTTTAGTGCCACCACCTAGGTACAAAAATAGACACCCCTGGAAAAGTCGGCAGCCACAGCCCTGATCCTGGAATAAGACCCATGCATCTGCACAGACCCCAGGTGCAGGATTGGTGCTCAGATCCTCAGGCATGTGGAACTAAGCTCAGACTCAAAGCTCAGTGCAGAAAGGTGGGGATGGTCAATGGTTGGGTGTTGAAGCCACGCAGGCACTCGGCTTTCACAGTGAGAGCTTTAGTCCATTCTATTCAAAGCAATAAAAACTCAGGAGCTTTGAACTTATAGGCTCAAAACCAAACAGTGCCTTGCCAGAACCTCTACACAGTCAGGCCACAACCCTGCACTCGGACCCTCTATCACGGACCCCAGTGATCTCCATATGGGCACATGGGGCTGTGCTAGCAGTCCCAATTGCAGGGTCATAGCCTTGATTCGTAGGCGTAACCCCAGACGTCTCTTTCAGTAAGATTGATGGATAAAGAGAAAGAAGTTGTTTTCTAAAGAAAATGCCTCTTCAAGTTTTCCAGGAGGCTCGGGAAGGCTCTTGGAGAAGATCAATCAACTCTGAGAGGATGATCCATCGCACTTAATTTCCAATTAAAACATTTCAGATTGCCAGAGATGGGCCTATTTTTCAAAAGGGGAAGCAAGCAACATCACCCAAAGTACAACCTAATTGCTTCTCCTGACAGGCCCCCGCCCTGCTGGTGATTAATGGTATTAATTAAAGCCTGTCTAATGGGAGCGACTCACCAGCCCAGGGAAGGACACCCCCATCCTTCACTCTCACTAAACTCTGCAAACTACCCAGCTAACTATCAGACTGCTTCCCAATAAACTAGCACACTGTGTGGAAGGAGGAAGCTTGCAGCTGGGCCAAAACTGTTGCATCGAAAGACCAAGTGTTAAATTGTTCCGTCTAAGTGAGTGTGCTGAAAAAGGAACAATGGGATGCTGCTTATTATTTTGTACTGCAGTAGTGCCTAGAGGCCCCAATCATAGGCCACTCTGCTAGGTGCTGCACAAACACAGAACAATACAAGTTTACAGTCCAAGTAAATAATGCTATTGATGAAAGAATGGTATCCTTTTCCTCCAAGTAGTTCAATAAGGTTTTTTTTGCCATCAGGTAAAGGTCAAGTTTGCCATGGTTCAGAGAGCCAGGCAAACACCATTGCAACATTCCCACTAGAGCCGGGCAAACTTTTTTCAATTTTTGCAATTTCAATGAAGCTTTTACAAGAAAAAAAAACAGGATTAGAAAATTGTGCCTTGCCACCATTTGTCACCTAGCATGGGATCCTGGTCTCAAACGGAGATGTGGCAAAGCTGGAACATTCACTTTGATTTAAAGGATCAAACAGTTTCTTTGCAACTTCAAACACGAGACACATTGAACAAGACAATAAGAAAAGCACTCAGGATATTTAAAACGGCTGCTATGTAGAGTAGCAGCTGTTTTTCATAATTTTCAAAATAAAAAAACGGAATTAAATTATTATTTTTAAATGATATAAAATAAAAAAGTCAGGGTTATTCAGGAACCACTGCTCCTGGGCAACTGGCCAGCTGGGCTATGGCAAAAGTGGGGAGGCTAAGCTCTGCAGAACCCTTGCTCTGCAGCAGCTGGACTGCAGGCAAGGCAGGGAATCTGAGGAGTGGGACAGTCCACCCACCGGCAGATTGGCTGGCATGAAACCAAGCAGGCAGGCAGGATGGACTGGTGGCTAGCTAGCCTCCCTTCCTGCCTGGTTTCCATCAAAAGTTTCACCTGAATCAATACATTCCCGTGGAACATTTCATTTCCCTTGAATCAGGATTTTCCGGTGGAAACCTGGAAAATTTTTGACCAGTGTAGTCAAAAGAGACCATTGTGATTATCTGGTCTGACCTCCTGCGTAGCACAGGCCGGAGAATTCAACTCAATAACAAGCCCAGCAACTTTTGTTTAAACTAGAGCATATTTAGTTCTTAACATTTTAGCTGGGCCCAAGTCTAGGAACAAGTCTTGAACCCCAGCAATTTGCTGCTGGAGTTGATGAGCTCAGCGTTTTGCAGGATCTGGCCCTATTGCTAAACTTTCTGTGAAGTTCATTGAGCTGTTTCCTACCATTATATGCTATTGTATTCTCTCCTCTAGGCAATGGCATTAGGCATGACCACAAAGCAAATTGAATTAAAAACAATAATCAAATCACATCAAAGGGGGAAGCGCTGAGAATTGACAGGGCTGATTGTTTTTATATATATATATTTTTTGCCTAGCCAGTCACTTCCCTGGCTGGAGGAGACGAAAGCGGAGATAAGAACTCTGGACATGGAGTCGAAGTGTTCCGGTTTGGCTCTCCAGCAGCCGAGAGATATTTCCCAAGTGCCTGTTCCCTGGGGAAATGCTATAGAAATAGAGTCCTACAGCGGACTCCAAAAGCACGTTCAATTAATAGAAAAGTAACAAGTCTATATTAAGTCTCAGCTTCTGTGCAGCTTCTGGAATCACCCAAATAATGGTATTAGAGGCTTTCAATTTTGGCTAGTACATTATTTCCTTTACATTCTGGGTGAGTATGCATGTCCAGCACTGGCCAGGACTATGAGACTGGCAGTCTCCCCCATTCCTGCTACTAGTCCTCCTTGATCCTCACATACAGCACCCCATTATTCCAGCCCTGCTCTGCTTGCCCAGCTTGGCCAGTTAGACCCTCAGTGGCTGCATCCCATTATCTCAGCTTAGGGTGCTGCCCTACCAATGGATTCCAGTCCTGATCTGTAGCATCCCTGGTTGAGTCTAGGCCTGGATCCCTCCCCAGACCTACGCTGTGAGACACAGAGCAGAGAAGCATGTTTTCAAATTGCCGATGGGCAAGTTTTCAGTTCTGCCATTCCCACTGGAGTCCATGGTGATAGTGTGACTGAATCTATGCCCGTCTGGCCCAGAGTTTATGTATAAATCGCTTCTGTCATCTGACCCAGCTGGTGTGGGTGAGGGACCTAACCAATGTGTATGAGATCAGGGCTTTAATGGGGGCTAAGACTCAAACCAGACAAGACCCAGGGGATGTGGATAGGTGGGAGGAAGCAGCCAGAGGAAATGGCAGGCCCCAGCCGGGGGGGCACCCTCCCGCACTCATTAATCACTCCTGTGGGGGTCTCCCCTGTGGGAGCCGTGCTAGATTCTCGGGTCCTCAGGACGCTCAGGCAGCAGTGGCAGCCTATGCTGCTCCTGTTCCTTTGCACTTGTCAAGACGAGTGTAGCCATTCCCATTCAGGCAGGATCTCACTGCAGCCGCCATCAGCTTGAGACAGGGCTGCTCCCGTGAACTCCATATAGAGCATCATTGGAAGGCCATTTGGACAGCCAAGCCAGAACGTGGACCTGTTGTGTCATCTGCTGTTACCTATCAGCTCTGTGTTCTTGGGGAACCAGCCCCCCGCCCACAGACTCTGCTTGAACCAAAGCTGATCAGAAAAAAGACTTACAAAAAGCAATGAAAAGGCAGTGGGAGACACACCTAACCCCCTCTGGACAAGGGTGACAGGATTAAGGCAAGTCCCCTCATTTGCATAAAAGATGGGACAAGGAGGCAACTCTATTAGCATACAGAATGGAGAACAGAGATTCCAAGGCAAGAACTGCACGGAACTCTGGGACCAGAAAAGCAGGGAAGCACTGCATGATGGGGAATCTCTGCTCCAGATGTTAATGAACCCACGCCTGCACACACCCAGCTCAGTAGTTATCAGACCAATTCTAGTAATAAATCCTGTACTGGTATCCAAAATACTGAAGCTGCCTAATTGCATTGTGAGCTCCCTCGAAGAAACACCGCCCATAACCAGGAATGATCAGCTCCTATTGTCTAACCTAAACAAAACAACTTTGGTATATTCCTTTGAGCCATTGGTTTACACATAAACAAATCCAGTGTTCTCCCTTGAACCAGTGTTGTTTCTCTACAAAAACCCCTACCCATGCTCAAGTAAGTGTTCTGCTACCTGGATCCAACATCTGTATCAGTTCCATTGGGACTTCATCTTCTCCTGACTGATCATGCTGGGGCTCCAGCACTCCAGACCCTCTGCTACCACCACCACCTGGGACTCCCAATCGATTCAATCTTTACGGAATGGTGAGAATTCATCTCTCTCTCTCTAGGTATAGCTTTCTGACCCTGACTTGTGTGATAAGTTACAGTTTTTTAAACCTGACTTTTATAATTACATTTAAGTTAGATTTAATATTATAGCTGTTTTGTTTGTTTGGCTTCCCTTGTATGGTTATTACCTGGCAATAAATAACTTTCATGGTTAAGCTGGTTGCTTCTCTCTCTCTCTCTCTCTCTCCCCCTCGTGGGTGTTCTTTGGCTTCCCCATTCGCTCTGCGGCAACGCTCCTCGTACCTAAGCTAAAGATCCCTGCAGTGTCCAAAAACCCTGTGGGGTTTGCTCATCCAGTGGGTTACTACCAGAACAATTGTAACTTGAAAGTGGGGATAGAGACATGCTGAACCTGGAACATATGAGGGTGGCAGCGTGGAAGTGCTGCTCGACCCAGCCTGCTCTGGTGTACTCTCTTCCAGTGAGGTGCCCATGGCATATGGGGATGACAGCTTGGAAGTGCTGTTCGACCCAACCTGATGAGTTCCAGGGCATATGAGGGGTCAGCTTGGGAGTGCTGATTAACCGGGTCCTCTCAGATGCGCTCTGTTAATGTGTGTGTGTGTGTGTGTGTGTGTGTATTTGTCTGATTCTGGGTTGGAAGAACCCAGCCTTGGGGAACCTAGGTCCTGCAGGAGAGCTCCATTGGGAGGGAACTTGCAGAAGGGAGAAGTAGAGCTCCGTATGAGAACACAAGTGACACAAGCAGTACATTGATAGAATTACAGAACCACCCCCACCCAGAAGAGTAACCCTAATAAATGAGCGTACCCCAAAGAAACGGGCAAATCTGGTAACACTGTCTCCCTCTCCTTCACATTCCAAGAATTTCAAACCCAGCTGCCTAGAGAGAGGCACGTACATCCTTCCTTAGGCCCCGAAATAACTGGCCTGATTTTCCAAGGGGCCGAGCATGCCCTGCTCTCATTGACTTCAGGGACGGGAGCATTGGGTCTACTGGTATGAATTTATATATTTGGAGCGTGTGTTTTGCTTGTGTTTCGGTCTTTTCTTGTCTATGTGGGGTTATCATGGGCAGCCTTAGTCACAGATGCATTATGCTCTGGTAGCAGTGAGGTTGTTGCTCATCCTGATCTCCCGTGGGAGTGAGTAGCCGTCACAACCCACTCACAGAGAAAGCCCAGTCTCCTGCACCCATGAGTCTCACTCCTCAGGTTGATGGTTCCTTTGCTCCAGCGAGATGTAACTGTAACAGGGGGGTTCACACTGGACAGAACAGGTAAATGTAGCCCTTCTTACAGAGGCCTTTGTAGCAGAGGACAGTAATCTTCTGTTTGACGCAGATTCCACAGGCAGCCAGTGAAGGTGACTGGGATGATGGGCTTTCAGTGGTCTGTGTTCTGAGCCCATGGCAGCTTTTTAAAGACTGGTAGGTCAAGTCTGGAGGTGGCCCTGAGCATCAGGATAAGCAGGGCTAGGCCCAAACCCGAAAGGAGAGAGTGTGGTTGTCTTCTTGTCAGCTAGGGTTGGCTAACGGCATGTTTGTAGCTGTGGCCCCGGCTCTCTAGTAGCAGTGAGGAGTCTAGGAGAATGCTGAGGTGGTGGATCGTCTTAATGATCTGAAGGCAGATGCCCTCAAAAGAGGGTGATGTTACATAGACGGTTAGTTCTCCAAAGTGCTTCCAGCCCCTCTGCAGGATCGCCTCCCATTGCTGATCCCTGCTAAGCCCTGAAGAGCTGGCTCTGCAAATGTCTGATGTGAGGGGGAGGCAGAGCTGGGTGCCATGAAGGGGAGGTAGAGCTGGGTGCTGTCTGCACAGTGTGGGCATGTGAGTCCTTGGTGTTTCACATGGTGGCCAAATGGCTCCACACAGATGGGGAGCAGGATGGGGAAAGGATTGATCCCTCTGCGGTGCCACCGATGAAGGCTCTGGAGGTAGAGAAGCAGGTGTGCATCACTACTCCCTCAACGTGGCTAGAGAGGAACAGATGAGGTCATCTCATCCAGATCCCGCTGACTAAGCAGCATTTCATAGCTGACTATATCAAATGTCCCAGCAGCATGAGAGTGGGTGTCTCCTCCTTGGCCAAGATGAGAGTGGCCACTAGCACAGACGCTGTCCTTGAAACCCAACTGTGAGGAGTCTAGGATACCGGCAGTACCTAGGTGAAGTTGGAAGAGACTCTTGGTGAGTTTCTGAGTGAGTCAGGTAGTTAGACACTGGGTAGGAACTGGAAAAGTCGGCTGCATGGAGCACTGGTGCTTTAGGTACTAGATGAATTATGGTGGCTTTGAGGGGATGAATTTCTTTTCTCGAAGGAAGCAGTGACAATCTCAGGAGTCCCATAGGACCTCAAACCAAGTAATGCATGGATCAAACTCTGGTGATAGCTTGCTTTTTCTTGTGGTGGTTCTATGATTTTCTGTTGGCCATCAGGCCGAATCCAGAGAGGTTAGATAACATTAACAGGCCCGTGTCTGTTGTGTGGTTCCTGGCATCATGTGATGTGGCTGGTTTGCTCTAAGAAGTAGCTTGTTTCTTTTCAGCAGCAGGTGCAGGGTTTTGGGATGACAAGATGTGTCTGGGTTCATAGGTGATTGACACAGTCCAGAGGGATTCACTGTGGCATGAAACAACAGCTGCCATGATGAAAAAGAAGCAGGATTTCTTTGCTTCTTCCACAGCCAGGGTATAGCCTCACAAGCATCCCAGCCTGCCTGACTCTGCCTGTGTTTTCCACCATTTTCTTCTTTCCCACTTCTTTTGTCACAGGTTGCCGGAGAACCATGGACATCGGTGGGGTTGGTTGGGTGGGAATGGATGTGTTAGTGCCAGAATGTCGATAGCCGTGGTTAGTGAGTGGACATAAAGACTCACTAGATCTTCTTATACCATGGCTTTTGGTGGGGTGAAGTTACCTTCAAGGACATTTTAGAATTTGACTGATTCAATGAGTTACTAGGACAAGACCATTGCGGTTGCTGCTTCTTGTCTGGAGAGGACCTGACTGCAACATGGAGAAGATGGTGTCCGATCCAGGATGGAAAGGTATTTCTTATATTCCTTTAGCCTCATTCAGTCTGATAATCAGGCCCAAGGTATGACCTGCTGCGTGTGCAGGTGCAGAGGATGGGAAGCATGCGGAGGAGATCTGAGCCATCAGATGCATTGTCAGCATGAATGTGGAAATCTCTCAGAACAATAACACATCCTGGGAACTTCAGCACCATGTCCGAGGGAGACTCAGGCAGCTCCTTTAGCTCTTTGGAGGTCTGTAGGCTAGCAGGATGCATGTTTACTGCTCACTGGATTATCAGGGTATTGGTAGCCTTTGGAGGTGTCATAACTATAAAGGGAAGGGTAACAGCTCTCCTGTGTACAGTACTATAAAATCCCTCCTGGCCAGAGACTCCAAAATCCTTTTACCTGTAAAGGGTTAAGAAGCTCAGGTAACCTGGCTGACACCTGACCCAAAGGACCAATAAGGGGACAAGATACTTTCAAATCTTGGTGGGGGGAAGGCTTTTGTTTGTGCTCTTTGTTTTGGGGGGTTGTTCGCTCTTGGGACTAAGAGGGACCAGACATCAATCCAGGCTCTCCAAATCTTTCTGAACAAGTCTCTCATATTTCAAACTTGTAAGTAAACAGCCAGGCAAGGCGTGTTAGTTTATCTTTGTTTTCTCAACTTGTAAATGTACCTTTTGCTAGAGTGTTGATCTCTGTTTGCTGTACTTTGAACCTAAGGCTAGAGGGGGATCCTCTGAGCTCTTTAAGTTTGATTACCCTGTAAAGTTATTTTCCATCCTGATTTTACAGAGATGATTTTTACCTTTTTCTTTAATTAAAAGCCTTCTTTTTAAGAACCTGATTGATTTTCCTTGTTTTTAGATCCAAGGGGGTTGGATCTTGATCGACCAGGAGTTGGTGGGAGGAAGGAGGGGGGATGGTTAATTTCTCCTTGTTTTAAGATCCAAGGGGTTTGGATCTGTATTCACCAGGGAATTGGTGAAGAGTCTCTCAAGGCTACCCAGGGAAGGGAATTAGCTTTGGGAGTGGTGGCAGCGGACCAGATCTAAGCTGGTAGTTAAGCTTAGAAGTTTTCATGCAGGCCCCCACATTTGTACCCTAAAGTTCAAAGTGGGGAAGCAGCCTTGACAGGAGGATTTGTCTCTGGGTGGCCTCTCTTGCATCTGAGACTGCACTGGACTAGGATGGCTGCTCCCCCTCCAACCTAAGTTTGTGGCATGATGACTAGCCTGGGATGATAAGAGGACCAAGCACTAAGCCTGCAGTATCATCCAGACAGATTGCTGTGTGATGCAAGCCAAGTATGGGACTTCTGCTGTGATGAAACATGGTGACAGCCAGACCATGTCAGCAGACTGTGTGTCACAATGAGACATGCTCAGAGTGTGGCCAGCTGGGAGTTCAGGTTTGGAACTCAGACTGCCCTGATTCCATCCACTCCTTTCCCCTACCACCACGTCCCTCCTCCCAGGCCTTCCTTGTCCCTGTAGCATCCAGCGACTCATCATTCAGAAGAAGTTTCTTGAGGACCACATTAGCTGGTTCATATTAACTTGGTTAGTGCTGCTGCTGCCATGTGATAAAAGATCTTCTGGAGAGGCAGATCCATAACACAGAGAAACAGAGCTAATTAAAACATGCATATGGGGAGAAACAGAAGCCCATGCATTCTGAGACATGACTATTAGTCACTCTCTATCAGCCTTAGCCAGGCATCTTGTGGATGCATGCCCAAGGATGGGCGGAGGATGGGGAGGCCAGGAGCAAATTTCTCTATGGATTTTTTTCCATCGCCCTTCTCCAAGAAAAATTTGAGCGTCTGTCAATCAGACACAGCCCTAAATGCCAACTGTTGAGTCTGTCTGTGGGATGATTCTGGTCATTGTGTCCAGCGTGGAGAGAGGAGGTGAGATCTGGTATGTGATGGAGAGATGGAGGAAGAATCAGAGCAGCAATGGAGCCCCTCCCCCAAGCACCATTGCCAGAGAGCAGAGGTCAACCTTTCTATCAGAGCCTTATTGGGGGAAACAAACCCCATTTATCCTCCATCAAGTGGAGAGTTTCCTCAGATATTATGTTGCGTTACAGGATGGTGTAACAAGTTAAGACTGGAGAACCAGTCAGGGTCTCAGAGGGAAGCTTGGAAGTTCTATGAATCAAGCTAGTGGGGTGTCAGATGGGGAGTTACTCCAGGTTTACTCCTGTGTCACTGAGATCAGAATCCCGGCCCGCATTGCTAGCTGAGCTGCGAGTTGAGACCACAGCAAAGGACTCCCCAATTCTGAGCTCCTGCATTGTGAGAGGCAGCAGAAAACCAGTGTGAGAACTGAGTCAGCTGTGAGAAACTCATTGTGCAATCGTCTCTCCAAGAACAGGAAGGGACCCGCAGGGAGCTGGATGGTGAAACCTCACAAGCACAGTCTGGAGTCCAGCCTATATCAGCAGGGCACATTTTCATCTTTCCTCTGTCTCCTTCTATCTTTCTTCAGTTGTGGCTGGCAGCACCTTCTGCTACATCTGCCCTCCACCCAGACTGCTTTGCTGATTCAATTCTTATCCAGCGATGCAGAGTCACATGGGTTAAGGCTCCACTGGAGATTCACACAGCTCCATTCATAACACATCTGGGGAAATTAACATGTAAGGAGTGTGAAGAGCCCTTTCCTGATCACCTGTGAAAGCATCCATCACCGTAGCATTTAGGAATCAGATCCAAGACTAGTCACCATATTTCACCTTGTGATGCTGTAAAATGTTCTTTAGACCTAGACTCTCCACCCCACCCTCGCTTTAGCTGCTCTCTTGAGTGAGATTATTTAGTAGTGGTCTTCCTGGAGCCAGTCCCAGGCCATTAATGGGTGAAAAAACTAATGATCATTTAGTTCTAAATGTAGCATTGTAATTCCCCACCAATCCTATGACTATTATGAAGACAATATGATAAACCTGAATCACCTGGTTGTGAGTCTCATTTGCTCTCAGATGTGCACCCAGGCAGGCATGAGAAGGACACAAGGTTTTCTGATTCCAGGAAACTGACTTTGAGGGAATGTGAGAACTTGCCCTGCTACCCTGCCTGCCTGGAACTATATTGCATCTCTCTCCTCAAGTTACTCCTCAAGTCACTCTTCAGTTTAGAAATAACTGAGGAAAGAGAAAAAACTAGGGGGGGGAAAGTAAGGCACCTGAGACTATAAAAACCACAAGGAAACATTCTAAAGTACTTCCCTCAGCACCCTAAGAAAGTTTCCTTCTAAAACTACAGGACCTACATAAAGTCTTCAGCAAGCCTGCAGATCTACAGGGAGATAATAGACCCAAGAGTTTTCTCAAACATCCTCAGTAATAATAATCAGAACCGGGAATTCTCGACTCTCAGATTTGTAGCTATCAAACAGCTAAATCGTTACACTAGGTGGCGTAGCAGACTGCTAAGGACACAGTTCAGTGCTGCCTATTGGGTGTCCTAATAAAGCAGGATACAGACAGCGGGTGCTTAGAAATATGTATATGTAAAATTCAGATCATATGAGACTCAATGTACAACCAGCAGCTCCAAAGATGACACATAACCAGGGGGAAACAGGGCAGCTCTGCTTTAGTGAATTGATCTTGGGGATTCAACATACCTGGATTCTTAAATTGGCCACTGAATTCCTGTGTGACATCAGGCTAGCCATGTAATCACTCTGTGCCTTAATTTACCCATCTGTAGATGCAGGATAATGATACCTAACTGCCTGTATAAAGTACTATTCCTGGCACTGGCCACTGATGGAGACAGGCCACTGGCCTAGATGGATCTCTGGTCCCTCCTGTCTCTCAGCTGAGATGTTAAATTGAGATCCTGATCATTGAAGATCCCGTCATTCTTTTCACAAGACCTGTCCCATATTCCTGCTCAATTTCCAGCTCATGCAATTTACACATTCCACCTCCCTCCCTAAATGTCCCTGCAGTTTCAGTTTGGAACAGTTACTCTTCCCTTCCCATCCTAAGAAAACCACAGTTGTGTTCTGCTACTGGTGCAGAATGGCTGCAGTGGTCCACACCAGAAGCAGCCGCAAACACTGGTGATGTGGTCTGCAAAGTGTTGTAGGATTCTCAGGCTGGACTTGAAAGGCACTCGGAAGGTAGGTAGTTGTATTACAGCCACAAAGAAAGGTACTGGGGACTAATATTGATCTCTGCAGTGGAAGAAGCTAGGGCTTAAAGTGTATGTGTTGGCTTCTGCCTATGCGGTTACCCTCTGGCCAAATATTTGCGGAGCAATTGGTAGGACTGTCTCCCATCTGGAGTGGCCATTAATGTCTGGGAGAAGCATCCTCTCTGGTGGTGTCCATGCAGGAGGGCCGCCTCCTAGATCCCACCTGTGAGCCTTCCAGCTCCCCACACTTGACAAGGTGCATTATTCCCAGGCTGCAGAGAGCCAAGTGCCCTTGCAACTTGTTCATGCTGAGTGCGCTGCTCTTCTGCCTTCGTGGGGAGGGATAGCCCACTTAGGGATCTGGGACAAAAACAGTACTTGGTCCTGCTAGTGAAGGCAGGGGGCTGGACTTGTTGACCTTTCAGGGTCCCTTCCAGTTCTATGAGATAGGTACATCTCCATATATAATATAGCAATAAAACCAACAGGGGCAAATTTAAGGGCCACAGCTAAGAGATATTTTATAGCTCCTTCTTTCTCTTCCTGATGTGACAACACCCTCTTTATCAGCATGAAAGCAACACTTTCTGCTCCTACTGCTTTTGCTTTTTTCCATGTAGCAAATGTAATCACTTGAGGGCTATCAGCAGGGTTTGAACCTGGGACCTCCAACACCAGAATGCAGGGATCTCACAGTGTAGGGTTAGAGTGACCCTTTATAGCCCCTCGTGGAAGGGGCCGTATGCAGCTGTGCTGCCCCAGGAGCAGAAGAGATGCCAAATTGTCACTCCTCATTAGCATCCCCATTTTACAAATGGGGAAACTGAGGCACAGAGTAGCAACATGACTTTCCTTGGGGCCCACAGTAAATCAGTGGTAGAACTGAGACTAGAACCCACTGCTTTGAGCACAAGACCCCAATCTCTCGCTGGGCAAGAGGAACATATATTTGAGAGTGAGAACATGAGCTCTAGATGAAGCCCTGCATTGTGCATACAGGTATAGTGTAAGCTTCCCGCCACAGCTCTGCCAACACGCATCCAGCGTGACCTGTAGCACCCACACCAACCCCTGCTGTTCCAATCTGGGCCCACACACAGCTCTGCCAATGCATGTCCCTCTCTAACAACTGAGTCATGGCCAACTAATTGTGTAATTGCTGGCATTGCTACCTTAGGCACCATCCTGTTCTCTAGCAACAGGATTATATGCTAGGTGGCACCCAACCCACTGGCCAGCATCTGGACCATGCCTCTGTGGTTATCTAACCCTCTAGCAGTTCTGCTATGCCCTGTTGAGTACCCAGTCAGTGCCCTAGCAGTGGGTTATGTCCTCCACAAGAGGTGTCCAGCCAGAGAAATCAGCTCAGGCTTTGTCTACACAGAAATGTGAACGAGTTTAGTTAAGCGGGTTTCATTAAAGGAATGCAAACCTGCATGTGGATGCTCTTAAACTGGTTTAGAGGTGTAGATGTATAGCAATCCAATAGGATTGCACTAAACTGGCAAAAACCTGCACAAGCGTGGGTATGGACAAGAGCAGAGACACCACCGAAGGCTGAGAACCAAACTCTGTACAGCGGGGCTTTAAGATCATGCATTGGCTGAAACTTTTAGAAAGCAGCTTGGAAAGAAAGAAAGAAAATGTTCTTTCTGATGTCTTGAAAAGTCCTGGGAAGTCTCTATCTTCCCCAGATGGTGAGGAGGCTGGCACCATGCCCACCCATGGAGAGAGGTGGCTGGGGGGAGGCAGGGACATTGTAACACCATCAAACGCCAACCAGAAGAATTGCCCTGGGAATGTTAAGTGGCTTTCAAAGGTATTTGCAGGGCTGATGCTAAAGCCACTTGTCAACCTTTTCCCTTTGAGAAGCTGCACAAAGCAACCCACCCAGACACACGTACACAAATACTCTCCCTGCACGAGGGAGGCTTGTGAGTTTCTGACAGTTTGTGGCCTAAGGCGAGCTAAGTGAAACCTAGCTAGGCTGTCCAGCTGCTCTGAAAAGTGAAAGGAGTCCATTGGTAACAGGAACCGGTTTGCCTGCTACTGGGCCCCTCTCTTTCTATGGCACCAGGTAATGCAGCTGCCTGGATCTCCTTGGCAACAGATTACAGGGGGATTAGCGGGTTTAGGTTTGCTATTGTGCAAGTGGTTCGATTACTGGCGGGGACAGCGTCTTTGGGCTGTTTGTGGCAAGTGGCTGCGCCATCTCTGTGTGCCCAGGAGCTGGGCGAGGGGGGGGGCAGGTGCGGGGGGCTCAGAAGGCAGGTTCATAGAATCACAGCATTACTGGTGGGAAGTCCTCTTGGGATATGTGGTGCACCCTGGGGGCCAGGACAGATTGTGCCCTACTCTCCGGGACTTTCTCCCAAGAGATGGGGCTTCCACCATCTCCCTTGGGGAGGGGATCCTAGCAGCTATTGCAGCCCACCATTCGGAAACGTTTCCTCATAGTCTTTGTCTTCATCCCAGTTCTTCCAGCTGTGCCCCATGGAGTTCACACTGATCCATCCTTGCCTTGCTCTGTGCCTGAGGGCAGGTCCCAGGGTTCTCTGCGGCCAGCTTGGCCTAATTTCTGTGGCCAGCTCTGGGGCAGGCCTGGGAATTGGGGGACAGCTTCAGTCAAAAGAATGGAGGTGTTTTAAATTGAACTTAACATGAGAATGAATAATCCAGTCAGCACACAGCAGCTGGGGGGGCATCGCTGTCCAGTTCAGTTCACACCCGGCACTACTGGGGCGGGGGTGAAGGGGACATCCACCCCCTCCCCTCCCCCCATGACCTTCAAAGGGCTCCAAACTATTGTCAGAAAAGCCAAAACATGTATAAATTAGCCGGTGCTAAGCAGTGGAAGTGACAATGAGAGGCTTTGTTATTCGCAGCTCTGTCTGCTGCATCATTTGTGTAACGGACACCACCACGCTTTCATGTTCATTTTTAAAATAGCAACATCCCGGGACTCCAAAATAGCCACGTGCCCCCAGTAATGGGACCCTAGAACCGACCCAGATTCTGTTGGACCAACAAGAGGGGAATCCACTCCTGAAGATAACATTACGCTAACCCAGGGACGGACGGACGGACAGACGCACACACGAGCCAGAGCATGGGAAAGGGGCAGAAGAAGGATGGTGGTGAAAGACAAAAGAGGAGGAGGGAGGGTGTATAGGGAAATTAGGAACCTAATGCTAACTCCTATAGGATGGGCTTGTTAGTGCACTGGACTGGAACTCAGGAGATCTCAGCTCAGTTCCCAGGTGCTGTGTGATCTTGGACAAATCACTCAAGCTGTGTGGTTGATTTTCCAAATTGACTAGTGATTTTCGGTGCCCCTTAGCTTCTGGGTGTCCATCCCAATACACCTTCCAGTGGCCTGGTTTTCAGTACGTGCTGAATACCTGCCCTCTGAAATCAGGGCCCCTTCAGGCATTTCAAGTTGGGCACTCACAATCACTGGTCACTTTTGTAAACCTCGGCCTTTGTGCCTCAACTCCCAGTCTGGAGATACTGCTATTCTCTACCTCCTGGGGGGCTGTGAGGGTAAATCTGTTAATGTGCATTACTATGGTGATGGGTGGCAGAGAAAAACCTCCTAGAGCGAAAGGAATTCCCAGCACATGGTGACATCCATGCCAATACTAAAGGAAGCATGAAGCTCTAACGCAGGGCATGCCAAAGAAGGGGGTGGTGAAAGCACCTAACAGACCTTTTTCCATCTCCAGATACAAAGGTCCACATTTTGCTTTCAGTTACTCCAAATGTACCTCTGAGCACAGAATTTTTCCCTGTGATCGGGGACGAATTCTGCTCGCATTTACGCTGGTGCAAACTTGGTGTTACTCTGAGGGCAGGTCTACGCTAGACGTGCTACATCGGCACAGCTGCACCACTGTAGCACATCTGGTGAAGATGCTATATGCCGATGCGCTCGCCCGTCAGCATGATTACTCCTCTGCGAGAGGCAGATGCTATATCGGCGGGAGAGCGTGTCCCGCCAACAGAGCGCTGGTATGGACAGTGCATAGGTCGCTGTAACTTGCATCACTCGGGGGGGGGGTGTGTCTTTTTCACAGCCCTGCATGCAGGGCCGGCTCCAGGCACCAGCTTAACAAGCAGGTGCTTGGGGCGGCCAAGGGAGAGGGGCGGCACCTGCGGCAATTTGGGGGCGGTAGGTCCCGCACTCCCTCTAGGAGTGAAGGACCTGCTGCTGAACTGCTGCCGCCGATGGCCGCTTTTTTTTTGTTGCTTGGGGCGGCAGAAATGCTGGAGCCGGCCCTACCTGCATGACATAAATTAGATAGATTTAAGCAGTAATATAGACCTTCCCTGAATCTACATTGGTGTATCCACGACTCAAACGGAGCCTACTATGGCTAATTAAGCCTTTGGCCGGATGCAGAGTAACTGGAAATGGTATGTGACCAAAGCCAAACAGCGGCTGGAACCATAAATGACACCGTAATCTGCATTATAGTTGATCATTTATTGCAGCAAGACGTTAGTAATAAAAACAATATCAGTAATTAGCCAGCCAATTAGCAGGGCCTTTTCCCAGCCGCCTCCTTCGCACTCCATCCTCCACAGCCTTGCGATTGCTCCCTCCTACTGGCCATTCTGTCCTCCTTTGGCTTCCGAGTCACTGAGTGCCTGGTTCTCCTCTCCCACCGGATTAAAACTAGCTCAGGTCTGTCTACATGAGCTGCAGTCACGCCCCGACAGCAAGCGTGCTCAGATAGCCAGCCATGGCTCTTGTAATAAAGGAGAGGCAGGATGGTTCAATGGTTAGGGAACTAGCTCTAGCATGCGATGACCCAGGTTCAGGTCTCCACTCTACTGCACCCTCCCGGTTTGGCCTCAGGCAGGTCTCCTAGGCTCAGATCTTCAAAGGTATTTAGGCACCTCTTATAAATTTCAGTGGCCATTAGGTGCCTAAATACCTTTGAAGGGCTTAATGTCTCTGGGCCCCAGTTTCTCCATCTGTAAAATGGGGCTACTAGTACAGCAGGATTGTGAGGGTAAGTACAGCAGAGGGCGAGGTGCTTTGAGCCTATGATCATGAGAGCTCTATCAGTGGCTCAGATAGATAAAGCAAATTGGGACTGCCCCATGAATTCTGGCCACTGTGGCTCTTTGTAATCTGGCTGTTGTGTTGTCCAGACTCAGTTAGGCCCCGGCATTTCCTCTCCTCCCCCCTACCCCCACCCCCCGCCTTTGCAGGGAGGCCCAGGTGGGCGCTCAGCCAAAGAGGCAATACACTGTTTGCTGTCTATTACTTAAACATTAATCTTGTTTAAGCACCACTTAGGCGCTGGCTGCTGAGCTTGTTCTGTGCTGCACGGCTGTTGGGATCTTGAAATAAACGAGCCTTCCTCCTCTCCCTCACTTTCCTGGGGTCTTTATTGCCCCAAATAAAAAGTCACTCTGGGTAATAGTTAACTTTAATTGCCCAGCCCCTGTGTTGGCTGCATGGTACGGCGCCACCTGGGAGGCTTTAGGGATTTATAACCATCGGAAAAGACAGATAAAGGCCCAGTTAAACGGGCTAAAACTCTAGTTTCTGTGTAATGACTCTGCTGCTGGGGACCCTACCACTGGGCCTAGTCACAGCCCAGAACCCCAATGTGATAGTCGCTGTACGAAAGGCCACATCATTTGTGTCTCTCCGCCACGTCTCCCCAGCAGTGGCTGAACTGGGTCTCATGCTGATGGGATGAAATGGGCCTGAGCCACAACACTGGGATTTCCCTTTCAATCCCCCACCCCCCAAAGGTAAAGGGGTTCTGAGCCAGGCCTTTGCTTTGGGCCTGTCTCACCCTAAAGGAAATGGGCGTGTCATTCGGCAACTCTCAACGTACATCCTCATTGAGGCTGGGAATGCGGAACGCAGAAGATGTTGCAATCTTGTGTTAGGAGATTTGGTGGAGGAGTCTTACGTGCACATGTTACAACTCCTGGCTGATTAGGCTGGCATTGGCTTTCCTGCTGCAATTCCTGGCCACTTGGTACTGCAGCACCAGTGACTGGCATCTCAGTCTATTATATTAAAATACCCCAGGCCCCATTTGGGACCCCTGTGGTCTAGACACTGTACAAACTCAGCTATAGAACTGGTCCTTGCCTGGAAGAGCTTTCAGTCATTAAAAAGTATTAATTCCAAGTTGAGAATGACCACCCAGCCATGAGTTTCTGGGCCATAACCTGGTGGGGGCCCAGACAGAGGTGTAGCCAGAGCACCAGTAGCCACTGGTTGATGGCCTTCAGCGACCCCCACTGAGTTCCTGAGATACCTGAATAACCCGTTGAGCTGCTCTCTCTCTTCACGGAGCAGTTAATTGTGTTTTCCCAAGTCAATGGATAACTTTACAGCCTGGGCCATGAAAACATCAAACAGAGCAACCTTGGGGAGAGATTTTTTGTCAATTCAGTTTGAAAATGAAATTGTCCTAAAAGGCAATGATTCAGCTGGCATTGCTAACTGGCAGGCACCCGTAGCACTTGAAATGTAAAAGGGCTGTTAAAAAGTGGGCAAAGTTCAGAGCACGGCTGCATCTGAAACCCTGTACCTTGCTGCCTTCTACTAGATTCTGTGTTCTGCCAGCCATTGCTCTGTGGGGGAAGCTAAGATGTTAGAGCCATAACTCTGGGTGCACCCAGCCTGTAGCATGATACTGTGATGATATTTGACATGTGTAGCTTGGCTACACAGAGACATCCAGGAACATTAATCCAGATTAACTACAAATGTGAATTTGAAGTGGATTACTTAAACCGCATTAAATCCCTGTGTGGATGCTGTTAGTCAGAATTACAGTGGCCTCAATTCAGTTTAGCTTACTTCACTTTGGAAGTATGGCCTGGTATACACCTAAAATTAGATTGACTTAGTTACATTGCTCAGGGCAGTGAAAAATTTTGCACCCTGTGCCAACATAGGTTGGCCTAAACCCCAGTGCAGCTGCAGATAGGTCAATGCAAGAGTTCTCTCGGAGAGGTGGATTCTCTACATTGACTGAAAAACCCTGTCCATTGGCATAGGAAACGTCTACACAACAGCAGTACAGTTGCAGCCCTGTAGCTATGCCATTGTACTGTAGAAATACCCTCAGTTAAACTAGGCTGAATTAAGGCCACTTTAATTCTGAATGAGTATGTTCACGTAGTGGTTTAATGCGGATTAACTAATCCACTTGAAATTCACACCTTTAGTTAATTTGGATTAATTTTCCTGGGTGTCCTTGTGTGGACAAGCCCTGATAGAAAAGAGCTCTCCACGCAGAAAAGCCATCCTCATTGCTTGGGGGAAATGAGGGGCTGGAGCTGTGTAGAGGAGCCTCCTCTACATATAACAGCCCTTGGACAGTGGAGAAATTGAGGTTCAGATTTTGTCATTTGGGCCTGCTAGCTCATTGGCCAGGCCTAGGTCCTGCTTTTCCAAAGGTGCTAAAGAGCACCCACCGTGCCTGATGACTAAGCCCCTCCAAGAAACACACTGCCATGAGAGACATTTTTCAGTGGCTAGGGTGCTACTCTGGAGACCTGGGTTTTATTCGTGGCTCTTGGGTGAGTCGCTTCCTCTCACAGCTTTAGCTGTCTTGTCCACTTAGTCTACAAGCTCTTTGGGGCAGGGACTGTCTTGAGTGTACAGCGCCCAGCACAATGGGGCCTGGTCGCAGTTGGCGCCTTTAGGTGCTATTAAAATACAGAGTTACCCTAGACGAAGCATACGGTGGATCTATTGGGAAAGCAGTGCTCCTTCTTCAAACCACTCCCAGAGTTTCTGGGCTCTGTCTTCCCACTGGAATGGATTCCCTAAAGGGTTAACTCGGCTCTGCCAATACCATGCCATGCTGTTGGCTGTGGACGTCTGCTGTGCTGCTCTGTCTGCCCCCTGGTATTTGCCTTGCTTTTTATTCCTTCTCCAAGCACTGCCTCCCTGTCCTTGAGCGTTGGAGCCCCTGGCATTCCTCCAGCTTTAACAGCCCCATAACTGCTCAGATCAGTTAATCGTATTGAACTAGGGGGTTTACAGCAAGCGTTGCTTCATCGCCGAAACACAAACAAGGCCAAGCAGGCAGTGCAGCTCAGGCTGTGGCTTTGCAGCGGGTGGTGAAAGTCATTCTGAACACAGGGGCGGGAGTGGGCCATCGCTAGAGGAAATAGCCCGCGGCTGTCCCAGAAAGGCCAAGCGGCCTGTGATGAATGTGCCATCACAATGCTGTTTGCATTTGGGTTCCTACCCTCTGGTTCACTAGGATGCCGCTCTCTGCTGGCTGTGCTATCAGCGCTCTCTCTCCATAGCAGAGAGGAACCAGACCTGGGGAACTTGGTGGCGATGACTGAATCCATGTAAACAGAATAAGGCTTTGTTTCTATTGAGGATTTCAGACCTCAGTAGGCTGGGCCCTGGCCCAGAGCAAACCCCTTCATGGAAATAGGGGAAACCACAGCTGCTATTGGCACCAGAGGAGGGTTAGAAACTGGGGCAAGTTGAGCTGATAGTGGGTTTGCCTGTCTACACTGGGGGGTTGGACTGGTGCAGCTACACTAAGACTCAGCCCCACAGACAAGGCCTATGCATCAACCTGAGCCTTTGACTCAAATTTAAGCCAAGCCTGATTTTTCTCCCAGTATTTCTTAGAAATTGGACTGAGCCACAAATGCTGGCTCTAGCTCCACATCCCAACTCTTCTGTAGCTCACGGAGCCCAGCTCCATTGTTTATCTCATATACCCACCTCTCCTCCACCTGATCCCAGCTGAGACCAGAAGCAAAACACACACGACACCTTGGACTGATGTTTTCACTGATGAGCCAGAGAGCTTACAAGAGAGTTTGTCCTCATGAGATTGTTTTTGGCTCAGCTTTCAAGATAAAGAGGCTCAGATTTGAGGCAGAGTCAGCCAATGGCTAGAGCACTGGGCTCAGATTTAAGAGCTCTGGGTTCTGGTCCCAGCTTGGCCACTGACTTGTGTGACTTAGCGCTAATTCTCCTCTTTGCACCTCCACTTCTGCATCTGCAGAATGGGGATGCTCTTTACCCACCGTTGTAAGGCGCTTTGAGACCTGTGGATGACAAGGCTCAGATATTTTTATTTTCCAAATAGACCCAAATGTTGGGAGCGACTGAAAATCACCCATGGCGAGTCCTGAGTTTGAATCCTGTTTCTGTGGTCCCGTTAAAAGCAAAGTGCTCCCACAGAGCAAGAGATTGGGATGCCCGGGAAACTCCTCACTTAGCCGTTCCTAAGGGGAGCTTATTTATTTCCTCTACCTCCACCCCACCCCGGCCCTGTTGGATGGAGTAACTTCCCTTGCTTTTATGTCTGTTGTTCAAAGGCGCCAAGGCTACCCTCTTGGAACTGCAGCCTGCTGGGACTGGTGGCCGCAGAGAGCCACAGATGCAATGTTGCTGCATGTGCAGCACACTCACACGGCTGTTGTTCTCGCTCATGGAAGACAGAGCAGCAGCAAACTCCCCGCACCGGGGTAACAGCTCCCAGCTGGGCTTCCAGGGAATTTCCAGCACTCCACAGGTTTGTCCATGGGACCCAAGGGCCAAGCCAATCAGCTGAGCACATCCCAGAAGGGCCATGTGGAACTAGGATGGCATGGGACTGCTGGATACTAAGCCAGCTGCAAGCCCTGGAACTTCTGGAACTCAGCAGCACGTGTGTGGGGGGAGGAGGTGCAGATCTCTTCCCTTCCTCCGCTCCCTCCGCCCAACCCTGCACCCACTGAAACAATGCGTTTGGTCATTGAGTTCAGTAGGAACTCAGTCCCCTCCCAGGTTGACCAGGCAGACACACCTGGAGGGTGGCTGCAGCCTGGAGTGCCTTAGAACTGCTCCAAGAGAAGCTATTTTAAGCCACGCAACAGGCTGCTCCATGCTCAGTCTCACAGCTCCTTGGGCTGGGTGGTGTGAGTTTGCCCTTGTTTGCACCGCCACATTAGGATTGCCAGGCGTCCAGTTTTCGACTGGAACGCCTGGTCGAAAAGAGACCCTGCCAGCTCCATCAGGTAGCATGTCCGGCTCCTAGGTGGAGGGGCAGCCAGGGGGGCTCCGCACGCTGCTTCTGCCCGCAGGTGCCTCCCCAAGTGCGGGCTCCGCATCTCCCATTGGCCAGGAACGCTGTGGCCACAGCCAATGGGAGCTGTGGAGCTGGCACTCGTGGCGGCGCCTGTGGGCGGGGGCAGCGCGTGGAGCCCTGGTGGCTGCCCCTCCACCTAGGAGCCGAACATGCCACCACTTCCCAAGAGCCGTGCAGTCTTCCTCCATCCCTGGAAAATGCCAGGGCCGCCTGAGGTCAGCGCCTCCTGGAGCCCCCACGAACCATACCAACCAGAGCCAACCAAACCCCCTCCTGCACCCCAACCCCCTGCCCCAGCTCGGAACCCCCTCCCACACTCCAAACTGCCTCCTGGAGCCTGCACCCCGCACCCCATCCCCCTGCCCCAGCCCTGAGCCCCCTCCTGCACATCAAACAGCTCAGCCCCAGTGGCCTAATGGATAAGGCAATGGCTTTCTAAGTCAGAGATTGTGGGTTCAAGTCCCATGTGGGGTGAAAAACTACTTTCTCAGGGGGGAGGGATAGCTCAGTGGTTTGAGCATTGACCTGCTAAACCCAGGGTTGTGAGTTCAATCCTTGGGGGGGTGATTTGGGGCAAAAATCTGTCTGGGGATTGGTCCTGCTTTGAGCAGGGGGTTGGACTAGATGACCTCCTGAGGTCCCTTCCAACCCTGATATTCTATGATTCCCAGTCTGGAGGCCCTCACCCCAGCCTGGTGAAAATGAATGAATGAATGAGTGAGTGAGTGAGTGGGGGGAAGGGGCAGGACCTCAGGGAAGTGGGCAGGGCAGGGGGCAAGGGTATTGGATTTTCTACAATTAGAAAGTTGACAGCCCTATGCCACAGGAAAAGCTTCCACTTCACACCCTGGAGGACTGCTCCTAGAATGTTCAGACTCTTCCCATGCTGGTGTTGTGGCTGCAGGCACCAGAGAAATGCAAATGTCAGTGGACAGGTTCAGAGCTGTGATGTGCCTCATCCTCTAACCCATCAGCCAGCACATCTCCTCCCAACCGCTGACCCTCTGCTTTCCAGCTTCCCTGGCCTCCTCATCTCTACAGATTGCTCCCAGCTGGGGGCAGAGAGGGATTCGGGGTATCAAAGGCTGAGCGTGGTGCTGGAGCATTTGACATCCCACCAGTGCAAAGCATGCTGGGATGGCAGTGTTTTAGCACCCTTTACGGTATAGGCACTGGGCTCAAGTCTATGCTCAGTCTGAAGTCAGGGCTAAAATGCCCACCGACCTTGCTTGGAGAAGGCCCAGGCCCTTAGTCCGCTGCTGCCTGAGGAAGAGAATCCGTTATTACCCATACCCCACAGAGGGCGTGATTAGCCATAAAGGGCAACTATACCCAAATGAGGCACAGAGCTGTAGCCAGGGGAACGGTGCTGGAGCTGTGAGTATATGCTGGCACTAGCTCCTGGAACTATAGCATTCGATACACATGCTGCTAAACCCGTTGCGTGGCGTCTGGCACAGACATGCCACACGATGCAGATATGTAATGCTGACATCACGGCACTCGTCGCCGCCAACCGTTGCTCTGTGTGCCATGTAGGCTAAACAAACAGCCTGGGCTCTGCTTTCTCAGGCCGCCGCTGCTCGCGCCTGCAGGGCCTTGCCTCGCAGTTTAGCTGCCAGTTTGCCCTTCCCATGCTTTCAGTGCCTTGCGTGGGACCTGGTGGCCCAGCGCATGACTGAGTTATGGAACTGTAGAGCCAGCAGTAGGTCTGCAGATGGGTTTGTAGAGGAGACAGAGCTGAGCCACCATGTGTGAGCTCCACAGAGCTGGGGGCTGTTTGGATCTGGGTGTTTGCTTCAGGCCCATCTCCAGCTGATATATTTTCAAAGAGACTAGCCCAGGAGACTGAAATCTCTGTTTAGCCACAGAACAGGTACAGTATGTATAGCATCAGAGCGAGCACACACACACACACCCCTACCCCTGTGCAGGAGGGCTTGGGAACTGTTTCTCTGTTTTGCCAGGGCCAGAGCATGCAGCAGTCTAGGGACCCCCACTTCATCTCTGTTGCAGGAGTGACCCAGGAAAATTGCAAACTGACATCCAGGGAGAATCCTTGGACGAAGGTTCTAAAGGAGGAGAGGGGAGGGGGGAAAAATCTGCCCACCCTATTGTTTACTTTGCTCTTTTAGGCCCAGCTTTTTAAAGGTATTTAGGGGTTGCTCTGCTGAGTGTTGCAGGGCCTATGTGTCTCAACTGGCTAAGGAACATTTTCATAGAGGACATAAGCACTTAGGAGTAGAACTGAGCAAACTTGTAAGGGGGTGGACTCACCCCTGCGCCTCCTGCTGGTCTCTCAGGGAATTAGCTCGATTTCCAGCCTGGAGCGCCCTCTGCTTGGCCCCCATGTCCCTCCCTGGACTCCGGTGCCCTGTTAGCTGGGGTGCTGCCCCCTGGCAGTAACCCCTCAGTCTTAGGGTCTCCCCTCCCCGGGAACCCCCACCCACTATCCCCACCTCACCTCAGTATAAGGCTACTGCCAGTCACCATCTAGCCCCATGCCCTGGGGCAGACTGCAGTATCAACCTACTCATCACTGGCAAGGTTGGGTTTGGACCTGCTGCCTTGGCCTACCCCTGGGCAGGGCCGGCTCCAGGGTTTTGGCCGCCCCAAGCAGCCAAAAAAAAAAAAAAAAGCCGCAATCGCGATCTGCGGCGGCAATTCAGCGGGGGGTCCTTCACTCCGAGCGGGAGTGAGGGACCGTCCGCCGAATTGCCGCCGAATAGCTGGACATGCCGCCCCTCTCCGAAGTGGCCGCCCCAAGCACCTGCTTGGTAAGCTGGTGCCTGGAGCCGGCCCTGCCCCTGGGCTGCCCTCTGCAACCCCCAGTACCCCTTGGCCTTCTGCTAGGCCGCAGCCTGGGGCTTTCCAGGCTGGAGCTCCCCAGCTCCTCAGCCTTTCCCCAGCCCTGCTCCACTCAAGTACCCTGTCTCTAGCTCCCTGCAGCCAGGCCCATCTCCCTCTACAGCTAGAGAGAGACTGTGTCTGCCCCTGGCTTCCCTGCCTTTATAGGGCCAGCTGAGGCCTGATTAGGGTGTGGCCCAGCTGCGGCTGCTTCCCCAATCAGCCTAGTAGCTTTTCCCCTGCCCCAGCCCTCTCCCAGGGCTGCCTTTAAACCCCTCTGGGCAGGAGTGGGTAACCAGCCCGCTACACAGCAAAAAAACCCAATGCCGATTCCGTGACACCAAAACCTTACACAAATGTGTGTTGATTTTGCCAAACAGATTTGGTTGGGGTGGAGGAGGGAAGAAACCCTCAAAAAAGTGACATCTTTCAATTTTTCACTTTGAAACTTTTTGTTTCAAACTGTTCATTAATTGTATTAAAAAAAATCAGAACTAGTAACGAATGGTTGAAATCGACATGAAACATTTCAGTTTTGTCAAAGTGAAACATTTTGTTCCCCCCCCCCCTTTTTTTTTTTTTTTTTGCCATTTGAAGAAATTTTCATTTTTGCTTCAACCTGAAACTTTTTTCACCCCAGCTCTAGTGAGTAGTCCTGTCACCCTGGAGGTTGGGGGGGAGGGGGGGAGCATGGAGAACAAGGCCACTGGTGGAGCATTGTGGCAAAAGTTGGCATCACCATTGCCCATGTTGTGCCTGCTGTGTGGCTAAATAGAGGTCACCAGGCCCCAGCGATGGCCACCCAGTGCCGTTCTCCATAGTAAAGCCACATTTTTCTTTTGTTAGTCCTGCTACTCCAGGGCTGGAATTGTCAAAGGAGTCGTAGACACCCACATCCCACTGCATTTCAGTGCGTTGGGTGCATAGTGTCTGTGGAAAGCTCAGCCCAGGCCCTTCAAGAGCATGTGACCATCACAGCTGCCATTTTCAGTGCCTCCCTAGCGACTCCAGTTCTGCCTGCAGTCACCTTCCTATGCTGGGGCACGTGGGCTCACATTTGCTGTTGGTATTGAGGCCTCGGGTGTTTCTGCACTGGGGCAGGGGGAAGTGCCCCTATCTCCTTCTCCAGGCTGAACAGAGAAATGGATTCACGGCACAGGGCACAGAAGTGCTTGTGTCAATGCAAAGTGCGGTGCACCACAGGTCGGTATGGCCGGCTGGAGCACATTTAGTGTGTGGAGCCGACGTGGGCGGTTGCACACAACAAGGGAGAGCTGCTAGGTGTGCTCACCAAGCTGGGCAATCAGGAAAAAATATTTCAAAAATACCTGGGTTTTTTTTAAGGGGTGGGAGAGTATGGGCATAGTTTGGGGGGACAGGATGCATTACCCCCACCTAAAAAAAGAGGTGAGGCTGGGGGGGCACACAGGTTCATGTGCTACTTCCCCCAATTTCTGTGAATGCCAAGCTGTCCGGGGCTTTCTCTGCTCGGCCTACCAGGGATGGGAAAGAGGACTCTCATTCCCACGCTGCTCCTCCCCCCAGCCAGTTTCCGGCTTTCTTGGCCCCTCTCCCAGCAAACTGGGGAGAAGAAGGGGTGGCATGGAGCTGCTTGTCCTGCAAGGTGCTTACTGCCTCTGCAGCTGGATGCTGCCTCCTGTAAACTAGTTCTAGTCATCGTCCCCTTCTATGTGTGCTGGGTGCCCTGTTTTCTGTACAATGGTGAGTACCTGCAGTGGAGCAGGGGAAGGGGGTGGGGTGGGGCTGTGGGGATGAGAAGGGGATAGGGGAATGTGGGAGGGGCAGGGGACAGGGTGGAGAGGAAAGAGGATGGGTGGGGAGAGGAAAGGGGAGAGGATGGAGCAGTGGGGAAGGGAAGGGGAGGGGGTGGGGCCAGGGAGGGGGTGGGAAAGAGAAGGGGATAGGGGAATGGCAGGGGGAAGCCCAGCATGCACTATCCCCTCAGCAGCAGCTGGGGCTCCCCCATTAAGCTGGCCCATCCCCCAGCACTAGCAGACCAGTGACCACTCCAGGTGTGGGAGAGACCCAGTGAGCCAGGGGAACCGGCTTCAGCATGCACTTATGTGTGCCACCCCCGTCCCCAAATAGACCAGTCAACCTATGCCTGTGTGGGGGAGGCTTCCAGGCACCGTGACCCCTGGGCAGTGGAGTGCATGACTGTGACCACCAGCGCAGTCATGGTGGGGCATTGTGGGACAGCTGATGGAGGACTGTGAAGGCCACACAGCTCACAATGGCTACACTTGCAATGCAGTGACTGTGGCTCAATGCCATTTGGGCAGGTGGGCAGGCTGCACCAGAGATAAATTTGAACATAGACACGTGCAAATAGGTTGACACAAGGCGACTTACTTCAGCCTAGTTAGTTTGGTAGCGTAGAGGAAGCCTGAGGCCTTTTGTCTCCTCCTTGGTTTCTCTCAGAAATCAGATCCACCCCCTCCTGTATCTCTCTTCACCATCCCTCCCCCACCCACCCATATTTCCATGTTCCCTCTCCCCACAGGTCAAACCATTTCATTTGTAAAGCTACCCCCATGCCCAGGAGCAGGTCAGACAGTGATCCCAGGGCAGAATACAATCTTCTTGGGCTCTGACATCTGGAACTTTGCCAACATTCTGTCACCGCAGCTGCCTCCTTTTGATCCTCCCCTTTCTCCCCCGTCCAAAAAAAAGAACCTGATATTTTCCTTTGTTCATGAAGTAAAAATCCTGAGAATGTGAAAAAAAAAAAACCCTTCCTCTACAGTGCTGGACAAAGGGGAAACTTTTACAGCGAGGATCCTGTCACCATGGCAGAGAAGCAGCTGCCATTGATGTAATCATCATAGCAGAAGAAAATTCACATGTGCTCCAAAAAGGGAGCTCTCATTCCTATCCCTCCTGAGATATCATGACCCCGGAGGAAAGGCATCTCTCCGAAGAGTGGGGACACCCGCAAAAATGCCCAGCGAAGGCTGGTAATTTTTTGGTGCTGTAAATGTCCTCCTTTGATTTGATCCAAGGTTTCCTGGGGTGCTCCAGGATCTGTCAGCAATCCAGAACTCTTAGGGACAGACTTTCAAAAGAGCTCAGCACCCAGCAGAATCTGTTGCAACAGTGGCAGCAGGGCTGGGTGGGAAATGGTTTTCTCGTCCTGTGAAAAATTTTACCATACTGAACAAATTTCCCATCCCAAATCCCAAAATGAAAAATTTTAGCAAACTGAAAATCTGAAAAAAAAAAATTAATTCAGGTCAATCAAAATGTTTCATTTAGATTTCGACCATTGGGTAGGTGGGTGGGTGGGTGGGGTTAAACCTTTTTTAGTTGTAATTAGCTTAATTTTCAAAACACAAAGTCATTTCAAAGCGGCAAACTGGAGTTTTTCATCGGGAAAATGAGAGTGCAGAATGTTTGAAAATTTTCTTCTAACCGTTTTTGCGAGTCAAAACTTTGTCAAAAAACGACCCTTTCCCATGCACCATTTTGGTTTTGACAAATCCATATTTTTCAGTGAAAAAACTGTGTCAAAAAATTCCCAACCTGTTCTAAACTGGCAGCTCAGCTACCATTTAGGCACCAAAACCAGTGGCTAGACTTTCGGAAGAGCTCAGCCAATTGAGTGCAAGTTGGGTACTAAGCTATTTTGAAATCCTGACCCCTATTAACTAGTACCCTTTACTTCGTACATGCTCATACAGCTTATCCCAGTGAGCACTGCTGTAGACATGCACAGATAGATACAGCTAGTTTCCTTTACAATACCCAAAGCCACTTGCTGCTGGTTCTCAAACAAATTTGAACCTTAACCCAGGTGTGTTGAAGGAGGTCATTAAGGTTCATGGACCTGTCAAGCACACCCGGGGGATGAGTTTCAGGTCGAGTGTACAGCAAACCTATTATAGTTTGGTGTCACAAACCTTGTGGAAGTGGCAGTTTCACATTTCTTTGATCTCAAACCAGGCAAAATTGGGCAGTTGTGACTGACTTTTCCTTTGAATTTTGGGATGGGTTCAAACCCTAGAATCCTCAGGTGTAAACACTCCTGAACTCTGGGGAAAATCAGCTGCAGTTCTTAGCTTTGCAGCTGGTCACTAGTGGCTAGATTTTCTAAAGTCCTAGGCATTCAGCAGCTCCCATCGGTTTCAAATAGGAGGCGGCAGGGCAAGAGGGGAAAATTCTCCATTGTTCTCAATAGGAACTGCTGGGTACTTTTGAAAATCTATCTTCCTCCTCAGCCATTGAAGTCAATGGGAGTTTTGCTGTTGATTTCAATGGCCGTGGTTCTGATCATTCCACTCCCATTACCCCTTGCGTACACACACCAACATGAATGGGAGTACTGGAAGAGGGAAGTAGTTCTCAACTTGTGTAAGGGTATCCAAATCTGGCCCAATAGGAGCAGGAGCAGGCCCCAGCTCAGCAATTGGACACCCAATCCAAATGCACACACCAATACTCTAGGAAAGTTTGGATCCTTTCCATCCATTACAAGATGGACCTATTCCAGGTCCCTAGCAAACCAATCAAAAGCCAGAGGCATACAAAACACGCTTGTCTCCGATGTGAATGCATTTCCAGGTTTTCCAGGAGGCTCTTTAGAGGAAGGAATGAGTCAATTTCACATGTGATATATTTCACCCTCTAGACTTTCTTTGGGTCACTTCAGATCTTCCAGTTATTCACTGGTTCTTGCGAGCTTGTCAGAAATAGTAGGGGTCTATATCCAGCATAAAGCCAGCAGAGTAGTTGATAAGCAAATGATGTGCTGCAGTAACCGCCAGCCCGAAAGGGAGGTTTGATATAGTGCTCAGGTATATGGGCATGTGATTGCCTCTTGCTGTGTGGATCAGGCATGTATGAATATGAGACATGCGCAGTTCATACCAGCAGCGCTGGGAGATCATGTCATAACTCGTCTCTGTAAAAGGCCATAGAGAAGGAGACTGGAGACCACGTCAAAAAAAATCAGTTAAACTGAGCAGTAGCACCTCTTGCTATGCCACTGCCCACTGACAGCTCTGCTAATGCATCTCAATTCAGCACCCCCACCCCACCCCGCTCCAGTCCTGGTTTCCCCTGAGCAGAGTTTGTCAACTGTGCAACCTGTGGGGTGGTTTCAGGAATTGTATAAATGAGATCACCAGACTCAGTGTTACCAGTTCATTCCCCTGTCTCCAGCAGTGAAGGGTATGCCAACCTGCCCCATCTGTTGGCCTTTCCTGTGGGAACCCCTGACTCTGAGCACAGAAAGACACTGTTTCCCACCTTTGCTTTCTTCTTGTTTTTCAGGTTTCCTGTGGAATCGCAGGGGTTAGCAGTTCAAAACCTCAGCATGACCCAGTGCTCAGCTGAGAACTCTGCCCCAGCCGCAGTCTAGCCACAGGCAGTTCATGCAATCAAAGGGCACTGCGGGCAAACCTTAGTTCAGCGGATGGCCTCCAGCTGCACTCTGGTGATGACTTGGCTGTTACTTTGGGAACTCCAGGGCACTTAGGAAAAGCAGGCTAGGAAACATCATTATAGATAAGAGATGGGGTCAGGAAGAGATGAACTTTGATCGTGGAGGATTTTGATTACTCAGATTCAGACAGTGATAACACAAGGGCACAGATTCCCATGAAGGGACCTTGCCTCTGGAGGGAACTCCTGTGTTCCTTTTCTATACACTCTGCTGAACAGCTCCAGTCCTCCCATACCAGCAAAATGAGAGGCTATATTTCTGCAGCCGCAATGCAGCCAATTAAGCACAAGCAGAGTTGCTGGTCTGGGAGCTCCAGTGCTCCCTTTCACCCACCAGGAGTACTCCGATTCTGAGAAGTAGCCTTGAAACCTACCAGGAGTGGTTCCTGATTTGAACAGAATGCTCCTTCTCCTGTCCTTCAACCCTAGGGTTACCATATTTTAATTTTAAAAAAGGAGGACACTCTGGCCCCGCCCCAACTCTGCCCCTTCCCCAGCCCCGCCCCAACTCCATGCCTTCCCCGCCCCTGCCCCTTCCCCAAAGTCCCCGCCCCAACTCTGCCCCCTCCCCTGAACGCTCCGCCCCCCTGCTCCTCCCCCTCCCCTGCTTCCCGCGAATCAAATGTTCGCGGGAAGCCTGAAACAGGGAGGCAGCAGGTAAGCTGGGGCTGGGGCGGGGCGGGGCGGGGCGCGGCGTGGCCCAGTCCGGCCCCCCCGGCCGAGTGGCTCCCTCTGGCGGCCGGCCGGCCCAGGCCAAGAGGCTCTGGCCCTGGCGTCTCCCGCCCGGCTCGGCTCGGACCCTGGGGCGCCAGCCCTGGTTCCAGCCCGCCCTGGCCCCGCCGGCCCCAGCAGCCCCGGCCCCCGGCCGAGCACCGCCGGCTGGCCGAGCACCGCCGGCCCCAGCGGCTCCGGCCCCCGGCCGAGCACCGCCGGTCCCAGGCTCCGGCCCGGACCCAAGCCCCACAACCCCTCCCTCCCTATTTTCCCAGACATGTCTGGCTTTTTGGGATTTCCTCCTGGACGGGGATTTGAGGCCCAAAAAGCCGGACATGTCCGGGAAAATCCGGACGTATGGTAACCCTATAAAACCCAGCTTCTTTGTAAGCTGTCTGGCCAGATGTCGCACCATTGCATAGTCTCTTACTACCAGCTTGTCATGTCTTAGCCAATCATCCCAGTTCATACTACATTCTGCATCTATCTCTGTCTATGTATCTAAGCAGCCATCATCAAGGGACCTAAGCACCATATAAGTCAGAGCCATAACACACTCTTTATAAAATAAACAGTAAGATGTAGTCTCTCCACTGCGATCTTGAGTGAGAATATTTAGTATTCATCTGCCTAGAGCCACAGGCCATTTTCAAGAGAAGAGGCTAAGGATCTTGCACCATCTCCTAAATGTAGCAGCTCAACGCCCCACCATTCACATGACCATAGTGAGGACATGACAGAGCAGAACCTAAATCATGAGTTCCATTCACTCTGAGATGCTCACACGGGCAGGGGTAAGGACACAACAAGAGGATTTTTGGCTCATCTCCTTAAAGGTATTTAGGCACCTAACTCCTATTGAGTTCAAGGGAAATTAGGAGCCTAAACTTTGAGGATCTGGCCCTTTCTGATTCCAGGCAACTGACTATGAGTGACTTGCTTAGTTCCTCTGCCTGCCTTGGACTGAAAGAGACTCCCTTAATATTTCTTGCAGCTCTCTCTCCTTGAGTCACTCTGCAAGTCACTATTCAACCTGGAAATGGCAGCAGAAAGAGAAAGACTAGAAGAAAAAAAATAAGGCAGCAGAAGACTATAAACAAGACTATAAAAACCACAAGCGAAGATTCTAAAGCTACTTTTCGCAGCCTCCTAAAAAGGTTTCCTTCTAAAACAGCATAAATACTAAAGAAGTTGAAAATTTTTGATCCAAAAATCTTCCCAGTGCAATAGTGTTTTGGTTTGTTTGGTCAAACATCTAAATCTTTTGTAGGAAAATGATGATTTTGACATTGTTTTCTGATCTTTTGCCAGGCAAATTCAAAACAAAACATTTCATTTTGAATCAATAGTTGGCCATTTGACAGTGTGAAAAATATCAAAAAATGTTGGCATTTGTAAACCAAACCTTTGGCTTTGATCAAAAATGGTCACATTTTTCATTTTGACATTTCCAAATAGAATTTTTAATTCCTTGAAAATGGTGGATATTTCAACTTTTTGTCCCATTTTTGAGACAAAAATAAATGTTGAAATCTCAGCATTTCCTGGCACATAGAAATTCTATTTTCTGAACTGCTCTACTGACTAGAGTCTTCACCAAGACCGAGTAGAGCTGGGTAGGTTTTTTTCAGCTAAACATTTTTTTGGTAGGAGAATGTTGACTTGTCAAAACCGAAACTTTGTAGAAAGGGTTGGTTTTTGACAAATTTCTTCATTACAAATTTTTCTTTAAAAAGTTTCAAAATCGTCAAAACATCCTGTTTTGACATTTTCAAAATGGAAACATTCAATTTTTTGGTTCAAAATGACTTTTCATTTTGAAATTTAAATTAATTTAATGTAAAGAAATGTAAAAAAAAGAGTGAGCTTAAAAAATTTCAAAATTCTCAAAAGGAAATGTTTTGCTCAAGCTGATCCAAAATTTTTTGGTATTTTTGGTTCACGAAAATTTTTGAGATTTTGACATCCCAATTTGGGACAAGAAAAAAACTCTTGAAAATTCTTGTGATGGGAAAAACCATTTCTTGCCAAGCTCTAATGCAGAGAGTAAATCAGTGTAGCTTCTCTGAAGGCAATAGCAGTAGATTTGAGTTTTGCTTTAAGTTTAGATTCTTTTGTATCCGCTCTGGCAAAGGGAAAACACAAAGCAAATTGTTTTGGTTCGTTGCAGGTGGCATAGGCAAGGTTTTCAAGAGCTCCTCAGGATTTGGCTGACTTTGAAGCTCTACCATCTGTCACCGACTTTATCATCAGACCCAAGAGAAACCCAGCCTCTGAATGACTGTCCCTCTGCAGAGACAAGGCAAGGTTCCCATTGAGTGTCAATGAAAGGTTTGTATTGAACACAGCCAGGTTTCTATCCATGGTCAAAGTTGACGAGCGCCTCATGGTTTTGGGCTTCATGGAAGATTCACCCAGCGTTGTTCATAACATCACTGGGAAAACGAAAATGTAAAGGGGAATGAATAATAAAAGCCGTTTACTACCAGATCATTCATCTCATCTGTCGATCTGTCAGTGAGGCCTCTCACATTGGGATCTCAGCACTGTATCCCAGAGAATCAGTGGCAGAGCTAGAAGAACGATCCAGGAATCTGTGCATGGAGATCTATTCTCCACGCTGGCCTATCACTGAAGTCAAACACTGTCACCAGCTGGGGAGGAGGGAGGCGTGCTGTGCTTTGAATGCTCTTGTTCTTCTGAGGAACACTACAGTACAACTCCTGATAAAAATCAGCTTTGCTGGCTGATACCTTGATATATTCAACCCAGGGGCCAGCATCCTAGGGTGGGACACAAGCCCTGTCATTTAGTGTCCTCCTGCCCCCAGTTACACAGACTCAGAGTATTGGTGCCTGACTGAGCAGTCCCCTCAGCAGGGATGGCTCCTAGGTAGATGTCTGTGCATAGACAGCAGCTCTCCTCCCATAGGCAATCAGAGATACAGAGCGAGCTGGGGTTTGACTCGTTTAGGAGACAGTGAGCGTCTAGCATGTTAAAGTCCTCTCTATGGCCCCATCTCTGTCGTATCTGAGCATGTCACAAACATTAATGGATTTTGCCTCCTAATGCCATTGTGAGAGGGTGCTGTGTCATTATCCCCATTTTACAGATGGGGAAACTGAGGCAATTAAAGCTAAAATTTTCAAAAACATTATTTCAGAGGGCCTCTATTTTTGGACGTGAGCCCTCACAGGTTTAAATGTCTTGCCCAAGATCACGTTGGACATCTACAGCAGAGATAGGGCTATAATAGGTCTCTTAAGTCCCAGTCTAGGACCTTATCCTTAAGTCCATCCGTCCTCTCTGCCGGTGCTCTTAATGCAACACTTTCTCTGTCCTTTAAAGGCAGTAGAGAAATGGCAGGACCATTGCATGGAAGATACCCCCTATGCTTGTTCAGAAATGAAAAAGACACCATGGAAACCATTCCTACATGCCTGAGTCCATGGGTACGTCTATCATGCCATCAAAGGGCGTGATTACCATTTGAGTAGACATACCCAAGCAAGCTAGGTAACTCAGGGGCCAGAGCAGTGAAGCCACTTCAGCATGGGCCGGACAAACCCACCCAGAACCCTGTGCTTTCAGTATAGACATACCCAATGTCTCTGTTGTGCAAGCAGCACCGACAGCCCGAGCATGTCTGTTATCTGGGCATTTACCCAGCGCCCTGAGGCGTAATGCACAATGCCTTTGGGAAATTGATTAGGAGAGGCACAGAGAGGGATGCCATATTCCAGCTGGACAAAGCAATCCTAAAGAACCAGCAGGAGAAGGAAGGCGACACTCATGGGGGCACGGTTTATAAAGATCTGTTTATTTCATTCCTTTTTGTAAAAAAAAAATAATAATAATGTACACGTTGAGTTTAACATCCAGGACACCCATTACATCATACACCCATCAGCTCACGCTTGAGCTCTCTTTTTTTTTTTTTTTTGCTCAAGGAAGGGGTTTTATTCCCCCTGTCCTCCTCCCCCTCAGAATCCCCCAATAAAGAGAGCTGCTTGGGAGACTGCTCCTGCAAAGTCACCTATGGGATTTTAGGAGCCAGGAGAGGTGTATGCCTTGGAGGTCAATGTTAGCAAACATGCTTTGTCTGGGCAGGCTGGCAAGTCTTTTAGATGGCTCCATGAGGGACCGTTAGTCTCACCGCATATATGCTCATTTCAGGGCACGAGGGGGCCCAAGTCTGGGGGGAGATTAAAATGCTGATTAACCCTTTAGCTGCCTTTCCATGCTGCATGTTCTAACAAAACCTAACACCACTCGTAGCTACACAATGTAGGATAAGGGTGATCAAGTATCATGCTTCAGGTTGGATGATGGTCGCCTGTGAAGGGCTGGGAGGAATTCTCTCTCTTGCTTTTCCCTACACAGTGTTGCACAGTCAGTCGCATGCATTTGAGGAGGAAGGCAGTTCCACTTTTCTCCAAAGCATCAGCTACAGGCAGGATTAGATAGCTCAGTGGTATGAGGAAATAGCGCCTCCTTCAGCACCTCTCTGCTATTTTTCACCAACTTGAGTGGAACAGCCCACCCCCAACCCACTTGCAGAGAGCAATGAAGTTACTACAAGCCTTAAAACTGCTGTCTCTTGATCTCAGGAATTTGTCCACAGTGAGACGTGTTAGCAACTTGGTTACGGTATTTAAGGCAGGTAGCAAGAAGCAGGAGCTGGGTGCTGGGATGGTGTTTGGTGTGGGGATAGAAGAATGAACAGCCCTCCCTGCAGGATAATTTTATTACAAAATAGCAGATGAATTAATATTTTTTTAAAAGTAACAAACAAAAACATATCCATAAAATAAACCTTCCACCACAGTTTTCCAGGTCCCGATTTGGTGTGTGTTCATATTATACAGTAAACAATTGCTTCAAATCCACATACAAAAATCTGTACAGCATTCCTTACTATTTACCGAAATCCCTCTGCTGTGTTACATGCTCAAAAGCACAAACGACAATGAAAAGAGGACATTTACGCCCCAACATTTTGTTCTGAAGAAAGTTCAGGAAATCCAGCTAGTGGGTCCTGTGTCCCGAGGTGTTTAGAATATAGAAATAGCCCCCAGTACTCTTCCCAAACTTTCTGATGGTCCACTCTTCTCAGTGCCCCATGACATGGCCATGTGTTGATCTGGGCTTATTACGTTTCTTTTGGGAATAATAATAGACATGCCAGTTGGCTGTGAGAGCCAAACACCTTCTATAATGATGCTCCACCTAGCAAGGAGGCACTATCCAAAAACCACTCTGGAGTATGCGGATTCCTCAAATGCTATCAAGCCCCATCCAAAGACCCAGCATGTCTCTCTTGGGGATCAGGTAAAGCTGAAGAGCAGAGCGTTGTTTTGATGAAAAAATGGCTCTTGGACGAACATTTTTAAAATGTTTTCTTTTTTCTTTCCCAAAAATAAAAAAGTAATAATAAAATCCAGATATTTTTCTGTAAACTAGTTCAATTTTCAATCAAAAACATGCAGTTTAAAAAACAATGGGGTTTGGTTCAGTTCTGAGGGAACAATTTGATTTTCGAAAAACTAATTTTAAAATTTTTGTTTTAAACTAACCATTTTACTGAAAACCGTTTTTCAAAAACAAAAACTTTTTCGCCCCAAAAAGGCTCATCAGGAAATTTTGAAAACAATGACATTTCCCACCAAACAAATCGAATGACCGGTTTTTACCAGCTCCAGTGAATAGGTAATGCCCATTAGTCCTCCACTGTCGGCATGACACTGCGTGGGTGTGAGAGATTTAACAGGGAGGAAGAGGCAGAGTTTGGTTCTTACTCAGCTCTAAAGCCATGAAGTCCAAGGCATAAAATATTTCACATTTTAACCTGCTTTTCATCTCTTTTGCAGGGAAATTTTCCTTTGATTCTGTTGAAATTTAGCATTTAAAAACAAAAGCACACAGGACGCCATGCAAAGTCCAGTCTTAAGGCTGCTACAACAAAGCCCTTTGCAGGTAAAGACTTATCACTCCCTCATTGTGCTGTCATAATGCAGCTGATGTGGTACTTTATCAGAGGATCTCCCACCAGCCTTTCACACTGTGGGCTCCGTACTCCCCCAAATCCACAGACAGAATGTGACTCTTCTCAACGTGTCCATGACGGTTGCCCACACAGCTAGACGGTGGAATGTGGTCAACACGTAGCCCAACCGTGACAGTCATGACTCTGATTTGCTAATGTTGCATTCTCCAGCTGCCCTATTCTATGGAACTGTTGTCACCAGGCTGCTAATCACTAGGATCCTGTGTTGTGGATATTTGGGATGTGTGCGTGTGGGCGGAGGAGTTTCATGAGCAACAGGGATGGTGGGAAAGGCCTTGCAAGTTCAATATATCGCAATGCTATGTCAGCTGAACCCAAGCCAACACTGGGTTGGGCTCGACAGGCTCCAACATGGCTAGTTTGGGTTCCCAGCCAATCCATCCACCCAGCCCTAACTTCCAGGAGCCAGGAGATGTGACTGGTTAAACATGTGTTGTTGTCTTACAATGAAATGCCTTCCAGTTTAGATAATCCCAAATGACAGAGACTCTGTGTGTGAGCGTGCGTGCATGCAGTACTGAAGGCCTGAACATTCTCAACAGCAAGACCTTTCTCAGTGCACAGAGAACTTCCCCACCCTGCAGTGATACAGTAGGATCCACACAGAGAACCTCTCTCTACAAATGGATGCATGCTGGCACAACTGACGGAGTACAGATTCAGTGGGAGGCATCTCATTGATGGATTCATGGCACACCGAGCCCAGAAAACGGCATGCCTGGGATTGGCCGTGCTCTGGTGTGACATGGTGTTTACTGGCATAGCATTGGTCAGAGCTCAGGATTAAATGCTTACTACGAAGCTTCGTTTAAAGCAAGTCATGAACTAAAAGGGAACGAGCCATGTACACAGAGAACCGTAGCATCAGAGTTGAAGACCAGAAATCCTAGATGATCTAATCTGATCTCTTGTATATCAGAGCCACCAACTCCACCCTATAAACTGAGCACTGGAGAATTAGGACCACCACCTCATTGCCATGTTCCTGTGCACACCAGAATCTGTGCCAATGAAGCAGATTCTGCCCTAAACACACACACACACACACACACATGCACACATGCACACACACCCTATATATATATATATACACACACACACACACACACACACACACATATATGCGCACGTATACACCTATTTGACAAAGTACACGATAAAATAATGCATCCTTTACAGCAATAAACATATGGCACATATCAATTCCCCAGGGATCCTTGTATTATAACAAGGGCCTTTTATTATAGAAATGCAGCCCCTGACGGCGGTGCATGGAGGAGCCTCCAAAATACCCTAGAAAGGGGCGGGTGCAATTCAGAGTTGCACCCTCAGGCTCCCTTCCTCGTTTATTTTGGCTCCAGTTATGATTATCCTCTCTGACTGCTTTTCAAGCCTGGCTTTGGAGGCCCTGACTGGGTGTCTGCCATTTGTCAGGGTCAAAACAGGAAAGGCGGGGCAGGCAGGCAGGGAGCATGCTGGAGGACCACAGCCACCAGAGCTTCCCAGACCATTTGGCAAGGAACTCAGGTGAGCTGGCAAGTCTGAAGAGCAGAATCAAGTCAGAGCCGGTAAGCCCAGGGAATGCAGCTCAGCAAGCCAAGACATGAGCCGTGTCCCTGTTCACAGACCCAGGGCCAAGCTCTGCAGAGACTTCTCCGCTCCCAGCTCCGCCTGCACATCTGGAGGTCACTGAAGTTTAATCACAATGAATCATTGCAGTTGGGTAATTGATGTGGCCTAACATGTGCTCCCTGGACTGGAGAGATAAACTGCTTAGAAAGCGCTGAATCAGGGACAGCCCAAACATTGAGACTTTGTGCGCAGCTTGCCAGGAATCCCAGGGGCACACCTACAGTAATGCATGTGTAAACCTAACTCAGTAACTAATGAGCATGCACAAGCCCTGACATCTGCCCTCCCTTGTATCTTCTTGGACAGACATACATGACTGGCTATGTTCACCAGAAGTTTGATTGGCTTCCTTCAGGGCAGCGATGGGCCACATTTGACTTGTAGGCTGCAGGTGGGATAAAGTTTCCAGAATCTCCACAGCCCATGTGGTTTTGCCTATTGGTTGATTTTCTATCACACATCACTGTCTGTACATTATTTACATTTGTTCGCCAGGAAAAATCAAAGTACTGTTGAACATGCTAGGCTGATTACGTGTCCTGATTTGTTTCTTATCTACTACATTGCTGCAGTTTCAATGGGCATAGCCTATTCTTACTCTGCCCATGTTTAACTTTTCATGTGCTTCCGGGGTCTCCCCTGCACGCTGCACATCGAGGTGTTCTGAGGAAGACAAGTGAAGGCTCCTTGCAGAGCGTGGGGCCATGAACCTGTGAGGTAGGTAACATGATCACAGTTTGCACAAGTTTGTTTTCAAAGCTGCTTTTCTGAACGTGGTAAAATGCACAAATGGCAACAGGAAAAAGTGGTTTGTAACGACCAGTCTCTTGTGTTCGAGGCCTGCGGGGGGCCCCACTCAATGTATCCTTGGAAATCAAAGGCACAATGCATTCTGGGAAACCAGTGTGTCTTCTTTTTTTTCTTCTTCATAGGGACTGGCCACTTCCCGCCTCTGAAAGCCAACCTGGTTCTCACAACAGAGAGAGCAGAAGCCAAAACCATCCTCCAAGCAGAAATGCTAAGGGCCCGATGTTGGACATGCCTGGCAAAGAAATATAGGAATTCACGACCCAAAGCCACCTCTCTTGCTGGAAATATCAGGTGGTCTCAGTGAAGCATGAACAATGGCTTTGTTGTCTGCTTGGGATCTGTCCCAGCTGTGGCGGAACTTCTTGGGGATAGGTTTTCCTGCCCTTGTTTCTTGCAACCACAGGGGTGAAGACTAAAGACCTGACTTTCCAAACAAGACATGGACACTCACTGCTATTCTTGCATGGCCTGGATGTCCTGTGTACTACACTGCTGGTGGCAACTTGGTTATGGAATAGCTCAGTCCAAGAAGGCTCCACAAAGAACTTGATAAAGCCCTCCCAACATGGCTAGCCCAGTGGCCCATCCGCCCGACATATTTCTGCTCATTCCCAACCAGAGGCAGACCCCAAAAGGGAAGGAAAGGCTCCAAAGAGTTTGACAAAAGGGAAAATTGCTTCGGAGTGAAAAATAAATAGCAAATTCACTGGAAGGGAGAGTCCTGGAGTCCAAGGAACATCTCCTGGTCAGGAAGTGGGATCCTGGCCAGGATACAGATATAGTTTTAATCATCCTTTAACTAAGAGTACCTTGGTGACAGGGCAAAAGGAGGAAGCGTGCACAGAGCTCACACGCTGCCATTTGATCACAGCATGGTTTTGTTCCTATGTACAAGACGAGTCATCCGTCCAAGAGGAAGGCGTCCCAGCTGCTCCTGGAAGGGAGGCAAGGGCGGGGCAGGAGTTCTGCCACTAGTTCTGGTGTCTCTTCATGTGCAGAGCCAGGTGGTCGGAGCGGGAGAAGCAGCGCCCGCAGGCTAGGCACTTGAAGGGCTTGGCACCTGTGTGCTTGCGGTAGTGCCGGGTAAGCTCGTCGGAGCGGGCAAAGCGCCAGTCGCAGCCTTCCCAGGTGCATTTGTATGGCTTCTCTCCTGCAGGGGGCAACAGGCCAGAGGTTACAGTGTGCACCAGAGCAGCACACCAGTGTCCAATACTTACCTGTCTAGACATCCATCTGTCAGTCTCCATCCATCCTCCTCTAGCTATCCATCCATCCATCCATCCATCCCTTTCCTTCTAGCTATCCATCCATCCATCCCTTCTTTTCTAGCTATCCATCCATCCATCCCTTCCCTTCTAGCTATCCATCCATCCCTTCTCTTCTAGCTGTCAATCCATCCATCCATCCATCCCTTCTGTTCTAGCTATCCATCCATCCCTTCCCTTCTAGGTATCCATCCATCCATCCCTTCCCTTCTACCTGTCCATCCGTCCCTCCCTTCTGTTCTAGCTATCCATCCCTCCCTCCCTTCCCTTCTAGCTATCCATCCATCCCTCCTTTCTAGCTATCCATCCATCCATCCCTCCCTTCCCTTCTAGGTATCCATCCATCCCTCCCCTCACACACATACCCCACTCTCTTTCTATCCACCATCCACCCATGCCTACGCATACTGCTCTAGCTATCCATCCTCCTCTCTAGCTATTCATCCATCCATTCCTTCTCCCAAGCACATATTCTTCTATCTATCCACCATCCACCCATCCCTACACATACCCCTCTTGCTATCCATCCCCATACACACTCCTCTATCTATCCATCCCTCCCCCCAAACACATACCCCTCTATCTATCCAACCATCCACTCATCCCTTCACATACCCCTCTAGCTATCCATCTCCATACACATTCCTCTATCTATCCATCCAACCCTCCCCCCAAACACATATCCTTCTATCCATCCATCCATCCCTTACCTTCTATACATCCATCCCTTACCCACACACATACCCCACTCTCTATCTATCCACCATCCACCAATCCCTACACATACTCCTGTATCTATCCATCCCTCCTCCTGTATCTATGCATCCATCCATACCTCCTCCCAAACACATATCCTTCTATCTATCCACCATCCACCCATCCCTACACATACCCATCTCACTATCCATCCCCATACACACTCCTCTGTGTATCCATCCTTCCCCCGCTATTCATCCATCCTGCCTCCCAAACACTTATCCTTCTATTCATCCATCCATCTATCCATCCCCATACGCACCCCTCTGTCCAACCATCCATCCCCGGACATATCTAGCTAGCTAATCATTGTGGTATGTAGGCATGTTCTCCTATGACATGTGCAGTCACTCACTGGGCGATCCCTAACCCTTCTTGCTCAGCTGTACCTGAACGGTCACTCTCCATACCGTGAGCTTCCCCTCCGAGATGAGGGTATGCCTATAGCAACTGAGTCAGGCTCAGCCAGGTCAGGCTGCAGTGCTTTGTACAAAGTCCCTGGGCATTTTTGCTTTGAGTTTTGATGAAACATCAACATTTTCCATGGAAGATTCCAAAGATTTTTGTTTTCCAGCTACTTTTTCCCTAGAACTCTGTCCCCACCTCACACTCCAATCAGCTCTATATTGGCCCGTCACACTGACATTTTGATGTGCAGAAGAGCTCCTGCAGGACCTTTTCAGTGTGTTTTTGTGCCTCAGTGTTCCCACTTCCCTGTTTATCCTGCAGATCAAATGGGGAAGTGTCTCAGTCAGCCAGGAGCTTGTGTGGAAAAGCCCATGCCAGCCTCACCCGGCTCTTCTCCAAATCTGGACAGACTGGCCACACCCTGCAGCGGCTGCAGCCCGGGAAGCTGAGCTGAACTCTGGACTGAGTGCCGCAGCCCACGCTTTGGCAGGGCGTGGTCCCCTCAAATATTAGTCCTCGCTCTTTAACAGTCTGAGCAAGCAGGCAGAGTTCATGGAATGTGCTGACTTTCCCGACCTCAAATATTTACCATTTCATCGGCCAATTATGGAGAACTTAACAACAGCTCAAGTGCACGTACACAGGCAACATGCATGTGCATGCCCCAGGATGGGTGCACATCATATGTGCCCACAGACACAGACATGCATATTTGAGTATACACATATCTGTGCATGCACACAAACAAGAGCTCTCACACACACACACACACGAAGTTATCACATGCTGCATGCCCACACAAACCCATGCATGCTAACACAGAGACATGCATCTCTGGGCACATACAACACATACTCATAAACATGTCTGTTTTCATGCACAGAAAGCTTCTGTATACAAGCATATGTGTACATTTGCATGCCCCCACATAAACATTCCCATGCACGCATGCACACACAGAATGAGGCGTGAACCCAGCAGCAAACAGAATGTGAAGAAATGCAAAGCACCTTAGCTTTCTGCCAGGTGTGAGAAATATGTTTATGGCTCAGGTCAATAAGAATTTAAGCTCGATTTACAAGCAGCACTTGGGAAATTTTATGGCACTCTCAGGATCACATGGGTTTGTGGGCGTCTTTATTAGTTTTCTAAGCTGAAAGACAAAGGCGAGGTTTGCCCCACTCAGACTCAGCCATTGTCCCAGGCAGGTCATCTGGCTGGGTCAGCCCCACCAAGGCCTTTTACTTTCAAACAATAACAGGTTGATCTCCAGGATGGAAACAAAATGCTTTCCATTGTCCCGCAAGCTGGCTCCTTCCCCCAGGACAGCACGGCAGGACAGGCTGGAACAATGGGCCCAACTGGCATTCCGATCCCCGGGAGGTGGGTGAGCGGCCAGTGGGTTATATATTTAATCGCACAATGGCGCCAGGGCAATGAATGGTGTCCCCTGGAGATTGATATGGCCTAGACCGTAGCAACAGGCAAACCACAGGGGAAGGTGTTTGTAATTGGGCCTGATAGACTTCCCAGGCTAGATCCAATTGGGTGGGTTATCCCAAATGGCTTTATTAACCCTTCAAGTGACTGAGCGACTTGTGGGATGCTACTTGTGGGATGCGACATGCAGGTTAATACTCTGGCCTTTCCACTCTAGATTTCTGGGTACTCATTAGGCTGAACATGGCGGCCTTGAGCTTGTGCCTGGGGAAAACTTGCCTGCTACATAACCTCCCAATATAGTTGACTCATCAATGGCTTCCCCTCCACCATTCTGGATTTCCCCCTAGCTACTTCCACTAATACTTCTCTACCAGTTCAAGGCACATCCTCTTTTGTCCCTCTGCCCCATGAAGAGGGCATCTTGAGGCAGGTGGTGGAAGGAAGTGGTATCATGTCAAACTCAGGCCCAATAAAATGGCTCCAGAGAGAGGCTGGGGTTTGTCTCATCGGGTCACTGCACAATGGTTCAGACAACTTTTGAGGGCTACCCACCTCTCATGCGAAGGGCTAATGGGCAAGGGCAGGGACCTGGTTGGGATCAGGAGAAGAGCTCTTTATTTGTAAAGAGGGGATGGTTGTTACCATCTCCCCATCCTTAAGCTCCTTCCCTGGGAACTCAGTGCCCTTCCTTACTACTGTCTGCCCATGGTAGCTTGGATGCAGCTCTTGGCCTTCTTTCCTCCCATCTCCTCCTGAGGCATTCTACGGCATGCGCCTCTACGGCGCACGGATGAGAAAATACTGCACCTCATGCCTTGTTCAGGGGCCTGATAAGATGAAATAGGAGCGGAGCCAGGTGGGAGAAATGATTCCCAGGCTTGGGACTTGCTTTGTGATTTGTTCATTGCTCATAAAAAAAGAAAAGTGACCCCAGGGACAGCTTAATTGCACCCAGTAAAGATCAACACTTCTATAAAAGAGATTTATGAGGGGAGCTCTGGCTCTGGGACTGGCCAAGGATCTGATAAGGGCTCAGGCTGTCCTCGGAGGAGCCCTCTACCTGCCTGCGCTGAGAGGGGCCAGGGGCTGGTTTTATGCAGGGAACGCTGGGGCACTGTTGAATATGTTTTGTTTTAATAAATTGTTCAGGGCCCAGAGTATCGAATCCTAGGGCTCTCCCCCGGCTCAAAGGGGAAACAATTCACAAAGGGGATGGCCCTTCCCCTTCTGTTTTCTCCTCATACGCTGTGTATATGTGCCCAATTACCTCAGGCTGCAATCCCATTGGCTAAGCAGTGCAAGGCCTGGTTAGTACTTAGATGGGAGACCTCCAGGGTAAATGCAGAGGGCACAGAATGCAATGGGTGGGACTCTGTATTGAACCAATACCCCAGCCGGGTGCAAGAGGTATCTAAAGGTAACTCAGGGCATGTCTACACAGTGGGGTAATGTGCGGGTGCGATTTCTAAAGCACACTAACGTGTCATGCATTAATTAGTCCTGCTGGTGTGCACTAAAATCCCCCTAGTGTGCGTTAAAGTAGTGCTGTTTGAAACATTAGGGAACTTTTAGTGCACACCATCAGCATCTACACAGACCAATTATTGTGCAACATGTTAGTGTGCTTTAGAAATCAGACCCTTGGAGTTCACACATTGCTGCACCATGTAGACAAGCCCATAGTTAGATCCTCTGCAGTAGTTAATGGGCATCACACACACATGGATAGGCAAGTATGCACTGCAGTGTACAGCTACCGATTTTCTGTTGCAACTGGTATGTCTTTTGTTCTCCCAAACACAGCTAGATCTCTCTGATTGGTTCCTCCACAAACACCACTAGATCTGTTTATCTAACTGTATTCACTGTGTTAGCGATCAGATTGCACTTGGAGTAATACCATTGAAATCAACAGCTACCACCCTAATGATGGGTATGGTATAAAAATACCATGGCTAGAGAGAGCCTAAGTATTATGCCAGACTCAGGTGTACACTTACCTGTGTGAGTTCTCTGATGTGCCTTCAGGTGGGAACTCTTGGTGTAAACTTTTGTGCAACCTGTAAAAACAAAACAGAAACCCCTTAGGGTGAAAAATGTTTAATTCTAATACAGATTTAAAATACATGCACCAAGGTTCTGAGTTGTGAGAAGGAAAGAGGATTGAAAAGAACTATGTGTAATAGTTTGCAAATTAGTACCTGTGTAAGGCTTGTTTCTATAGCAGCTAAACAAGGACATTTGTTCAGATTGAAGACTGCATATGTCAGTGGGGAAGGACAAGTTTCTTTCACCAACAAGTTGAGAGCTTTTTGGAGCAAGGAGTGCACAACAATGGCAAATCAGGCATGCAAAGGAGCATCCAAACTTTCTAACAGGACCCCCATGTGATATTCCTTAGTATGATCAATCCTAACACTTATGTGTCTTAACTGGGGATGGAAGAATCAGTTTGAATAAGACCAAATCTATCAGACCCAAGATTTCATCCCAAGCTCAATCTGAACCTTGTACGTAGGTAGCATAAAAATGTTAACTTCTGCATTATTATTTGACAGTTTTGCGTTGCCTCTGACTTTCTGGATTCTAGAATCACTGCCAAAATACTGCAAGAAAGGCTCTTTTTGGTGGTATTCCCAGCTCCAGCAGAAGATAACGATATATGAGAAAGTACAAAGCACTGGCAATTTTGTGAAGCGCTGGCCCAGTTTTCAATATTCAAGAGCAGAGCAGATTGAAAAAATTTCAAAGGAACAGTTTTCAGTCAGAAAATGCAGGTTCATCTAAATCAACACATTTCGGATAAATGTGTCAATTTCAATGATATTTTTGAGGAAAAGTGCCAAAATTTATCATTTCGACTCTCTCATTTCTTTTATATAATTGCTAAATGTTTCCCTTCGATGAAATAAAAGTTTCATTTTGATTTATTGTTTTATTTTGTTTCATTTCAACTTTTATAATATAAGATTAATTTTAGTATTGCATTATATTTATATATTGTATAATTAATATATTATAGTGTTTTGACATTATCAAAACAAAATGTCTTTACCTTATTTCAACATAATTGAAACAAAATATATTGATGTTTCTGTATCAAAAACCTTTTGGAATTTCGATTGCATGAAAAATTTTGAAATTCAACTTTTCCAAATCAGAAGAAAAACAAATGTTGAAATGTCAGAAGCTCCCCTGGGATAGAAATTCTGCTTTCCAATCAGCTCTATTCACAACATGCAGATAGTTCAGCTAAACATCAGATTCATCCAGATGTTTGGTGCTCATCGGAACTGAAGCCATACTCCAAATTCTTTGAGTTTGGCACCTCACCAGCTTCCCCAGCTTTTATGCTCTCTCTGGAGTTCAGACCTCAGCTTTCCTAAAATTTAAGGGCTATTTTTTCCTCTGCCAGGAATCTGTTTTATCAAGATCAGATTGATTCTTCTTTGTTTGAAGTTTGCTATACATAAACCAAGGTGACTGAGAGATTGCTGTATTGCATCTACCAGCCTCGTACTCAGATGCCCCAAGGAAATGCAGCTGACTAGTGGAGTCACCCACCTCATAGCTGGAACTTGTAGTGATGTTTACATGAGCCACCTTTGCAGCTAAGGTTCAAACCAGGTCTCCTTTGGTCTCTATCAGATAGAGATGGGACCAGATCTAAACACACTTAAACTTTGAGGGAAACTGGAATTATAACTGAATTTTACTAATGGCCCCTCTATGGTGGGCTAAACCAAAACCTTGGATCTGAACATCCCCTAACTTTGGAGTGTCCTAAACAAGACCACTCATAAACTCTTGGTTGTTTCTGAACCACAACTATTGTAACTCTGTATATTCCTTTTTGAACCTTGCTAACATCTTGGCCTGAGTGATATCTTGTGGCAATGAGTTCCACAAGCTATTTGGTGTTGTGTTAATACAAGCATTTCCTTCTATCAGTTTTCAATGTTTTGCCTGTCAGTTTCCTTGAATGCCCCCATGTTCTTGGATTATTCATAGATTCCAAGGACAGAAGGGACAATTGTGATCATGTAGTCTGACCGTCTGTACAACACAGGCCAGAGAACTTTCCCAAAACAATTCCTAGAGCAGATCTTTTAGAAAAAGATCCAATCCTGATTTAAAAATGGGCAGTGGTGAGAATGTTTCAACGATGAGTTGTTTCACTGGTTAATTACTCTCGCTATTAAAATTTGACAATTTATTTCCAGTCTGAATTTGTCTGGCCAGACCTTTCTCTGCTGGATTGAAGAGTCCATTATTAAATATTTGTTCCCCAACAGATACTTACAGACTGTAATCAAGTCACCCCTTAACCTTCGCTTTGTTAAGCTAAATAGATTGAGCTCCTTGAGTCTATCACGAAGGCATGTTGTCTTATCCTTTAATTCTTCTCGTAACCTTCTCCAATTTACAAACACATTTATTAAGACAAAGGGTAAATAGCAGGGCTTGATCTACCTCCTCTGGAGAATCCGTTATTCTTTATATCTTTATCATGTCCCCTCTTCTTCAACATACAATCTACCACATGAGAAATAATAGCGCATATGCAGGCTTAATAGCCAGCTGCATCAAAAGGAGAATTTTGGCTCCAAAGTCTGAAACCGATTCTTTGATGGCCATTGCAGAGATGAGCTGTATGTCATGTGATCTGGAGCCAATATAGTATTAGTGGTGTTATGCCTCTCACAGATACTACAGTGCGCCTTCCATATAGTATGCACATAGATATCGCTGCATAGCCCACTACTACAATGCATCCACCTCTGAGGTGGAGGGTGTCAATCAGCTACATAGAACAACTTTGGGAGGAGGGGACATTTTGGACAAACGTATGGCAAATTTCAAACAGGCTAGATCTACGCCCATCAGGAAAGGATTCCGACACCAAACCAACACAGCAGCCATGGCTATACCTGGGTAATCACAGTGATGGATCCTCCTTTTCTCCAGCTCTGGGTTGTTGCGTCTGTTGTATTTGGGGGTTGGCATGATAATGTGCCCTTGGGAGAGGGTCCCGAGACTGTTTGGGAGTGTGGGGATCTGGGACGACTGTACCAGCTTCAGTCCAAATGTGGCTTCGTAGGAGGGTGGGGGCGAGATGGTGTTGATGAGCTCGGGTTGATTCTCAGGGCTGCCAGGCTGTGAGTTTGGAGGTGAAGGGGGCAGGCTCAGTCCTGGGACAGGGTAGAAATGCCCCATGATGTTGAAGTTCCCCTGACCTTGGGAGACATTTTGGAAGTGCTTCACTTGTCCGCCAGGCTGGATGGGTCTGGGGAGCATGGCGCTGCCCGTGGACATGGTGACGCTGCTGATGGTGTTGATGGCTGTGGTGCTGCCAGTAGAGGGCACCATTGTGGCGACATCAGCATCACCATTTCCAATGGGCATCTGGTAAAGCTGGGCCTGCTGCGGGCTGCCAGACAAAGGGATCTCCGAGGGCATCTCCTGCTTGATGAAGATATTGTTCACCGCCACCGACTGCGGCATGCTGAAGACACTGGTGAAATCCGGCAGCGTCTGCGTCGAGCCTGCCGTGGATGAGCAGGGCTGGGTGAAGCTGGTGCCGGGCTCTGTTTTGATCTGTGGGAATGGGGTGAGGGGTTTGGCTGGCCGGTAGAGCCCGGTTCGCAGGTGTGTGGTGTCAGGCAGTATCACATTGATGTTCACACTGTATGGCATGGAGGAGGGCTTCTCTGTCGAGAAGAACTCGTCTACCACAGAGGCGCTCTCCCTACGGTACTTCTTGTCTGGCACCATTGGAATTGGCATCAGCTGACTGGAGAGGTACTTGTCCATTTCAGAACGTGCCTACGGGGAGAACAAAAGAAAGAGTTCTTGAGTAAAGTGTTCAGACGCTACGGTGATGTGTGTGGCTAAGATAGGTGGGTGGCTAAAGGGCAGGAAAGGATAATGGATTGGGATGCAGAAACGCAGCTCAGCCACTGATACCCTGTGTGACCTTAGGCAAAGCACTTACTCAAGTCTGTGCCTCCGTTCCCCGCGCTGTGAAATGGGCATAATCCTGCCCTAGCTGTTGTGAGGATAAAGTGGGTGTTAGGTGCTTGGATACTGCAGTGATGAGCTATGCATAAGTAGTTAGGGAGCGAACACAACAACAGCGAAAGGGATGTAGTCAAATAAAGAAGGGCCAGGATTTAGATTTTTCTATATAAATAATAAGAGGGGGAGAACTTAAAATTAGAGCTGATGAGCCTAAGTCCGAGCACCAGATCCAAGTGCCCTCAAACCTTGGGGGAGTTAGGATCTGAACTTTGAGGTTTGGGCCCAACTCTCCTTTAAACTGTATAAAACCTAATGAGAACTCAGTTGGTTCATTGTTCCTTCATAATGCTTTGAAAATAAGAGGATGAGGTTGGGTTTTAACTGTTGCCTACAGCCCTGGGAACACGTCCGCCTCATACTAGCACATGAGATCCTAGATCTGAAACTGCCTAGAACAAAAGAGAAACTGGTCTATTTTCTCTCTCCCCATGAAACTTTCACATCTGTAATACAACAGAGCAGAGATTTAGTCCTATGTCTTTCTATGTATGTTTACGAATATCATCAAACTCCAGATTCCTTCATGATTCCTATCTGACAAAGCATCTTCTGGACATGTTCCCATTGATTCGGCAGTTCAAGGGCAGCAGCGTACTAGGAAATTCAACCCCTAGCATCTGACGACTCAAGCTCTGCTCTTTGTGGTTAACGATACTACCACTAATACTCCTTAATGGAGCTGCAGCCTTTAATTATGTGGTTACCCATGTGTCATTCTCATTACATAGACCTCATATACTCACTCATATGTAATAGAGATGGCAAAACAGTCCAGTTTCCCTGGGCCCTGCAGATATGGGCCTGCAGAGCCTACTGAAACCACGCTGAAACCACGCTCATCTCATCACCACCCACTGTGCATTCTGCCAGAAGACTTTGCAGCAATGAACAGCATCGCTATGTGCCAAAGTCTCCCCTAGTGCAACCTGACTGCCGTCAATGGAGACTAATTTGGCCCAAGGTGTTTTATCCACCCTGCACATTATATGGCACAAGATATGCCTATATCTCCTTCAAAAGTGTAGCCATCGCCTTAGTATGTGTTTCTACAATACCTAGAACAACGGAGGCCTTTAGGAATTACTGCAGTATATATTTTAATTATACACACTAAAAAAATACATTAAAAATATTACGGTTGCAAAGTCAAGTACTCAAAAGCTAGGAAATGCCTAACTGAGACTTTGCCCAATTGAGAGCCATACTGGCAATGCGCCAGGAAGCTAGAACCACGCCTAATTTGTATTTAATGGAGCAAGTATTGCAGCCGCCCTGCTCTTTAAAATGGAGGCAGCTCCCTGACACTACATGTCCCAGCATGCAGTGCTCCATCTTGATCAGAGCAGTTGGGCAGGGACCTGAAATCTCCAACAGGCGGCTGCCGCAGAACTGTACAGGCTGCACTGGGACCTTAGGCTGCCGTTGGCTGCACCTAGACTAGCAAGAAGTGTTCTACCCACCTGTCTGGTGTTATCAGCACATCATCCCTGTCAAGCCAGATGTGCTGGAAAGCTCCCAGCTGTCATTAGAGGGGACATTGTCAAAGCAAGGGGTTGAGGGATAGTTTGTTGCCCCCAAGTTCAGCTCGTGTTAAATGCCTGAGCTATTCCCCTAGGTGCTATGGGCTCAAACACTCTCCTTTGATCTGGGACCACCCTGTGTTACAGTTTCAGACAATATGGACCAGAGCCACAAAGTGCAAATCTAGAATTGGATCAAACTCTGAACTGTTCCGACGTTTCAGAGGTGTTCGCACTCAGGCATCGGGGCTGGGCTCATTCTAAAGACATGCCCGAACTGCAGTTTGGATCTGAATCCCAATTTCCACAGCATTTGTATCCATGATTCCTATTTGGACTCATCCCTGGGTGAAGATTACACAGAGCCCTTGGAGCGCTGCCTGCTCTCACCTGGTTTTCTCTGCACTATGTGCCACTCCAGCCTGTTATTTTTAGAGTCAGGAATCAGATCACTGCTAGGCAGTACCAGGGGCTCTCCCTCCGCCTCTGAATGCCACACATACCTGAGCAATGAAATGACCCACTCGCTGGGGAGATGGAGGAGGGAAGTGTGGGTGTCAGACATATTTTACTTCTAAGTTTCCCTTATCTCTGGTATTTTGATTTCTTGCCTTCACTTTACAGGAAAGGAGTTTTTCTAAGAGGTTTCCATAAGGATGCCCAGATCCTCCAAGGTATTTAGGTAGCTAACGCACTTAAATCAATGGGAGTTAGGCACCTAAATAGCTTTGAGGATCTGGGACACTGCGTCTTTGTGCATGAATTCCATGCTGCTCTATTTAATCCTGTGCATTCTCAAACAGGGACTCCCTAAACCCCACCTCGCCTCTGCAACCTTCACCGAACCACCAATAATAATAAATAACACTATATTGCACCTTCCGCCCCCAAAGGAGATGCAGCCAACCGAATCTACCTCTCACACTACTGAAATGCAGCCAGCTCAGGAGTGGGGTGTGGCAGCTGATTAGCAGCGCGCCACAAGCCCATTGTGTGGGACAGGAAGTGAAGAATACTGTACCCAGGCTCAGCTGGAGCACCATTTATAGGCCAGCAGAAGGGGATGACCTGAGCCCAGATACGGGCAGAATCCCGGGGCTAGCCCCTGCTCCTGTAAAGTGCAGTGGAACCTGGAGTAGTTGCCAGGACACCCTTTGTGTGTCATCTGAAAGGCAATCCCCCTGGCATCAAGGTGCCCCCCAACGCCATACTTGGACACTGGCTCTATCCTGGCTCCCAGGGAAGAGTGTTTTTACTGTTGTACGACTAGGCCTGCGTTGTGCCAGGCACTTTACAAGAACATCATAACAGACACTCCCCGCCCCCAGCGTGTCTCAAAGGCGGCCACCGTGGCCGCATGCAGCCTTCAGGGGCTTTTCTTGCGGCTAGAGCCTCCTGGGCTGTGATTGGGGATGAGGGGGACAAAGTAGCAGCCCTTCCCCGGTGCTCCTGGCTGCACTGCCCTGGTGTTGGTTGCTGGGGCCGCCAGCAGGGGTTGGGCCCTGCCCCCCTCTGGAGACACCTGGGGCACAGCGCTGGAGGAACAAACAGCTGGTGAGTTCCCCACCTTTCCAGGGGCGGTGGGGCTCAGGCTTTGGGCTTCAGCCCCAGTCTCCGGCAGCACGCTTCAGGCGCCGTCCCTGGGCCCCATCCTCTGGACACAGGGCTTCGGGCTCTGGCTGTGGGGCTTCAGGCTCCAGCCCCCCACTGCTCCCCACCCACTCCCATCACCCCTGGCCCCCTGCTGCCTCCCCCAACCCTCCATCCAGGGCTTAATTTGTCCAGGGCTGAGTAAGTCTGCTGTGAAAAGTGATACTTGTATGTTGGTTAATATCACTTTTCACAACAGACTCGCTAGCTAGCAATAAGTAAATTACAGTGATTTGGATGTGTGTATGTGTCTATTTATTCGGTTTTCCTACAGCTAATTAAGTATTTTAGGGAAAAGTTTGAGAGTGGCCACCAGCAAGAGATGGTGGCTGCACTTTGAAGCCACCAAAAAAATTCTCCAGAGAACTCCTAACAGACAATACAGAGGGAGGGAGAAGGAAGTAGGTGGAACCCATTTTACAGCTGGAGCACAGAGGTGCGAGAGATTCAGGGACTTGCCTGTGGTCACACGGGGAGCATGGTAGAGCCAGGAACTGAACCAGATCTCCTAAGCCCCAAGCCAGAGCTTTCACCACAAGACTCCCCTTCCAATCAGCAGTACAACTCATCTACAGCGTGTACTGCATCAAGTATGGTGGGGAGAGGGACAGGGAGCAGGGAATTCAGCATGCTCTATTTACAGTCTCTTGGCCCTTCATTTGGTTCTTAGTGAACCCCGGGGATGGATCTGCTAAGGAGAAACCAGCTGCATTTCACAAAGGCGCCCGCTACCCCGAGTTAGCTTTATGGGGGGCAGAAATACACATGTATAGAATAATAAAAACCTTCACCTCCATAGTAAGCGGCATTCGCTGCTCCATCCTCAGTGGGGTAAGCTGTGGAATAAACACAGCCCGTTACTGGGCAGTCATGATGCAGTTCATAGTAAACACGAGACTCAGCATCCTATGGAACTTTACCACCAGATGGGGGCCACTTATCACACTGTACCAGACCAGTGGCCCTGCTGAGCAGCCATGCGGCCATGGAAGCTCAGGGTATGATTGACTCGGATGTGCCAGGGGCCTGGCTGTTGGAAAGAAACACTCTGCACTAGGGCCCTGCAGAGCTCTGTGTGCTTTGCTAGCTGGGTGCAGGGAACAGGATGGGGCTTTCTTAATGCTAGCTGCCATTTTGCATGTGCACTGGGGCCCTGTCCCTCCATGCCTGGCTGTGCCTCAGCAGCCTCTCCCGATGTCATTAGTACCACTGGCCAACCAGAAGCCCCAAACACACACGCACAAGAGCCAGTGAGCTAGAGAGCCGCTGCCCCTGCTTAATAACCCCACTGGCTGCTGCCTGTGGCTCCATCTGGTCCCAGCTGCTGACAGCAGGTTCCCCCCAGTCAATCCCCACCAGCAGCCAAGACCCCAGCTTCTGCCTTCATTTCCCAGAGGATGGGGGTCTTGAACCCAACTGACCCCAAGACTAGTTTAATTAGGGAAAAAAGCCTCCTTTGTAATTTGCATGTTCTGTTTTTTAATGCCTGTTGCTTTGAAACTCCACTCCAAACTGCTCGAATGCATTTGGAATCAATTTACATTTGTTTTCCCTAATGCTTCTGGCAAGGCTGCAAATCTTTGCAAATATGCACACATACAAAATGGAAATTGTTCTAGAAAAGGGTGGGTTTGTTTGCAAGAAATTGTGAATTTGTGTGGGGGAAATTCTGTAACAAAATTCTACCTTGTGACAATATCACAAATGTTCCTACATTTATTCCTGTGGCAAAATTACCTAAGGAACACATTTACCTTGTGCAGGATCCAGCGAAAAATTCAAAATAAAACAATCAAGTCATGGGGGAGGTTTCAGAGTTTTAGACCATAGTCAGGAATCCCCTAGATCAATGGTCCTTTCCCATACCACAACCTCTTTTTCCATACCAGCACTCCCAAATCCCCTGCCTGTGCAGCCAGGATATAACTCCTCCCCCTCCCCATTTAGTAACATTGGGAATGCAGTGATCATGACCCCCAGGTTGAGAGCCCCTGCCCTAGACTTTTGAGGAATAAGTTAGTACTCTGTGTTCAGAGCTGTGGCCTGGTGCTCTAAGCACAGAACTGCGAGCCAGGGAGATACATTCAAATCCCAGAGCTAACACCAGATAGATCCTGGGCTCAGAATGGAACACCAGCTCCTTTGAGCCATGAGTTTTTATGACTGAGCCTGTGGACAAGTCACTCAGCATCCCTCCTGCCTCAGTTTCTCTACATGTCAGGGGGGAGGGATAGCTCAGTGGTTTGAGCATTGGCCTGCTAAACCCAGGGTTGTGAGTTCAATCCTTGAAGGGGCCACCTAGGGATCTGGGGCAAAATCAGTACTTGGTCCTGCTAGTGAAGGCAGGGGGCTGGACTCAATGACCTTTCAAGGTCCCTTCCAGTTCTAGGAGATAGGATATCTCCATTAATTTAATTTAAAAATGGGGGTGATAATATTTACCTCCCTTCCGGGCAGATGAGAGTTATGAGGATAAGCTGATGTTTGAAAATCATTATGTAAGTGGTTACTATTGCTGTTCGCCCCGCCCTATGATATGAGGGCATCAATGCTGTGCATTTCTAAGCCCAGCAGTAAATCCCATTTCTTCCTTATAGAATGTGGGGAACCCATTATCCTTAGGTTTGGAGAGTGGGGTTGGGGGCAGGGTATGGAATTACGCTGCTTTGCCCCAATCTGCCACCTTCAGAGCTTTTCTTGCTTTTCTTGTGGACAATGCACGTCCGGGGGATAAACCAACCAGTCGGATGAGTTGGGAGCTGGTTCTCGGCCTGCTCAGCAGGCCTCGGCTCTCACTTCTCTTAAGAGGCCTAATCCTCCCTGAGGGACAAAGAGGGATTTTGTGGGGTTGCTGGGTGGGTCTGCTGCCCGGGGCGGACATTCTTCAGGTCGATGGGGAAAGCTGCCATGCCAAACCCCACGGAGCTTGGTGACCCCGGCTTCCCAGACAGAAACGGATCACTTTCTATTTGGGAATAAACAAGCTGGGAACACAGAGGTTATGAAAGGAACAAGACTTGTGGGGAGGGAGCAAAGACAAGAATAGCGGTGTGAGGCTCATAGAAGCCATTCCCCAATCCTCATAACCCCTGTGGGGTCAGGCTGTAACATTGTCTGTCTGTGAGATGGGAGCAAACAAGAGACAAGTGACTTGCCCATGGCCACCCAGCAAATAAGTGTTAGATCAGGGACTCGTGCTCTCCAGCTGTCAGCCCCATTAGGCAATGCTGCCTGTGAAGACAGGAGTCCTTCAAGCCCTCAGCTACATTAGCCAGCCCTGCCCTTTCAAGGAGGAAATCTGAACAGATGAATGCTGCAAATTCAAGCTTTTGTTAGCACTCTGGAAAAAGCAAAGCATGGCTTAGCCAGAATGGCTGACCGAGTCCAGGGCTGGCAGGGTGGTAGGCAAGTGCAGTTAAAAGTCTTACGTCCGGTCCATAATGTGCAGAATTGCCACAGCTCCACCAAAGCACTAATGGAAAGGGACAGCAGCCAGGCATCCAACCCGCTTGTAACCAGACCCTGTGAGGAGGCTTGAAGTACTTTGAAACTTGCAAGGGTCTCCAGGAGGAAGATGAGTGCCCCCCGGTAAGCTCGGCCTGCATCGAAGCTGTTTGTTGTTTTTCTGATAGGTTTTCCCTGGAACGCTTTTGTTCTGAATAAACAGTACTTTGCTTTATGCAGGCTGGCTGGCCACTGGTTAACCCTGTCATTGCCCCTGAGACAACAGGACTAATGTTAGACCCAGAGTGAATTGCAGGAGGAACCACACCCGAAATCCAGAGGTAGAGAGTTGTGTGACTCTGCTCCAAGAACAGTGACAACTCGAGGCCTGTGACCTAATTGGGGGGCCCTCCAGGAGGGGATCAGAGATGCAGTTACCTCAGAACTGTGCCACCAATGTAAGGCCCTAAGATACAAACACATCCCTGGGCTCATAGGCACCAACTCCTGCTGGCGCCGGCCCCGCCCCTGCCCCAAAGTCCCCGCCCCAACTCCGCCCCCTCCCTGCCCCTATTCCAACCCCTCTCCAAATCCCCGCCCCGGCCCCGCCTCTTCCCCACCTCCTCCCCTGAGCGTTCCCGCTCCTCCCCCCTGGAACTTGTTACACCGCGAAACAGCTGCTTTGCGGTGGCAAGCACTGGGAGGTAGGTGGAGAAGCGGGGACGCAGCGTGCTCAGGGGAGGAGGCGGAGGTGGAGGTGGAGGTGAGGTGGGGTGGGGAGGACAGCTTGGCTGTCGGTGGGTGCAGAGCACCCACTAATTTTTCCCCGTGGGTGCTCCAGCCCCGGAACACCCATGGAGTCGGCGCCTATACCTGGGCTTCCAAACAAATCAGCCCTACAGAGGAAGAGGTGCCCTGTGATAGATTTTCTTCTAGCCCATCCATGCCATTTCCTGTGACTCCTCAGACTAATTAGCACTAGCTGGAGGGAGCTATGGATCAGAGGAAGCAGGTATATCGACTGACCTCGTTAAGTGATAAACACAGCAGGTAAGGGTGTCAAATAGCCTAAAAGCACAAAACATCCCCATTGCGAAAATGAAAACGCAAATCTCATGATATGCATGCAACACAAATCCCACGATGAGTGTACATCGCACATTCATCACAGGCATGCAACATGGATCCCATGATGAGCATGCATCACCAACCCATCACAGGCGTGCAACACAAATCCCACCACATGCATCCAGCAGAAATCCATGGTTTGGTTTCTGCTTCCTCTTCCTGAGCTATTCAGCCAAGGGATTGGAAGGCAAACATAAAATTGTCTCTGCTGCTGGGTCAGTGAGTGACATGGATAATGGCTTCCATTAAAGACAAAGGGAAGATGCAGCATGAGCCTTTCCTAGTGTAACTGTCCATCCGAACCCATCACCCTATGACGTATCGATCGGAACAGCACAACGGAGTCGTTTGAAAACCTCTTCCATTCATTTCCTTAGGCTTGGTGCTCCATTGCTTAGGAATTAGAAGCACAGCACATGCCAGTGTCGTTGGGCCCAATCCATCAGTGGTCCTGATCTCAGCAACTCCTGAGATCAAGGGCTCAGGGACTACTGATGATGTTTTGGCTTGAATGTTTTCTGGCCAGAACTGGAAGATCTTTGAGATCACACACACACACACACACACACACACACACACACACACACACACACACACACACACACACACACACACACACATATTGCCAGGCCAGGATGCTCAGGCTCAACAAGTTGCATAAACACTGTCACTCTTCAGTCCTGCACATTCACAGGCAACGAATTCCCACAAACCTGAAAGTGCGAGATAACCGGGTCTGTACTGGTAAGAGAGGCAGGGCAGGGGTGGGTAGTGCAAGGACAAAGAACCCTCTCACTCCCGCTTCTCTTGCAATAAGGAGGCAGAAGATCCAGACTGGATTTTGAGACCTCCTGGAAACAATTCCTTGCTGCGATGCTGGATCTGAAGTCAACCAGTTGACGTCCTCTATCCCCTCCTTTGGAGAACAGGTTGCCTCTTCTGGGCTAGTCCCATAAGAGGGAGGCATCTTTTTTCTCACCCTATGATTCTTTCTTTCTTTCTTTCTTTCTTTCCAACAAGAACCCCTCCCACCCCCAAAATGCACTATACATTTCAGGAATCTTCTCTCCTCCAGTAAAATCTCTGAGCCCCGTTCTGCTCCAATTCTAGAGTAACTGAGCCCGGTGGAATAAGCGAGAGCTGAATTAGGCTCTCTGTTCCCATGGCACTGGAATGGTGAGATTAGAGTCCTGGTCACAGCAGCACACTGTAAGGAATGGGATCTTTCGGCCTGTGACTTAACTGTTATTGTTCTCTCGGGTACGCCCATACTGCAGGGGGGAGCCAGCCTCCCAGCCCAGACAGACAGACTCGTGCTAGCAGGGCTTGACCTAGCATGTTAAAAATAGGCGTGTGGATGTTGTAGTTGAGATCAGGGGGCTACCCAGAGTGTGCACCGGTGCCACAACATCCACACTGCTCTTTTTAGCACACTAGCGTGAGCCCAGCTTTGTGGGTACATCTACGCTGGAGACGAGGTGATCGCTTCCAACTTGGGTAGATGTAAGCGTGCTAGCTGTGACTGAGCTAGCGTGCTAAAAAGAGCAGTGTTGCCATGGTGGCGTGGGAGGCGGGATGAGCTAGCCACCCCGAGCATTATCCCATCTGAGACCCTTGGCATGGACCGGGAATCTAGCCTAGACCATCCCGCTGCCCACACCATCACGGCTGCATTGCTAGTTTTAGCATGCTAGCTCAACCGACGCTAGCGAGCATACGTCCACCCACGGTGGCAATTACACCTCCAGCTCACATGTGGACATACCCACAGACATGGCAAGATGAGGCGGGAGTGTGACAAAAGCCACCTGAAAGCAGAATGCTCCTAAAAGGGTTCTCTCCTTACGCATGCCAGGAATCGCAGAGAAGTGGGCATTATCCAAACCTTCGCAGGGAGGTAAGTACGCAGTGCTCTGCTGCCGCTCCCACAACTTGCCTGCAACCTGCAGTGTATCGGGAGAAGAATGCAAGCACAGGAGCAGCTGGCTCACAACGCAGGTCTTCAAACAACTTCACAACTTCAAACAACTTCACTCCCTCACTAGAGAGGCTGTTACTAGCGCGGGTTGGAAAATATGCAGCAGACCCACTTTTCCCTTGGAACATGCTGTTTCTGCTACACCAAAATATTTCACATCCTCTTACAGATCGTGATGAAACTGCATTTTGAAAAATAAAAATAGGAAAAAGCCTTTTTTAAAGTGTTGGAACTTCCCCTTTTGATATTTCCAGAGCAAAAAGCTTCCGGTTTTTCATTTTGAAATGGTGTTAGTTTACATATTTTAAACAATAAAATACAATTAAGTAAAGGTCAAAATCAAAACAAAATGTTTTCATTGACCCCCAAATGGATTTTTTTTTCAGAATTTTGTTTTGCAAAAAAAATCATAATTTTGGACTTTCCCAAATTGGGATGAAAAAAATGTAACATCTGGAATTTTATTGTGGGATGGAAAACCATTTTTGGGCCAGCTCTAGCTGTTTGCATGCATGATTGCTTTGCTTGTCCCTGGGCTGACTGAGGAAAGTGCAGGTGAGGACTCAGTGATGTGCTAACCTAGTCACCCATTAGGTTCTCCTCGATTACATGAAAAGTCAATGACCTGGTGCTTTAATGTCAATCATTTCCTCTCGCCTGCCACAAAGAGAAAAAGGATTTAACCCTTTCCCTGGCTCACTGCCAAGTGCTTAGCTTGGGATGGGGTTATTGGCAGTAACAATGCTTGGGGTGCCTAGATACTGCAGGGAGACACACTCCAGAAATGATTATACTGAGAAAGCCTTTAGTATTTTCTATCAGGGAATCGCCAAGCTTTTTACAGAGCAAATGAATTCATCCTCTCAACTCCCAGTGAGTAGGTATCAGACCCATTTTTCCAGAGGAAACTGAGGCTCAGAGAGGTGAATTGACTTGCCCCAGACTAGACAGCAGGTCAGTTGTAGAGGCAGGAGCAGAACCCAAACTTACTGGGCTTTGGCCACCAGATCATAGTGTGCCCTTGCCCGCCCCAAAAAAGGGGGAAGGGAAAAATACTTAAGAAAATAAAATTTTCATTTCCAATTTTATCATCAAAAAAATCCCTGAACAGTTTTGTACAAAACCATATCATACCATTTCGTTTCTTTTGAAATTTTTCTCAAATATTAAAATGTAATTTTTGAGTCACGTGGATCACTTATGTGCCACGTGATCCTTAGCCTCTCCAAAGAGACAGACAAAAAGAGAAGCAGTGACCAGGATGGCTATCCACTATGACCTGGGCTGAAATCCACCAATTCAATTCATGCTGGCCACCAAACAGGAATAATTTGGTGCTGCTGTCTCAGTCCGGATTCAAACCAGTGCCCTAGAGGTAGAATGTTCCATAAAATCAAGATCACGTCCTTTCTCCAGGGCCATCCAGTCAGTCCAATTTAGTCCCTTTTAGAAAAGAAAATTTAAAGCATCCTTTCATCATGCAATCTCGTGTTTTAAAAGCTGACTAATCTGGGGACACACACAAAACAATGTCTTGTGCTCCCCCTGCCATTTCAGCAGCAACAGCAGGCAATGATCACAGTACCTAGAACTGTGCTGATCAGTTCAGGTTGCTGGCTTGATGATTAGGTGCTGTGTAAGCTGAAGTTGTTAACTAACAAACAGCCATAGCAACATCAGGTGTTTTCAGCACCCAGGCAGGACGGAGGGAATCAATGTCTGCTAAAAACAGAAAGGGATTATTACGTTGGTAGTGGGGGAAAAGAGCCATTCAGCATTCCTCCAGGTTTTTGATCACTCCAACCCAACATATTTGCCATCGGGTGCTTGCCATGATACCAGCTTTGAACCTGCTCCTGCAAACACGTAGGACCTGGTTCAGAGCCTGGTGAAGTGAATGGGAAGTCATCAACAGTCTTTCATTCAGGACCCTTTATGATGATGATGGTTTATTGTGGTAGTGCCTAGGGGCTGACAAACAAGAGGCCCCTATTATGCTAAAAGAACAGGAGTACTTGTGGCACTTTAGAGACTAACAAATTTATTAGATTATGCTAATCACTGTACAAACACAAACCCTGCGTCAAAGAGCTTTCAGTCTCAACAGATAAGGAAGACAAAGGGCAGGGGAAAGGGAAATAGCAGACAAGGCCCTTAAGCATGGGTGTAGCTTTACTCACCTGAGTAGACCCACAGAAGCCAGTGAGACTACTGATGTGAATAAAGTTATGCAGGTGCTAAAGTGATACAGGTTCTGGCCCTCCGTGTGTATGAGTGAGGCTTCCCTCTAGTGGCTAGGCCACATACAAGATTCAGGACCGGTGCAAGCAAAAGAAGCTGTTCTTTAGTTCCAATAGGAGAGACGTGTTGTTTTGAAGCTGAAGGTTCTAATCCCACCTCTTCAAGTGTGTGTGTGACAGCAACCCAGGTCCAGATCCACAAAGGTATGTAAGCTCCTAACGTCCATGGAAATCAGCAGAAGTTAGGAGCCTAAAAACCTTTGTGGATCTGGACCCAAGTCTGTTGTCTGCAGGCATGGATCTGTTACAGTACAACCGCTTTCCCCTCGCGCACACGCACCTGCTAGGAACACAGTTTCCAAGCTCCTAAAAAGGAATTACCAACAATAGGAAGGAAAGACATCAATCAGAAGCCATGACAAGTTCTTGGCAGCATCCCTTTAAAAATGTGTGTTATAAATAGAATGTATTTATATACAGATTTGGTTCAGTATCAGCATTTATTGTCCCTCTAGTTAAATATTGACCTGTACAAATATTTGCATCTCTGATCATTCAGTCTTGATATTGACCTCAACTGAAGTCAGTTTCTGTTTGTTGCCTCATTTGTTCTAGAACTCTCTGAGTATAAGAATTAGCGATAGCACAGGCAGCCTAGCCTACCAGGAGAAAAGTCTGAGATTCTTCCTTTCAAGCAACTCCGCACACACAAACAGAGGGCCAAATACTCAGCCAGTGTATATCATCATAGCTCCAAGGCAATCAATGTGCCCAGATCCCCAGCTGGTGTAAATTGGCTACAGTTCCATTGAAGTTAATGGGTCAAATTCTCAGCTGGCATAAATCAGCGTCTCTCCACTACAGCCTCCACTTAGTATCAACCCCAGCCAGCTAGCACAACTTTACAGGTGTTAAACTGTGTCTACACTATGTGCTAACTGGGGATTCCAGTGGGGTTACTTACCTCAGGGTTGCTAACTCAATATAAAAAAATCACATTGTTCCCTAGTCTACACAAGGCCCCTGGGGTGATGACCACACTACAGCTTTCTACCTTGAGTTAATGGATTGCCACTTAACTGGAGGTAGCTAACATGGTTGTAAACCCTAGGATGGGCACCTTACAAAGGTTTGTTCTAGGTTTGGGAGTTAGGAGTCTAAATACCTTTGAAGATCTGGGTCAAAGTTTCAGGGTAAACCCCACACATTTATGTCCTGCAACAAAGTTTATGGAACATCTGCAAAGGCATTAGCTCCCCTGATTTAGTTGGCGATGGTAGAAAACTCATGCATGCAGACCCAGAGAGCCTGAAAAACCCCCTCAAAAGCCTGAAGTCGGGCAGAGGTGTTCAGCTTTTGTAGGCAGGATGGGGGAAATTTCTTAACGAATGCTATTTTTCAGAAATCCGCTGCTAGCTACGATGAGGCTGGTGCACAGAGAAGACCCAGTCCAAATCCAAACTCTGACCCTAGGTCCAAGCTCCAGCGTCTGCCAAACAGAAAATGAGAGGACATATTTGACTGGAGCTTTGAGAAAGGGAGCAGAAACAACCGTGAATCCATAACTGGCTTGTTAAGACCTCCCTTAGCAGCCCGACAGGTCCTCGGCTTGGATCGAGCTCTTGTTCTGTGTTACACGTGGCTGTACTGAACCTGGGCTGTTGCCACTGATGGAGTCTGTATCTATGGAAAACAACCTAGTCTTCTTAATGAAGTATTCCAGATAAGTGACCGGACTGAGGGGCACCTCCTATCAGACATTAGCACAACTGCAGACTCCACTATCCCCAAGTTGAAGAGGACTCCCTACTTGTCCAACATTATTCAATCTAGGCCAAAAGGGACTTCTGTGACTATCTGCTCTGACCTCTTGTGTAGCCCAGGCCCTGGGGCTCTCCTGAATTAACTCCTGCTGAAACTAGAGCAATCTTTTAATGCAGGGTTTGTTAAGCAACCTGTTTTCCCCATCCTTATGATTCTTGGACATCTCCAGGGCTGGCTATTTGGGCCATTTCTTAGCAGCAATCCTGCTCCGAATCTGTTATTGCCCTGATCTACAGTATCTTCTCTCATCTCACTGTGGAAGATATCTCTCCCTGACACACACAGCACGACTGCGAATGCTTCTGGCTGGTCCTCCAGAGCTAACAAACAACACTTCTCATGCAGAATAGACAGCTGAGGGAGTTAGCAGACAGGCGGTGAAGCCTTCTCAGAATTCATCACTCCCCAGGCTAAGCCCTTCAGAAGGAACCATAGCGTTAACCTGGGTCAATACTTGGATCCCCAGGAGGCCTGCATTTGGGAAGACAGGAAATCACAGCTCAGACTTTCCAAAGGAATCGTTTCCAATGTAAGTTCAGGCTCTTGTAATCTCTTAGCTAATATAGGTCACTATGGGCCTGATCCCCAGCCTACCCAAGTCAGCTGGCATCTTCCTTGCCCCAAGCCCTGGCAGAGCGCACATTAGCAGAGCATTGGTGTAGATGCCCTGAGCTGCATGGGGTCAAAGCCTTCGATGCCGTCAATCACCTGTGACAGGGACCGCTAAAGCACTGCAGCCAGCTGGAGCTTACCACGCTTCTGTTATTAGTTATTTTTCAGCCCCCACCAAGACCAGGGCCCCATCATGCTGGGGGCTGTACGCACACACCATGACAGATAGCTCCTGCCCGCAAGAGCTTAGTCTAAACAGACAGACCAAGGCTGGGCAGAGAACCAAAACATACAGAAACTTGCCCAAGAGCACAGCCCAGAACAGAACCCCAGAATGTCTCCTGACATCCCAGCCAGTGGCCTGCCCACTAGACTACACTGCCTCTGCTCCAGTAGGGCTGCCTCGTTAGAAACATATTTACTTTTTTAAAACCAGTTTTGAAAGGCAGGTTTCAGTGGGAGCCATGTAGCATGTCCTTCCACTCTGAAAAGTAGTTCCTGGTGGAAGGATGAATCTAATATAAACAGTAGGTGGGGGAAGCTCACTGGGAGGTCAGATTCTGATCTCAGGCCAAATATGGAGTAACTTCCCTGGATTCACACTGGTGTAACTGAGACCAGACTCTGCCCCTGCCCCTTCTCGACAGCTGTCACCATATCTACTGCACTGCGTTTTCTGTCTGAACTTTCCCCCTCCTTTAGCTCCTCCAGGTCCCTGAGCTCCTACAGCCCCTTGTCTTCTCCACTCCATGAGCCTGGTTGCCTTTTTCAGGCATGATTAGTGGCCCAACAGCCTCTGCCAGCTCCCACTTTGCAAACTGGGAGTACGAACAAAATTCCATAGCTGCCGACTAGTATTTGCATTGGAAAGGTGGCCTGAAAGGGGCCAGAAAAGGAAGGTTCCTGGGGCGATGGAAGGGGAGGGGAGAGGGAGTTTAAAACTGCCACGTCTCAAGCCTTCTTCTGCTTCCTCCTGTCAACCCCCAGCTACAGCTTGATCTGAAGTCCACTGAAATCAACAGAAAGGCTCCCGTGGACTTCAGTGAGCGTTGGAGCCAGGCCTGTAGTGAATTATGGTAAGAGCCTTAATGCAGCCTAGTTCATCCTCCTGTCACGTGCTCCTGCAGTGCTGTAGCCAGCCTGCAGGGAAAGGCAGCGGTTTCCCTATGAAACATTGTTGCAAGGGGAATGCTAAGACAGAGCAGGAATTCACGGCTTTTCTTATGAAGCGGATGCTGGAGCTTTCAGGAACTTCTCGTGCTCTCCATGCTTTTCCTGTGGCACTGGGAGCCCTCAAGGTGGGAGACAGCAGAACTGCACCAGCCCCTCTGTGCATGGGGCTGTCCACGCCTACAGAAGGAGAGCCAAGTTTGCCGCATACCAATTGGACAAGTGTATATGGCTTGCAGTCCACAGTTTGGCTTGGTGATATTTGAATATGAATAAACTACATTCATTGTGCTGAATGAACAGAAGCGCGATTCCTTCCCCATGGAAATCACGCCTCCTCTCCTCCTTCCTGTAAGGGCTGGTTCAGATCTGAACTCATGGGTCTGATTCCCCTTTTGTTTAAATCCAACCCTTTCACGGGATTTACACCTGATTATAGCTGGTTGGGAATTTCCGACAAAAGTTTTTTGTTTAAAAAAAACCATCGTCCCAATTTGTGGAAACTGAACCATTTTGCAGGAAAGGGTCAGCTCTGACTAATGTTTCCACTTGAAAAGTTTCAAAGTTGTCAACATTTGCTGTTTTGCCATTTTTTAAACAAATCATTTCACTTTCCCAGTTCAAAACGACGTCACTTTCAAATTTTAGCTAAGAATAGTACCAAAAAAAGTTAAATGATTGGAAGCAAAATGAAACGTTTTGAAATTATCAGAATGAAACACTTCAATTGACCTGAACCAATTTTTTTAAAGATTTTTCAGTTCATTAAAGCTTTCAAACTTTTGACTTTTCCCTCCACAGGAAATGTTTCCAAAATCTTGAAAACATTCGCAGGATGGGAAAAACATTTTCCGCCAACCTTTGCTCCTGAGCTACACCAGCATGAGAGGAGAATAAGGCCCACAAACATTTGCCCAGTACAGCAAAATAAAAAGCAAATCTCAATTTGTGTTGGCAGATAACAGGCAGCCTGGTTCTCCCATCCCTTCCCAGGTCTTTGTTTCCATCTCTGCACAGTCAGGATCTGCTCCAGCATATATGGGAAGCGCAACAGCTCACAAGGGCTGCCAGCACCACACGACGTATGAAATTTACCCATCTGTGGCATATCATGGTAACAGCATGCACACACCGATCTCAGATGCATGCATGTTTCTACAGCACAGTCAGGCCTAGTGCGACCTACATCCCTGCTTTCTCAGCCAGTGAGCACATGCAGAGTCACACACATTTCGATCAATAGTGCCAAGTACATTAGTAGATTAAATGGCATTTATAAATAAATGACCGCGACATCGATCCTGTGGAAATGACTCCCACTGGCCAAATTCTGCTCCTATTTACACAGGTGCAAATCTGTGATTCCAATGGGAGCGCTGGGGCTAAGCTACCCACCCAGTACTAGTGGAGTACTTAGGTGTAATTAAAGGCAGCATTTGGCCCTTACAAATCATTATGAATCACTAGTTTATCTAGCTAATGAGTGTAAATCTAATTTTCCGTTGCCTCAGCAAATGGCCACATTATGTCATGATGTGGCAATGCAATGGTACCACAAATTGATGCAACGCTGAGACATCAAGACCGCTGAACTAAAACGGTGACTCTTCAACTGCTCTTCAAGCCAGACAGAACCTTGAAAATGGAGCTGTCCCATTAATTAACTTCATCCACAGCCTCATCCTACTGCCCTGTACAATGTGTGGTGGCATAATGGTCTGTATAACATGCATTCGTTTATGAGGATTATTTTTTGTATTACCATAGCACCGATGGGACCCAGTCCACACACCCACCTGTGCTGGGTGCTGTACAAACACAGGACAAAAGAAATTGGTCCTTATCCCAGAAAGCCTGCAATCTATTCCTTACTAAAATACAGTCCCGTGAACCAGCCCTTAAGAGCAGAGGTGGTTGGAGCTGTCAAACCCCATGAAAAGCCAGCAGTGCACAGCACACTTAATGTAGATACCGGGGGGAGAAGACTACAAAATGGTTAGTGAAAGCTAGGACAGGATCAAGTGGTTAAGGCCAAACTTGCCTCATTATTTACAGTGGTAAGAACCAGCCAGCTCCCTGTGCGCTGAAGTCATCGGCTGATCAGCGACACCTCGTACACGGCTTTTGTGAAAAGGGCTTGGGAAAGCCCATTATCAGGTGCCTTGATCTGGAGTGCCAATAATGGCTCAGTCCGCCAGCCAAGGAAAGAACCTGAGAACATCTTGTTCCAGCGCCATTTCATTTCCTTGAACTCCTTCCTGCTACCTCGTCTGCTCCCTTCTGTCCCACATTTCACAACCCCAGGCCTCCTTGTGGAGTGGAAGGGGCGCGCTCTGAGCAGTGGGGGAAGCAAGTGAGACTCAGGATGGATCAGAAAAGGGGAGCTCAGATCAGCTTAGGTGGGGCCAAAGGGAGCTCCAAGCACTGCAGTGGTAGGGGCTACATCGAGGGAGATTGGAGCATCAGATAGACAGGACCCAGGAGCAAGCTTCCCAGTAGAGCTGGGTGAATTTTTTTTCAACAAATTGGGTTTTTTTAAGGCAAAACATGCATTTTCTGGGGTCCAAAACTATTTGCCGAATTCAGGTGAAATTCAACAAATAGTTTTGGTTGGGGGAAAAAAATCGCAGAGTCAAAGCATTTTGTATTGACTTTTCAATTCAGAATGCTGTTTTGATTTTAAATTTGGCCAGTTTTAAAAGGGGAAAAAAGGCATACAATGTCCAAAACAAAGCAGAAAACTCGAAGAAATTTCCTCTCAGGGCTTCTTGAAAAATTTCGCTCGACTCAAAACGAATTTTTTTCAATTTGACCCCCAAAAAAAAAAAAAAAGATTTTTTTTTCTTCCAATTGAACCAGATTTCCAGTTGTTTCTTTTCATTTCATCCCCTGAACCAAAAAATCCATCACTTGCTCAGCCCTACTTCCCACGGTGTCACTAGGGGATATCTCAGAGCACTGGGGGCTTTCTCCTTTAGTCCCCTTTGTATCCCACGACCCACATCGCAGCGTCCTTCCCTCACACAGGGCATGGGGCCCTTTCCATTGACTTCAACAGGGGTCAGCTCAGGCGCCCAGAGAGCTGCTCAAGGCCATCCATGCATGACTGCAGAGCAAACGGAGGTGCTGACTTCCCCTTGAGAGTGAGAATGGTCCCCGCATACCACAGCCAGCCTGGGTGAAACACCCAACCACACCCACACACATCAGGGGCTTGCTGTTACCCCACTGCTGTTGTTTGGTGCTGTACATTTCACTGCATGTATTTCTAGCTCCGGAGAAATGATTACTGAGGGAGATCATCAAACCCAACCTCTGGTCTCCTACTGCCTCGTTCAATCTTGATCAGCACACTGGGTACTATACACCCACGGACCCCACTCTGCCAGAGCAGCCCAAAGCTCCCAGCATGCGATAAATGGGCACAGATGCTATCGGAGTCATCTGACAGCAGGCATGCCACGGCATGTGCTAACAGCAGGGAAGAGGTTAATAAGACAGGCGGGTCTCTCATAGGATACGTCTACACAGCAGCTGAGAGGTAAATTCCAGTGGGGGTAGCTCAAGCTACTGCCTACAAGTAGCAGTGTGCGTGTGGTGGCACCAGCTACCTACCCAAGCACAATCCTGTCCAACCCCACCCCCCAAGTACATACTGCCACACTGCTATACTTAGGCACTTGCTAAACAGAGCTAGCACGTGTCCGTCTACCTGAGCTGGAATTTACACCTCACAGCTGCTATGTAGACATTGAGCCTTTGCCATCACTTACACAGATGTAAATCCAGAGTGACACTAGTTACTCTGACACTGATGTCAGAGGAGTGATCCTGGACTTATACTGGGTGGAATATGGCTCTTCAGCTGGGTGGCCAGCACAAGCCATTGAATTCCCTCCATCGTTACTATAATCCACTGGTAATTGCCACTAGCTTGGTACAATCTGAACCACTCCATTTTAACCCAGGGTCATTAACCCCTTCATGCCCTCACTGGTGTCCCCTAGAACCTCCATCCAGGTGATCAGAGCCGTCAAGGCAGAGTAGGAAGAGGCACAGGACCCATCTGCTATTCAGCATGGAAGGCATTAAACTTCATCCTCACCTCCCATGGCTACATGTTCACTTCCGCCTGGAAGCTTTGCCTGAGTGTGGAAACCTGAGCCCTTTTCACATGATCTCATTCCCCTTGGCAGGGGCCCAGACACAGCTGATTTCACTGCAGGATCCGGGCAGGAGCAAGAAATTACATCAGGCCACAAGGAAATCAAAGGGGGGCTCCTTGTGCAATCAGAGGGCCCCATCCTGTTCCCATGCGAGGCAATAGCAAAACTCCTGACAAGGAGCAGGAGCAGGCCCAACATGTGACCGGGACAAAGGAAGAGGAAGGGGGCTGGGTGTCTTAGGGAATTGGCAAGGGATATGGAGCTTCTTACCTACCACTAGTTCAAACCCAGCCCAGGGTGGTGAAGATCACCAGCAGGTATCATTGGAGGTGTGTCAATGACCTACGTGACTGTGTCTCAGGCTGATTTCTGGTGGCTTGGTCTCTAGCCACATCACCAAACCACCATCCATCTTGCATTCTCAGCAGGGAGACCAAGGGTTGAAGAGACCGTGGGGACTAACCTCCCCCTCACTCTTAAGGTATGTCTGCACTACAGTGTAAGCCCAGAATTCGAACTCAGGCTCAAGCCTAACTCTCCTTCCATCTACACGCAAATTGTGCTAACCCAGGACTTCATGGGGGTGGAGGGTCTGAGCCTGAGACATGCCAGAACCCAGGGTTCAAGCCCTGTCACTTTGCAGTGTAGACACAGCCCTACTGTACTCGTGTGCTGGGAGCCTGCCATAAGTATACCACAATCCCACGGGCTGACTCTCCTTGTCCTCTAGACAATCAAATTTTCCCACATTGCATCATGACCAAAGGGCTAGAGTGGCCACATTTTGGGAAGGCGCTAAGAAGTCTGGGACATGGGTGGATGGACTCAGGCCCACATGATGCAATGTAGACGCTGGAACCCCAGGTTGGGTCTCAGGATTCAACAATTCCTAACCTGTGGTTACAAATGAGTGTAGACACTCAAGCCCCAGGATAACAAACCCAGCATCTGCTACTTGAGTTCTACTAACCCTGGATTACATGGCAGTGTAGATGCATATAGAGATGGAAGAGGTGAGGCACTGAGTAGTGGAGCGGGGAGCTTGTTATGCTCTACCTGCCCTGAGGTGTAAACAGAGGTCTCCCGAATTGTCCGCCAAGCATCTGATCTGCATTGGCAGGTCATTTATGGTGTAAACCACAGCAAGGAGGAAAGGAAAGAGCAGGGCCAGCCAAAGCAGATTGCTAAGGGAGTGACCTGACCTGTCTACGTGTGGATTCCCAGGGCACTTGGAATGGGGAGTGCTTGCTGTTAATTACAAAGGCCCAGATATTGTGGGTGCTAGCTGCTGGGAAGGGGCAGTGGATTTTAAGGTCAGAGGGGACCTCCAGAACATCCAGTACGACTTGTCTATCAGTGGCCATTAACGCCACCCAAGCATATCAAGTCCAATGGCCAGAATTAGACCACAGTATCACAGCCCCCAGGAGACTCAATTATTTGGGGCCACAGGCAGAGAATAGGAGGGACCGAGGTGCCCCAGCGCTCAAGACCCCTGCAGTGGCAGGGAATTGATCAAGTGAGATAAATGCAGCCGTTCTGCCAGCGCACGGATGGCTATTGGGTGAGGGAAGAGCATGGCTGAGAGTGCTTTGTTGAGCCTTTCTTCCCCCACTGGCATAGGCTGCACACCACAGCTGGTGGGGTTGGGCGTGGCCACGCCCCATTGTCCGCAGGCCACGCTTGGGGTTGCAGAAGAACTGGCTCTTCTCCACTAGTTCACAAGCCTGTTGTGTTGCTGCATGGGGGTAGGAGAGGGGCTCCCCGACTCTTCTTCCCCACGTGCTCTGTTGCACTGAGTACAGATGGGGGCTGTCACTAGAGATGGACTCAAGCCGTGAGTTCTGAATGGGGATCTGGACCCTGAGCCAAGCTCACAGGAGCTCAGATCCGATGCTCTGGGCAGGGCCCATCACTCGTTGCCACCTTGCTGACAACTTGAACTGGTCGGAAAACGGCATTTCTTCCCCTCAAAAACATCCAAACAAAAGAAATGATTTTCATTGTTTGAAATTTTCCACCAACTTTTTTTATTTTTCCCCAACATGAATGTTTGTTTTAAAACAAAGAGTTCCCCTTTGATTCTATCTGATTCAAGCTGAAATGAAAACTATCAGTTTTTCTCGTTTATATTTTGACCACCTTCTCCCTTTTCTCCCCCTTTTTTTGTTTAACTGAAAAAAGGCAAACGGGAGGAACAAAATAAGAACATCAAAAATGTTTTGGTTCAATTCAAATCAAATCAAAATGACTTTTTTTGTTTGAATTAAAAAAAAATCAGAAAATGTAGACCGATCCCAACATCTTTTGTGACAACTTCTATCTTGATCGAAAAACTGTTTTTCAAGGACAAAACTTTCCGATGGAAAAAACTGGCCACAGCTAGAGAGATCATAATGCAGGAAAATTAGCTTCTGTCCCATGGCAGGAGAGAAGACATGAGGAAGACTAGCTTTGCATGCTCTGAGATGCCGTGTTAGCTATCGTCTTGGGTCTATTATTGCCCTGGTGACGCATTCACTGGGAGTAATCTTTTTAATAAACTCCCATCGAGTAGCTCAGAAAACCCCCTTCTCCTGAAGCAAGGATCTCCCAAACTCCCATTTATTCAGCTACCACCATGAGACAACTTTGAACTCTCTCTCTCTTCCTCATTTAGAACTAATAAACAGAAGTGTTTCTCCACACAGATGGCTGCCTCATGGGACATCCTGTCCTGGGAGATCCCAGAGCCTGATACCGAGGCTGGAGGATTTTATCACTAGGCTGAGAATTCATGCCCATGGCCCTTCTCTCCACATACACAGTATCACATGGTTAACTAGGAATTTGTAGATCTAGGTACTTCTCTGGCCCTCATAAGGCCATAGTGTCTGAGCAACTAACACGCATTAATGGTTTTTATCTTCAAAACATCCCTTTGATGAAGGGAAGCATGATCCCTGTTTTATAGATGGGGAAACCAAGGCCCGTGGAGCTGAAGTGATGAGTCCAAAGTCACACTGGAACTGAACCCACAGCTTCTATATGCTAGTGTGGTGCCCCATCCACTAGGCCACCCTTTCTGCCTCTCACATACCTCTGGATCATTGGGGAAGAGACATTAGGTATACAAAATCCACCCATGGCAGTGAATCAGAGCCCGGGTCTACAGACTCGGGCTCACGCTTTGGCACTACAATTAGCAGTGTAGATGTTCGCATTTGGGCTGGAGGTTGGGCTCTGAAACCTGGCGGAGGGGTCTCAGAGCCTGAAGTCCAGTCTGAGCGGGAACACCTACAAACCTGGACTCTACGATGGGTTTTTTTTTGCAGTGTAGATGTATCCACTGGGTTTGATTGCCCAGGTGTCTGACCCAGCATGGGAAATCTGATGTTTCCGTTAAAGCGGAGACAGGAATATAGGCTAAATGGTCCAAGATTCATATTGTTCTGCAGCATCCCAGATGGCTGGCAGAACTGAGATTTTATTGGCTAGAGCCCCACAGTGACAGAAACAGTCAGGAGCAAGTTGTTGTGAAAGGGGACGTGGCAGCCATTCTGCACTGCTCAGCCACCGCTGATACCAGATGCTGCTGAGGAGAGAGGGTGATGAGAGTCAATTTAAAACAAGCCAGAGACGCTAGCTCTGTTTGCCTTGGTGGTTCATTGGTAGCTCCCTTGATTAGTAACCTTGAGTCCAGCTGGCTAATCATCCTAATGCTTGGGTTATGACCACTTAATGAACAGCAATGTGGGGAGGGAGGGAAGCAAACTCCTCACTTGATTGAGATCAAAGAACAAACTAATCAAGAGCTGATGCCTGTGTTTGCCAGCCTGGCTTTAAAAGAGGCTCCCAATTGTGCAATGCCGGACCTGGAATAACAGACAGGCTGGACAGGAGCTGCCACCACTACAGACAGCAGGCAGAGCTACTTCACTCACGTACCAGCCCACAAAATTCCTCCCCTCCTCCAGCCAACCTGAGCCTCCTCCTGCAAAGGGCCCCTTTTGGCTCTGAAAAGCCCCTGGGATGCCTCCTAGATCCAGGATCAGCTTGGTCTTTATAGCTCTATGCATCTGCTGCTATTGCCCCTTGGGACACTGCCCTGACCATGGCTGAGTGCCTATGAAAACCAAAGGCCACAGAGGTGGGGGGTACAGTCATAGCCTGTCTTCTGCTCAATGAAACTGATGAACTCTTGGCGGGCTCTTGGCAGCAAGTGAGCCAGGCTGGGAAATCTGAAGTCAGCCCTGCTGGCTCTGGTTTGGCTTGTGGCATCAGGGTGGCACCATCCCTGTCCTGACAAGCTACAGGGCACCGAGCGGAAAAGCAGAGGGCTAACAAGGTGCCATGTATGCACATTCATGTGGCTCCTGGGAGCTTGAAACTACAGGGCACCCCAACTCCCAGCAGAACTGCATTCTGACTCTGACTTCCCAGGATGGGGTAGGCTGGAGGTGGACTCTCTGAGGGCACTCCCTCGAAATGGACATGGGAGGTAACTAGGACACTGTAACATAGCCTGCTGAAGTCAACAGGCATCTTTCCACTGACTTCAACAGGCATTGGATCAGGCCTACAGTCGGCAAACCCCAGAGTCTTGGGAAACGTGGGGTGTTGGAAGTGTGGTGTTAAAACTGGGATCGGTCACTTTAAATTCTCTGGGGTTTTCTTGGTCCTGCTTGTGGGCAGGTGACTCTGTAAGGACGTATGTGATCAGAATCAGCCAGTCCAGAGCAAGGACAGATGAGTTATGCCTCTCTGCCTTAGGGGAGCAGCCTGCTTTGTGTCTCGCTGGTTTTTTGGGGGGAGGGGGTGTTGGGAGATTGTGTTACCATTCTGAATTCTAAGAAATAAAGCAGTGTTAAGTTCCAATCTTCCAGCAAGAGTACTTCTGTTTTTATCGAACTTCCTTGTGTGTATGCCATGAATATCACAGGAAGCCCATGCTTCGTCCTTACTCAGGAAAGTGCCAAAAGGTGTTCTGTATACAGGTATCAAGCTCCAGCCCACAGAGGGTAGGAGGGCATACATTCCCTGGCTAGGACATTAATGATGTTTAGTGCCAGGGAACAGATAGATGAGAGGGGAATGCTGTGTGTGGGAGAGAGGTTTCCCTGAATTCCTCCACTACAGCAAATCAATCACTGCCAATATCCCGCCTCCTTCCCGGGACCTGCATTGGAAGATCGTGCCAGAAGGAATCAGCCCCAGAGAGCCCATATCAAAAGGAGAAGTGGCACTTACGCTGGTGCAGATCTGGAGCAGCTCCTGAAACCAAGGGTATGTCTACACTTGGAGCTGGGGTGTGATACCCGGCTCATGGAGACATACCCGCACTAGCTCTGATTGAGTGCAGCTGTGGTGGTGCAAGCAGCATGAGGAGCTGTCCGCCCAGAGTATGTGCCTTGTCTTTTGGACAGGACAGTACTCTGGGCAGCTAGCCCCTGATGCTGTTTGCACCACTGCAGCTATGTTGCTATTTTTAGAATGGTAGATTGATAAGAGCTGGCGTAGGTATGTCTCCTCGAGCTGGAATCACCCCCTAGCTCGCAGTGTCAGCAAACCCTAAGAGACGTCAGTGGGAGAAGTGAAACTGAAAATCAGAGCACTAATTTGGGTGCCCAACTACGGATCAAGGAGCCTAAAGTAGGACCTCATTTTGTAAAGTCTTGGTCTCTGGCCTCACATTGACTGAGATGAGAACCTGCCCCAGAACCATGATGGGCCTTGTGCTTCGCATCCTTGTTCGGTTCTTGAACGCAAGAGCTTGCCCCAGGAGCCCCTCAAACCTGGCCTTTTCTTTTCTCAATTCATGAAACCCTTCGGAATGAACACTGCTATATGCACATGTCCCTGCTGACATCCCCGAGCCGTGAGGGGAGAAGGCTAACCCCCGCCTGCACATCCCCGAGCCTGGATTTCCTCAGCTTACACCTAGGGTGGGGCTTCCTTCTCCTGAACTTGGAGCTGGCGAAACTGACCGGAGGCAGCACAGTCACAGCCCTGCCTCGTCTCAACATGCCTCAGATTTAATCCAAGGGGCTTCCCCACGCTACACCCACCTGTCTCTCCCGTTAGAGGTCCTCTAGTTCATCGGAAGCTATTGGAATCATTGGGTAAAGTGCGATGTCTGGTACTATGCAGGATCAGATGTAACAGTACAGATCAGAGATGGAGCTAACCCAGAATGAAGCCTAAACCAACCCCCCCTCCACGGACTGAAGGGGACATGCACAAAACCAAGATCCAAACTTCTTAGCCCATTGCTATCAAGACCCCCAAACTGGAACCCTGAATCATGAACCCATCTCCCCACCAGATCCATTTATCGTGGGATCTGAACTGCATGGCCCAAGCCCGTCCCTGTAAAAGTCAAAAAAGTTCTTCAAGGAAGGGAAAGGCAGAAATCGCCGTGTGTGTAGCAGTGCAAAGCTATGATTTCATGGGTGAAATTCTGTTCTCATTGCAGACAATGCCAAAACTCCCATTGGACGGCAGTTGGGCCAGGAGTCCCAACAAGCAACCAAACAACTTTCCCTAGAACTCTGTGGGGAGATAAAGGGCAGTTCACTCATTCTCCCCAGCACAGCAATCCCGTCTGCTTTGACCGGGGAGTGGGGGGCAACAAAACAAGTGGGGGAGTGGGGAGAATGACTAGAATGTGACCCCCCCCATATTCGAAGTGTGTGCACGCATGTGCATGCACATTGTGTGGGAGAGGAGTGGGTAGAGTGGCGGGGTGTGTGATGCATACGCTGTGTCTGGGAGAGGTGTGTGTATGCATGTGCATTGTGGGTGGGAGGTGAGGGTGGGAGTGTGTGCGCACGCATGCATGTGTGTTGTGTGTGGGGGGGTATGCGTGTGCAAATCCTCAGCAGGCAGAGCACTAAGGAAAGCGTGTGTCGTAGCTAACAACCAGCCAGGGCGTTGGCTCTGAAGTACTCTCCAGCTGTCTGTGGGAGTCTCGGGGTCACCAGGGGAGCCCCTTGCCTCAGATTAACTCCCCGGGAGTTTGCTGAGGGATATCACAGAGTCTGGGCTGACTCAGCACTCGGAGCAGCCAGTGGTTCTGTTTGCAGTTGGGAGAGCAGGGGCAGCCCAGGATCTAGCGGGACCCAGCCTGCTGCAGAGGTGTGGCGGAGGGATGGGGATAGCACCTCCCTGTGGTTCTGCTCCTGAAGCGGGAGACGGGGCCAGCCTGGCATCCCCCTGCCGTCTCAGTGCTAGACCATGTCTTCCTGCCCGTTTGTGCAGTGTCCTGATGCCTGCCCAGGGCATCCCCAAGCCAAAGAAGGAGACAGGGCCACCCCACGACAACCCCTCTTGTCCTATTGCTGAGAGATGATGTTGCTTCCCCACCCATCCCATTGCCAGAGTGGGAGATCAGACCAACTTGCTGTGTCCCCCTCTGGTACCACTGCTGGAGGGGGACACGGAGCAGCACCCCCACCCCGATCCTGCTGCTGGAGGGTGACAGCAGGCCAGCCTGCAAATTGCTGAGTCCATTTGTAACCTAACCCAACCATTTGAGGGAATTGCATCAGTAACCCTCGGGGGTGGGGGGGGAATCAACCCCATGGCTGGCACCCCTGGCCTCTGCCCTCTGTGCTCCCAGCTATGCTGGGGTCTAAACGGCTCCATAGATGCACCCTTTGCTTTCTGGCCTCTAGCCCATTGCTATGGCACTCATTCTACTGCTGGTGGCAGTAGTGGTGGTATGGAAAGCTGGAGCCTCCACCACCAACCTTCCCTCCTGTGCCCACTGAATTGTCTCACACTTCCCCAGCCCCACCCTCGCCAGGGGCTCTAAAGACAGAGGGAGGTGGGGCTGGATTGTTGGCTGGTTGGCAGAGTAGAGACCCAATGGATGGGCTGCATGCCACTCCCACCTGGACAGCAGAAGAATCACTGGCACAGTGCAAGGGCCGGCAGCAGAACATGCAAAGCCACCCAGGGAAAAGGCTGCAGGGAAGGGTCCCTCTCACTAGACTTTAAAAACAGAGTTTCCAGAGCACCAGGTCACAGCAAAGAGGCCGTGAGTGGTGTCCACTCCTCCTAGCAACTTCCTGTCATACTCTTTTCTAATGCCAGCAGCCCTGAGCTAGCAGATCCCCAGACAGAATACTGGCATGACCCGGAGGTGAGAATCAGTACTTCTCGGGGGATCGCTTGACCCAGAATTATTTTATTTGGTGGTTCTCCCTTCTCTGCCCACACAAAGTCAGGTCCAGAGCAATGGCGCACCACGCCCTGTCCTAAAAGAACCACGATCGCCCTCCAAATCCAGAAAGAGCTTTCCTGCTCCCCTCCCGCCACCCACTTCCCAGGGCCCAGCACACAGACCCATTCTAGTTCCCAGTGCCTGCAACAAGATGGCGCTGGGAAGGCGCGCACCCAGGGTTAATCATTAGCCAGCTTAGCACTCTGACTTAGCAAGACACCACAGAGCAACGCCAACCTCCTCGCTTTCTGCACCACTTCTGGGAGCAACCAGGAAGGCTGCTCTAGGGAACGGCGGCAAATCAATAACAGGAGACACGGCTCCAAGAAGTGACCCATCCAAGCCTCAAAACCATGAGCCAAAGTCATTCAGATCCCAGAGTTCCTTTCACCTTCCCATGAAGACTCATTCTTTAGGGACAACTTGACCCTTGGTAGAACCCCACTAACATCAGGGAAGTTACACCAGGGGAGATTTGCCCCACTGAGTTTCACTTCTTTTCAAGAACTCCTTGAAGGAGCATTTCCAAAACTCTCACTCATTTCCACTTGGATTGGACAGGGGGAAGAAAGGGTGATGCTAACCTGCCTTAAAGGCAGGTGAAGGAACTGCTGACCGCTGGGAAACCTGCATTTCATCTCAAAAGAGCAAGGCGGCAATACAATGACCGTTGTAAAATGGTTCCCTAGCTTGCGGCAGGACACTGCCCGTGTTTCACAACCGGCCCCGCAATTAGAGCGAGAGGGGTTGCTGCTCCCAGAGCTTTTCAGCAATCTTCTCTGTCTGGGATCTTTGCTTGTGACTCTGGGGAGGGGGGCTGGAGGCTGATTTCCAGGCAGCTTATCCACTGCTTTATCTCTGGCCTTGCTGTTCACAGAGGGAAGCAGCAGCACTGGGGAATTTCAAGGAGAATTCCATTCTTGTCTCCACTAGTGTGATTTGAAAAATAGGAGCCTGAACTACAGGAAAGTATCCATTCCTGGAGCCTTTCCTTAGTGATCGTCTCTGTTTTACAAAAGGGACTCTCCTATTGCTCCTCCAAGATGAAAATCAAACTTCAACAAACTCCTATAGAACTTAAATCTTTCCACATTGGCTTCTTCCTAGCACGGAACAAATGACTGGAACTACGTTCCAGAGGATTGTTCACAACCCATTTGTTTCACACCTGGCAGAAAACACTTTCTAAAATTCCTCCAAACAAAACAAAATCCCACTGCAATTTTTTCCCCTTTAAAAATCAGATCCACACCTTTATCATCTAGTGACCGATGGATTCTTTCTGTCGAAAGTACATGCTTTGAAATCTTTCCAGTCTAGCACCCACAGAAGGGAAATTTTCATAACTATACCCTGATGGGCCAGATCCTCATCTGGTGTATATCAGGGCAGTTCCATGGACTTCAATGGAGCTACACCAATTTGCACGAGCTGAGGATCCGGCCTTTTGTTTCCCCATGCTAGGCTTGTTTTGCAAGCTGCAATTTCTGGGGAAGGGCTGTGTTCATTGGCAGTATTCTGATCTGGCTTTTCTCTTAACATTTATAGCACCAATTTAAAAAAAAAACCACAAAAATGTCAAATAATGAAAACCAACCTCTGAAAATCAACAGCCAGTACCTCATTATTCCACATCAATAAGGATACTGAGGTGTGAGGAGAGCTGTTAAGGCTTTCACTTACCTGCGCCAGCTCATGTTGGTTTTCCAAGATCCTTATAGCAGGTTTGATGTCTTCAAAGACCGAGGTGTCTTCAGCAGACTCCCCAGACATTGTGACTGGTTTTAATTGCGTAAACACCGTACTTTCTTCAAGATTTGGGGTGCTCAGAACCAGCCCACTGCTGCTCATCCCTCCTGCAGTCCCCTTTCCCCCCCTTCTTAGCGTGTTACAAACCAAAAACTAAAAAAAAAAAAAAAGGTTTTGGACAAAGCTGGAAGGGATTCAAGAACTCGGAAGCAAGCCTGTTGCTAATCCTTAGGAATCCAGGTGCACTGTAGCCTTAAGAAGTCTGATCTGTTACAGAAAAGTCTTACCTGTCCTGAAGTAGGAGGCACACTAACCTGGCAAACTTCAGTGACAAGCTGGCTGAGCCAATCAGGACCGGGGCTAACGCTGCTCTGGCCAATAAGCCAGCTGACATCTCTTTAAGGCAACACAAGATACAATGAGTACAGAGCCCTGCTTTCTGTGACTCTTTCCACCAGCCATGTTACCTGCAGCAGGTCTACCTAGTAAGAGAGAGAGAGAGAGAGAGAGAGAGAGAGAGAGAAAAGGGGAGAGAAAATTACAGACAGACTTGCATGAGAATCTAAGTCCAGGGCTAGGCGAGAAACTTTTGCCAGTATAATCATGTTGGTTAGGGCTGTGATTCATCACAACATTTTTATATCAGCAAAAACCCCTAGCGTACATGGAGCTATACCAGCAAAAAACTCTTTTTACTGGTACGGCTTATTTCACAGAATTGCTATAAGCTATACCAGCAAAAAAACCTCTTTTGCCAGTATAAGCTGCTTCTCCACCAGGGGATTTGCCAGTATAGCTATAGCAGTACAGCAAACCCTTTCTAGTGTAGACAAACCCTAAGTGACACAGTTGTAGCTGTGTTCTGTTGTCCCCTGTCAGGGCCTGGATGCTCACACTGGTTTGACACCCCTCACATACACACTGCTGGGTCCAGCATCACAGCTCTGCTCTTTTGGCCAAGACAGGACTCATTTTGGAGCCTATAAGTGCTACTCCTTGAGCAACCAGAGGTAGAGGAGCCATGTACGGTGCTCCCTTCTTGGGCACTGAATGCTCCACCAGGTTGGCGATCTTGAGACCGTAGCCCAGGGACTTTCACTTGGCTTCCTGCAGAGCAACGCTCTAGAGCAGTGGTTCCCAAACTTTAACAGCCTGTGAACCCCTTTCACTAGCACGTCAAGTCTCGTGAACCCCCTCTTAAAAATGAATATTTCTAGGGATTTTCTCCTTTACCTGAGTATAAATTATAAAAGCATTGATCTTGGAAATATAAAATTTGTTTTTATGACATGCTTATTACACACTATTTATTATTAATTATTATTTATCATTACAGTATTTTTATTACATTATGAAAACAGCAACACTCTTCCAAGACCTCACTTTCGTAGCTTGTATCACTTTGAATAAGCCTGTTATAAGACAAGGCTCCTATGTTTCATCAAGGAGTATCAGATGTGAAACAGCATGAAGGTATTTAAGAAGCCAACTTAAAGAGTTCCTCCTACACAAGCATTCAGGTCTTGAGCAGACCAGGCAAACAATGCACGTTAAGACAGAGCTTACACTTGTTCTTCATAATAATTTTAAAAACAATACTAGCTGCCTATTTAATTTTAAAAACAGCAAAAAATATTCACCTCCCTTTCCATTTCTTATAAGGAGTCTTGAAGTTTAAATCTCCTCAGTGTGATAGATATGCTTGCTTTGATCTGCTTAGCTCTTGGAAGTCCAGGGGCTCCGGGCTGCTGGCCCCGTGCTGCCCGGGGTCCCTAGGGACAGCTATGTCCGCCATTAGGGAATTTTTTCCCGAGAACCCCCTGTAACATTTTGCGAACCCCCAGGGGTTCACAAACCCCAATTTGGGAACCACTGCTCTAGAGTCTAGACTGCCAGGCCATCCTGCCCTAGAGAGATTCAGAGTATAGCAGATCTTGGAAAGTAATCTACTAACTAAGAGTGTGGTCAACAATTTTTGACTAAACATTTTTTCAATCAAGAAATGGGGGTTCATTGAAAAGGAATTTTTTGGGGGGGGTGAAAATAAATATTTTGTTTTCCAAAAAAAATCTCATTGAAAATTTTCATTAAATCAAGAATTTAAAAAGTGGATTCTGTGTAATGTGAAGGCTTTAAATCAAGATCTGAGGACTTCAGAAACTCAGCCAGAGGTTCTGGGTCTATTACAGGAGTGGGTGGGTGAGGTTCTGTGGCCTGCGATGTGCAGGAGGTCAGATTAGATGAACATGATGGTCCGTTCTGGCCTTAAATTCTATGAAAGCCTACAAAAAAAATGATTTTTTTTTAACATAATGGGAAAATTCCCACTTCCAGATTTTTTACTATTCCCTAGTTTTTTCTACGGGGGGGGGGGGGAAAGAGGAAAAAGGTTTAAAAAAAAAAAAGAGTGAAGAAAAAAAACACTCGTATTTTTTCCCCACCAGAAAAAGTTGGAAAAAAGTTTTAGAAGTGAAAGTAAGGGTGGGGAACTCTTTCTTGCACTTTTAAACTTTTTCCAGTGGAGAAGTGTGGGAAAAGCTCTCACTTTTCCACTGGAAAAAATGGAGCAAAAGAATGAGAACGACAGAGGAAAGAAAATCCAAAGCCAAAATGAAACATTTCCAAACAAAACCATTTAAAAGGAGTTTTTCTATGTTGCTTCAACACATTTCATTTCCCAAATCAAAAAACAGGGTAAAGAAAGTGAAAACTTGCAAATTAAAACTGTTCATTTTTTTCTGAACTTTTCATAGAGAAAACCCAAAGTTTCAACCAGTTCTGCTCCTAACATCCCTGATCTACTCACAGGGTCACCACTGCAGATATAAGCCAACCAGGTCCGGTAGAGTAAGAACAAACTATTACCCACGACTGTTTCCTTGGGCTCTGCCATCGGTCTGTTTGCATACACCTGTCTCTTGTCTTATACTTCAACTGTAAGCTAATTGGGGCAGTCTTTTTGTTGTGTTTGTACATGGGGCTCTGATCCATGACTGAGTATCCTTGGAACTACCATAATAACAGTCATTCAGGATGAAGCCAAGTCTTTGATTTGAATAACATTTCCTATTTTGCTGTGTCTAGGTGCAGAAGCAGGAATGGCCAAACTAACCACATGGGCAAAGGCTGTTGTCCTCTATTTCTGGCTCATGTGGAAGCAAGAAGCATCTGAATTCCCACAGGAAAAGTGGAAATCTTGTTCTCAGAAGGTTTCTAGTTTTGCAAACCCACAAAGTTGGATCATCACAAGCATTTCTGGGGGCTTCTCTGAACTGCCTCTCCAAATCTTTGCGGTTCAGTCGTCCCTAGCCATCAAAATGTTTGGGAACAATCACAATTTTCACACTTCTGTGCCCTGACCAACAAGCTGGGAAACTAGAGGTTTATAAGGCCTTGCATCACACTGTTGTGTTCTGACGTTGCATCATGTAACACGTCCCAGTGATATTGCAAGGTGTCCCCCCCAGCATCATAGATGAAGGAAAAATAGCCATGGTAGGACATTGTGACACAATGGATCTGTCTACACTGGAGCTGGAGGCATCATTTCCCTGGACATACCTGCGCTAGCTTTGATGAAGCTAGTGGACTAAAAATAGCAGTGTAGCTCCTACAGCGTGAGTGGTGGGATGGGCTAACCACCCCAAGTGTAATCCCGTCTTGAAACCCTAGATCCTGCCATCCATGCAGCCTTAGATACACTCCTATTTCTAATGCACTAACTCAGTCAGAGTTAGCCCGGGTATATCTACCCAAGATGGAAATTACAGTGTAAACATACCCAGAGGCACAGTGTTACGATGTGATTATATTGTTCCACATTGCAATTACGAATTGGTGGCAGCTTTACCTGTATCCCCTGGCTCAGACTCCCCAGTCCACTCAGGGTGCTTTGGACTGTGTAAATCAACATCATTGGAAATCAATGGAGCTACACTGATTGACACCAGCAGAGGATCGGCCAAGTTATTTCAGTAGGGGACTCAAGTCCCTAAAGCTCTGTTTTCAGCGGTCAGACTTAGGAAGGGAAGGTAGAAGACAATCCTTGCTACCTTGCATCTGACATGGATGAAAGACTGATCCCAGACTGGAATTGCTTCCGTGCTGCTGGCAAAAGCTTCAGTGGGAGCTGAAAGCATTCAGCACCTCACAAGATCAGTCCTTTAATGCAAACACTGATCGTAAATGTTTCCAAAAAATGCAAGCAATCAGTCAGTCTTTATTAGCGCCCCAGGCTTTTGCCAGCAGAACACATAACAAATATGTAAAACAAATAGCTTATATCAGATGCAAGACTTTGGACTTCAGTACACTCAGCAATGTACTCATATGCTCTTAAAGAACTGCTCTGAATCCAGTTTGTTGAATAAGTCCAAGTTCTAATATTAAAGAGACAGCGTTGGGCAGAATCAAAACATTTAAAAATACAGCAAGTTGCATAAAACCTATTATTAGAAATGTTTTCAGGACTTTTTTTATATCAATGAAAACATTTATTTTTAATCCAAACCTCCCACTGCAGGATTTGCAATTATTGTTATCAATAATAGTTATTATTTGTATTGCTAGAGCACCTAGGAAACTCAGTATGGACCTAGTCTGACAACTCCAGAACTGTGCTGTGCACAAGAAGTAAAGCTGGTGGCAAAATAATGAACAATTTCCTCAACAGATTTTTGACCCTTTTTGTGAAAAACTTTCATCCAAAATTTGAATTTTTGAAAAAAGTTGACCGGCTCTCATAAGAATTTAAGGCAATGAAACTGACTAGGGGGAGAAAGTGAAAGTGCCCAGTCTGAGAAAGTGATCAGTCTCTTTCCCCTGTCCATGAGAAGTGAAATACACACAAGTAAACAAACCGCATAAACAGCTTACAGCAAATTCAAGTTTTAAAATTTCTTCCATTTCTAATCATACAAAGTGTTACTATAACACAGCTGAGGACACTGTTCTGATTTGAAGGTATCATTCCTTGGGTTTAGAGACTAAATGACATTCTGCTATGCAGTGAAATCGATCCTTTATTGCTTTTTTCCCCCCTTGCATTCACATTTGGGCCCCTCTAGGAATTCAACAAGACCTGCGGGCATTTCCCTGCAGTGACCATTCAGTCAAATTCTAGGACTACACTGATTTCTGGCAATGATTTCCCAGCAGGAGGATCTTTTGATTTCAGCATTAAAACAAAGCAATCTGCAAAGCTCTTATCTGCATCAAGTCCACTTGTAAGGAAATGGCCTTGAGTCTATAAATGATCTGTGTCACTTGGTTTGCTCAACACCTTTCCAGCCAAAGGCAGATATTGCCCCTAAGGAAGCCTAGAATAAGGAGATTTGTGGAGGTGTTGTTCTGCAAGCCCTTTATCTTTGTGTCTCACACAGCACTGAGGACAATGTCTGTGCTCAACAAAAACTAAACACTAACAGTTTCTTGGGACTGTACTATGGACATCTTCCTGTACTTCATCTGGTACAACGCAGTGCTGTTAAAATCCCTTCTTCAGTGCAAACCTGACTCAGAAATGCTGGAGGATTTTTAGATCAAGGGTGCATATGGTGGAGGCTTGTCCACACCTAAACGGTCAGGAGATTTGCCTGGCACTTAGATCAGGGCACTGGCTGTCATGAGTCCTGAATTATATTCAGAGATGGGCCAAAATTCAGATCCCATATCTGAAGTCCCACCTCTAACATTCATTTAGGAGGGGAGTGTTGTCTAGCGGTTGGTGTGGGGAGCTCTGGGAGGCAGAACTTCTGGGTTTTACTGCTGGCTATGGAATCTAGCAATCAGAGCAGACGGGATGACGAGTCAGGATTCCTGGGTTCTATCCTCAACCACAATTTGTTGGGCTAGATGCAGGAATTACTGGGTGAAGTTCTTGGTCCTGTGCTATGCAGGACAATGCATGACTAACCTGTGGAACTCGTTGCCATCGGGTGTTGTGAAGGCCAAATGTATAACTGGGTTCAAACAAGAACTGGATGAGTTCATGGAGGATGGGTCCATCAATGGCTATTAGCCAGGATGGTCAGGGATGCAACCTCATGCTCAGGACAACCCGAAACCTCTGACTGCCAGAAGCCGGGAATGGAAGACAGGGGTTGATCGAGTGATAAATGCCTTGTTCTGTACACAGGAAAGAGGATTTAACCTACATCCAACACCCTTCAGATGCTGGGCCAAGTCAGCAGTGTCTGCGATCATTCCTCCATAGACAGGGGCTCCTGGGCCCCAGATCAGTGTGGGACAGCTTTTCCCCCACCCTGTCTTAAAACTCCCGGGTGGCCACACATCTTATCCTGGGGAACACTCCGAGGTGAGGCCACAGCACTCCTTGGGCCTGATTCACCCCCCACATGCTCCCCAGGTCATTGGGAGGGTTTCCATTGACTTCAATGGGAGTTTGATCAGGTTCCAAAAGGACCTTGTTCTCTTTCCTCCTGCACCTCGCAGTCATTTGCATGGGGCGAAGAGTGCAAAATGGGTGTCAGTTGCTTCCAGCGCAGAATGGAAATGTCTTACAAACGCTCTGCTCAGGAGTGAAGGCCGGCCCAAGGGGCAAGGCAGTGGAGAGCCAATTTTCTCCCCTTTCCCCAGTTCCCGTGACAGCTTCTTAACAGGAGACAGGAATAGGGTAGTATCCCTTTAAATAAACTGAGAGCCTTTTAGTAGCACTCATCTTGTACTGAGTGTTAGAAACTGCCACAAACCAGTCTGAGGCGCAGCATGTGCGTAGCCAGGCCTTGCATGTTGTGTATAGTTAGTAAACATGGTTATTTGGGACCAACCTGGCTCTGTGATTTCTTCATGGTGTTTGTGTTCGGTAAGGAAAAAAAAAACACACATGCACACAACAGAGGCAGGGGTGAAAGTAACTTACAGGACTTACCGGTACTGCCGGAGTCCTGAGGGGGGCGTGACCTCATCCGGAAGAGGCGTGGCCTCAACCGGAAGAGGCAGGGCCTCTCAAGATTTAAAGGCCCTGGGGCACCGGCTGTGGTTGGGAGCCTCAGGGCCTTTAAATCAACCTGGGGCTCCCAGCTGCAGAGGTGGCTGGGAGCCCCCGGGGCTCAGGGGCAAATTAAAGGGCCCCGGGCTCCGGCCGCAGGGCTCCGGGCCCTTTAAATCCCGGCCCCAGGGCTCCGGGCCCTTTAAATCCCGGCCCCAGCCCGGCAGCCAGGCTCGGGCATGGATTTAAAGGGCCCGGAGCTCCCGCGGCTGCGGGGAGCCCCGAGCCTTGCCGGGCTGGGGCCGGGATTTAAAGGGCCCGGAGCTCCCGTGGCTGTGGGGAGCCCCGAGCCCTTTAAATCCCCACCATGGAAGCCGGTGTGGTCCGGCATGGTGTACTGGCTCTTGCCGGTACACCAGACCGGACCGGCTTACTTTCACCTCTGAACAGAGGGCTACTGGGAACAGGTGAGACTCTCACCAGAGATACTTAGATGTCTGCTTCTGACAGTATATAGATTTCCTAAGCAGCTTAGCTAGGCTGCAGCCTCAATATTGTGTGTGTGTTTTAGTCTACGAAGTGCCCTGGAGGTACTGGTTTGGGCCCATTTCTGGTGATGATGGTCTCACAATTCTGCATAAACATGGGAATGTGCTTTACACCCACACTGGGGACTCCATGCTCAGGAGTGGACATCCAGATTGCAAACTGGCCCGTGCACCCTAAATCCTCATATTTGGACAGACAAAACTCCAGCTTCTGTTGGGTGAAGTTGCCATAATCTATGGCACTCAGATGAGTGATGCTGGATTCATACTAGGGTAAAAGAGAACAGACTTTAGTCCCCTGGTCTTTCCGAGGTTGATTTTGGGCTTCCGTAAAATGCAAGTCATTCAGAGCCCTTGTGCTGGCCCTCAGCTGGGGGAGAATTTTACCCCTAGAGCTTGTATTTCATCACCGCCAAAATGCAAGGGTTCCCAACGCTTACAAAACAAAACGGAGCAGACCCCCGCCCCCGCACCACCTCTGCCACAAAAATACAAAGCCACCTGGGTTTATTTTCCCCCTTGGAAATTTGCATCTAACAAATCCGTCTCTGGATCCCTTCAAAGGGACACTGCTTCCCCCAGCTCCCTACTGCACCACATCTACAGTCACCAAACCAGTCCGATCACTCCGGGAATTCGCTTTGAAAAGAGAGTCAGGGAGGAAATGTAAACCGCACACCTGCGCTGCCTTGTGCAATAAGGAGCAGCAGTATTGAGGGGCCAAGAGGGGTTAGAGTGGAAGGGAAGCTAAGCCAGCAGCCTGCCAAGGAACAGTTTGAGAGGCAGACAGCACAGAGATCTACAAGCAAAAACTCAATGTTCTAGATCCTCAACTGATGCAAATCAACTCTAAACCCAGCTGTGTGTTGGGTGAACATTGGATCCCCAGGGAACAGAAGACCCTCCAGTCCCTAAACACCAGTGAAGTATCTGTAGCCGCAAAGGCCAGCCTGTAGTTAGTGTGAAATCCTGGGAACAGTGAATTAGTAGGAGCAGCAGAAGCAGGATTCATGTTAGTAATACAACAGCATGAGCAATATACTGTGAGTATTACCATTCGCCCAGACGTGCTGTTATGCCAGGTGCTGCACAATCACACAAAACGACACAGCCCCTGCCCTGAAAAGCTTCCAGTCTAATTAGAAACAGGTTGCAGGTAGCAAGTAAGAGTGAAAGCAAAGGGCCATGGTGAAATGACATTGAGGTGAGTGCAGAGGCTAGAGGTGTGCGTGACTGGGTGATCCTGAATCGGAAGTACTGTTAGATAAAACCAAACAAGGATTTATTAATTGACAGGTTGACTGAAATCAGGGCTCCCTGATTGCCATTAGACCCAGCCATTGTTGGCAGGTCAGTTACTTGTTGGGGTCACACCAGCAGTGTGTGATCTGAAGGAGGCCAGGGTAGTGGCTGTGAGAATCAGCTCAGGAAAGAGATTCTGGTGCATGGATGGAGATACAGAGACATCCCTGGGGGAAGGCGACAGACATTCAGAAATAGCATCACTGCCGGAGCACAGGGGGACACCATGATAAGACACAAAAGTGGCTGAGGAGGAAGGGTCAGGGCTGTAGCAGGCCCTGAAGATGTGGACAAGAATCTGGAATCTGATGCTGTGGGAGACAGGTGGAGTGCTGGAAAGTGGAGGTAGCATGGTGTAGTTTCAATTTTTAAAGAGTGAGAGTAATTAACCATGGGAACAACTCACCGAGGGGCCTAGTGGATTCTCCATCACTGACGATTTTAAAATCTAGATTGGCTGTTTGTCTAAAAGATTCGCTCTGGGAATTATTTTGGGGCAGGTCCCTGGCCTGTGTTGTACTAGATGATCACAATGGCCCCTTCTGGCCTTGCAATCTATGATCTGAGAGACAACCCATGCAGCTCCGTGCAAACTGCCTTGGTAGGTTAAAGCTAGTAGGGTTCACCACCTCACGCTGACTAGCACAGATAGCATTGTCAGCCTTTGTTGTAACAGGAGCTATTGGCAAGGGCTCTGTTTAGTGGCTGGGATCCAGGAGACATAACAGTTCTTAGCAAGTATACAGCTCAGAGCTCAGCTCCCCATGACAATGAGTGCCTGGGGCTTATGAGAGGAACGAAACCACAGCTCACTGTATTTTAACCCATTATATGCCACATTTCCTGTTTCCCAAAGAGTCGACTGGGACTTGGGGCAAAATTTTCAAAAGTCCTTAATGGCTTAAGGCCCAGATCCTCCGAGGTATTTAGGTACCTAACGCTCACTGAAATCAAAGGTGCCTAAATACCTTTGGGGATCTGGGCCTAAGAACCTTAGTCTCATTTTCAAAAATGATGTGGGTGCTTAGGAGCCTAACGACCACTGAAAGTAAAATCAAAGGCAACAGCAAGTGTGTAGCCAAAGCCCATATGACTCTAGACGTGTCAAGGACCTTTTCTCTCCAAGCTGCTGACCAAGAACTTGGCACAAGCAAAGAAGAAACCAAAGAATTCATCCCAGGAGATGGTGGGACAGGACTTTGGTCCGTGCTGTGCAGATGCCCATGCTATGCGGCCAAGATCCATAAAGCGCAGTTATGCGCCTCGTTCTCAAGAGTCAGCCCTTGGGTTTGATGCGCTCCCAGGAGCCCAGGACATGACCTCAGGCTTGTTGATTTCAATGCATCAGCCACAGGATACCACATGCACAACCTGGCAAGGACCAGGCACTGCTGGTGCACAGTCCTGTATTTTATGGCAGTGGATTCCAGATGCCCACGGTCCCAACACACGTTAGCTCTTATTGCCATGCGGAAAAGGTAGAGAGGAGGTACCATCAAGTGGAAGTAGCTGGGAGTGACGCAAGGAACTGATGGCACAGCAATTGCTGAAGGGCTTGGATATCCGTTGGTAGCACATGTTAGCCCAGGATCTCAAAGCATTTTACAAGGATTCAGCAGGTAAGGCTGAAATTTTCAAGGCTGTCTAAGGGCTCTGGATGCGCAATCCTCATGAAAATGAAGGTTTAAAAGCCTCAGCTTCCCAGTGCCCTCTGAGACAGATAAGTACAGTACAGAGAGGGAAAGCAAAGGTGTAGAGAGGGGAAGTGATTCACAGCGAGCTGGTGATGGTTACAGAACCCAGGTGTCCTGATCCCTGGTCCCCTGCTCTAACCACTAGACTGAGCTTCCAAATTATTTGCCCATGAGAGTGAGCAGCAGCACAGCTGAGAGTGGAGATCCAGGGTCCTGCCTCCCATGCATGTGCTCTAATCTCTAAGCTATGATCTTCTACAGCTAAGATGGGGTCCGTCCACCAGCAGCCTCTGACATTACATCCTCACTGGTTCTGGTCAGTGCCAGAGGAGTTTGGATCAACATTTGAACATTTCATGAAGAACAACTGGGTCTGTGACAGCAAAAAGCAGGAGGCATATTCTGGGTGTCTGTGCACTACAGGAAAAATACAGGGACATGCCTAGGCAAGCATCAATGGGGAGAAACCAGCAGCCAAGCATGAGAATGACTGAGCCAGCTGCCTCCAAAACCCCTGCGTTGCACAATAACGGTTTCCCAGCATATGAACAGTTAATATCAAGCATGTCTCATGCCATCGGAATGTGCTGGTTACTTCTTTCACCTATTGCCTCCTGCATGAGGTGTATCCGCCCAGCTGGTTTCTCATGGAAACAATTCTTTAAAAGCAGTGAAGCTGCAAAACATCTATATGACATTTCACTCTGCTGGGCATCCCATTCATCACAGTAGTCCTGAACCCACCTGGTCCCAGCCACTAATGGGCAAGCAAAACCACCTTGCCCCAACATTCCCCACCTTTCTATTCCTCCATCTCCATTCTTTTCCTGCAGGTCTTTCTCCAGCCTACCTGCTATCTGCCTCTCTTTTTTCCTGTCCTGGGTGTAATCTGTATGTTCACTTGTGTTGCTTTTCTATTGCATCCCACCCACCACCTTTACTATTTTCATATCATTTTCTCTGCTTCTGCCTACGTATTTTTGCTTCAGCTTGTCTATACACAAGTTATGTCACCTTAAAGTATACCATTATAGTTAGAATGGTACAATCCCCCTACTCTGGATACAGTTATATTATACAAAAGCACTTTAGCTACTCGCATACAGGAAGGGGATTAAGCTATAAAGTATACCAATATAACTGTGTCCCCACTGGTGATTGTACTACTATAATCAGACAGGTTTATTAAATAAAAAACCCTCACACCGCTCACTGAAATAGTTCTACCAGTACAAAGCCTATGTTTAGACTAGGCCTTAACACCTGGACTACATGGGCAAGTTCTTTTTTAATCTAACCAAAAATGTGAATTTAAACCAATATAATTAGACCATGTGGGTCTATATAATATAATCACACCAAAATATGTGTGGCACATGACATATCCCATGTAGATTAGACCTTAGTAGTTTGGGGAGCGGGGGAATTTGGGTGATTAGGGAATTTTGTAGAAATTTCTGGGAAATTCTCTCTCCCCCCAACTTCTCAAAATTCCACCCAAATGTCACAATTTGACAAGGCCCTGGTTGGAACCCTGGTTAAATAGCAGGTAAATTATGTTCCATTGATTTCAATCCGGCCTCTAAAGGATTTCTGCCCATGGCACACAAACACAGCAGGTCTGATGTACATCAGCCGGGGCGTGGGTGGGGGGGGGGCAGGTGTCCCATGACTGGCATAGCAGTGAGAGTTCTACTGCAAGTCAGCCCTGACAGGCATTGGCTGGCGGGATATATATGGGATCCAGGACTGGCGTAGCCGGGGGTGCACTAGGTCAGGACAGAGCTGTGTGCGGGGATCCCAGGACTGGCACAGCAGGGGGGGTTAGACTGCATGTCAGGACTGGGATGCACAGGCAGAACCACATGGGGAAAGCTTTCTGAGCAACAGTCTGAAATACACCTGGCTTTTGCCATTGTTATTAGTCACTCGCCTTTGTAAGCATTACGTTCACCTTTACCCCACCCACAATCAGTCTTCTCTGTGCCCTTTAGATATGGGGAGGAAGTGAGCGCTTGCAGAGTTAGCCAGGGGCCTGGGCAACGCTGCATGAATCAGCATCCCATTGGCAAGCTGTAGGTGTTAGCTGTATTTGTACAGTGGGAAACCACTGTACAGTACCTCGCACCAGCAACAAACAAGATTGAGCTTTTCAAACGCTTTGCCTTGGTTGTCACTGCTCCTTGCCACCCCCCAGCTGCCAATCATCCACCCAGCACTGGAGACAAAGGGGGAGCGAACACTGCTCCTCCAGACTCCAGTGGGAGGCTGCTGGTGAATTAGCAAGCAAGGAGTGGTGCAAAACTACATTACAATTGGAAAAGGAACAGAGGAGAACAACAAAAATGATTACAGATATGGAACAGCTTCCATATGAGGAGAGATTAAAAAGACTGGGACTTTTCAAATTGGAAAATGGACGACTAAGAGGGGATATGATCGAGGTCTATAAAATCTTGACTGGTGTGGAGAAAGTGAATAAGGAAATGTTATTTACTCCATCACATAACACAAGAACTAGGTGTCACCCAATAAAATTAATAGGCAGCAGGTTTAAAACAAACCAAAGGAAGTATTTCTTCACACAACGCACAGTCAACCTGTGGAACTTGTCGCCAGGAGATGTTGTGAAGGCAAGACTATAACAGGGTTCAAAAAAGAACTAGATAAATTAATGGAGGATAGGTCCATCAATGGCTATTAGCCAGAATGGTCAGGCATGCAACCCCTGCTCTGAGCGTCCCTAGCCTCTGTTTGCCAGAAGCTGGGCATGGATGACAGACCATTTCTCCGGTTTGTTCAGATCATTTTGAAATTTAATTCTCTCCTCCAAAGCACTTGCAACCCTTCCAAGTTTGGTGTCATCCGCTAACTTTATAAGTGTGTTGTATCCACCAGGCAAGGTATTAACAAACTTCAACAGAACTTTATTTACAGTGGAAATCTCTTCTCCAAGCTGTAGCTGCACACTCTGTAACTCTCCCAGCCTCCTCAACTCCTCCCCCCTCCTTCCTGTTTCCTGTCCTTTCAGACTGCCAACAGCCAGTGCTCCCAGTTCTAATAATCACATGCAGCATCTAAACACCACATTCCCTCCTCTCTTAAGAAACTTTCCAAATTAAAATAAACATTGTTGTTCTAACCACAGGAACAAATATGAAACAAGATACTATACTGTTGGCAGGAATATTACACTGAAAACACTGTAGATACTACATAACATAGTCTCTAGTCCAGGCAGGTGGTTGTCTGGATCTGACAGGCCGTCTCTCAAGCCCCAATTCCAGTGCAATGTCTTGTTGTGTTAGTTCTACGGTGAAGTCATCCAATGCAGACTGGGTGTTGGCATAATCTCCTCTTGGTGCATAGGCAGGTGCAAGATAAGAAGCATTCCATACCCACCCATCAGAAAGTCGATATCCCTTCTTCTCTATGATTTTAAGAAGAGCTGTGAATTTATGGTCCCCTTTGCGTAAGATTCCAGGTTTTCGTATTCTAACAAAGGAACCACACTCAAACTTCGGTTCCTTAGCACCCCGCCGTTTGTCTGTGAAAGCCTTAGACTTTGCTTGGTTCTGTTCAACTGTCTTTCTCACATCATCCTTGTTTGGGGCATCAGGTCGTGCCTTTAACAATCCAGCAATGTTCAGTTTAGTATTCAGCTGTTTCCCATGCAGTAACTCTGCGGGTGATCTTTGCGTTGTGGCATGTGGTGTAGCCCGGTATGCTTGCAAGAAATCAGTAGTGAAGGGTATCCACAATCGCCCTTCCAGTTTAGCTGTTTGCAAACTCTCTTTCAAACTTCTGTTAAACTGTTCGATTTCCCCATTGGCTTGAGAGTAATATAGGGATGACCTCCTGTGTAAAATGTTCCTCTCTGCTAGAAAAGTTTCAAACTTCAGGGAAGTAAATTGACTACCATTATCTAAAACCAGTTCTTTGGGGTTACCTTCCCGGCTAAAAACTGAAGAGAGGAACTTAATTACTGTAGCAGAAGAAATTTGCCATGTAAACACTACCTCAGGCCATTTGCTGAAATAGTCTATTAAAGTGATTTTGTCTACACTCAGCGCAGTAATATCTGGTATTGTAACTGCATGCACCTGTTGATTGAACTGGCTACTGAGACATACTTTAGCAAAATGCCCAATCTTTTTGCAATGATTGCACTGAGCTACTTTTGCTGGACATCCTGTGTAGCTTGCAAGATGTTGTGGGGATCCACAGCGAAAGCATGCTTTTACTGTATTTTGAATTTGCTGATTCAGTGGCTTTTCATTAGTTTTCCTTTTGCAATTGTTTGTCTGCAGTGATAGTGAACTTTTCTGCAAAGGAGTCACAGCCTGGACTGGGCCTCCTGTACCCTTGCTCATTATTTTGGCTTCAGCTGTAGCTGACTCAATCTGAGTAGCAATGGTTATTGCTTTTTCTAGTGTAAATTGTGGTTCTAGAAGTAAGCGTTCTCTTACACGAAGCACGGTTGTTTTCTCAATGAGCTGGTCTCTAATCATCTCATCTGCCATATTCCCAAAGTCACAAGTTACAATCAGACTCCTCAGGGAAGCAATATACTGCATTATAGTCTCCCCTGGTTTCTGCTCACGCTGGCGAAATCTGTAGCGATTAGCTACTACATTCACTTTTGGCACAAAAAAGTTCTTTAATGCAGTGAGTGCAGTCTCATATTTATCATCTGCAAGGGGAAAAGTGTAAAATATACGCTGCCCTTCTGCTCCAAGGCAGTGGATTAGCAGAGCATGCTTTCTTACTTCAGAAATCTCTGTAGCACTGATTGCAAGCAGATAAGTCTCAAACATATGGATCCAGACAGTAAAAGCAATTGGAGGCTCACCTGGGCTTTGCAGAAAGGGTGCAGGTGGGTTCAGAGGCAGAAGATCCATCCTCGTCGCCAAAATGTTGTATCCACCAGGCAAGGTATTAACAAACTTCAACAGAACTTTATTTACAGTGGAAATCTCTTTACCAAGCTGTAGCTGCATACTCCGTAACTCTCCCAGCCTCCTCAACTCTTCCCCCCTCCTTCCTGTTTCCTGTCCTTTCAGACTCCCAACAGCCAGTGCTCCCAGTTCTAATAATCACATGCAGCATCTAAACACCACAAAGTGTACTCTCTATGACATTATCAATATCTTCAGAAATTATTTAGAACAGAACTGGACCCAGGACCAAAGCCTGCAGGATCACCTCTCAACATGCCCTTCCAGCTTGACTGTGAATCACTGATAACTGGTTGGAAAACCATTCCAAGAGAGTAGTTATGCGCCCACCTTATAGTAGCTCCATCTAGGTTGTATTTCCCTAATTTGTTAATGAGAAGGTCATCCGAGATGCTATCAACAGACTTACTAAAGTCAAGATATACCATGTCTACCACTTCCCCCCTATTCACAAGGCTTGTTACCCTGTCAAAGAAGGCTATTAGGTTGGTTTGACATGATTTGTTCTTGACAAATCTATGCTGTTACTTATCACCTTATCTTCTGGAGGTTTGCAAATTGATTGCTTGATTATTTGCTCCAACTTCTGGGTACAGAAGTTAAGCTGACTGGTCTGTAATTCCCTGGGTTGTCCTTATTCCCCTTTTTATAGATGGGCACTATATTTGCCCTTTTCCAGTCCTCTGGAATCTCTCCTGGCTTCCATGACTTTTAAAGATAATCGCTATGGCTCAGATCTCCTCAGTCAGCCCTTTGAGTATCTAGAATATATTTCATCAGGCTCTGCTGACTTAAAGACATCTAATTTGTCTAAATAATTTTTAACTTGTTCTTTCCCTATTTTAGCCTCCAATCCTAGCTCATTTTCGCTGGTGTGCACTATGTGAAATGTCCAATCGCTAATAACCTTTTTGGTGAAAACAAACAAAAAATCATTTAGCATTTCAACAGAAAATGTGGAAATGGCAGAAGTGCTAAATGACTTTTGAGTAATGGGCCTACACTATCCTTGGTCTTCTTCTTGCTTCTAATGTAGTTGCAGAATGTCACCCTTTATGTCTCTAGCTAGTTTGATCTCATTTTGTGCCTTGGCCTTTCTAATTTTGTCCCTACATGTTTGTGGTGTTTTTTATATTCATCCCTCATAATTTGACCTAGTTTCCACTTTCTGTAGGACCCTCTTTGAGTTTCAGGTTGTTGAAGATCTCCTGGTTAAGCCAGGGTGGTCTCTTGCCATATTTCCTATCTCTCCTACACTCTTTGCCAACTCTCTCAACCCATTTTTCCTCTTAGACTTGCTTCCCATGGGCGCTTACCTACCAACTCCCTGAGTTTGCTAAAGTCTGCCTTCTTGAAATCCATTATCTTTATTCTGCTGCTTTCCCTCCTACCGTTCCTTGGAATCAGGAACTCTATCATTACATGATCACTTTCACCCAAGCTGCACTCCACTTTCAAATGCTCAGCCAGTTCCTGCCTATTTGTCAAAATCAAATCTAGAACAGCCTCTCCCCTAATTGCTTTCTCCACCTTCAGAACTAAAAAAAATTCTCCAATACATTCCAAGAACTTGTCGGATAATCTGTGCCCTGCTGTGTTATTTTCCCAACAGATGTCTGAGTAATTGATGCCCCCATCCTGTGTCCCAGTCCTGTACTCTAACCCATAGGTGCCGACTTCATAGGTGCTCCGGGGCTGGAGCACCCACGGGGAAAAATTAGTGGGTGCTCTGCGTCCACCGGCAGCCAAGCTCCCCTCCCCCCCCCGCCCCACCTTCTCCCCCTCCCCTGAGCATGCTGCATCCCCGCTCCTTCATCTACCTCCCAGCGCTTCCTGCCGGGCCGCCGCCAAACAGCTGTTTGGCAGCGTTAGCACGCTCCAGGAGGCAGGGGGATGAGCAGGAATGTGGCGCACTCAGTGGAGGAGGCGAAGAAGAGGGGAGGCCGGGGCGCGGATTTGGGGAAGGAGTTGGAATAGGGGCAGGGAAGGGGCAGTGTTGGGGTGGGGACTTTGGGGAAGGAGGTGCAATGGGGGCAGGGCAGGGGTGGGAAGGGGCGGGGCCTCATGGAAGGGGTGGAGTGGGGACGGAGACAGGGGCAGATGGGGCAGGTCGAAAGAGGGGAAGTCAGCGCCTTCCCCAGTGGAAAGAGGGGAAGTCAGCGCCTATGCTCTAACCACTAGACACCACTGACTCTAATGCTGGAACCTACTTGACTGTCAGCTCCCGTGCAAGTGCTGTCTGAAGTCAGGGCTCTAGCAGCAGAAGGTTCAAGGGCTGCTTGGCAGGAATGCAGCAACTTGTTACACTGTTGGCTTTCCACGGCCAGATTTTTTCCTCAAGGGATCTTGCTTTCTAAAGATTTCAGGGAGAGAGAAGTTAGTAAATGTAAAAGCAGTGAGGATCCCCCCCAGAGTCATGTGACAGGGATGGTGATAGTGAGGAAATACTGTATTAGTAAGATTAAAGTGACTTCTAAATTCATTGATGTAGCTTAAGCAATACCTATTATTGTTAATCATATTTATTGTGGAAGTGCCTATGGTCCAACCAAGAATGAGCCCATTGTGCTAGGTGCTGTACAAACAATGAGTAGCAGATGGCTCCTAAAGAGCTTAACATCTAAATAGACAGGCACTAGGAGGGGGAAAGGTACCCATCCATCCATCCATCCCCATACACTCCCCTCTATCAATCTATCTTCTCTGTTTCAGGTTAAGATATCTATCTAGATCTCCATCTGCATACACATCCTTCCATCTATCCATCCCCATACACACCCTTCTCTCGCCATCCACCCATTCTCTGACACACACACCCCTCTATCCATCATGCCTAGAGTCTGGGGGCCTGATTGTCTAGTTCCTGTGCTGCCCCTTGCAGAGATATTTACACTTGTGCAGAGGCAGTGTAGCGGGGATGTATGGTGCTGCCAAATCAGAATTGCCCAGTCATTGATACTGGTGTAAGAGATGGACTACCGCAGGCGGAAAGCTATGAAGAATCAGATGCTATCATCTCTAATCTAGGTGCTTATGTTGCCTTCATGAGTATAGAGTCAGAGTTGCTCCCAAGAATTGAAACATACAAATAATAATACAATAAACATAAACATACAAATAAAAAACTCTGATTAATTTATAGGCAATTGAAAATTGTGTATTTATTGTGTGTTTGCAGGGCAGAGTTTGTTGAGGGAAAGCCTCATCAAACCGATGAGCCTTGCATCTAGTCCTGACTTTGGGAAGCAGCTTGGTCTAGTGAACAGAGCACAAGACCAGAAGCCAAGCATGCTTGACTTCCAACCTGGCCAGTGATTTCCTTTGTTCTGTCAGTCTGCCCAGGCCATGCTAGGAAGGGGATCTCATACTAATTATATCAAGGTGCAAAGCTGCCTGTGTTACATTATACAGTGTTGTTTGCAGTGGTGGTGTAACTGTGTTTGTCCCAGGATATTAGAGAGACCAAACGGGTGATGAAATCTCTTTTATTGGGCCAGTTTCGGTTGGTGAGAGAGACAAGCTTACACAGTGTGTCAATAACGCACCAAAGAGCTGATCATATATGTTATGCATAAGGTTTCATGTGCTTGGGTTTCAAGAGGCTGATTGAACTGGTTGAGTGCTTCTGACTGTGGAGGTAAAGGGCCCCCGGCGCCAGTGTTGCCAGATGTAGCAGCTACATCACGGTATTCCCTTGGGAGATCATTGGGACTCCCATGGCCCGCTGCTGCATGCCACAGTGACTGGAAGTGATGAATCACCTGGAAACTCTCTGACAACATGCTGCATGATTCCCAGTCTCTGGCCATCACTCCCAATCCCCACCACCATCCACTGCAGCTGTCCCAGTTAGAACTGTGCAAACAACAGATTTTCGGTTTGCTGGAAGTTAATTCCAAACTAAAGCAGCAGGTGGGGGGGGGGGGGGAGAGGCGGGCGTGAGGAATTTGTTTTGAGTCGAACAAAAAAAGGAAATATTTCAAACTTTTTAGAGAATTGCAGAGTTGGAAATAAAATATTTTGATTTCAAGCTTCTTTTTTTTACTTTAATAAAATTAAATTTAATTTCAAAACACAAAGTCGTCCCATATTGAAAAATCAAAATGTTTCCATTGTTTTTCTTTTTCTTTTTTTTAAAGGTTTTTTTCCCAACCAAAACAATTTGGTAAAATCACCACAAATTCCTTAAATGTTTCAGTGTCGTCGAATCTGTGTGTTTTTTGCTGGAAAAAGTTTTGGTAGAATAATTGCACCACACTCTAGTCCCAGCCTCTGCCCTGCCTTCTCCGCAGACACTAGCTTTGTGATAGGCCTGAGTGGGAAGGGAGACCAGGACTTGGAGGTCTTGGTAGATGGTGTTCATGTACAAAGGGAGAGTTGGGGTATCTAAAGACCCCATTCCTCCAACCCTAGTAAGTTAAAACTATTTCTCCTCTTCACTCCTGCTTGTTGCATGGCTTCTTGACTGCAACAGGAGATCAACACTAGGTTAACCTGTAACATCAGCTTGCACTCCCTACCCTGTGTTCTTTTGCGATTAACCAAATGTACATAGTACACAGCTTCCTTTTCACTACTGCTAAGACTAGGTTTCCTGCTGTGCATTCCTCCCCTTATATAGGACAGCCCATCTCAAAAGAAAATCAAAAGCACTTGCACAAAGTGCACCTCAGCCACACAAGAGCATACAATGTGTCATCTCCACTTAGGTTAGAGGAGCTACAGGTTCCACAAGTGAACTGTATCAGCCACACCATGGCCAAGAGAGCCACTTACTCCACATGTGAAACTTAGCAGTTGCAAGGGCCGTGCATTCTGCATGTACAATATACCATCCGTGCTACGGCCATGACAGTCCTGGCTTCCATCTGTGAGCTCGATGGACCTTAAGGCTAAGGAGTAGGGTGATGGTTTTGTCTCTGTGGTCCACTCATTCTGATTGATGTGTTTCGTGATTCAAAATCACATCCTCACTTTGAGATGGTCCCATCTGACCCAGTGACCAGAAGCAACCTGATGGGCTGACTGCCCAACAACGGGTTGCTGGATTTTGTTTTAAATTGTAGCACAGCTTCAGCTTTTAAGGGTTTGAATCTACAGGAGAAATTGACCAGAATAAAATATGCTACTCTAGCTATTCCAGAATAGCTTCCTATGCAGACACTCTATTCTAAAATAAAGGTGGACTTTGTTCTGGAATAAAATCGTTTCTATTCGAGAACTGAGTATCCATACAGCAGGAGTTATTCCAGAAGAGTTATAGCAGAATACTTATGCTAATCAACCCCACCCCCCACATGCACATCCTTCAACCCCATGTAGATAAAGCCTAAGAACGAGAAACCAGAATGCCCCTCACTCTGTATTTCCGATCTGTCCCTTGCAGTGATAAACCGAGCCAGCTCCAGGTTCTGGGATGGAATGAATGTACAATAGGCTGCGGTTTCCCCGCCCTCTGTGGGTTAGTGTAAAAGGGGCTAAGTCCTTTCCCAAGAACATATCAAGTGATGAATGACTAACGAAAGGTGCTATAAATAAACAGGCCGTTCACAGAGTGACGCACGAGGGGCACGGATGCCGATGTATATGAGTCAGCAAACATCCGCTTAAGAGGATGCCATCTCCTGGAAAGGAAAGCATTTTTTTGAGCCCTGGGCTTAGCTTCCTCCTGTTGGCATCTTGGTGTGGGGAGGTTATCTGAAACCATGATAAACCCGCACCTGAGGGACCTTCGCAAAGTCATTTCCTCGGTTTCCCCATCTGTAAAGTGGGGATAGAGGGTCAAATTTTCAAAAGTGCCTAAGTGACTTAGGAGACTAAGACCCAGATCCCCAAAGGCATTTAGGTGCCTAACTCTCATTGAGTTCACACCTAAATACCTTTAAATATCTGGCCCTAAACCACTTTTGGAAAAACGGCAGTTAGTGATTTAGGATCCTTAGTCATTTTCAAAATTTGACCCAGGGCTTGTCTGCATGGCACGGCCATGCACTGCACAGGGCTGTAAACTGTAGAGTGCTCTAAAGCGTTGCACCATGACTGCCCCGTGTAGACCTTTCTGACATGCTCTAAAAGATACCTAGTGCACATTGATGTAGTCCGTTTGAAGCAGTACTAATTAATGCACATTAGGTACCTTTTAGAGCGCGCCAGCAGGGTCTACACAGGGCAGGTAGAGCGCAACACATCAGAGCAACTTGCACCCTTCTGATGTGCATTGCCGCAGCATGGAGACAAGCCGCCAGTAACACTTTCCTACATCACAGGGAATGTGGCTCATTGATGTTAGCAAAGTGCTTTGAGATCCTCAGCTGGAAAATGCTAGGAGTAGAATATATTATAACGGACTCTCTTGATCACCATTGAAAAGACCTGGCTCTCAGAGGGCAATACTGTACAGCGCGGGCCAGTCAGACTTAAAAGGGTGAGGAGCTGTTTGATTAATGCACTGGAGACTGGACTGAGTCTCAGGAAATCAATTTGCCGATGGACAGTTCTCCCAAGGGCTCTGTGCTGCACAGCTTCCATGAAGCTCCTTGGAAAAGCCTTTCACAATGGAGCATTTAAAAAATAAATAAACTCAGCCAAACTTCTTTTGCGTTCCCTTTCATTCCACCCTCAATGAAACTTTCGGTTTCTGTTTTATTTTAACCTTTAAATTTTTTTTTAAACAAAATTGAAGTAAAATTCAAAACAAAAAAGTTTTGCAAATTGAAAGATTAAAACGTTTCATTTTGAAAGTGTAAAACCAAAATGTTTTGGCTTTTTCAGATTTTATTTGTGGGGGGAAGGAGAGGAGGGAGAGAAACATTTGGGTGAATTTGACATGAATTTGCAAGACATTTCAGCTAACCCGAATCTGCTTTTTTGTTGGAACAAAGTTGCATCTGAAAAAATTTTGCCCAGCTCTGGAGGCATCTTGGGACAAGGCCTGTCTCTACCTCTTTGTTTGTACAGCACCTGGCACAACAGGCCCCAATCTCAGTTGGGGCCTTTAAGTGCCATTGTAAATATCAAACAAGACAATGGGACAGCTACTGTTTTATGCATAGGTGGGGTGTTTGGTGTTAGCACCAACACCCCAGGAGTTTGGAGAGCCCTATGTTGCCTCCTTTCCCATCTCATCACACCACATCAGCCTCCAGCTGATGGCACGCTGCGGTGGGAAGGCCCCTTTACGCAACAGAGCCATTAATCTGATTATTGCTTCCTGTCTCAGTAGGATCCCAGCCCTGCTAGGTAAATAACACTGAGCGGTGACACATGCCAGAGTTCTGAAGCCACGCTCCATCTAGGATGTGCTTAACAGATAGTTTTACATCATAGTCTTAGAAAGAATAACCATGGGTGCTGGGGAAGGATGCCAAGCCCTTTCCCAAACAGCAGGGCCTTATCTCACTCACTCGCTAGCAGTGCCGTGGGCTTCCCTCTTCCAGTACTGCAAACACATGGGGATCAGCAGCGAGATGCAAGAAAGGCATCAGAGGAGCGCTGCCTGCTAGGATGCACTGGCCGCAATGCCCATCTGCAACGTGCAAGCCACTGTGCACAGAGGGACCGGGGATGTGGTGATGGGGAAAGGAGACCTGGTTGAAAAGGCAGTGAAGTACTGCCCACCAACAATAAAAGGGGCCATTCTAATAGGTGTACGTAGGGCCTAATCCAATCACCACTGAAGCCAATGGGAGCATCTATAGAGGAGTGGGCCCTGGATCAGGCCCTCAAAAGTAAAACATAGAATCATAGAATCATAGAATATCAGGGTTGGAAGGGACCTCAGGAGGTCATTTAGTCCAACCCCCTGCTCAAAGCAGGACCAATTCCCAACTAAATCATCCCAGCCAGGGCTTTGTCAAGCCTGACCTTAAAAACCTCCAAGGAAGGAGACTCCACCACCTCCCTAGGTAACGCATTACAGTGCTTCACCACCCTCCTAGTGAAATAGTGTTTCCTAATATCCAACCTAGACCTCCCCCACTGCAACTTGAGACCATTGCTCCTTGTTCTGTCATCTGCCACCATTGAGAACAGCCGAGTTCCATACTCTTTGGAACCCCCCTTCAGGTAGTTGAATGCTGCTATCAAATCCCCCCTCATTCTTCTCTTCTGCAGACTAAACAATCCCAGTTCCCTCAGCCTCTCCTCATAAGTCATGCGCTCCAGACCCCTAATCATTTTTGTTGCCCTCCGCTGGACTCTTTCCAATTTTTCCACATCCTTCTTGTAGTGTGGGGCCCAAAACTGGACACAGTACTCCAGATGAGGCCTCACCAATGTCGAATAAAGGGGAACGATCACGTCCCTCGATCTGCTGGCAATGCCTCTACTTATACAGCCCAAAATGCCGTTAGCCTTCTTGGCAACAAGAGCACACTGTTGACTCATATCCAGCTTCTCGTCCACTGTGACCCCTAGGTCCTTTTCTGCAGAACTGCTACCTAGCCACTCGGTCCCTAGTCTGTAGCAGTGCATAGGATTCTTCCGTCCTAGGTGCAGGACTCTGCACTTGTCCTTGTTGAACCTCATCAGGTTTCTTTTGGCCCAATCCTCTAATTTGTCTAGGTCCCTCTGTATCCGATCCCTACCCTCTAGTGTATCTACCACGCCTCCTAGTTTAGTGTCATTGGCAAACTTGCTGAGAGTGCAGTCCACACCATCCTCCAGATCATTAATAAAGATATTAAACAAAACCGGCCCCAGGACCGACCCTTGGGGCACTCCGCTTGAAACTGGCTGCCAACTAGACATGGAGCCATTGATCACTACCCGTTGAGCCCGACGATCTAGCCAGCTTTCTATCCACCTTACAGTCCATTCATCCAGCCCATACTTCAACTTGGCAGCAAGAATACTGTGGGAGACCGTATCAAAAGCTTTGCTAAAGTCAAGGAATAACACATCCACTGCTTTCCCCTCATCCACAGAGCCAGTTATCTCATCATAGAAGGCAATTAGGTTAGTCAGGCATGACTTCCCCTTGGTGAATCCATGCTGACTGTTCCTGATCACTTTCCTCTCCTCTAAGTGTTTCATAATTGATTCCTTGAGGACCTGCTCCATGATTTTTCCAGGGACTGAGGTGAGGCTGACTGGCCTGTAGTTCCCCGGATCCTCCTTCTTCCCTTTTTTAAAGATGGGCACTACATTAGCCTTTTTCCAGTCATCCGGGACCTCCCCCGATCGCCATGAGTTTTCAAAAATAATGGCTAATGGCTCTGCAATCTCATCCGCCAACTCCTTTAGCACCCTCGGATGCAGCGCATCCGGCCCCATGGACTTGTGCACGTCCAGTTTTTCTAAATAGTCCCGAACCACTTCTTTCTCCACAGAGGGCTGGTCACCTTCTCCCCATATTGTGCTGCCCAGTGCAGCAGTCTGGGAGCTGACCTTGTTTGTGAAGACAGAGGCAAAAAAATCATTGAGTACATTAGCTTTTTCCACATCCTCGGTCACTAGGTTGCCTCCCTCATTCAGTAAGGGGCCCACAGTTTCCTTGACTTTCTTCTTGTTGCTAACATACCTGAAGAAACCCTTCTTGTTACTCTTAACATCTCTTGCTAGCTGCAACTCCAAGTGTGATTTGGCCTTCCTGATTTCACTCCTGCATGCCTGAGCAATATTTTTATACTCCTCCCTGGTCATTTGTCCAATCTTCCACTTCTTGTAAGCTTCTTTTTTGCGTTTAAGATCAGCAAGGATTTCACTGTTTAGCCAAGCTGGTCGCCTGCAATATTTACTATTCTTTCTACACATCAGGATGGTTTGTTCCTGCAACCACAATAAGGATTCTTTAAAATACAGCCAGCTCTCCTGGACCCCTTTGCCCTTCATGCTATTCTCCCAGGGGATCCTGCCCATCTGTTCCCTGAGGGAGTCAAAGTCTGCTTTTCTGAAGTCCAGGGTCCGTATTCTGCTGCTCTCCTTTCTTCCTTGTGTCAGGATCCTGAACTCGACCATCTCATGGTCACTGCCTCCCAGGTTCCCATCCACTTTTGCTTCCCCTACTAATTCTTCCCTGTTTGTGAGCAGCAGGTCAAGAAAAGCTCTGCCCCTAGTTGGTTCCTCCAGCACTTGCACCAGGAAATTGTCCCCTACACTTTCCAAAAACTTCCTGGATTGTCTGTGCACCGCTGTATTGCTCTCCCAGCAGATATCAGAGTGATTAAAGTCTCCCATGAGAACCAGGGCCTGCGATCTAGCAACTTCTGCTAGTTGCCAGAAGAAAGCCTCGTCCACCTCATCCCCCTGGTCTGGTGGTCTATAGCAGACTCCGACCACGACATCACCCTTGTTGCTCACACTTCTCAACTTTATCCAGAGACACTCAGGTTTTTCTGCAGTTTCATACCGGAGATCTGAGCAGTCATACTCCTCTCTTACATACAACGCAACTCCCCCACCTTTTCTGCCCTGCCTGTCCTGCCTGAACAGTTTATATCCATCCATGATAGTACTCCAGTCATGTGAGTTATCCCACCAAGTCTCTGTTATTCCAATCGCATCATAGTTCCCTGACTGTGCCAGGACTTCCAGTTCGCCCTGCTTGTTTCCCAGGCTTATTGCATTTGTGTATAGGCACTTAAGATAACTCATTGATCGTCCCTCTTTCTCAGTATGAGACAGGAGTCCTCCCCTCTTGCGCTCTCCTGCTTGTGCTTCCTCCCAGGATCCCATTTCCCCACTTGCCTCAGGGCTTTGGTCTCCTTCCCCCGGTGAACCTAGTTTAAAGCCCTCCTCACTAGGTTAGCCAGCCTGCTGGCGAAGATGCTCTTCCCTCTCTTCGTTAGGTGGAGCCCGTCCCTGCCCAGCACTCCTCCTTCTTGGAACACCATCCCATGGTCGAAGAATCCAAAGCCTTCTCTCCGACACCACCTGCGTAGCCATTCGTTGACTTCCACGAAAGGTCTCTACCCAGGCCTTTTCCTTGCACAGGGAGGATGGACGAGAACACCACTTGCGCCTCAAACTCCTTTATCCTTCTTCCCAGAGCCACGTAGTCTGCAGTGATCCGCTCAAGGTCATTCTTGGCAGTATCATTGGTGCCCACGTGGAGAAGCAGGAAGGGGTAGCGATCCGAGGGCTTGATGAGTCTCGGCAGTCTCTCCGTCACATCGTGTATCCTAGCTCCTGGCAAGCAGCAGACCTCTCGGTTTTCCCGGTCGGGGCGGCAGATAGATGACTCAGTCCCCCTGAGGAGGGAGTCCCCGACCACCACCACCCTCCTCCTCCTCCTCTTGGGAGTGGTGGTCGTGGAACCCCCATCCCTAGGACAGTGCATCTTTTGCCTTCCAATCGGTGGAGTCTCCTTCTGCTCCCTTCTCTCAGATGGGTCATCTACTCCACTCTCCGCATTAGTACCTGTAGAGAGAACATGGAAACGATTGCTCACCTGTATCTCCATTGCTGGTACATGGACGCTCCTCTTTCTCCTTCTGGAGGTCACATGCTGCCAAACTTCTTCATCATCCGTCTGTCCCTGCTGCGCCTGCTCTGAATCTTCAGAACATTGTGGCCGTAGAAGCATCTCCTGACGTCTGTCCAGGAAATCTTCATTTTCCCTTATGCAACGCAGAGTCGATACTCGTTTCTCCAGACCTCGAACCTTTTCTTCCAATATGGAGACCAGCTTGCACTTTGTACAGACAAAGTCGCTTCTGTCCTGTGGAAGAAAGACAAACATGGCACAACCTGTGCAGGTTACAACAGCTGATCGCTCACCTTCCATATCACCTTCCTCTTAAGAGCTTCCTCAGCTGTTGCAAGAACTACTCAGAGAAACCTGCAAATGAAAGCCTCAGTGAGCTCTCCCCAGGCAAACTCCCTCTGTTAGCCTCTGCTGTTCGCCGCTCAGCTGGTTCGCTGCTGACTGCCCTTATATACCAGTCAGGCCCACTCAAGGCCCACCTGGAACAAAGCACTCCCAATTCACACTTTTCAAACAAACAAGCAAGCAATCAAGCACACAGTCAAACTGACAAACTGTCCCAGCAACAGACACTCAGATACTCACCAACACAGCCCCCCTAATGCAGCACTTAGCGTACCTCCTCTCGGACAGCTCCCAGGCAAACTCCCTCTGTTAGCCTCTGCTGTTCGCCGCTCGAGGGTTGATGTCCTACTCCCTGTCGCACGTGGTACAGCCCAGCGATGTACATGTGCCACAGTGGCTGAAGAGATGTGGGGTGAGTCTAACTTCCAGGGCTCACCTGCGAGCGGATGCAGTGGAATGGTGGCTTCCAGTGCAGGATCCCTCCCTGCACAGGGTCAAGCATGGTTCACTCCAGCCACGTTACATTGACCTCCACAGAGCTGCTTCTCACAGCCTGAGCTGCAAACGGGTGTGTGTGGAGGGCAGGGATGGTGTGGCTGCGAATGGGTGACCATCCCAGGCAATGGGAGCCCGCATCTCTGGTGGTGTGACTCTGTCATCTGCCCACATTTGCATGCCCAGCTCCTGATGGCAAATGAAGGTCAAGCCAATGGAGGCGCTGATCCTGTAACAACCGACGATGACATTAGTGCACAGAGGCCCCAATCCTGATTGTGCGAGGTGCTGCAAGTCCCTGCCTTGATGACCAAGTGATCTAAGAATGGCCCTCTGAGGGCCAGATTTGCACAGCACTCAGCAGACCATGTGCTGAGCTCACATAAGAATCTGGCCGCTTATTCCCATCTACAGCAGTCCTAGGGTCACCTGAGGCCAGAATTTAGCACTGGGCTCCTAGGTGTTGGGTATTACCTAGCCAGCTCCATGCAGATCGACTCAGAAGAGGCGATCTGTGAGCTACAGCCAGACAGATTACAGTGTATTCACTGAGTATGCCCTGCGTTTATGAGCCAGCAGGCTTCTGATTGGCTGGGATTGTAATCCCTCAATAGCAAGGTCAGTATTGAGCCGTCCAACTGGATGCTGCATGTCCCATTTGGTAGAGCAGCGGGTAAAGCAAAATACATTTTTTGCTTTGACAAAATCTTAACCAATCCAAACACACCCTAAGTGGCCCTCTCTACTACCCCTGCATTGAGAGTGAAGGGAAAACAGACCTGGCTTCTCCTAATTTTGCTTTACGCAGTGCTCAATCTTTACAAGGTGTCTTCTAGCACCCTGGAAAAGTATTACCACCTTCATTTTACAAATGGGGAAACTGAGGCACGGGGGGCAGCAACTTGCCCAAGGTGACCCAGCAAATCTGTGGCAGAACTTGAATTAGAATGCAATCCTGCAGCTCAGAAATGTGCTCAACCTGCTTAGACTAAAGCCGTCCCAAGTTCAATGGATAATATTTTCTAATGATGATCTGGCAAAGTGGGTAAGAATGCAAGAGCTTGAACTCCAGCAGAGCGTGAATTTCTTACCTGCATCATCACCACCCAAAAATCCTTTGATTCCCCTCCCTCCCCGTGCCCTCATCCCAGCTTGCTTGGAGGATCAGTGACTCCTGGGGTGAAGAATTCAAATCATTGAGCTGTCTTGACAAAATGCAAAGGACCATCTGCTATGCAGCACCCCAGCATTGCCTGCCCCAAGCTAAACATCAGGGAGATGATACAAAACAGGCCTGGTTCTTGGAAAACTTCAATACTGTAGGAAATGGGGATTGGCCTGGGAGAACTGAATTCCCCTGGCAAAGACTTGTGAGCAGGACAGGACTCAGATTCCAGAGCGATGAGTGCATTAGAAATATCTCCCGTAGATTACGTAGATCAATCTTTTCCTTTTACTCACTTTCTTCTCCCTGCGCAATAAAGTGCCTTATGATGTTTGCATGGCAACACCTGCAGTAAACAACTTACACTGACACAGAGCTTTCAGGCTGAAGGGTCCAAAAGGACTTTCCGGGATCACTGAACTCCAGCCATCTCTTGTAGCCTCTGAGCACTTGCCAACAGCTTGGGGTGGGACATGAAGAATGCCCTAGTCAGTTGAGACCACTGGATATAGATCAGTAGAACGTAACTGCCCAACTGGACTATGATAAGGACAGCAAGAGAGTTAAGGAGAGATTTTCCAAAGGGCTGAGGAGCTTTAGGAGCTCCAGTCCCATCATCTCCTAAACATGGAGCTCCTAAATCTATTAGGTGCTTTTGAAAATGTCCCTCTGTCCATCATGAGAGGTTGAGGGAGGGATGGGGGAGGGGGAGGTAACATTTTCAAAAGTGCCCAAGTAACTAAGGAGCCTAAGTTCCATTTTCACAGTGACATAGGCACTTAGGAGCCAGATTGTTACTGGTATGGAGGCACCTAAAGATACGGATGGTGGGATGTCAATTGATAACAGTGGGAGGTAGGTGCCTGAGGATCTGGTCCCTAAGGGTACATCTACACTGCAATAAAAAACTCACAGGGCCGAGTCTCAGAGCCAGGTCAAATAACTCAGGCTGCGGGGCTATAAAAGTGCAGTGCTGTCGTTTGGGCTCAGGCTGGAGCCTGGGCTCTGAGACCCTCCCTGCCTCATGGATTTTCAGAGCCCGGGCTCCAGCTCCATCCCAAACATCTACACTGCCGTTTTTAGCCCTGCAGCCTGAGCCCTACGTGCCTGAGTCAGTTGACCAGGGCAAGTCATGGCCATGCCATGAGTCTTTTATTGCACCGTGAACACACCAATCTACCCAGGGTCTAAGATGTCTAACTCCTGCATCAGCAGAACGCCTCCCAACGCCATGCTAGGGCACGTATTCATCATTGCCTCGGAGGAAACACTGCCCCTCTCTAAATCCCCAGGCCCGTTTCTAGCACTAAGAACCGAGCACTATTTCTCCATGCACAAAGACCAGCCCTGTACCTTCAACCCAAATGGTTTTTATTAGAGATTCAAGGAAAACAGGGAAACACTGAATAACAAAATATGTGTCTCATAGGAAGGTCAGAGCAGAGCACACCAATGATTGGCCCATCTAGCCCAGTACCTGGCTCTGAGCAAGGTGCAAAAACCCTTTAATGGATAATTATGAGCTAGCCTGCCCATAGGGGCCATTTCTCCCTACACCCAAACAGCTAATGGCAGGTTTAGGTCCTAAAACAGGAGGGATTTTATCCTGTCTAATTTAATTGCAGCTGTCATTCATCACAACGGCTCCTCCTTGTTTGAGGCCTGCTAAGCTCTACTCTTGTGGCTCTGAGCCATGGCCAGATCCTTTCCCTGGGAGATGACAGTTCATTTGAAACCATCGATGAGTAGCTGACGTTATTCCCTGCCCGGTGCATCATTCACACTTACCTGCATATTTCACCTGCCCTCATGCTGCCCTTTTGCTTAGCTCGGGGAGGTCGTTGAGTTCAAGACCAGAAGGGACAACCAGATCATCCAGGCTGACCTCAGTAGCCTTGAACTGAGCCCAGGAACCCAGGTGAGACTAAAGCATCCAGCCTGCAAGAAACTGTTCTGTGCCACAAGAAGAGAACAGAAGGGGCCCAGGAGCACTGCCTGCACCTCTGAATAAATATAATCCACGTTCTCCTGGCCGTGATCCTCAGGGGACCCCTTCCCATTAAACGTTCTGCATCTGCAGCATGCTGCAATTGCTCCATTGAACAAAATGGCAGCTGCCTGTACAGACAGAGAACAAAGTCAGAGAATCATAGGACTGGAAGGGACCTCGAGAGGTCATCTAGTCCAGTCCCCTGCACTCATGGCAGGACTAAGTATTAACTAGACCATCCCTGACAGGTGTTTGTCTAACCTGCTCTTAAAAATCTCCAATGATGGAGATTCCACAACCTCCCTAGGCAATTTATTCCCGTGCTTCCTTGCTTAACTTAGGAGCTTTGACGAGAGCCCCAAGGAGGTACATTTGCATGGCACAGCATTGCAGCCTGGCCCCAGCTGGCCACTCACCAGGCTGCTTTGTAAGACCCATGTGCTCTTAAGCTTCCCTTGATCTCAGTAGGGCGCAGCACTGTCTCTCGTCTGAGTCTCTCTGGCACACTTCCCAGGCACAGGCTCTCTGCTGTTACCACTTCATGGAAATGGGCCCCATGCCCCAGCTACCTTAGCCCCCCCAGGACCAGCGCTGAACCCCTCCCCCCCGACTCCTCATTAGTGCAAGCACACCCTTTCCCAGAGCTCCACCCTTGTGGGTGCTCTGGATTTGTAGTTAACTTTTTGGGGAGACGTGAAAAGGAAAGCAAACAGACGCACCGGCTTTGCTAACTCTTACTTTAGATACATAGCTCTAAACATAAACACCCTCTACACCATTCACTGCCTCGGTTTCCTCACCACACCAGAGCATCCTCTGGCCTTAGGCCCAAATCCTCCAGGGCATCCAGGATCCTTCTCCTGCAGCTCATAGCTTCCTCTCCACATCACTGAGTGAGTCGCTCTCACCCCTCCCAGGTCAGCCTTTTATGGCCTTGGCTGGCCCCACGATCAGAACAGTCCCCTATGCTGCAAAAGCTTGCCTTTTCTGTTCCTCTCTCATGTCCTATGAGTCCCTTAAATTTATAAGCCCTACCACTAACAGCTGGTCCTTTTGTTCTGCTGCTGTGGAAATTCCACTGCTCCAAACCCCAGCCTCCTGCAAGGAAGCTAGAGAAAATTGGCTTCCTTCAGCCATCCCATTGTTCTGCCCAGTCAGGTCTATTCACCAGCTGATAGCCCTTAAGGACTGTCCGTTGTAGACCCCAGACAAAGAGCATGAGGCAGTGCACAGCAGAGGACAGTCATAAGGCCTAGCCTAGGCATACAGACAGTTAATAAAATCCAAGTGGAATTCATCAGTTGTCCACAGCCTGATTCCCCAAATCACCACACAGCCAGCAAACACGCTGCTTTCTAACTGATTGATTTTCCAGCCACCCCTATCACTTTGGCTTGGCTCTTGAGCTTTTCAATCTCTTGTGGTGTCTGATGTGTTTCATACCCACCAAGCACCATATGATTTTTACAAGCCAGTCTTTGGCAGCAGCTTCAAGCCAAATCGCACCATCAGACTCATGCCCAGTTTGATGTCAACAGAGCTGCTTATTTTGGCTCTTGCCACCTTCCTCTAGCATGGTTATGAGCCAAATGTCAAATATAGTGGGAGAGGGCAAGGTACGATGGGTACCCGGCCCTCAGGTTCGCATTCTGCCCCCACCTCCAGCTGAGTCGGTAGAAGCAGCAGTTGTCCAGGGACAGCTGAGGTGCAGAGTGGGCAGCCCCTGTTTGAGGGGGCAGAGTAAAGGCTGGCAGGATGGCATCTTAGAGAAAGGCAAGGAAATACTTGCAAACCTTCCAGGGAGACAATTACATTGTAAGCTGCAGGGACTCTTTCATTACACGTCTGCACAGCAGGTCCTAACACAATGGGGCCCTGAGCTCTGCCTGGGGCTCCTAGGAGCTCCCATTTCCCTTGCCTCTCCTCCTCCTCTCCCTCCAGCTCTATCCCCTGCCCCTTCCACAGATTCAGTAAAACAAGGCTGTGCAGGATCTCCCCACCTGTTCTGCATTTAGTGCTGTTACTACTTAGGTGGTAAAGTCCCGGTCTTGCAAGGTATTTCGGTGCCACTGATTTCTTTGGGCCAGGGACCTTGTGTTTGTGCACGTTGGTCCAGTGCCTAGCACATTGGTGACTTGACACACTGTGATAATAATGAAGCAGCCGATGAGGCTCCTTTACCTGTGCCTCAAATGGCAGCGCTTGTCATCAGAGTTCTTTATCACCCCACTGTCACATGACCCTGCGCGCCCCTGTATGAGCCATGAATCAGGCACAATCTCTTGCTTTAAATGCAGTTCCCACCACCCTCCTTTACTTCTCTCCTGGGGGCTCTTGACTTCTGGGGTCAGTACATCAGCTATATGGCTACATCAAGTTTTGTCCATGTCTGTATGATCATTTGGCTGCAAGTCCTCGTTGCCTCCTGCAGGCAAGTGGTGTGAAGGCCAGTTGATCCAGCAGCACTTCAATACCTATTCCCCTATTAAGACTCAAATTTCCCTGCTACACGTACTAGCTAGTAGCTGGAACGGGTTTGTTTTCCTAGGGAGAAGCTGCTCCTGTTGCTCTCCTGGCACATAGTGTTGCTTGTAACCGCCAATTTAATTGCTACCTGGCTACCTCCTCCTCATCCTCTATTTAATCCTGTCCTTGCCAGTGGAATGCTGACATCAGTGGGGAAAAATGAATAACAGAGCTTGGAGACCTGGAGCAATCCCAACTTAACCACAGCGCAGAAGAGGGCTTTGATATGATCGTGCTGTGGTTCCAGCTAATACAGGTGTCAGTGTCTGCGACACAACCGCCATCAGCCCCTGAAACACAAGAGTTCTCCTCCCGTGTCCCACCCCTGCTATCCCCTCAGTCACAGGCACTTTCTGAACATCAGGACATCATGTTGTGCAAGCAGGTGAGTAATTGGATTTTCGGTTCAGTGACCAAACTGAAAAATCTCCCCTCCCCGCCCCCCGAAAAAATCCTTTGAGGTCAACCCAAAATGGAAATTATTCATTTTTTCTAAGCAAAACGAAAACCTGAAAAAATTTCAATTCAGGTCGAACAAAACATTTCATTTGACCCTAAATAAAAAGTTTTGTTTCATTTTGGATGTTTTTTACCCTTTTGTGGGGAGGAGGGAGAAAGGGATGGCAAAATCCAGATAAATTTTGAAACAAAATATTGCTTTGAAATAAAAAGTCAAAATGCTTCAGCTTTTTCAGCATTTGGTGTTGTTTTTTTCCATTTTATTCAGCTGAAACTAATCATCAAAGGTGACCCAAATTCAGGCATAGTTTTAGATACTCGGATAACATATTTTGGGGCAAATAAACTATTTGCTGAAAAAGGATCGCTCAGCTCTGTGAAACAATAACGTGGGTTTGTCCTTGAGTGGGATAATGTCCAATTAATTTAGGCCCAGATGGCAGGGTTTGGGAAATGCGGAACCTACGAACATGCTTCTTGGTCCAGTAAAACTGGTTTTTGGTTTGGATTCCCCTGCAGCGTTGGTTGCCACCCTAACCCTCCAGCACTTTGTTAGTGTTTGAGAACCGGAAAGTGAAGCTGACTAGAAACTTCAAAAACAGACTCCAACGAGAAACTGCTGAACTTGAATTGATATGCAAACTAGATACAATCAACTTAGGCTTGAATAGAGACTGGGAATGGCTGAGCCATTACAAACATTGAATCTATCTCCCATGTAAGTATTCTCACACTTCTTATCAAACTGTCTGTACTGGGCTATCTTGATTATCACTTCAAAAGTTTTTTCTCTTACTTAATTGGCCTCTCAGATTTGGTAAGACAACTCCCACCTTTTCATGCTCTCTGTATGTATATATATCTCCTCAATATATGTTCCATTCTATGCATCCGAAGAAGTGGGCTGTAGCTCACGAAAGCTTATGCTCAAATAAATTTGTTAGTCTCTAAGGTGCCACAAGGACTCCTGTTCTTTTTGCGGATACAGACTACCACGGCTGCTACTCTGAAACATGAAACTGATCAGCTTCATGTCCCTGTCTAAACTGAGCAATGCTCCACAAACATACAGTGTGAATGGTGAGAATTAAATTAGGGTTTTTCTTAATTCAGTTCCTCCATTGACTTCAGCTTGTTTTGGCTCGGGCCCAGATGTGTCACTGACAGTGCAAGCAATGACATCTGATTTTGAGCAATAGATACATGTCTTTTAATCTCCCTGTTACGGCGGGCTCTGGGAATGGCTGCCACTCTGCAAAGGGGAAGAAGGACTCTACAGAATGGAAGTTGCTCTCTACTATATACATCCCAGTGCTTCCTGTGCTGCTTTCTGCATTTACTAATATCCCAACCTGCAAAGCCTTCAGTGGAATCTCTTGAACTGACTTTGAGCCCCTTAATGAGTGTTTTACAAGCTAATCAATCACGCAGGAGCTCTCCCTTCAGGGCTCTGCTGGAACCGCTGCGGGTTATGATCAAGGCTCAAGAGGGCAGGTGTTTACACTAGCCCTGTCGTGTTTACTTTCCCTCGCTAATGACACTCAGCCAGTCACACTTGAACCAGGAATCAGCCCAAGTCAAATTCAAAACCAGCCATAAAGTGAAAGACAACCTGGCCTCCAGAGATGGACTTCTGCAGGGGAGAGGTTAAAAGAGCCTGCCTATTAATTCATTATTATTATTATTATGGTAACACCTGGGAGCCCCTTCTTGGATCGAGCCCCATTGTGCTAGGCACTGTACACATACAGAACCAAAGGAGGGTGCCTGCCCCAAAGAGCTAATGGGATGGCCCCATACACCTCTACGGTTTCAATTGCAACCATTTTTTACCATAGTCTAAATGACCTAAGTTTTCAAAACACAAAGGCATTTCAGAAAATGAAACATTTCATTTTGAAAATTCTCAAAACGGGACATTTTGACCATTTCAAAACTTGGGGGGACGTAGGGGGGTGTTCCAAAAAAACTTTTGAATCACGGGAGTCGTCAAACCCAACCCCTTTCTGCAGTTTTGGTTTCGACAACTCAGAATTTTCTGATGAAAAAAAATATTCTCAGTGCACCCCGAGCTCAGCGGACACTGGCAGGCAATCCCTTTCACAGCACTTCCGAAATGGCCCCAAAAGCCTTATTTTATCTGCATGCTCTGTGCTCAGACCCAGTTATAATAACTCCGTGTTTCAGGGACACCAGGTGGCTCTGGAGAATGATAATAGGCTTTTCACTGATTTCCAAAAGAGCTCAGTGCATTGGATGGTGAGTTCTTTTGAGAATCTAGCCTTAAGTCACCTGTTTAAACCCAACCAGATCAGTGGTGACCAAGGCCCAGGTGGTTCAAAGGTATGTAGACTCCTAACTTCCACTGAAATCAATGGGGGTTAGGTGCTAAATACCTGTGAGGCTTTGGGCCCAAGACTTCAACAGAAATGAGTGTGCAGAGTTTGGATCAAAGTCCGAGTGTTTGAATCCAGGATTTGGTTCTAGGTCTAATCATTACCATCCCTCGTGGGAAAGAATCGGCACTGCCCCTCGCTCCGAGTAATGCTGTGAGGTGCCAGATGTCCACATCGCAGGAACCAGCGCTAATGTTCATGCTCCTTGGCAGTCTCCACAGAGAGACCATCGACCAGAAGGAATCTGTTTCCTAGAGAGGTTCCTCCTGGTCGGAGCTAAGGCCCATTGGCTGGGGGCAGTGTGGGAAGGTTGCCCTGCCACAGCTTGTGTTGTAGCTGCTCTGCAGGTAAACGGAGGCCTGCAGTATCCAGGGCTGTCAATACAGCACCTTTCACCAGCCCTGAATCAACACAAGAAAAACGAGCTCCCACTGGAGAAATGCTGCACAGCATTTCGTTGTGTGTTTAACCTTGTATCTTTGTTCTCCTAGACAGCTACACTGGTATCATCGCCCTAAACAGGCTGAGCCAAAGAGAGCTGGGTTTTCGGGGGGATCAGATCTGCTAACAAAGCAGAGATCTTCCTACCCAGTTCTGCTTAAACACTGAGGCAAGAGCAGCTATGATGCCAAAATAATAAAAGGAGAACGCAATCGATGCAGCCAAGTTAAATACAGCCTAATCCTTGGGAATGTTGTAACCAGTGACTAACACACACCGAGGCGAAGAACAGCTACACAAAGCCTATTCTGACCCACACAAATGATTAGGAGGATTGGCTTTCACTTCTGGTGCTGCTCTTAGGCGTCTCCATCACCCCCACATAGATGCGCCCAGCCCACTGCCTGAGTGTGCCTCCAGGATGCCCCTTGTGCCGTCAGGTGCCAGGAGAAATCCCTTTGGGGCCCTGGGGCCGTATGACAAATATGGTCACAGCTGTGGCTGTCATGGATTTCATAGCTGCTGCCATCACTGTTGCGAAGGTCCCAGCCACAGCCGGGACCAAACAGGTCCTCTTCCTCCAAAAGTACAGGCTTGACGAAAGGTTATAGGGCCTATGACTCACACAGCGAGGCAGTTCTGATGCCACTTGGCAGGACACATAGGGGCCCGCACCCCCAAGGCTTGTGGGGATGTCGAATGAGCTGCTCGGGCTGTGGGATCCCAGCCGGGGCCTGTTCCATTTAACAGACAGGCCCTTTCCCTTTCCCGGGGGCGACAGCAATGTTCTTTTAACAGAGTGAGCATCATCACTGATTTTCAGCTCATTCAGAGGCTGGTGATTCAGAACCGTGACCCCTCCCCAACAGTCTCTCTTTGGGCTCCCCATAGCCTAAGGACCCCCTAGGGCGCACAATCCCAGACCTTTGCATATGCAGCGCCTGGGCCTGCATTGCTTGTAAGCTTCACAGCCCCTGCTGGGCTGCAGAGCATAACACTGGCTGGGAAACAAGGCCTGGGGAGTCCAACTGGGGCACGGTCAAGCAGGCTTATGCTACCAGAGCTCACCCTTATTTAAGGGGAGAGCCTGGTACCTCCATGACAGAGGAGAGCCCTCAGGCAATGGTGACCTGACTCCTATGGGCACCTGAAGGATTTCCTTGGCCTCTGCTCAGCCCATCTCCTGCCACTCTGTGACTAATTGCACTCTCTAATCTCCAGTATCATTTTCCTCCCCCAGCTCCAGTGCTTGAATGTATTCCCTTGCCGCTGCCTCAGCCACCTTCTGGTGATGTCCAGAAAACAACAGGGGAATTATAGAGCAGTGTTTCTCAAACTGGGGGTCCCGACCCAAAAGGGGGTCGCAAGACCACTGTAAGGGGGTTGGGAGAACAGTGGCTGCTGGCCGGGCGCCAAGCTCTGAAGGCAGCACCGCCGTCAGCAGCAGCGCAGAAGTAAGGATGGCATGATATGGGGAAGGGGGTCATCATAGTCTGAAATATTTTCAAAGGGGGTCCCAGCAAAGAAAGTTTGAGAACCCCTGCTGTAAAGCGTCCCGGTGTTGCCACAGCCCGAAGTCACCACAAAACCATGCTGGTGGTTGTCATGGATTCATGGAGACTGAGTGACGTGTGGCTGGCTGGGCCCTTCGCATCTCACGTCACTAGCGTCCCAAGAACCTCGTGGCAGCTCTTGACCCCAGGGCTCACATTAAAACTCAGCTCATTTCTTGCCCCCCCAGATGCCCTCCTGCTATCTTAGAGCATGTTTGAGATGGCAGCCTAATTGCCTACGGAATTGCATTGTTTTATGGGTCTTTCTCGGCTGCTGTTATAAACCTTTTATGGCATTCAGTGCCCCCACTGTAATATGCAAATTCCTGGATACCAAGGAGCCATTAATCCTGCCCATGAAAAGGTGCATTGTGGAGCTGCACTAGGGGAGAGAGCAAGGGAGAGCTGGAGTGTTTTTGACAGCTCCTGGCCTGCACTGGCACGGGGGGGAAGTGATGCAAGAGGCTGGGAACGATGGCGAGGCCTGAATTGTACACCATAAAACAGCACAAACTAACCAGATCCATGCGGTCAGGGACGCAGACACCATGGCCTGGCTCCTCAAAGGAATTTAGGCTCCTAACTTCCATTTAAGCTAATGGGAGTTAGGTGCCTAAATACCTTTGAGGATCTGGGCCTACCTGCTTTTCCAAGGAGGTGTAGCATTGTCTAGTGGTCAGAGCAGAGCACTGGGAATCAGGAGTGTGACAGGTTGGATCACAAAAACCCCCTTGGGAACTGCCAACTGATGTGCCAAGACTATTTCTGCCCCTGCTTTCCTGCCCTGCCAGTCTGGGACTCCAGCACCCTGTCTTGTCAAGCCAGACACGCAAGTCTGCTCCAACACAGACCCAGAGTCTGAACCACGTGCCCCAAAGCTGCAGACTTAACTGAAAGCAACTTACAGAAGTGTTCCTGTCTTTAACACTCAGATGCCCAACTCCCAATGGGGTCCAAACTCTAAATAAATCTGTTTTACCCTGTATAAGGCTTATACAGGATAAACTCATAAATTGTTCGCCCTCTGTAACACTGATAGAGAGATATGCACAGCTGTTTGCTCCCCCAGGTATTAATACATACTCTGGGTTAATTAATAAATAAAAAGTGCTTTTATTAAATACAGAAAGTAGGATTCAAGTGGTTCCAAGTAGTAACAGACAGAACAAAGTGAATTATTAATTAAAATAAAATAAAACACGCAAGCCTGAGTCTAATACAGTAAGACAACTGAGTACAGATAAAAACCTCACCAGTTCCAGTAAGCTTCCTTTTACAGACTAGTCTCCTTCTAGTCTGGGTCCAGCAATCACTCTCACACCCCCTGTAGTTACTGTCCTTTGTTCCAGTCTCTTTCAGGTATCCTTGGGGGTGGAGAGGCTATCCCTTCAGCCAGCTGAAGACCAAATGGGGGGGTTTCCCAGGGGTTTAAGTAGACTTTCTCTTGTGGGTGGAGCCTCCTATCTCCTATACAAAGTCCAGCTCCAAGATGGAGTTTTGGAGTTACATGGGCAAGTCACATGTCCATACATGACTGAGTTTCTTACCAGCCAAGCCACATTCCTGGGAAATCTCCAATGTGGACTGGCATCTCCAAGTTCATTGTTGGCTTAAGTGGTTCTTGATTGGGCACTTAATCTGCTGGCCAAATGCTTTACTAAGGCTATCAAGCAAGTAGACAGACAATATTCCTAACTTCAAGTACAAAAATGATACATGCATACAAATAGGAGGAATGTATTCAGTAGATCATAACCTATACATAGATATATTACATGGCATATATAGCAGAAAGCATATTCTAGTTATGTCATATATACATTCATAAGCCTATTCCATAAAGCCTTATGGGGTACACCGTCACAAGGAGATCTTGGGTCTATTCCAGGCTTTGGAGGACCGTGGACAAGTCACCTCCCCTCAGTGATGTGCCTCAGTTTCCCTCTTCTGTAACATGGCATAATATCTCTGAGCTAGCCTGGGCAGTGGGGAGGAAGGGCTGGCAGGCTTATTTCTTCCTTGTTTGCAAAGAACTTTGACATCCTTGAACACAAGGTGCTGATGGAGGACAGAGCGTTATTATTAGTTTCCCAGAGCTCAGAGCGGGATAGGGGAAGGGCAGGACTTCGCCCAAAGTGAAGAAGGGCCATTGGGCATCTTATGATGCAGTGCAGAGGAATGGGGCTGCTGGTTACCCACTGCACCCCCTAGCACTCCACCTACACCGCAGCCCTCTTCCTCACACCTTAACCCACTGCCGCCAGCCTCATGTGTGCCAGTCTAATGAGTTAGACCCCCCCCAAAAGTAATGAGATTGGGTTTAAAGGGATATTTAAACAGCTCAGGAGCCGTGAGGAGATGCTGGCACAGCAGTGTGCTGGCAGTGCACAAGGAACAAGGAGAGCAGATGAGTGTGAGCTGCGGTGGGGCTCCAAAGGCTGACTTTGCCAGAGGACCCCAAGAGCCCTGCTTTCTGGGAGGTGGGGGGCAGGGGTACAGCTGGGAAGTACAGGGCCTGCTGGTAATCTATAGGGCCACACTTACATGCATGCTGTGGCTACCTGAAGGCAGGTCTGAATCCCGAGTCTGATTCAGGAACAAAATGCAGCTCTTATAGGGCACTTTTCATCCACAGGTCTGACAGCATTTCACAAAGGTCATTATCCTCATTTTATAGCTGAGCAAACTGAGGCACAGGAAGGGAAAGAGAGACTCAGTCAGTAGGCCCACGGCAGAGCTGTAGGAAGCTCCCAAGTCCTGGGCCAGTGCTCTATGTACTGAGCCAAAAGGGCTTTCAAGATTCCAGCCAACTGCACTGGGCTTTGGATCCTGTCCCTGGAGCACTATCTTTGCACAAAGATGGGGGACCTGAAGGAGTCTTCAAGTTGGCAATGACATCAATGCCAGGGAAGAGAGATGGCTCTTCACCTGTAGAAACACGCCTGCCCTATTCCCTCATCCGTTACCATGGTAAATATTTAGGCCTGGTTGCCATGCCCCGATTGCCTGCTCCTCTGGCAGGCCCCAAGCAGGGATGTTGCAAAACCAAGATCACAGTGCCATGGAAATTTTTGAGGCACCGGGGCATCCTTTGCTCTCCAGAGGCAGGGCCGAGGAAACAACTTGAGCAAAGGTCATCCTGGGATAAGAGTGAGGGCCCCGGAGTGTCCCCAGAGGGAAGGAAGGTGGGAGGGACAGAAGCTGCAACAAAGGCAGGAGGAAAGGAGGAACGGAAAACAGGAATAAAAAACCCCAGGGAAACAAACAATAAAGGACAATGAATTAGACAACTTAGGGGAATTAGCACTCTGGCCTAGCCTGCGTTCCCTTATGGTACTGTGTAACTCGGAAATTAAATGAGTTTAGTAGCTCAGCCGGTTTCTCAATGCGCCCTGGCCCAGTACAACACTGCGATCAACAGGCTGGAATTACAGGGGCACTGGGAGAGCTGTAAGAGAGGCTACTGAGGTGTATTAGTAGAGCTGTGGTGCAGTTGCCCAGCGTTGGAATAGCAGGGGGCTGCAGGGCAGGAGTGAGGGGCATTGGCAAAGCTGGGGTAGTGGTGGGACTCCTGTGGTTTTACAAACTTAAATTTGTAAAGTTGCATTGGCAGGGCTCATGGCAATAGCCTGCAAACGGGGTCCCACCCAACACCGGATGCAAATTGTATTGTGCACAAATTAAACCCTGTGCAAAGTCTATGCTAATGCAACATTATAACTGAGATTGTTAATTACTCAGAGCAGCTTGATTGAGCTGCATGGAACTGGCAGTTTTGCAAACCTAATGTGCTATATTGTGGACTTGCAAAACTGGTCTGAATTGAGACTCTACCTTCGTTTCTTGCCATTTAAATCCATGGGGTTTTTCCAGGCTGATTCATTTAAACTACCAAACCGACCAACCAAAGCCATTGTTTTCTACCCAGAGTAGAAAATAGAATATCAGGGTTGGAAGGGACCTCAGGAGGTCATCTAGTCCACCCCCCTGCTCAAAGCAGGACCAATCCCCAGACAGATTTTTACCCTTATGGGCTGTGAATTAAGGATAGAAAAAGAGACCCAACATATCAGCTAGGGCCAGGCTATATAACAGGGGTGGGCAAACTACGGCCCGTGGGCTGGATCCGGCACCTCAGGGCTTTGGATCCGGCCCGCGGGATTGCCCCCCGTGGCGCCATGGGCACCGCGCCACTCTCAGAAGTGGCCGGCACCATGTCCCTGCGGACCCCGGGCGGGGGGCAGAGGGCTCCGTGCATTGCCCTTGCCTCCCGGCACCACCCACCGCGGGGGAACCGCGGCCAATGGGAGCTTCGGGGGAGGTACCTGGAGGCACGGCAAGGGCAGCGCACACGGAGCCCTCCACCCCCCTTCCCCAGGGGATACAGCGCTTCCTGGAGTGGCGCGGGCTGGGGACAGGGCAGGCATGTAGGGAGCCTGCCCTGGCCCCGGTGCGCGCCGCTGCCACCCTGGAGCCGCTTTAGGTAAGCGGCACCGGGCCAGAGCCTGAACCCTGCCTGCACCCTGCCCCCCAACTCCCTGCCCTAAGCCCCCTGCCTGCACCCCGCACCCTTCCTGTACCCCAACCCCTGCCCTGAGTCCCCTGCCGCACCTGCACTCCTCCTGCACTCCTCCTGCACCCCAACCCCTGCCCTGAGCCCCCCCATACACCCCGCACCCCTCCTCTGCCCCATCCCTTGCCCTGAGCCCCCTCCCAAACCCCGCACTCCCTCCCGCACCCCAACCCCCCACCCCGGCCCTGCATACAATTTCCCCACCCAGATGTGGCCCTCGTCCCAAAAAGTTTGCCCACCCTGCTATATAATGTATAGTAGATCCACTGTATCTATCTTCCAGGAGAATTTTTCACTCCGTCCTTCTTTTGGGACAGATCCTCAGATGGTGTAAATCAGGACTGATGTAAATGGAGCTCCACCAATTTACACCAGCTGAGGATCAGGACTCAGCTCCATTTCCCCCGCACCCTTCCCTTTTGCAGTCTCTGCCAAGCAGACCCCAAACCCCCAGCCCTGAAGTCAGCCTTGTGAAGGCCCACTCTTTGAATGTGCTTGAAATTAGGCAATATATGATGGGCCCATCCCTAGTTACGAAAGGGCTCTTTGTTATGTCATCACACAGTTTTGGGCAATGAGCCATACACCCTAGCATATCACGCACCTGCAGGGAAGGCACTGCACTTTTCCACCTTAATCGTAGGTGGACAGTAGCATTTTGGTTTACTCTATGTATGTTGATGGTATTTTCTAGATGAGTTGGAAAGATCTTATTAACTTAGGGTTGCCAACTTTCTAATCACACAAAACCAAACACTCTTGCCCTGCCCCCTGCTCCGCCCCTTCCCCAAGTCCCTGCTCCTGCCCCGCCCTGTCTCTGAGGCCCCGCCCCCACACCCTCCATTCCCCCCTCCCTCCGTCGCTCGCTCTCCCCCACTCTCACTCACTTTCACTTGGCTGGGGCAGTGGGTTGGGGCTAGGAGGGGATGAGCAGGGCCGGTGAGAGGAAGTTTCGCGCCCTAGGCGAAACTTCCACCTTGCGCCCCCCCTCCCCAGCCCTGCGGCAGCTCCCCACCCTCCCCCGCCCTGAGGCGTCCCCCCCGCAGCAGCTCCCCCCCCTCTGCCCTGAGGCGCCCCCACCCGCGGTAGCTCCCCCCCCCGGGGAGCCATGCGGCAGCTCCCCACCCCAGCTCACCTCTGCTCCGCCTCCTCCCCAAGCATGCCGCCCCCGCTCTAATTCTCCTCCCCTCCCAGGCTTGTGGCGCCAAACAGCTGATTGGCGCCACAAGCCTGGGAGGCGGGAGAAGTGGAGCAGCGACGGCGTGCTCGGGGAGGGGATGTAGCAGAGGTGAGCTGGGGTGGGGAGCCCTGCAGCAGCTTCCCCCCCCCCCCGCCCTGAGGCACCCCCGCGGCAGCTCCCCACCCCCCCAGCCCGGGGAGCCGTGCGGCAGCTCCCCACCCCAGCTCACTTCTGCTCCGCCTCCTCCCCGAGCACGCCGCCCCCGCTCTAATTCTCCTCCCCTCCCAGGCTTGCAGCGCCAAACAGCTGATTGGAGCTGCAAGCCTGGGAGGCGGGAGAAGTGGAGCGGCGACCGCAGGCTCAGGGAGGGGGCATAGGAACGTTGTAAAAAAAAATTGGGGGCACTGCTTTTTGGCGCCCCCAAATCTTGGCGCCCTAGGCAACCGCCTAGTTTGCCTAAATGGTAGCACCGGCTCTGAGGATGAGGGCTCCAGCTGGGGGTGCGGGCTCCAGGGTGGGGCCAGAAATGAGGGGTTCAGGGTGTGAGATTGGGCTCCAGGCTGGGGCAGGGGGTTGGGGTGCAGGAAGGGGTGAGGGCTCCGGCTGGGAGTGCGGGCTCTGGGGCAGGGCCAGGGATGAGGGGTATGGAATGAAGGAGGGGGCTCCAGACTGGGGCCACAGGGTTTTGAGTGTGAGAGCGGGCTCAGGGCTTGGGCGGGGGTTGGGATGTAGGAGGGGGTGCAGCCAAGGGGTTTGGAGTGTGGGAGGGAGCTCTGGGCTGGGGCAGGGGATTGGGGTGTGGGAGGGATGGGCTCCAGCTGGGGATGTGGGCTCTGGGGTGGGGCCGGGGATGAGGGATTTGGGATGCATGAAGGGGCTCCGGACTGGGGCCGAGGGAGTTGAAGTGTAGGACCAGGCTCAGGGGTGGGGCAGGGGATTGGGGTGCAGGCTCTGGAAGGGGGCTCAGGGCTGGGGCAGGGAGTTGAGGTGAGGACTCTGGGAGGGAGTTAGGGTCTGGGAGGGAGTTCTGACCTGGGGCTGGGGGTTGCGGTGTGGGTGAGGGTTCCCAGCCAATGGAAGCTGCAGAGCCAGCACTCAGGATGGGGACAGCATGCGGAGTTTCCCTGATCGCCCCTACGCCCAAGAGCTGCAGGGACATGCCGGCTGCTTCTGGGGAGCTGCACAGAGCCAGAGCAGGCAGGGAGCCCGCCTTAGCCCAGCTGCGCCGCCAACTGGACATTTAACGGCCCGGTCAGCAGTGCTGACCAGAGCCACCAGGGTCCCTTTTCGACTCGGCATTGCGGTCGAAAACAGGATGCCTGGCAACCCTATATTATCTCCCAGACATAGTGCGCAAGCAGTGCAGTACATACATCCCAGAATAGCACAGCACACATGCCATTCATCCTAGCATGCTGCAGCAGCGTCACACCAGCACACACATCAACAGGGCATATTACATGCATGAAAGCATGGAATATTATCTGTAGGGCCCTACTAAATTCATGGTTAATTTCGTGGTCATAGGATTTTAAAAATAATAAATGTCATGATTTCAACTATTTAAATCTGAAATTTCACGGTGTTGTAATTGTAGGGGTCCTGACCCAAAAAGGAGTTGGGGGGTCGCAAGGTTATTGTAGGGGAGGTTGTGGTACTGCTACCCTTACTTCTGCACTGCTGCTAGTGGTGGCTCTGCCTTCACAGCTGGGCAGCTGGAGAGCGGCAGCTGCTGGCCAGGATCCCAGCTCTGAAGGCAAAGTTGCATGGCATGGTATGGTATTGCCACCCTTACCTCTGCGCTGCTGCTGTCGGGCCGCTGCCTTCAGAGCTGGGTGCCCAGCCAGTAGTCGCCATTCTCCAGCCACCCACCTCTGAAGGCAGCACAGAAGTAAGGGTGGCAATACCACGACTCCCCTAAAATAACCTTGTGACCCCCCCCTGCAACTTCCTTGTGGGTCAGGACCCCCAATTTGAGAAACGTTGGTCTCCCCGGGGAAATCTGTATAGTATAGGGTAAAAGGACACAAAAGACCAGATTTCACAGTCCGTGACACATTTTTCATGTCCTTGAATTTGGTAGGGCCCTAATTATATGCATTAGAATGTGCATATGTGTACCACAGCATGCCATAGCACACACAGTATCACACACACACCCTATTACCCACAGTGCATTGTAACATGTACAGTATAAACACATAAGCAGTATAAACCACTCACAACACATATCCCAGGGCAGTAAAACACACACATCACACGAGTGGCGTATAAATCTCACACACAGAGAATATATAACACACACATCCCAGTGCACTATAACACATACAACACACACACCTATTAACCCCAGGGCAGTATAACATGCACACTTCCCTGTCTGGTATAACACAGCACACAGCCATCACAATATAACAGACAGCCCAGTGCAATATATCCCCCATATGCATATCACCTTGGGTCACCCTCGTGATGTCCTTTTCCAGTGTGGACAGTCAGGTCTGCATTCAGAACCAGACTCTGTTCACACTCCATCGCAAACACCCACTCTGGAGCCAGGTTTCCCCAGACGCGATTGCAATCCAACTGCTGACAATAATAACAAAGGGAAATTCATGCATCTCTGCTTGCCACAACAAGCCACTTGCCTGCTGTTTGCATCAGCTGAAGGCAGTTTCCACACTGGCGCGGTTATGTGAGCAGCACTTCACTTAGCAGGCTTGTTCTGACACAGTGAGCCATCACAAGGGTTCGGAGGAGGGATAACAGAGAAAACTTCCTACATCTTACAGAGGCCCATAGAAACTGGAGGTTTGCAAGTGACAAACCCCAGGATTACCACCAATCCCCACACCACTGGGGGGAGGTTAGTTTGTTAGCTAACTGTGGCTGCCATAGGCAGCATGGGGAGCTATGCCCATGATTTTTGTAGGCCCAACAAAACGCCTCTCTCTTTTGCTTGTTGAATTGTTCTGTGATGAAGCAGTCCCAGCCAACAGTAAGCAGATACTTGGGGCTGGATCCTGACAAGTCAGCATAGCTCTATTGAAATCCATCTCCCCCATGTATACCAGCTGAGGATCTGGCATCTAGCCTTCAGCACATTTTTCTCTGGCAGACTCTAGCCTTTATGGAAGCACAACTAGGAACCCAAATAACTTGACAGTGGCCCTTTAAATCAGGTGGCCTTTGCCGGCCCTTTAAGCATTCACCTGCCGCAGCTCTGCCAACAATCTGAGTGTTGTTGTGTCTAGATGCCAACTGAGACATGCCAGCTGGGATCAGACTTTCGCCAGAGGGCACCGGGAGAACTCATAACAAATTCAAGGCTCCAGTCCAAGGCCTGTAGGGCGAGGGCAGGGAGCGCTGGGAATCTGATGCCTTAAAAATAAATGAACATTAGAAGACGCACGTCACACTCAGCTTTACGAGGGACTTTTCTTTTAAAGTCCTGTTATTTTCTGAGGAGCTGAAAGTGTAGGGAGAGCTGCCAAAATGTAGCCAGTAAGCAACGCTCGCCCAGCCTGCAGAACCTTCCATAAGACAGGCATGGAGCGTCTTCCCACATTCCTGTTCTAGCTCCAATGGAAACAGTTATGCCAGGGAGGAAATCATTTGGTGGCTGGTGGGCTGGCACTGGCCGGAGCAGAATGATCAGGTCCAGGGTAGCTGCTGGACTAGCATTGGTGGAGCTGAGGCTTGTTAAAGCATCGGGAACTCCTTGTAGTATCCCGAGACTCCGAGACAGTTCCCGAAATAAGCCATTTCCCTCTTGTCTTCTGCCATGGTCCCTCCCTCCCTCACCCAGGGACCAACCTCTCTGCCTCCTGTAAACTCGTTTTCCAGCATCAGTTCAGCAGTGCCCTTCCCTGCTCCCTCTCTCTCAGGGCTCATCTACACTTGAAATGCTGCAGCAATGCAGCTGTAGCATTTCTGTGTGGACATGACCTATGCCAATGGGAGGGGTTCTCCTGTTGGCCTAGGTAATGCACCTCCCCAAGAGGCAGTAGCTTGGTCAAGAGAAGAATTCTTCCATCAACCTAACATTGTGCACATGGAGACTTGGGTCAGCTCAACTATGTTGCTCAGGGATGTAGGTTTTTCTAGGACCCTGATGGGTGGGAGTGTCCCAGAATCCAGACTCTAGTCCATGTTCGGAAGTCTATACAGCAATGAAACACCCCTGCAGCCCAGCTCTGCAAGCCAGAGTCAGCTGGCATGGGCCAGCGGCGGGTATTTCTGTGCTGGCCCATGCCAGCTCGGGGCATTGCTGGCACATGATGTGCTGGCCCATGGCAGAGGGGCATTGCTGGCACATGATGGCATATATCACATTGATAGATGTGCAGGTGAACGAGCCTCTGATAGTGTGGCTGATGTGATTAGGTCCTATGATGGTGTCCCCTAATTAGATATGTGGACAGTGTTGGCAACGGGCTTTGCAAATACTCACCAGCAACCACACAACAAAAACACTAACCCAGGAACCTATCCTTGCAACAAAGCCCGATGCCAACTCTGTCCACATATCTAATCAGGGGACACCATCATAGGACCTAATCACATCAGCCACACTATCAGAGGCTCATTCACATGTACATCTACCAATGTGATATATGCCATCATCTGCCAGCAATGCCCCTCTGCCATGTACATTGGCCAAACCGGACAGTCTCTATGTAAAAGAATAAATGGACACAAATCAGACGTCAAGAATTATAACATTCAAAAACCAGTTGGAGAACACTTCAATCTCCCTGGCCACTCGATTACAGACCTAAAAGTCGCAATATTACAACAAAAAACCTTCAAAAACAGACTCCAACGAGAGACTGCTGAATTGGAATTAATTTGCAAATTGGACACCATTAAATTAGGCTTGAATAAAGACTGGGAGTGGATGGGCCATTACACAAAGTAAAACTATTTCCCCATGCTTATTCCCCCCCCCCCCCACACACACACACAGTTCCTCATATCTCCTTGTCAGTTGCTGGAAATGGGCCATTTTCATTACCACTACAAACAGTTCTTTTTCTCTCCTACTGATAAAAGCTCACCTTAACTGATCACTCTCCTTATAGTGTGTATGGTAACACCCATTGTTTCATGTTCTCTGTGTATTTATATATCTTCCTACTGTATTTTCCACTACGTGCATCCGATGAAGTGGGCTGTAGCCCACGAAAGCTTATGCTCAAATAAATGTGTTAGTCTCTAAGGAGCCACAAGTACTCCTGTTCTTTTTGCGGATACAGACTAACACGGCTGCTACTCTGAAACCTTTTTTCCTGAAGTAGCCCTGGCCAGAGAGATGAAGGGCCCGGCTTGCCCTAGGCCCACACCTTATGTAGTCATTTACTCCAGTAGAAAGAGTGCAAAGTAGATGCAAAACCATTCGCACCTGGTCACATTTGGCACCCACTTTACACCGGATCCTCATAGCCAGACCCACCAGTCACCTCCATCAGAGCTTCAGTTTCTGCAGCTTTCTTGGTTCAGACACATTATTGGGGTGGAAAACCAACAAATTGTGAAGCGTGTTTACCAAGGAATGGCACTATGCAGCCAGTGAGCATGTGAACACCAAAAGCTTTGGTAGTGCAGTAAGGTCACCAAAGACAAATGTAGACTAATATTCAGCCAGACCAACTTCAGGATCTAGCTAGAGTTCAATCTGGGAAGCACTCGATCTGCAAGTAGGCTTGTTCCTTTGGGCTGTGCCGTGACAATGAAGACTGCACTGGTGTAAATAATCACACAGTGTCCTAGGGAATGATATCTTGGCTCATCTCCATGGAAGGGCTAAATTGCCATTGCTCCATTGAAGTCAGCTTGGAAGAGAGGGAGTGGGGGAAATAACTAGACAACATGGAACTCTGGAAAGCAAAGAGATGATCCATCCCTAGCACTTCAATGTTCACTGTAGCTTGTGGGGGAGCAGTTGGGACATGGTTCTGTCCCCTTGAGCATCTCCTTCACATAAGAATGGCCATACTGGTCAGATCAATGGTCCGTCTATCCCAGTAGCCTGTCTTCCGACAGTGGCCAATGCCAGGTGCTTCAGAGGGAATGAACAGAACAGGTAATCATTGAGTGATCCTGTCATCCACTCTCAGCTTCTGGCACTCAGAGGCTAGAAACACTCAGAGCATGGGGTTGCATCCCTAGCCATTCTAATAGCCATTGATGGACCTATCCTCCGTGAAATTATCTAGTTCTTTTTTGACCCCTGTTACAGTTTTGGCCTTCACAATATCCCCTGGCAATGAGTTCCACAGGTTGACTGTCCATTAGGTAAAGTAGTACTTCCTTATGTTTGTTTTAAACCTGCTGCCTATTAAATTCATTGTGTGACCCCAGTTCGTGTGTTATGTGAAGGAGTAAATAGCATTTCCTTATTCCCTTTCGCCACACCAGTCAAGATTTTATAAACCTCTTTCATATCATCTCTTAGTCATCGCTTTTCCAAGCTGGCAAGTCCCAGTCTTTTTAATCTCTCCTTATACGGAAGCTGTTCCATACCCGTAATCATTTTTGTTGCCCTTCTCTGTACCTTTTCCATTTCTAATGTATCTTTTTTAAGATGGGGTGACCAAATCTGCCCACAGTATTCAAGATGTGGGAGTACCATGGACTTATATAAAGGCAATATGATATTTTCTGTCTTATTATTTACCCCTTTCTTAATGATTCCCAACATTCTGTTCACTTTTTTGACTGCCGCTGCACACTGAGTGGATGTTTTCAGAGAACTGTCCACAATGACTCCAAAATCTCTTTCTTGAATGGTAACAGCTAATTTAGACCCCATGATTTTGTATGTATAGTTGGGATTATGTTTCCAATCTGGTTCCTACTACTTCAGTTGACTGCCTGTTCTCCTCAAGTGGGTTCAGGGAAGCAGCAGGAAACAGGAAGCTCCCTGGGAAGCTGGTGTTAATCAGTCCAGGCTCCTGGGGGTGCTAGAGAGGTACATTAGAGGCTCCTCCTCCTCTCTCTACCTGCAGCTCCTGCTGCTTTCTGTTATTCCCTCTCACCTTTTCTCCTGCCTGCCTGTTATGTCTCTTGTGCCCTCCTTCCTCCAGCACAGCACTCCATCATCTCTGTGCATCTAGAGCAGAGAGAATACATATGCACCAGCAGCAGACACAATTTTCTACACTCTGGGTCCTAGTGGCGCCCCCCCCCCCCCCCACATAGTCTGGCACCTGAGGCGGCCGCCTCAGTTCACCACTTGGTAAGGCCAGCCCTGCCAATGTGCATTAATTTGCATTTATTAACACTGAATTTTATCTGCCATATTGTTGCCCAGTCACCCAGTTTTGTGAGATCCCTTTGTAATTCTTCAGTCTGCTTTGGCCTTAACTATCTTGAGTAGTTTTGTATCATCTGCAAATTTTGCCATCTCACTGTTTACCCCTTTTTCCAGATCATTTATGAACATATTGAACAGCACTGGGTCCAGTACAGACCCCTTGTGGACATCACTGTTTACCGCTCTCCATTCTGAGAACTGACCATTTATTCCTACCCTTTGTTTCCTGTCTTTTAACCAGTTACTGATCCAGGAGAGGACCTTCCCTCTTATCCCATGACAGCTTACTTTGCTTAAGAGCCTTTGGTGAGGAAACTTGTCAAAGGCCTTGTGATAGATGAAGGGTGGGGTAGCTTCCTTTTATGGACACCCAGCCAGTCAGTTAGCTACAAAATCCCTCTTGATAGCTGTTCTCTACTTGCTTTACCTGTAAAGGGTTAAAAAAATAGGTAAAAAGAAGGGAGTGGGCACCTGACCAAAGGAGCCAATGGGAGGGCTAGAACTTTTTAAAATTGGGAAAAAAAATCCCTTTGTCTGTGTGTTGTGGTTCTCCGGGGAAGAGGGAAACAGGGCAGCAGTTATGTTGTGAGAAGCTGAAGGCCAGATATGAAAATTATCAGATCCTATCTAGAACTACTTATTTAACAACCCAGATATGTAAGTAGACCAGGAGTGTTTAGAAAGATGCAATTAGGTTTATTTCTGTTTATTTCTTATTGGCTTGTGGACTCCTCTGTGCTAACCCCAAATGCTTTTTTTTTGCTTGTAACCTTTAAGCTGGACCTCAAGAAGGTTATTCTTGATGTTTAATTTTTGTAAATGGGTTTTTTATATCTAGCAAAACCCTAAGTTCCTGATGTATTTTCTTACTTTTTGTTTTTAATAAAATTTACCCTTTTTTAAGAACAGAATTGGATTTTTGGTGTCCTAAGAGGTTTGTACATGTTGTTTAATTAGCTGGGGGCAACAACTAATTTCCTTTGTTTTCTTTCTCAGCTCTTCCCGGGGGGGGGTGTGTGTGTGTGTGTGAAAGGACTTGAGGGTACCCCACAGGAAGGAATTCCCAAGTGTGCCTTCCTGGGTTACAAGGGGTTTTGCATTTGGGCAGTGGCAGCATCTACCCATAGAAGCTCAGAGAGAAGCTGTAACCTTGGGAGTTTAATACCAGCCTGGAGTGGCCAGTATTAATTTTTAGAATCCTTGTGGGCCCCCACCTTCTGCACTCGAAGTGCCAGAGTGGGGAATCGGCCTTGACAGGCTTTCTGAAAATCTAAGTATGCTATATCCACTGGATCACCCTTGTCCACATGTTTGTTGACTCCTTCAAAGAATTCTAGTAGATTGCATGATTTCACTTTACAAAAGCCATGTTGACTCCTCCCCAATAAATTGTGTTCATCTATGTTTCTGATAATTCTGTTCTTTACTATAGTTTCAACCAGTTTGCCTGGTACTGAAGTCAGGCTTATCGGCCTGTAATTGCCGGGATCCCTTCTGGAGTCTTTTTTTTAAAAATCAGCATCACAATAGCTATCCTCAAGTCATTTGGTACAGAGGCTGATTTAAATGATAGGCTACATATCACAGTTAGTAGTGCTGCAATTTCATATTTGAGTTCCTTCAGAACTCCTGGATGAATATTATCCAGTCCCGGTGACTTATTACGGTTTGATTTATCAGTTTGTTCCAAAACTTCTTCTAATGACACCTCCATCTGGGACAATTCCTTAGATTTGTCATGTAAAAAGAATTGCTCCTTTGCCAGTCAAAATGCTAAGTCCTACAACAGTTACAGCTGAGGGATGTGGGAAGCTGCCCAGAGCCACCTGGACAGTACAAAGGGCTTAAAACAAGAGGTGGGGCTAGAAAACTGAAGGGAAATGAGGGTAATCCGTCCCCCGCTACCTGGAGGGTGAAGAACCTTTTACTCCACATTGAGCGTGGGAGGGTTTGATGACCTGCTGACAGGCTCTGCAACACATCTTGAAAGGAGCCCATAACCTCATCAACCACAAGGAACCTAGGAGTTAATGAGAAGAAATTGATTGTTCTTCCCTCTGTAAATAATTTAGGGCCTGGTACTGATCTTTGGTTTCATAATCATTAACGTTAATGTCCCAGTCGCCCCTGGAGAGGTACAGGGTGTGTCTATCTCCCGGAGCGGTCGTTAGCGATTAGTCCCGATGACACCTGATGTGCGTTCTTCCAGAGCAATGAGACGTCTCACTGCTGGTTTTCTCTCCCCCACCTTTTTTATTTTTTTTTTAAGAGCTGAATATAAAAAAAAAAAAAGGTTGTTTATATTATCTGTATTACAGTAGTGCATAGAGATGCCAAAGAGCAGGTCCCCTTTGTGCTAGGTACCATACAGAGGCACAGCAAGAGATAGTTACTTATACTCAAAATAGACCAGGAGTCATCCAGAACGTCTCTGACAGAGACAGAAAGTGAGCTCGGATTAACTATGGGAACAATTGACCAAGGATCAGGGTGGATTCTTCGTCACTGCCAATTTTAAAATCAAGACTGGATGTTTTTCTAAAAGATCTGCTCTGGGAATTGTTTGGGGGCAGTTCTCTGGCCTGTGTGATACCAGAGGTCAGACTGGATGATCACAGTGGGCCTTTCTGGCCTTGGAATTGATTTGTCACCTTCCTGCCAAAGGTCATATGTTTTTAGAGTACTCTCCAGTATGATGTATCTCCTGGGCTGGAATCACCTCTCAGTGACACTGGTGTAAATCAGGAGTAGTTCCATTGGACTCAATGGGGTTCCATCAGTGTCAAACTGGTTTAACTAAGGCGAGACTCAACTCCATTTCTGTCTAACTAGGCACAGTAATCACTCATGTTTCAGTTACAAGGCACTGACTCGCTTCCATCTTCTAGGACCCACTGTACTGTCAGTCCAGTCAGCATGCAGCGTTATTGTAGCTGTGTCGGTCCCAGGATATTAGAGACAAAGTGGGTGAGGTCATATCTTAATATTAACAACCTCCCTCAGAATGCCATCCTTGCCACCATGGATGTCATCTCCCCTATGCACCAACATCCCTCACAATGATGGCATAGGCTGTCTGCCTCATTATCTGCAAGTCAATGGCCACCCCTCAGATACCACCCCAATCACATCGCCAAACTCATCCATTTCATCCTCACCACAACAATTTTACATTCAGCTTTGTCCAAACCAGGGGAACAGCCATGGGTACTAGGATGGCTCCCAATACGCCAACCTCTTCATGAGCCACCTTGAAGAATTTCTAGATAAATGCACCATGAAACCAATGATATACCTGAGATACGCTGATGATATTTTCATCCTCTGGATAGACAACTTAAACTCTCTCAAAGATTTCCACTATTACTTCAGCTCCCACCACTCATCCATTCAACTCTCTCTGGAACACACCCACACCAAAATTAATTTCCTGGACACCAGGATCAGCTTCAGCAACAGAATCCTATAGACAACAATATAAAAGAAACCCACGGATAACCACACCTACCTTCATAGATCTGGTAACCACCCAAACACACCACAGATACCACAGAATATGCTCCAAGGAGAAAGTCTGGGATATACACCATAACATGCTCAAAATCATCTTAACCAAACAAGGATACTCCACCAGAGAAGTAGATCACATAATAGAATGGGCACCCAAATACATTGAGAGAACCTGCTTCAATACAGAAATAAAACCTCCTCCAGCCACATACCCCTACTTGTCACTTACTACCCTACACTGGAACCCATATGGGGTATAATCAAACAACTATATCCCATATTCAATGGGGACCCAATCCTGAAAGAAATCTTTCCTGAACCCCCTCTTCCGGCTTCAGACAGCCCCCCAACCTCTCCAGACTCATCGTCAAAAGCAAGGTCCCCACAGACCAGGACCCACCAACTCAAAGCAGCACCAGACCAGATGCAAAGTGGCCAGAAGAGATACACATGCAGACATATCTCCACTGCTACAATGATAAACACCCCCCACAACACACCTTTCAAGATCAATGGACCCTACACATGCCTATCACAACATGTGGTTGCTTCATCCAGTGCCTTAAATGCCCCAATAGCAACTATGTGGGTGAAACCAGACAATCACTGTGCTCTTGAATGAACTCATGCAGGATTATGATAAAAGACAAAAACACCACATCACCTGTGGGTAAATACTTTGCACAAAGTGATCGCTCTATATCTGACCTCTCAGTACTCACCCTCAAAGGAAATCTACACAACATTCTTAAAAGATGAGCATGGGAGCTTAAACACATAACTTTGCTAGACACTAAAAATCATGGACTGAACAGAGACACTGGATTTATGGATTATTACAACAATCTGTAACCCGCTAACAAACCCCCTAACTGCTTACCCCACTCCCCCTTCCTTTCCTCCCTATGGGCTAGTCTACACTGGCAACGCTAAAGTGCTGCCGCGGCAGCACTTTAACATGCCCTGTGTGGTCGACGTGCAGCGCTGGGAGAGAGCTCTCCCAGCACTCTAAAAAAAACCACCTCCATGAGGGACGTAGCTCCCAGTGCTGGGGCACTGTTTACACTGGCGCTTTACAGCGCTGAAACTTGCTGCGCTCACACCCCTGAGTGAGAAAATTGCAGCGCTGTTAATTGCCAGTGTAGACAAGTCCTATGACTTGAGGGGTACTAACAGGCCACTTTGCCTTGAATGGTCTCTTGAAATATGTGTTAACTACTTATGCTAACCAATCTCTTCCACCTTGTATTTAGCAGTGGCACTCTGAGTTAGGCCTTGTCTACACTGCCACTTTACAGCACTGCAACTTTCTCGCTCAGCGGTGTGAAAAAAACACCCCCCTGAGTGCTGAAAGTTTCAGCGCTGTAAAGTGGCAGTGTAGACAGTGCATCAGCGCTGGGAGCTAGTCCCCCTTTTTTTTTACAGCGCTGGGAGAGAGCTGGTGCCGCGACTACACAGTCATGTTAAAGCGCTGCCGCGGCACTGCTTTAATGTTGGTAGTGAAGACATACCCTTAGGCTATGGCTACACTGGTGCTTTATAGCGCTGCAACTTTCTCGCTCAGGGGTGTGAAAAAACACCCCCCTGAGCGCAGCAAGTTACAGCGCTGCAAAGCGCCAGTGTAAACAGTGCCCCAGCACTGGGAGCGCTGTAAGCTAATCCCCTCGTGGAGGTTGAGTACCTGCAACGCTGGGAGAGCGCGACCACACTCACACTTCAAAGCGCTGCTGCGGGAGTGCTCCCGCGACAGCGCTTTGAAGTTTCGAGTGTAGCCACGGCCTTAGTTTCCCAGACCTTAAGAAGAGCTCTGTATAAACTCAAAAGCTTGTCTCTCAATCTAATCAGTGACAGACTGCGTGCAGACTGGGAGTGGCCACTGCACATGCAGGACCTTGCCTGAGATGTTGAAAAGAGAATCATTGCCATCATATGCCCTGGTGAAGTTGGTACAGTAACAGCCTTAGGGTCCGATCCTGCAGTCCTTACTCAGGCAAAACACCCAGCAACCTCAGTGATGCATAGTGTCCAGAACAGGAACAGGCTGCTAGAGGCCAGTGAGCATCTGCTCTGGTGAACTGGGCCCAAGGATGGGTGGGTCACTTGAACAAAGTGAAAACGCACCCAAATTTCAAACCTTTTTGAAAGGGAGGCAGCATTGCCTAATGGGTAGAGCGCCAGACTCGGATTATTAGAGAAACCTGCATTCAATTCCCAGCTCTGGCACTGGCCTGCTGAGTAATCTTAGGCAAACCACTTCCCCTGATTGTGCCTCAGTTTCCCCATCTGTAAAATGGGGATAATGATATTACCTTCCCTTGTAAAGTGCTTTGAGATCTACCAATGAAACATGCTATATAAAAGCCAGGTATTTGTCATATTATTTTGGGGGGAAATAGTGTTCATTATTCTTGTGTTTATTTCCATGGCCTGGGACCTGGCCCAGGGGAAAGTCTGTTCTCACCAGATTCCTAGCCCAGCTTTTATATCAGTGAGTACATCTGCAAATCAGGGGTAATGATCAATCACCCCTCTCCTGGCCTGGTGGGGATTAATTCCTCCATGGGAGCTGGTCCAAAAACATTTGTCAAAACTTCTTTCAAAAAAAGACTTTTTGACTAACTGGAAATTTTTGCAAACCATCGTCCATTCGTGTTCAAAACGTTCAGGTTTTCATCCAAAAAAAACCAAACGCTGACATTTCTTAATTGCCAAAAATTGAAACATTTTGGTTTTGTATTTTTTGATTTTGTTGGATGAACCCCCCGAAATTTCAACAACTCTCCCCCCCCCAAAAAAAATTAGTATTTGTCAAGATCTTTTTGCAGGAGGGGGAAAAAATCATTTCCCAGCCAGCTCTATAGTTAACGTTTGCCGAGTACTTTGGAGCTCCTCTCCTGAGAGTGATGACCGAAGGACCAGACAATGCTGCTGGTGTTTATGCTGGAGATGCTGTCACGCAGACTCTGAGTTATAACAGAAGCACACCCGGCAGAGTCTTTCTCATTTCTGCTTGTGTAGTTTGACGGGGGTCAGATCTTCAGCCGGCGCAACCACCAGCACAGCTCCCCTGAGGTCAATGGAGTTACACCAATTGACACCAGCTGAGGAACTGCTTCACTCCAAGCAGAAGTGCCTTGCTAATGGAGTTGCCATTGGCACAGTGCATTGCACTGAGGCCATTCGGGACTTCCCATCTACTGCCCTATATGCAGAATTTAGCTAGATCCCATGGGACGTATTCCCGCTTGCCATGGGATGTATTCCCACCATTTGTGCGTGCAGTCATGACAAAGCGAAGCAATCTCGCTGTTTTGGTCTTCTCCAGGCCCTACAGTCCCCTTGGTGATGGTAGCAGTATGGGACAGCTGGGGGGGAGGACCAGCAGTTCAAGCCAAAGGCTGAGATCAGACGTTCTCCCAGACTTTATCCCACCAAGGATCTCACACACCCCGCCTGCGGTCCCAGGGCTCCTGTGCCTGCCATGCTGCAGTTGGCTGGGTTCTGTTCACTGCCTCCCCATAGCACGGGAGCATCAGGAAAGCCATAGAGGAGGCCTTGTTCCAGCAGTTCCCATCAGCTGTGCTGATGCTTACAGCTCGTTCCAAACAGCACAATACTCTGTGTCCCAAGGGAGCGTGTACCCCTATGGTTGTGTGTCACAGACTCCGCCCCAGAGGCACCCCCTTGCAGCAAGGCTTGGTATTGCTGTCATGCCCCCTCATCTCTCCTCCTCTGGAGACTTCAGTGGGCTGTGCAGTGGTTGGCCCTCCCATCAGCTCACACTACAGGTACATCTGCACTGCAATAACACCCTGCGGCTGGCCCAGGTCAGCTGACTCCGGCTCATGGGTTCAGGCAGCAGGGCTACAAAATTGCAGTGTAGACGTTCAGGTTCAGGCTGGAGCCTGCCTCTGGGACCCCCTGTGGGAGGAGGATCCTAGACCCCGAGCCCAAACAGCTACACGGAAATCTTAGACACCCCATCACAGCATGTCTACACTGCAAATGAAGGGCTCCAGCATGGGCTAGCCTTGCTGTGGGAACTGGCAAGATGGCCCAGCTGGGAACTGTGTAGAAGCGACTGAGCAAATCCACCAGGGTGGCTGACCTGAGGCAGGGACTAGGCATGGCTTAGTGAGCCCCTTTTCTCCCAAACTCCTTGGGGTCCATGACCCAGGGGGAGAGAGATGCTGTCTCTGCCCTCACAGAGGGTGATTCTGCATTGCGGGCAGGGCCAGGGAAGGATCTGCGGCTGGAGCAGCAGTCACCAGGCTGTGGAACTGGCCAGCACCAGCTCTGACTCTCAGAAGAGTCTTATTCCCTCTTCATCATGGGTGGCTGCTGCTTTTGCTAGTGAGAACTGCGTGGGCTTTTCTAAGGCATAGGGCCCCTGGCGAGGCACAGAGAGGGAAGCGAGGAGAGAGGAGGTGACAAACAAACCCTGAAGGGATGAGGAGGAGGAGGAAGACAGGATTTCACAGCTATTTGCCGCCCTCTTGTTTGTTAGCTGTGCAGGGATTTTTAGGAATTAAGTCATGGGCTCAAGCCCTGCTCACTAAGCAATACAGGGAGCAGAATCAGTCACCACCAGAAATTGTGGTGGCATGAACACCTGCCTGGTCTGTTTCACTCACACAAACCGTGATCCTGATTCAGGCTCAATTCTCAAGTGCAGTACAGACTTCAGGATCAGGGCCTAGGTTTGGAGGTGAAATCGAGCTGCTCGTATAAGATATAACTTAAGGATGAAGCTGCAGAAGCTAAGATGTGCACCCGAACAGCCTTCATGTTCTGGGGGTTTGGATCCAGCGTTCCCTCTCAGGGACAGGGCCATGTGCTGCAGAGATCACAGCTAGATCTGGGTCCAAAGCCCACAAAGTTTCTAGTGGTTCAGATCAGTGACCTGGTCCAGGTCTTTGGGATCCCTGGGCTGGCACACAGTCCTCTAACCTGGTGTGACTACTGGGTTGAACCAAACCGTGCTGGCTTGAACTGTTGTAGGACCATACTTTAAATTGGGTTGAACCCCAAGACGCCCATTGGGAGACATGCCTGAGCGAGGACTGCAGGATCAGACCCGTGCAAAGCTCTGTAGCTCGTGCAAGAGCTTTTCTCCTGTTCAGGTTTAAAACAGAGCAAAGGGAATGGCCTTGCCTTCCTCCACAAGGCAGGGTCCCTGTGGGCTATCCCAGCCCCACCCCTGGCCAGGTATAGCTAAAAGGCATGAGGCTAAAGCTCTGCAGCTATTACAGAACAATACAATGAAGGAAACTTGCCAGGCTCATGTATTTACTGATTATTACAGATATGGGCATGAGATCACCGCCAGCCAATCACAGCGGCCCACTTGGGGCTACGTGCTCAAATGCCAATTTGAAACATGGCATTCTGAGCAAGACAGGCTAAACTGAGGGCACTGCAAAAGCTGTTCGGGGCATGCTATCCTCCGGGGCAAAGAGACAGCCTGCCCTGTTCTGCATGCACTTCCGGGATGTGCATTTTGCATAACTGCAGAGCCCAGGTTATGAAAGACACATGAACAGAAGAATAGATTTGCCTCCCCAACAGTAAGATTGAAAGAAACATTTCACCTCCAGGAACGAGTGACACAGCCCTGCCCTGTGTGTGTAGCACGCTCTCCATCTCACACAGCCTTCACCAATTACCCTGCATGCTTTCCTGGTATGAATGCCACCCGGTATAGAGGCTGCCTTTTGTTACCAGCTTTGCCCGTTACTTTGGGGTATGCTCATTTATTAGGGTTACTCTTCTGGGAGGGTGTTCTATAATTCTATCAATGTACTGCTTGTGTCACTTGTGTTCTCATATGGAGCTCTACTTCTCCCTTCTACAAGTTCTCTCCCAATGGAGCTATCCTGCAGGACCTAGGTTCCCCGGGGCTGGGTTCTTCCAGCCCCAGAATCAGACGAACACACGCACACACACATTAACAGAGCGTGTCTGAGAGAATTGGGTTCATCAGCACTCCCAAGCTGACCCCTTATATGTCCCTGGACTCAGTAGGCTGGGACAAGCAGCAATTCCAAGCTGTCACCCTTATAGGCCCTTGGATTCATCAGGTTGGGTCGAACAGCACCTCCAAGCTGTCACCCTCATATGCCATGGGCACCACACCAGATTAGAGTAAGCCTGAGCAGGCTGGGTCAAGCAGCACTTTCAATCTGCCACCCTTATATGCCCCTGGACTCAGCAGACTGGGTCAAGCAGCACTTCCAAGCTGCCACCTTCATATGTCCCAGGTTCAGCACGTCCCTATCCCCACTTTCAAGTTACAATTGTTCTGGTAGAAACCCACATGATGAGCAAACCCCACAGGATTTTTGGGCGATGCAGGGTGTAATGATGCGGTTCTGGGGGGACCCAACTGAGAGTGCCAATTCAGGACAAATCGCTTAAAACAGGGCACTTACAGCCCTAGGCTGGGGTTTTTCCACCTCTAAGGAAAACTAAACCAGACAGACAAAGAGGACTTTGGTCTCACCCCATTGGCTAACCACAAGTCACACAAGCAATTCCCTTAGACACTCTAGTTTCCCAGTATCACCACCAGTGCCACTCGTTATGGGGACAAATGGTTATGAAAACCAATACCCCAATAAAAGAAAAAAGGTTCTCTCGATCCCAAAGGACCAAGCCCAAGACCCAGGTCAATATACAAATCAGATCTTACCCACAAATCACGCTGTTGCCAATCCTTTAGAATCTAAAATCTAACGGTTTATTTATAAAAGGAAAAAGATATAGACGAGAGCTAGAATTGGTTAAATGGAATCAATTACATAGAGTAATGGCAAAGTTCTTGGATCAGGCTTGTAGCATGATAGCATAAACTGCAGGTTCAAATCAAGTCTCTGGAGTACATCCCCAGCTGGGATGGGTCATCAGTTCTTTGTGTAGAGCTTCAGTTTGTAGCAAAGTCCCTCCAGAGGTAAGAAGCAGGATTGAAGACAAGATGGAGACAAGGCATCAGCCTTTTATAGTCTTTTCCAGGTGTAAGAACATCTCTTTGTTCTTACTGTGGAAAATTACAGCAAAATGGAGTCTGGAGTCACAGGGGCAAGTTCCTGCATACTTTGCTGAGTTACAAGGCGTATCTGCCTTCTCTCAATGGTTCAGTTGTATAGCTGATGGTCCTTAATGGGCCATCAAGCAGGCTAGGCAGAGCTAACACTAACTTGTCTGGGATGTCACCCAGAAGCATAGCATAAGTTTGAAATACAGACAGTATAGAGCCAATATTCATAACTTCAACTACAAAATTGATACACACATATAGACAGCATAATTATAACGAGCAAACCATAACCTTGTCTTAGACACCTCATTTGACCCCCCTTTATACAAGATTTGGTGCCACTACAGGACTTTGGTTGCAACCATGTTCTATATGATCCCAGATTATATCAATAACGTCACACAGGGATCTTTAGCTTAGGTACGAGGAGCGTTGCTGCAGAGCGAATGGGGAAGCCAAAAAACACCCACGGGGGTGGGGCGGAAGAGAGAGAGAGAAGCAACTAGCTTAACCATGAAAGTTATTTATTGCCAGGTAATAACCATAGGGGAGCCAAACAAACAAAACAGTTATAATATTAAATCTAACTTAAATTTGATTATAAAAGTCAGGTTTAGAAAACTATAACTGATCAGACAAGTCAGGGTCAGAAGGCTATACCTAGTGAGAGAGAGATGGATTCTCACCATTCCGTGAAGCTTGAATCGATCGGGGGTCCCAGGTGGTGGTAGCTGAGGGTCTGGAGTGCTGGAGACTGGCAGAGCCCCCAGCATGATCAGTCGGGAGAAGATGAAGTCCCAATGGAAATGATGCAGATTTTGGATCCAGACATCAGAACACTTACTTGAGCATGGATAGGGGTTTTTGTAGGGAAACAACACTGGTTCAAGGGAGAACACTGGATTTGTTTATGTGTAAACCAATGGCTCAAGGGAGTATACCAAAATTGTTTTGTTCAGGCTAGACAATAGGAACTGATCATTCCTTGTTATGGGCGGTGTTCCTTCGAGGGAGCTCACAATGCAATTAGGCAGCTTCACTATTTTGGATACCAGTAAAGGATTTATTACTAGAATTGGTCTGATAACTACTGAGCTGGGTGTGTGCAGGCGTGGGTTCATTAACATCTGGAGCAGAGATCCCCCATCATGCAGTGCTTCCCTGCTTTTCTGGTCCCAGAGTTCCATGCGGTTCTTGCCTTGGAATCTCTGTTCTCCATTTTGTATGCTAATGGAGATGCCTCCTTGTCCCATCTTCGATGCAAATAAGGCTAGGGGAGTTTCCTTAATCCTGTCATCCTTGTCCGACGGGGTTTAGGTGTGTCTCCCACGGCCTTTTCATTGCTTTTTGTAAGTCTTTCTTCTGATTGGTTTTGGTTCAAGCAGAGACTGCGGGGGAAGAAGGGCTTTAGTGAGTCAGACAGGCTGGTACTGTGCCCTGGTTCCCCAAGAACACAGAGCTGACAGGTGACACTTTCTATTCTTAAGCTGCCTGGATATCCCTGCAGTGCAAGCCCTCCATTTACCCATAGGCCAGCTGTCCTCTCTGGTGCCTTCTGCTTGTGTGCCTCGGCCCTGCAGTTTCCATGGCCCATTCAATAACCGCGCTCTCTGCTGAGACAGCTATTCTACTCTATTGGTCCTTAACCTGCCGTCATCACTCCAGTACCTGAGCACCTTCCAGCCAGTGGCTTCCCCAGGAATTGAAATGGGGGGAGGGGTGTTTGAATTTACGGGGTGTGTGTGTCAGGGCCGATGCAGGGTGAGACTGTGAGGGTGAAGGTGGGCTGTATGGCACCATAGTAAATACTGAAAAATGTTTCATGACCATTTTATTAGATTTAACTCATGTTTTAAAATCATCACACAAATTAAAGTTGGCTACTCAAGCCTTCTATGAAGCACTACATCTACATCCTTCTTGGTTTCTTGTTATAATTTTGCACAACTCTGTTAATGAACTTCTTGAATGCAATGCGTTCATCTTTGGTGGCTTCTCGTGTGTCCGGTACGTCCATTCTTTCAGTTGATATGCTCACTAGTTCATTCACATGATCAGGCAGAAGGCGACTTCTTTCAGATCACAAAATTCTATTCAATGATGAAAAAGAACGCTCAACTGTAGCTGTTGTGACTGGGAGTAGCAAGAGATGAATTCCTACTTCTTTCATCCCAGGAAACAGAACACAAAAATCGGGTCGAGCCACTAGTGATGATAAAAAAGAAGTTGAAGTCAAATCTTCATTCATTCATCGTATGATATTCCACTCTGTGTTGAAATTCTCTATTCTGTCCTAATCACATGGCAGCCCCATTGCTGGTAGTGCCTCACTCCACTCAACTGTTGGTGTTTTATAGGACAGGCATCTGTAAAACCTATGTAGAGGTTGAGTAGAATCTAGAAGTCGCTGTTGTAGATTTTAAAGAATCAAGTCTGTGTACTTTTTCAGTTGTCTTAACAAACACTTCTTGTCTTCTTCACTTAAGGATTCAATATAAATGCCTTCATTAGTCAACTTCTGGACTGAAGTCTTTGCTTCTTCCAGTACTTTTTCAATGGCTAGCTCTCTGATTGATCCAAATGTAGCTTCTATTGCTGGACAAAGATCTACTCCTGTTGTAGCAGATGCCTGGATGGCATTGTTTAATGACCTAAGTGGTTTCAACAGTAGACTTACAAGAGAGAGAATGGCAATAGTCTTCTCTGAACGTAGTAGCAAAAGTAATCCACCAGCCTCACTACTTAGATCCATCCCATCTTGGTAGATACTTTCCAAAGCCAGTAATAACGGCTGGAGTAATTTTAAGACAACAGCCAAGGATCACTCATGAGAAAGCCAGCGGGTTTTCCAGGTTGGACTAATTTGAACTTCAGTCCCAGTGTATCTTCTATATTTTCCAAGATATTCAGTCTTTTTGGACTCTTGCTGAAAAAAGAATATAATGAAGACATTAAATGTATAGCTTTTTAAATGTCTTTTGAAGATTCTGCAGCTCGTACTAGTGCTAGTTGGAGTAGATGGCCTCTGCAGTGTGTACAGGAGAGATTAGGGTTACACTTCTCTCTGAGCAAAGCTTGTACTCCACCATGTCTTCCAGAGAAGTTTGCAGCTCCATCAAATGCACAAGCAGCCATCTTTTTGGGGTCAATTGACAAACATTTAACTCTTCTAAGGTGTGGGTTGTCACAGATGCAGCCGATGTGTCTTCTATAACTTGAACATCTAGAAATGCATCTACTGGCCTACCCCTGACATCAAGATAACGTACACAAAGACTTAATACTTGATGCCCATTTGCATCAGTGCATTCATCAGCCATGTATGCAAATTTTTTGAATGTGGTGAGAGAGTTCTTCACTTTTTCAACTGTTGAGTCTTTCACTGTTGCACCGCATGCTTCTAGCCAGTCAGTTGAGTTTCTTGCAGAAAGACAGGGCCGCCCAGAGGATTCAGGGGGCCTGGGGCAAAGCAATTTCGGGGGCCCCTTCCATAAAAAAAAGTTGCAATACTATAGAATACTATATTCTCGTGGGGGCCCCTGTGGGCCTGGGGCAAATTGCCCCACTTGCCCCTCCCCCCCCGGGCGGCCCTGCAGGTTGCAGGCCCCCTGACTGGGGCTGAAGCCCTTGAGCTTCTGCTTTGGCCCCCCCTGCCCAGAGCAGTGGGGCTTGGGCTTTGTCCCCCCAACTCAGGGAAGTGGGGCATGGGTGGGCTCAGGCTTCAGTCCCCCATCTTGGGGTCATGAAGTAATTTTTGTTGTCAGAAGGGGGTCGCGGTGCCATGAAGTTTGAGAACCCCTGCTATAGACTAACAACAGAGTGGGGATTAAAGATAATTTATTTAACCCCTTGGGTCCGAGTTTGAGGCCAGAAAGAATCACCAGATCCTCTAGCCTGATCTCCCATCTATCACAGATCCCAACCACCCAGAACCCACACACTAAACCCGACAGCTGAAATGAGACCAAAGTGTTCCAGCCCCCAGGAAGCTAGCCTGTTACATGCCACAGGCAGAGCAAAGGAGGGACCGAGGGGCTCCGTGCTTGAGGCCCCCACAATGGCAGGGAAATGATGAAGTGCAATATAACAGATAATCCCAGCAAGTGACCCACACCCACACACTGCAGAGGAAGGCGAAAGACCCCCAAGGTCACTGCCAATCTGACCTGGGGATAAATTCCTTCCCAACCCCACCTATGGTGATCAGTCAGACCCTGAGCATATGAGCAAGAACCAGCCAGCCAAGCCCCTGAGGGAGAGCATGCTCAGTGCCCACTCAGAGCCCTGGACCTCCCCACCCACTGTCTCATCTCCAGCCATGGCCACCCCTCACTTCAGAGGAAAGGCATTAAAAAGCCTTCCCAGAATTCTTTGGAGCAGGGGAGGGAAATCCCTTCCTGACCCCTGCAGTTGGCCGACTGAAACCCTGATGCATGAGCTTTAGGAACGTAAGCCATTGCTAGCACAGCCCCAGGGAGCTGGCAGCTGTGATGCACTGAGCAGAGGGGACTGCCACTCCTGTGCTCCTCTAGCCCTGATGTGCAAATGGGGTTTCCAATTCACAGCCTGCTGCCTGTGCCCATAGCCGGAGGCGCCACGTGACTTGCCTGTGAAGCTGTCAAACCTCTCCACTGGATGGCGTGAAAGGCCTGATCCTGAGAGGTGCTGAATGCCCTCAACTCCTGCAACATTCAGGAGGAATGGTGGGTGCTCAGTACACAGCAGGATTGAATCTTAAGAACTCCAGCCTGCTCCCACTGAAGTCAGGGGGTAGGGAGGAAGGGGAGCCATTGATTTCTACGGCAGCAGGGCACAGTTGGTGGCTACGGCACAAGAAGTGGGTTCTACTAATGCAACATGGCAACAAAAGCAAGGAAATCAGAATTTGGTATTACCTGGAAATTCTCCGGGGCTGTGGGATACCCCTCCTGGGGGCCAGGGGACATAGATTACAACCAGAAAGTAGAGTGCCACCCACTCACCCTTCCTGCCCATGGTCCCCACTGCCCTGGCACAAGTCCCAGACCAGAGGCAGCATATAGCTGATCCTGGGAGCATTTTCTGGGGGTTGGTTCCACACTCGTTAGTGAAATCAAGGGACTTAGAAGACAGATAACTCAGCCTCTAAGTTATAAATGCCTGGATTGCTATGAAATTTAAGTCCTATCCATCCTGCTGTATAAACATACACACCTTTGCACTTAACTGCCCAAATATACCATAATATTGCATTTGACTTATAGAAAAAGCTCCCATGTCTTTGCAGCAACTGAAGATCCAGGGAAACCTTGATTTTATGAAACCCAGGGAGCCAGCTAAATTTGTCCTAAAGTCAGGGTTGCGGCCTATCAGGGAAAATATAATAGGTTTACATAAGACTGAGGCAGGACAGCATTACAGACAGAAGGGAAATTACATTACATCAGTGTCTGTAGAACTGGGGTTGCTCTGGACACAGAGAGTTAGATCCACGGGACTTTGTAATCACTTTACTTCACACTACACAAACCTCATAGGGTGTAAATCAGCAGCTGACAGGGAACTGGCCAGTTCAAAGCAACCTGGTTTAACTCCTGCATCACCAGAGACAGCGCCATGCTCCTTTGCCAGGGGGAACGCTGTTCTAAAGTGTCATCTGAGCTCCATGGATTTAAAGATCAGCTCCTCGGCTGCTGTAGAACAGTGTTGAAGTCTATGGAGCTATGCTGAGAATCCAGCCCCTTCCTAGCACACTCCCTAGCTCAAGTCAAAACAGGGATCCATCACACCCAATGGGGATCCCATCTCAGTGACCAGGACGCAGGTGTTGCCTACCATCTGGAGCAAGAGCCAATAGACAGAAATAGGAGCGCAGGGTCAGAAGCAGGTGCCAGAGCCCAAGTCAGGAATTGGAGGTGAGGGTCAGAGCCTGGTTACCTGGAGCGGAGCGAAGCGAGGCTGGGTATAGGGCAGGAGCAATCATAGCCATGGGCAAGTGGCTTGAGAGGCTGCCAAACTGCTGCTTCTCCTGGGCTTAAGAGTTGGTCTGTGGACCCTTCCCGACAATCAGGCAGCGCACTGCAAGCCAGCTGAGCGCCTTGGGTCACCCAGACTGGGTCTGCTGAAGGCCCTGATTCCTGACACCATCCATCAGCATGGCCCCAATCTGCAGGCCATCAAACCGTTCCTTTGGGTGGGTGCAGACTTAATCCCACCAACAGCTGATTCCCCTCAGCCCATCCAGTTCTACTTCTCAAAAACACCTGCTACCATCACACTGGCAAGGCAGTTCTTTCATATGTTCACCCTCAGCCCTCCTCCGTACAACCTTGCCCTTCTCCACTCCTGCCATCTACCCAACCCCTCCAACGTCTTAGTTCATTGACAGATGCATTATTATTTACTTATTGTCATTGATATTTTTATTGTGTGTATTAACTGCTTATATTACCCAGTGCCCTGGCAGGCAATTGACATGATCAATCACTATTTTCATCCTCATATAAATTATAAATAAATAAAATCTTCTTCTTTTTAAACAAACAAACAACAAACCACACTGTGCCTTTAATAAAAGTTTCACCCAGAACTCCTGGTCCTCCCTTGACATGCTGAGCTGAAGGGCTGATGGCTATGCAGGACCCTTGGCATATCAGGCACTTGAAGCAAAGGGGTGAAAAGATATTGTTGCTATTAGATTCATAAGAGACATGTGACCAGGGTTAAAGGGATCTTGCATAAAAATGGAGAGACCTCAAGCAGCATTGTGTGCAGCAGGGGATGCTGGGATATAGTCATCAACATACTGGTGGGTTCTCTGTCCCCACCAGGGGAACCCAGCTTTGGAAAGGACCTTGAGATTCACGGCTGCAAGGAATTTCCACAGTGGGTTATGATGGGGGCGGTGAGCCTTCCAGGCTAGACATGCTGCTCTTGCAAAGAATTATATGCTCAGTGCAGCCCATGCCAGGGGAGAGTCCCATTGGCAGGGGAGCAGCTGTTTGTGAACCAACAGTTCCCCAGCTTCTGCACCAATTGCACTAAAGTGAAAGTCACACGCTCTGTAAGTTCAACCCTCTAATGGGGACTCCGCACCGGGGTGAAATCTGCTGGATTGTATTTGAATTGCAGTGAAGTCTAAGAGCCCTTCTTACCACCTGGGACCCCCTGGCGCTAGGCGCTGTACAATCACAGAACAAAGAGACAGTCCCCGCCCCAAGAGCTCATGCTCAAAATATAAGACAAGAGACAATGGATGGATACAGACAGCTGGAGGAGTAAAAGGAATCAATGTCTCTACCGTCTCCCCAGACAACACATTTCCCCAGCTACCTGGAACCCTCTGTGCTCCACTCCAGCCGCCAATCCTGCTCTGAGAATTCAAATGGGTTCCTGCCCCTCCAACATGATTAGCAAACAAGTTTGCGGTGGCTAGTGTTATTGTGATTAGAGCAAAGGGTGCAAGAACAATTAGCCAGTTATTTGAGAGGCTTCTGGTTAGCGTTGGACTATGCAATGAGTGGACACTGCTACCAAATGAATGGCAAATGGATTCTTACCAGTGCAGTAATAATGTGGCTTGGGTGAGATCTTATGCCAAGGAATAACAAACACCCTTTCCCTGCTTTTCATAGATAATTCTATTGTCTAGTTATTCCTGGTGAATCTGCCAGTACATGCCATTCAAATACAGCAAAGAGCTCTACAGACATTATCTAATTAAACCTCACCAGATCCCAGTAAAGAAGGTAAATATTACTTACACCCAGTTTACATAGGAGAAAACTGAGGCTTCAACTATTAAGTGACCTTACCCAAGAACACAACAGCAAACAATTGGCAAACCTAGGAACAGAACCCAGGAGCCCTGGAGGTGGTACCCATTAGTGGTACAGCACAGAAATCACAGCTCAAGGGCAAGCATAGGATATGGTGACTTTAAGCCAGACGTTGTGCTTTCCCAAGCCTGGGCTGCTCTGTGATCGCTGGTGTAATTTACAGACCTGGGGGGCTGTCTTAGTTACTAGACCCACTGGGCTGCCCGATTGGCTGCAGGACTTCCCAGAATGTTTCCACCCTCTTCTATCCCCAACTTCACGCTGGCCAGCACAGCCCCTACATCTGGGCTCCATCCTTCCCTCGCTGGGTAAGGCCCCTTTACATCACTCAAGCCCTTTTACCCAGCGTAAAGAGGCCAGAGCAAGGGGAGGAGCTCACTCTTGATTCCCTGTTTGCTGCTCTAATCATTAGAGCATTTCCTCTTACGGATAAATAAAGCCTGAAGGGTCAGACCATGGCCACAGACCACTGAGGGAAGGGGTCAGCTTTACAGTTTACATGGTAGCTGCAACCTCACAGGTGGAGTTGATAGGCCCTGATTCAGCAGGGTGCTTAAGCATATGCCTAGGTTTAAGCACCTATTGAGTACTGAATCCAGGGCTTTAGCAATTATGGGGGACAACTAATGAGAAGACAGGGACAGGAGTGAGGGTCACAGGTTCAACATCAGGGAGCCAGAGGACACCAAGCAGAGAACCCCAGACAGAGCCCACTGTGCCTCAAAGGCGTCTAGGGAGCCTCTGGCCCAGAGGAACTCTGCCCAGATGTGTGAACCAAGGGAGGAGCAGAGATAGGCCCTACAGTCGCAGAGGGCCTCCCCATCCAGCATCCTCCTCCTGGTGGAATGGAAGGTCACGATCTTGCTTCCAGGTGAGCCGCCACAATGACATGATGTCTTAGATGGGTACCAGAGCAATTCAATGAAGAGGCATCTTCATACCCTCCTCTGCCAATGGACACTCCCAAATTCACAGAGAGAGAAGAATTAAGAGCAATGGTACAATTACAGATGTCAGCTATGGGGGTGATCAGTAGGTAGAGAGAGCTGGCATCCTCTCTCAGACGATGCCCAGCATCAAGTGAGTCATCAAAAACATAAAACTACTAACGTGTATTCAGTTGTGCCATTGATAAGCCCTGTGTTTGAGAGGGTTCTGAGGGAAGTGCCTGAGGGGGCTGGTTTATTGGCTGGCAGAGTTCATTCAGTACTTCTGCATGATTATGTTTTTCTGCAGGGTGGTCACTGTTTTGTTTGCAAATTATTAATTGCTAGGGCACCTACAGGTTTTGATATGTGCATCCTTTATTGTTATTTAATTCTTGAGAAAAAAATAAGGCACTAGACCTGGCTGAAATTTTTCCACGTTTTTTTTTGACAAAATGGAAATTTTTGTGAAGGGAAAAAAAATCTGTTTTTTTTAAACTTCATTTTACTTTTGTTTTGTTTTTTTAAACAAAAACCCAGGAAATTTTAGGTTATAACTGCCAAAAACTGAACATTTGCTGGGGAGGGAAGAATCTTTCCTGACCTACTCTATAAATAACCCATTTAATTCCTGCCCTTGTTAGATAACTGCAGCTGCTATTCTTAGCCAGCACTGTCACTGTGTCACTGAAGCGATGATGTTATCAAACATAAACACCTTCAGGAACAAGCAGCAGGTGCCGGAGGCTTGGGCGTGAGAGTGCCTGCGTCAACCTGTTTAACTTCCCTGCTGGTCAAGAAGCAGAGATGATTTGGGAAGCACCCAGATCCTCAAAGGTAGTTAGGTGTCTAACTCCGGTAGGCTCCTAAATACCTTTGAGGCTCTGGGCCTAACATACGCAACAGCCCGCCCTTCCAGTGACCTTCAAAGAGGGGAAAATATGGGTTTATGCCTCTGTATTCTTTGTTTCTCTATGACGGAGAAAGGAGGAGCGTAGTTTTCCTTTTGTTTATGCAGTAGAGAAATGCTGGGTCTTGCACATGCTGTTTGAGTTGGAGGCCTTTGTGTGATCGCGTTAGGACACCATAGTACCAAGGCATTGAAAGCTGAGCCAGGAAGTGACTTTTGGCATTATTTTAAAATTCTCTTTCTTTGTTAACACCAATGCCTGACAAACATGTGGGAGAAAATATTTCTCTGTGAAAGATTCAAACACATGCAAACCGACCCACCCCTTCAACAGAGGGTTAGAAAAATTCCCACTCCAGAGGGAAGAGGAGACTGGATGTTCCCTAGCTTGCTAAGCAGCTAAAAATACACACAGAAAACAAAACATTGTCAGGCCTTCTTTACGTAGCATAAGGAAGCAACATCCACAGCCCTCCTCCTGTTTTTTGCCTTAGCATGGCACCTTTAAAGTGGTTGCTCTGAATTTTCCTTTAAGAGCCTTTCGGTTGTTAACCAAACCCAGCAGCTGCACACACTAGTTTAGCATTTTAGTAGAAACCATATAGCTACAACCTCACTCATGGAGCAGTGTCAGTGATTTCCAGGGAGCTTAGCACCCAGAGTTCTCACTGCTACTTCATCACCACTGAGCGCTTGCATGCTTTAAGGATCTGGCCATCAGATTGCCAGTTACATGCCACATCAGCCTGGGCCACCCTGGTGTACACAACAGAGAGAGATGATATTTGAAGCTTGTTTATTTTTTGCTTAATCATTGCTTGATCTCCTTGAGCAGTGGGAACTCTTCTTCTCTGGTGGACAATGGAGATCGATAGAAGCATCTCCTTGCTCACATTCTTATGATCTAAGTGATAGCCACATGTGGGATCGGGAAGCAATTCTCCCTCCCCCTCCGCCCACCAGGGAAGATTGGCAGCAACCCTCAGAGTTTTCACCTTCCCCTGCAGTGGGGCGTGCGGGCCATCTGCCAGGATTATCTGGTATATCTCACTTCATGGTTTCCCTGCCTTGCAGGGGCCTGGGACACAGTGCCCCTCGGTCCCTCCTAGTCTCAGCCAGTGGCAGGTAATAGTCAAGTCTCCTGTGGGCTGGAACACTTTGATCTAATTTCAGCTGCGGGGCTTAGTGTGCGAGTGCTGGAATCTGTGAAATAGAGCAAGTCAGGCCTTAAACTCTCTGACGACTCAGCAGACGTAATCAGTGCAGCAATGGCTCTATGCTGATTCACACCTAGGGTAACCAGATGTCCTGATTTTATAGGGACAGTCCCGATATATGGGGCTTTTTCTTCTCTAGGCTCCTATTACCCCCCACTCCCTGTCCCGATTTTTCACACTTGCTATCTGGTCAGCCTATTCACACCAGTCAAGGATGAGGCCCTAGATCAGGCCCATGGAATGGAGTTACACCAAGGATGAGCTTGGCTCCCGGTGTAGTTTTCCTGGTAGAGGTGGTGCATACATGTAGATTTCACCTCTCTGCCACAGCAATCTGAGAACACTATTGCTAGGGTGAAGCGCAGCAGTCGACAACAGCAGTCTGGGTTCTCAGAAACTCACGAGCGCCTGTTGTACATGCTGTTCCCCCGAGTCATGTGATGGGGAATTCAGAGTATGAAGCAAGCAGCATCCCACCCGAGCCGGCCCTGGTGGCAGCACAGCCTCAGGGCTCCGTCGCTGTTCAGTCAGGTTGAGTGCAGGGCGGTGCACATCATCTGTATGGGCTGATGGCATTGCACATTATAACCACCATTCTGCAGTTCAGTTCCCCATGAAGAACTAGATGAGGGCTATAAAGCCACCGCCCCATGGTAGAGGAGGCAGAGATGCACCATCCCAGCAGGAGCCACCAAAGGGATTTGGCTCAGAGAGTGGATTGAGAACCTTGAAGCCAAGCCCCCTGAACTTTTGGATCTTGATTCAGATCCAAATGCTGCTGTTCAGGCCCATCCCTGGTTTTCTCATTGCTTCTTCTCTTTGTTTTTCATAAGTCCTGACCTGAGTTCTTGTGTCAGGCTGATTTTCACTCTGCACTGTAGAGGATATGCCATGCATGCAAACCCGATCAGAGTGGCAGCCAAGGGTTGCAAAACATCATTATTTCCTTGTTCTCGGTAGCTCCTTGGCCGTGCTCCAGGTCTATTTTTGAACTGAGATAGTGAAGTGAAACAGATGCGGGCATTTGTGAATGAATGTGTGCACATTTGCATGTATATGTGAGTACATGCATGTGTGTGTGTTTGTGTGTGCACATGCCTGTGAGTGTGTGTGTGCATTTGTGTTGATGTGGACAAGTGCAGTTGGGAGTATGTGTGTGGGCGTATGTGCATGCATGCATCTGGATGTATTTGTGAGATGTCTGCACAGGTGCGTGTGTGTGTATACACGAGTGCATTTGTGGGTGTGGGTGCATTTGTGTGTGTGTGTAGATGTGTGAGTGCATTTGTGGGTATGGGTGTGCATGTGAGTGCTTTTGTGGCTGCGTGACTCTGCACATACCAAGTCATTTTCCCAACACTCATTTATTTACTACCAGGTTTAATCTTTGCAAACAGTTTGCGTCACTTTTGTTTGGGGAATTGTGCTTTCCCACAGCTCAATCAGTGGGAGCCGTGCAACTCACTAAGGCAAAGGGCTGGCAGTATCATGCACAGGAACAACTTGGTTCACCAACCTAGATTCCTGAAAGCTTTGTAGGTGGGCATCTTCCCTTCCCCCACTGCTCCACTATTGTAGGCTAATTCACTCCTGACCTACTTCCCCACCCTCCTCCCAGCTTTGTGTAAATCTGTGAGTTGTGCATCCCTGGCAGTGTGGGATGGCACAGACATGTTGAGCGAGCTTGCTCGGTGATAGGCCATTAGCCCCTGAGCTGTGGGAACAGCAAGGATTTCAGCACTCTGGGCTGTCCAGCTGGAAGCAGGCACCAGCCCTCAACTGGAAGAAAAAATATTTTTATTTCTAATTAATGAATAGATAAATTAGTTACTTAATGTTAGTTGGCCCTTCTCCAGACCCCACAGATCTCAGAGGACTTTGCAACCACTAACGGTAGCCTTGAGAGGCATATCAAGTATCCTTAACCCCTTTACTGTCCCTTTCTTCACATTCCCTTCTCAGTCGGTGAACTAACTGGGCCTCTCCCTTTTCCCTGGTTGTGCACTCACCTGTAAAAGTGAGTGAAAGTTTATAAAGTGCGAATAACCTACAGCGAGGGATGGCGACAGGAAAAGGTGCAAAAGTAAGACCAAAAGACTGGATTAGTCCAAACAAAGAGGCCTCCTGAGCAAAGATCGTGCCTGGGAATCAAGAAAAGTGTGGGTCTGGAAATCAGCGAACCAAAATCAGTATGTTGGAAAGAGGCCTAATTAAGGGATCACTCCCTTTTGGGGTCCTCACAATGCTGGCTCACTAAAAGACAAGAAAAGGAGAAGGAATGAGCTTCACCATCCTGGCTGCTACCCCATGATGGCTGCTACCCCCACCATCTCCTGGGAGCCCGGACCATCTTCATCCTACTCCTGAAAAATATCCTGACCAGGCCAGGCCAAAGAAAGAGACCCAAGCGACATCACCCTTTGGCTAAATCCTGACCAGCAGCAGGGGTATGAGACTGCCTCCCACTCCAGTGTGCCCTTTTCCTTCCACACTTTATTTCGTCTCTTTCCTATCCCTCACCTTTTGCTTTCTGTTTAATAAGAGTCTGGTTCAGCTGGCCAAGTCTGTATATTTTGCAACACTGCTGTAAGCCTGTGACTAGAAAGAGGCAGCTCAGTGCAATAACCTAAACAGCCCGATGCTGGTACAAGTTTGTCAGGTCTCAGAGCGGCTGATCAGAGTGTGGGCTAGGCCTGTGTTTTTCCAGTAGTGAGCTGGAAAGTGAGAGGCAATGCCAGAGACAGAAGCTGCACTTTCTATTCCCCTTTTCATCCTAGAGGGAACAAGGTTGGACTTCAATCAGGCCAGCTCTACCCCATCTCCACTAACTTTTTCTCTTTTTCCCAAAAAGGACAGTTATTACCCCCTTTAATACCATCTAAAAAACTGTCAACCTGGGAGGTTTTTCCTTCTAAAAAACTCTCTCCAACTAAAAGGGAAAGGAAACAAGGAATGTTGTTAAAATTAAGGCCTTAACACTCCATATTGCATATGCTTCACTTGTTTTTCAGTATCCTTAACAAAAGGTTAAAAAGGTGCTTAAGGTGTGTTTGCCATGGTAATAAGCAGGCTGAGGTTTCTGTATACCAAACCCCAAGTCTTGTTTAACAGTGTTTAATGTTGACAGTGAAAGGGTCATGTTAACACTGATTCTTGGGCCCTTTATTCCACCTAAATTAATACAAACACACTGTTGCCACTGCGATGGAGTTGGGCTGTATTTTGCAATCACAGGCTTAGTCTGCCTTTCTCAGAGTATCTCCGCCTCCCAGCCCCACCTTAAAAACAAACCAGCAATCTTGTATTTACCTGCTGCAAATATAGCTGTTGCGAAATCTGTGCTGTAGTGTAATGGACTTCTCCAGACTGTAGTTAGATCCAAGGTCTCTGCAGACCTTCTACACCACAAAGTTAGAACATTCAGAAAGCAACTGGAGCTGCTTGTAGCTTCCCAACAGAGGGCATGCTAGCATGACCATGTATAAAGATCATGTCTAGGAACTCAGAACTGGACTTTCACAGGCAGTGCTTACTGCAAGAGGACTATATATGTAGAGGAAAGAAGAAAGCCCCTGAATGTTGCACTGTCTTGGCTTGCTCTCTTTTTATGCTTAAACACTGAATATGGTGTCAGAAGTGTGCTCACCAGCACCTTCATATGTATGATGGCTGCATCACATTTCAGTAACCATGGCCATACTGGAGCTGGGCGATTTCCCCCCCCACCCCCCCTGCATTTTTCAGGGCACTAAAACTACTTGCATATTTTCAAATTCAGGTTGAGTTTGGAATAGCTTTGCCTAGAAAAAGAGACGAACAAACAATGCAGACGTTTCTAAACATTTTGTTTTGACATTTTCTAAACAAACACTTTAGATATTTTGTTTTGAAATTGTCAATTTGAACTGATGTTCAAAATGTTTTGCTTGACCTAAATTAATTTTTTTTTCCAGATTTTTGTTTTGGTGAGAAAACCCCAAAATTAGTTAGTTTCAGTTCTAAACTGATTTTTTTCATTGAAGCAAAGAATTTAATTATTTGATCCACTCAAATCCACTTCATCCAGTAATCGCTTCAGGGGTTCTGAAACACTGATGTACATGTTTCAAAGTTTGCGAAATTTTAAATCAGAATTTCATTCTGACAATAACAAAAGCCACAGGAAAAAAAATGTTTGCAGAAAATTTGTTTTCCCCTCCATTTTCAACCAGCTCTAGGAGGCAGAGCCTTGATTTTAGATGATAGACAGGTAATTATAATAGAGTAATATAACAAAAATATTTTATATGAGTAACATAGTACATATATATTTCAGATACAGAATAATTTGCATGATGTTGGAGTAATTTTTTTTTCCCTTTCCAAACCTCACAGCTTCTTCTGTATCTTAAATCCCACTTCAGTTTGGTCACCTCATCTTAAAAAATAAAGAGGGAAGAAAAAGAAATGACCAAGGAAGAAAGCTAATGATAATTATTGCAGGCATTGGCATTTCCCTTTCCCCCCTGACCAGTGGTGTGTTAATGGGCCACTTCACCTTAAAATGTGTGTTAACTACTTATGCTAAATGATCTGTTTCACCTTGTATTTAGCTGTGACACCCTGAGTATCTTTCCAAGACCTAAAGAAGAGCTCTGTGTGGTTCGAAAGCATGTCTCTCTCACCAACAGATGTTGGTCCAATAAAAGACATTACCTCACCCACCTTGTCTCTCTCATATCCTGTGGCCGACACGGCTACAACAACACTGCAAACATGCTCCTAAGGCAGATCCATACACAGACATCTGCTGGAAGGGAATTTTGGATATGGAGGGATTTTAAAAGCTAGAATGCTTTAATATGGACAGGAAAAGTGCAAGAGGAAATATACTAGAGGGGTCAGATCTTCAGCTACAGTAAATTGCCATCACTCCAGTGTGGACTGATGACAATTTACACCAGCTGAGGATCTTTCTCAAGGTATATAAAACAATGAATGTCACAGGAAAGGCCAACAAGGGTTTTACAATGCAATCATTGTAAATAAATATTTCTGTATGTAATGTATAAGTATCTTATGGAACCCACTGCTGGAGAATATGGTTGAGACAAATAGTACGATTTTTTTAAAACCAAGGTTAGGCACTCAGAAATAAATATAGCATCTGCAGTTATAGCCAGCGGGAATAGCAATTAGAAAGACTTTTTTCAATCCTCGTGCTTCAGGGTATAAACTGTTCACTAGCTGGGATCAGGAAGGATTTTGAATCTTGGGTGCTGGTTCACACCCATCTTTAATTTCAGCTACCTTTATAAGCATGTCCCTAGTTTTCTCTCCAAATGTCTCTCTTTAAAATGCTGGCAGGTTTGACTAGTGAAAATTTTCCCTCAAAACTTTTTTGATGGAAAATTGGTTTACTGTCTATTTTCTTCAAAAAAATAGAATTAAAAAAAACCCCAAAATGCTCATCTGAAAAAAACCAAACATTTCTGGAATTTTGGCTGGAAATTTTTTGGGTTTTGGACAATAGAATTATATCCCCCTCCCCCTCCCCCCCCCAAATAAATACAAGTGTTTGTTTGGTTTTTTAAAGAATTTTGAGGGTTTTGATCTTTTAACAAAAAGTCAAAGTTTTCTGCAGAACCTCCCCCCCCTCATTTTCCAACCAGTCTTCTGATAGGTCTACAGCAACTTTTCTGCCTGCAAGGTTTAACACTGCCTTTCTGATTAGGTTTATGGTAAGGTTTTTTTTAGGCACTTGCAATTTAAATATAGCTTATACAGGAATTATAGCAAAGATTTTCAGATATAGAAATAAAATGAGTATTTGTTAGGAACTATTATACTTTAACTATAGATTAGATACTAGCAGAATCCGCTTGTGCCTGTACTAAATACCTAGACCCAAATCCTCAGAGCTATTTAGGCTAGGGTTGCCAATTTTCTAATTGCACAAAACTGAACACCCTAGCCCCGCCCCCTGCCCTGCCCCTTTCCAAGGCCCTGCCCCACCCCTTCTCTGAGGCCATGCCCACCACTCACTCCTGCCCCCTTCCCTCCATTGCTCACTCTCCCCCACCCTCATTCACTTTCACTGGGCTAGGGCAGGGGGATGGGGTGCTGGAGGGGTGCGGGGTCTGGGAGGGAGTTAGGGTGTGGGAGGGGGGTCCGAACTGGGGCAGGAGGGTCGGGGTGTGGGTGGGAGTGCGGGGTCTGGGAGGGAGTTAGGGTGTGGGAGGGGGTTCCAACCTGGGGCAGGAGGGTCAGGGTGCGGGCTCTACCCAGGCGGCACTTACCTCAGGTGGCTCCAGGTCCAGAGGGGCTAAGGCAGGCTCCCTGCCTGCCCTGGCTCCCCACTGCTCATGGAAGCAGCCAGCATGTCCGGCCCCTAGGCGGTTCCCGGCCAATGGGAGCTGCAGAGCTGGCACTCGAGGCAGGGGGCAGTACGCGGAGCTTCCTTGGCCGCCCCTGTGCCTAGGGGTCACAGGGACATGCTGGCCGCTCCCGGGAGCTGCGTGGAACCATGGCAGGCAGGGCGCCTGCCTTAGCCACAGTGACCGGACTTTTAACGGCCCGGTCAGCGGTGCTGACCGGAGCTGCTAGGGTCCCTTTTTGACCAGGTGTTCCGATCAAAGACCGGATGCCTAGCAACCCTAATTTAAGCTCCTAGCTAATAAAACACAAAAAGGCCCCACTCCTGCAAATGCTGCTGCACCTGTGAAGAGCACCACTGAAATCAACAGAGCTCTGCGTGGGCAGAGTGTAATTAGGGTTTATTTTCAAAGCAGGAGACCCAGCTGCCATGCTGTCTGTTGCGATTATTTTATTTCTGTTGGACCACACAAGCAGCACGCTGTCGTCTCAAACTCTCTGCTGTCCTCCAAATCCCTCTGCTCCATCAGAGCCCTCAACCACAGATGTCTGGAGCAGGGGAGAATCGCTCTTGGATCTCGGCAGCACCAGCTTACTCTCCCTGCGCCGTTAACCCCATCCCACCCTGACACCTGTTTGCATAGGACATGCATCCAAATGCTTAGAGAAATAAAAAAACAGGCTCAACTCAAACACCCTCTGGGTCCCCTTGCCAGCATCTGCTGGCTGCCAGGCCTTCCTACGTCAGCAGCGTTGATTAATGGGCAATTAAATACCTGGCTTTGTATTTTCTTCTTTTTTTAAAGCAACAAAAATGCCTCCTCAGAGCAGAAGAAACAGGTTTGGATGGTGTCTGAGGCCTGATCAGACTTGCAGACGTTGAGCGCTCTCCAGCCTGATGTGGCTTTGTTTCTCCTGGTTCCCACCAATGGGACAGCACGCCATGCATGTTGGCTGTATCTCCTGGTGGTGCTGCTGGGGACACGGCTACACCATAGTCACCAGGTGTGATTACAGCTCATACAGACAGACCTGAGCTAGCTTTATCCAGCTCGCTCAGGTACCGGAGCAGTGAAGCTGCAGTAGCATGGGCTTCAGAGCAGGCTAGCGATGCTGCTAATTACCCAGAGTTCCAGGTGGGCTTGTACCCGTCCCCTCCCCCACACACCTCCCTGGACCCAATTTGGCAACAGAGATTAAAGCTAGCTCAGGTCTGTCTGCACAAGCTGCAGTCAACCCCATGACTGCAGTGCAGACAAACCCTTCGAGACCCTGCTTCAGCGAACCAACCCAGCTGGGCTCAGACAGAGAGGGGAGATGCAGCCAGGATGGGCAGGGATGGTGTCCCTAGCCTCTGTTTGCCAGAAGCTGGGAGTGGGTGACAGGGGATGGATCACTTGATGATAACCTGTCTGTTCACTCCCTCTGGGCACCTGGCATTGGCCACTGTTGGAAGACAGGATACTGGGCTAGATGGACCTTTGGTCTGACCCAGTATGGCCGCTCTTATGTTCTTATGTTCATCACAATCATCCATAGCTTTTAAGGCCAGAAGGGACCATTATCATCATCTAGTCTCACCTCCTGCATTCCATGGGCCATAGAATGTCACCGACTGCTTTAACTCCATAATGCCTGGCTGAGCTAGGGCGTATCTAGAGTAGGCGGAGTCCTTACCATTTCTATATTATACCCACAGATTGGTAATAGCCTCCTACAATCTCCATATCTTTATTCCTGCAATTACTTGGTCCTTTTTCACTTGCCAACCTTTGATTTCATTCCTCTATTGCTAATCCTGGTTAGTTAAATGGAAGGTAACCCACTGCAGGCCATCAGCAGAGCAGAGTTTCATTCCCCAACTGCCCATTGGTTTTGCACTAGAGGCAGTGATGGAAGCCTCTTTGTTTAGGACTTTTAGCAGCCCAAACGACATATTGTAAAATGGACAGGAGGTAACAATCCAGCACTAACAGAAAGCAAAGCCCTGTCCTGTCCTAACAATAGCTCCTGTTGGAGATGCAGTGAGGGCCAGTGGCTGTGTTTTTGCTCCCGGCTCTGGCACTGAGCTGCTGTGTTCTCTGACCAGTGACGGCAAGTCACTTACTGCTGTTGTTTCCCCTCCCACCCTGTGGCTGTCTTGTCTATTTAGATTCTAAGCTCTTTATCTCTTACTGGGTGTTTGTACAGCACCTAGCATAACAGGGATCTCACAGAGGGCTTCTTGGGGCTGCAAGAACACACATTCCATCTGTTTGAAACAGTCCTGCAGCTTAACACAGCCTTCCTTTTTTACTTACTACTTTCTTGTTCTGGATCAGCGTAATCACTCATGTCAGCGCAGCCCTAGGAACCATCTTTCACTGTTGCAAAATAAAGACCAAGTGGAGACAGCAATATTTTTGTGTAGGACCTACACAAAACACTGATCACAGCATAAGAACAGTGGGTTTTTTCTTTTAATTAAAATAGTTCTACTACAGAGGACACAGCCCAACAAACTCTCAGAGCATTATAGGAACTTTCGTTCCATATTGAGTCAAGGCACTTACAGTTTTGTTTTGAGTACTGGCAATACAAAAATATGCCCATAAAATCTGCATCCCTTGCTCAAAAATAAACATGTGCTTAAGTATTTTGCTTAATCAAGGACTTAAATTAAGTGGTCATGGTCCCAATCAAATGTGCTATTGGGCACATGTAACTACAGTAGCTAAAGAGCTGGCCCACCTTGTTTTCAATCCTTTATTGCTTCTAATCACCACATGTGGCTCAATACAATATTAGCCCTCTCTTTTATTTCTTGCCCTTTGCCAAATATGTTTCAGGTCATAAATAAGGCCTGTTAGAATTTATGAACCAAAGAACAAGACATATTCAGCTCATAACTAGATTGGGGAAAATATGATCTCTTCAAAACATGTTTTCTGAATCAGATTTGGTGTAGATAGCTGCAGAGGCTTCTTGGCACTGGTTCTTAAACCTGGAATAGCCCATCTCGTCTATTTTGGGGGCCTTTATTGTGTTTAGGGCAGAGCCTGCTTGTTAAAATAAGCCCTCCTGGGAAAGATCAAGCAATAATTTAATTGGGTGAAATTCTCCCTGAGGGGTGGGCCAAGCTGAGGCTTGTTCCTCTGGCAATAACGAACGTGGGAGGCGGACAGAGTTGAAGGCGATAGATTTTGATTGAGCAAAGTGAGAGGCCAGTAGTAAATGCTGAGGCTCTGTTTGACTGGTAGCAACAGAGACCAGCTTCCACTCTTGAGCCTCTGGTACCACACCACCGTAGGTCCCTCCGGAAAGCTGCCCCTCTTTCCCCAGTTCCACCCCCCATATTGCAGCCACAGATGAAAGCTTTGTGCTGTCTCTCTGCCCAGAGGTGAATTTCATGCTGTGCGATCAAGGCAATCCAGGACCAGGACCATAGGCGGACCACAACATGAGGTCCTCCCCTTTGAAGTGGCCAATGAGAGGCACAGGACAGTTCCCACCTCTGAGAGCGGTCATTGCAGGATGGCTGCAAACTCAGTCTCTGCACCAATTACACTTGGTTTTCCCTTTGCAGGATAGCAACTTATTTTTACATGGGAGCTGAGGTCCCAAAATAACCAGCTGCCTGGGAGCCACCAAAAGTTCTTGTTTCCAATATTCCCCCAATTGGGGCCGGTTTATTGCTCCGCACAGTGCAAGACAGCCCTTCAAAGCCCACCGTCCATTTATCCCATAGTGCCCATAGTTCATAACCGTTCCTAACACAGGCCAACGAGACAGCAAGTTACCCCTCTGCGGGTCTTCTCCCCTCAGTCCTTGCCAGCCATCCAGCCCTGGCTCACCAGCCTCTCCTGCTCAGGAAGGTCAATAGACGAGGACTCCCCAGCCCCGTGCTGGTCTCCTATCCTCAGCCCTCCCAGGGAGCTCCCTCCAGACAATTCCTCTCTGCACAACTCCCCACAGGTCTCCATCCACCTGAGCCGGGCTCTTCCTTTTAAGCCCCTCCATGGCAACCTGCCTCATACTCCCCGTGTCTCAGTTTAGGCTAAGTCGCTCATTTCCCCCCTTCCTAGTTCCCATGCCTGAGAATCTCCTGACCCCGCCAGGTCCCTCACCAGGCCTGTTCAGTCACAAGCAAACTGGGCCCCTCTTTCTTAAAGGGGTTCAGTCACCCTTTGGCATGCTGGCGGGGCAGAATGGCAGGATCTCACATCACAGAGTGGGGTCAGAAGCCATGCTGAATACCTGGCTCTAGATTCCTGTAGGCTGGGATGGAGGGGACACCATGTCCCACGGGGAAGGATTAGCAGCCCTTTACCCCCCAAGTCTGCGGGTGAGGCAGGATTTACCGGTCATGGTGGGTCACAAAATACAAGAAAGGTGAGTAGATTCCTCTGTGGTGAGCCAGCTCGGTGACAGGTGTTCAAATACAAGGGAGTGCCAGGTTTTAATGGAAAAAAAATTGACATGACACAGACAAACCCTGCGGCTGTTCTTGTTCCCGTTTGTGTGTGTGTGAGACACGCTGAACTTGCCTTCTCGTGGAGCGTGCTTGGCCGCCTCCCTGCATTGCCTCATCCCTGGCCTTGTATGCACATGCACTCCTCTACCGTGCCGAGCGGCTGCAACCGGCTGTGCACAGAGCAGAGAGCGGCACGCAAGCGGGGTGCTCTGGCAGGGTTTGGCTGTTGCCTGGCTAATTGCATTAGCAGTCCTTCCCATTCGCCGCCGCTAACTGGATGGGCCCATCAGGCTGAGCAAGCGGTGCCAAAGTCAGTCTGGTGAGGGCAGCACGAGGGCACAGGTGCCACCCGGGTGACGAGCGCCCTGCGCCACACAGCTTCTGATGCACACCCACTTAGTCATGTCAGCCATCTCCAGCCTGCTCTTAGTGCAGCAGGAATGGATTAACCCTTTGTTGTCCTTGGCCGAGACTAAAATCCTTGCTGTCGCCCCACCCACTCCATTTCAAATCAAGAGAGAAACCCTCCCTATCCCCCTCCCTCACAATCTCCATCTCAGCTTCACTCCACAGCTCTTCCTCTTGCCATCTTACCTCCTGCTCCCTTGCCCCCTTTCTTTCTCAGGTAGCTGATCCCCTTCTAACTAACCCCCCACCTCCCCCACCCCCCAAAAAACCCCACTCATCAGGGCACTAATATACCATTTTCAGCCATAACATCAGTGACTTTACTGCTGTGTTCTACCCCTTTCCCCTACCCCATGTCTGTCTGGTTGTCACAGGGTTCATTCATGGCAGGTGGCACCTCCTCCTGGCTATCCTGGGAATTAGCTCTGGCTAGGTGTTGTGGCCTCCTCTGGCAGCATTCCTCCCATCGTCATCTCGCCCTGTGGCCCCTCTTGCTCCAGGAACCGCAGCCTCCTCTTTGTGACTCAGCCCCTCCGGCCAGGTCATTACATGGTTTCCCCTTCTGGGAGTTACCCAAAATCCTTCTGCACAAACCAGCTCAAGCTGTCTTCTCCAGCACTACCCTGATGGTGCCACTTCCCCAGTGGCCAGTAGGGGAACCCGGGCCTGCTCATGACTCCAGGTTCCAGTCCAGGGACCCTCAACTCAGCCATTCTGGGCTTTCCTCTCCCAGCCCTCACTGCTCCTTCCCAGGACTGCTTCCAACAACTCCTGGTTCCCCTCCTGGCTCTGGGAATACCATCTCCAAACCCTTCCCAGGGAGTGACTGCTGCCCCCTCTCTGGTGCCAGCTTCCTGGCTTATATAGGCCCCACCTGTTCCTCCTCAGCAGTTAAGTTACAGCCCTTCCTGGCTTCTCCTTTAGGTGCAACCTGAGCAATTAATAGGCCTACCTGGCCACCTCCCCTTCCAGGCCTATGTGGGATGGACACCCCATCACACTGGTCCATTTAAATTTTAAGCCCTTTGGAGCACTACCACCTACCACTTGGTGTTTGTACAGCACCAAGCACAATGGGGCCCCCATTCTTGGTTGGCCCTTAAGTACAATCGTAATAAAGATGATTAATTATAATAAAAGTTTCTTGCCTTTGCCCCGTGGGGAAAATGTGACATTAGCACTGAATTATGCAAACCGTCTAAGTATCATGTAAGGATGCACTGCCCCAGTGTCCAAGTGATTAGAGTGGAACCACAGGGAAATATGCACCAGAGATTAAAAAAGAAAAGGCAAATGTTATGAACAAATCTGATGTCACCCTTTGCCATCCAGCCAGCTGCCCATTAAGAGAGAAATCTTTGTTTATTGTTGCCTTGGGGCAGCCAGTTCTTAGGGTGACGTGTCCCTGTTACAGCTGGATGCAGGCTGCAGTGAATCTTCCATGAATATTCCCCTATAAAATCTGATCTATTCCCAGCATTGTAGTATCTTGAGCACTTCCCAAGCATTTAAAAATAACCATAATCATCTTTCTCTGTGTCTTTCTTCCTTCCCACCTTGTGGGAGAAAGCACTTGATAGGATTCTTTTTTGCTAGCATGTATGGATTGCATGTGTATATGTGACTGGGCAGTTATGTTACTTACCTGTGTGTGAGTGGGTGGGTGCACTGCATATCCGTGTGTGTTTGTGCATGTGAATGGGTGTGTTTATGTCTGTGAGCATGTGTGAGAAGAAATTGAGGGAAAGGTAAGTCAGAGACATACGGTCTGTATTTAGTTCTTAACATGAAGAGGTCCATGATCATTCTTCTTCCTTGTGGTAGTGAGTTCCATAGTCTAGATCCAGCTCCCATGAAACTTCTGTCTCCTGCATTCATGAGCATCCCCTACTAGCCCGGGGTTTATTTGCTCTGGTGGAATATAGCTGTTATGAGAAGGGGCAGTCATGGAGCTGGGGAGACACGGGTCTGTACCTCCAGTTGCCAGAATTAAGAACCACCACCCCTATTCATTGCAGCCAAGTCCTGTCTCTTCTCTCCAGGAGCATTACAACATCAGCAGCCAAAGAAATGTCATCATCCCTCAGGCCTTCAATGGCCAGGGACCGTCCCTCCCTACAGGACTCCAGTGCTAATGAGTAAGTGGACAACCTTGCTCCCTTCACCTCTAGTGCTCACTGCCTGAAACCACTCTACTGCTAGGGACTTTGTGAGAGGCACCATCTTGGCTGACACACCAGGGACTGAAGCAGGAACTTCCAAAGCTGAGACCATGAGTCTCCACTGCTTGAGCTAAAGAGACTCAGTATCTTAGGTATTTACATCCCCCCCTCCGTAACATCCAATCCCATCACAGTCTTTACTGCATTTAGCCTCACCACCCCCTGTGAAGTAGGGCAGTGCCATTCCCAACTGAGGCACAGAGAAGCTAAGTGACTTGCCCACGGTCACACAGGAAGTCTGTGCAGAGCAAGGACTTAAACCCAGGTCTCCCAACTGCTAGGCTACTGCCCTAACCATTGGCCCTTCCTTCCTCTCGCACTGAGAGTTGTCACAGGCTCGTATCCTCTATGGAGCAGGTACTGAGGGGAACACACAATGTGCACTGACCAAGAGAGTAGCTACTTCACTTCAGCTCTGGGCCTGGGAGGCGGCCTGTCTCTGAATGACAAAGCAGAGCATGGGGTGGCTGCCTATGCTACACAACGGGTTGTGTTTTCTCTTTTCAGAGCAGCTGCCACAGTCCCAGGTGCGAAGCAGGTCTGGAATACATCCATGAACTGAGGGGCTGAAGTGCTGGTTGAGCCAGCATACCAAGGAAAGCGGATGGAGAGCTCTCAGCAGCCAGCTGGAAGAAGCTTAGTGGGGTCTGGAAAGGGTCATGTATGTCGCCTTCCCAGCAGAAATCCCTGTTCTAAATCCTCCAGGAAGATCCAGTCACCCTTAGACCTCTGATCTTCACTATTCCTCAGTTTATCATAGCATGAATTAGGGCTGTCAATTAATCACAGTTAATTGGCGCGATTAACTCAAAACAATTAATCGCGATTAATCGCAGCTTTAATCGCACTGTTAAAGAATAGAATACCAATTGAAATGTATTAAATATTTTTGGATGTTTTTCTACATTTTCAAATATATTGATTTCAATTACAACACAGAATACAAAGTGGGCAGTGCTCACTATATTATTTTTTATTAGAAATGTTTGCACTGTAAAAATGATCAAAGAAATAGTGTTTTTCAATTCACCTCATAAAAGTACTGGAGTGCATTCTCTTTATCATGGCTTTCTGACGGGGAAGCAAAGGGAAGCCACAAGACAAGAAGAGTCATGCAACAGTATGTTCTGGGTGCCCAGGGCAGCTGGCAGAGAAGTAAATCACTGTGGGGCAGGGGGTGGGACTGGGGAAGACCCAACTCCCTACCCTGAACCAGACTCAGCTGCTAGTCCTGGCTGGGCAGGACGGGACTTCCTCTTCCCCTGCCCAGCATCTGGGGCTGGGTCAGACCCACCCCCGCCCCGGTTTCTCCCCCAGCTGCAGGAAGCTCTGCAAACTCCCCCCAACCCCACTTGCGCTTTCTGCACCCATCGCTCCTCAGCTGCAGGGGGAGAGATCCTTGTACAGGATCCTCATCCACCCAACCCCCATGCATCCAGACCCCCTCATACCCAGACCCACCCACCAATCCTCACCCCCCTGCACCTGGACCACCCCGATAAGCCCCACTCCCTCTGTGCCTGGACCACACCGACGAGCCACCCACACCCAGATCCCCAATGAGCCCCAATCAGCTGCACCTGGATCCCCACCCCTCTGAACCCCACTCCCCCAGCATCTGGACCCCCCTGCCAAGCTCTATCCCCCCACATCCAGCCCCCCCTGGCTGAGCCCCATTACCATTGCACCCATAACCCCCCAACAAGCCCCTGTCCATCCAGATCCCACCCGCACCCAGATTGCCCCACACAGAACCCTCTCAACCCACACCTGGATCCCCCCACACTAAGCCCCTCCACATTCAGATCCTGCCTTGCTGAGCCTGCCTGCCCACACCTGGTGCACCTGGCACGGAGGGGCATGGCCCTGGGGTGTTTCTGGGGCAGGCCCGGTCCTTGCGCTGTGTCAGGGTTGGGTGCAGCATCATCGTTAAGTCTGTGTCCAGGATGGGGGGAGCTGCACAGTGATCTCCCACCTCTGTGCAGCCAGTGGCCTGTGCTCCCCAATGCCATGCAGGAGCCTCCACATTTATCTGACAAATAAAATTTGCAGAATTTTAAAATACTGTATGCAGAATTTTTAATTTTTGGTGCAGAATGCCCTCAGGAGTAAACTCCTGTCTGAAGAGCAGATCTGGACTTTTAAATTTTCAGCACTGGAGAACCCTTTGTAACCCTTTGTAAATTTTCCTATGATCAGTTCCTCTTGCTGTTAAAAGTGTACACCTTATTCCAATCTCAATGTGTCTAGCTTCAACTTCCAACCATTGGATCTAATTATACCTTTGTCTGCTAGACTGAAGAGCCCATTATCCAATATTGGTTCCCATGGAGAACACAAGCGCCTAGTCAGAGCCCTGTCTCCTCCCAGTCCACCCAGCAAGCTGTTTACCAGTTGTCCTGACAACCATGTACACAGTGTTAAGTTTCATCAGGGTGAAAAAGCAAAAGAGGCTGGAAATGCTATTGAAGGGTAGGGACAGGGGAGGGGCTAGTGCAGGTGACAAAGGAAATGCTGCTCTGGAAGCAAAAACCCTATGACCTTGGGGAGAAAATTGCCCTGGGGGGCCCCCACTGCTGAAGCCAGTTCTCTTGCAGGCCAGGAGATGCCTCCTCTAGGGGGAAGTTCTGACATGTCCTGAGCTGCTGCCATCTGACCAGCTTCCAGCACACAAAGCTCCCAGCCTTACCTTGTTTGACCCAAGCAGCTAGCTAATTTTCAGGGTCCTGTGGTTGGGAGGAGAAGCTGCTGCTGAAGGAACCAGGTATTTCTTTGACACCATCCTGTTTATTTACAAACAACATATAAAGTGCAGTGTTCAAGGAAACAGAAAGAATTGACACATAACTCACAGCTCCAAGCCTATTTCCAGCCAACACTCTGCCCAAAAGCTCTCTTTAGTGGGACCCTGAGAGTGTTTCTGTGGCTGTGTCCTTGGCTTTCTTCTGCTTTTCACATGACACCTTCATGTCAGTCCCCAGGAAAACCCCTTGGGCTACTTACTTCAGTTTCTACTCAAGCCTTGCGATCTACCTGTGCTTGGTGATGCTCCTATTGTTTCAGCTCTGTGGTTCTGTAAAGAAGATCAGCTGCTTTTTACGCTTACCTTGGATGAATGGGTCTTCTACACACACCAGCTTGGGGCTCCTCTCCACTATAGGACCCTCCCCCACACAGGAGTTAACCCTGCCACCGCCAATCCCAATTCGTGAACCTTTCTTCGGGCCCTTCCAAGGAAGAGGAAACCCCTCCAAACTCCTCTCTGCTAAGTCTATCGCCTCAGCTGAGCTCCTTATACTGCCTAGCTCTGCCTCCTCTGGCTAGGCGGCCATTGCAGAAGGTTTTGCTTCACACAGAGCTGTGACCCTGTGCTTTTTGGTATGACACCTCCAGCGGTGGCTGAACTGAGATGCCACGGTGATACGTGAAGTATATAATGGGATGGGAGTTATGTATAAAAGAAATATTCCCTTTGAACTTTTTTTTTTTTGACAGCGAATGCTTTTTTGGACCAAAGTGAACATTTTCATAAAAATTTTCCTTCATTTTGGTAAAAATAATATATATCTATATGGACTTTCTAAAGGAAGAATTTTCAGGGGAAAAATTGTTTTGTTTTGGTGGAAGGGAAAAAACAGCATCGTTTTTTCAAAAAAATTAATAAACATGCCTCTTTATCCCAGTGCAGGGGGGAGAAAAGTTAAAAGGCACAAGAAAGTTGGGGAACATTCATTTCAAACTTTTCACCTCAAAAACAAACAAAAAAATTTCAAACGAAACAGAAGAAAATATTGTAATTTTTTTCACAAAATATATTTCCCCTTTTCCCAACCAGCTCTAGCCCAGACTGAGCTGTGATTGAGTGTGTGTTCTGATTTAATAGCTCTATCACATTGCCCCATGAGTGTGCATTGTGCTCGGTACTGCACAGCCAGAACAAAAGGACGATCCCTAACCCAAAGAGCTTAGTTCAGGGGTGGCCAACCGGTGGCTCCGGAGCCACATGCAGCTCTTCAGAAGTTAATATGCGGCTCCTTGTATAGGCACCAACTCCGTGGCTGGAGCTACAGGCCCCAACTTTCCAATGTGCCGGGGGGTGCCCACTGCTCAACCCCTGGCTCTGCCACAGGCCCTGCCCCCACTCCACCCCTTCCCGCCCCCTCCCCTGAGCCTGCTGTGCCCAGCTCCTCCCCTCCCAGAGCCTCCTGCACGCCATGAAACAGCTGATTGGGAGGTGCAGGGAGGGAGGGGGAGGCGCTGATCGGCTGGGCTACCAGTGGGTGGGAGGGTCTGGGAGCGGGGCGGGGTGGGGGGGGGAGCTGATGGCGGGGCTGCTGACATATTACTGTGGCTCTTTGGAAATGTACATTGGTAAATTCTGGCTCCTTCTCAGCCTCAGGTTGGCCACCCCTGGCTTAGTTAATGTAAAGAGCGCCATCTGCTGGTGCAGAGTGTGCAACATTGTTCATAAATTTGTTGGCCCAATAAAGTTCTCTCAGTTTTGGACCACTGCAAATGGTGTCCTGATCACACCACACTGAACAGATGGTAAAGTGCTTTGAGATACATGATGGGAAAGTTGGTCCAGGAGACACACCAAGGAACTAGTCAGGGTCAGGGATATGTCAGGAGATTCAGCATTTGTTAGGCCTAGGCTGCTAACAGTCAGTGATTCCTGTAGAGGCCCTGACTGCCTGGGATGAGAGTGGTTCTTGTGTCCCAGCCAGAGCGGTTCTGTTCCATAATGTCAACAGGGAGCAATGCTGGACATGAAGAACCTGTTTTCAGAGGAACTGACCCCAAAAAGGAGGTCATGGACTCTACCCACTGGGAGAGAAATCGACTCAGCCTATCTACTGGATCAACCCAATTGGGCCCCCTGCCAGTATCTCTGAGGAAAGGGTCGCCATTGTCTTTGCCAACTGAAACTGGCCGCTCCAGCAGCTCAGCGACTGCCCCAAACTGCATTCCACTGCCCGACATCATGCTGGAGTGATTGTCCTGCCAGCAGGCACGGACACACATGCGCACACACCCCTCTAGTTCTGGGGCCAGAGCAGCTGAGCTGAAGAAAGAGGCTGGAGGAGTTACATTACGGCCTTAGAACAAACCAGGGGTCACCAAAGTGAAACAAATTGATGGTTACTCAAGGGAAGGGGGATGAGTTCGGATTCTTCCTTGGAAATAATAATTTAAATGAGATATTTGCATCTTATCCCAGCGTGCAGTCCACAGACAGAGCCATATAGACCATAGAGAAACTGACCTTGCAGTTAGCAAAGTTACTGTTGCATTCAGCATCGTGCAGAGGGAAAAATGATGCAGGGCATTTTTAGGACAATCGTTATCCCTGTGTTTGGTTTGATCATTTACCCTTTCAACTACCCATTTTGCGCACACTCTTGTGGTAACTGTGCATTTTGGATGCACTGATGCTCACCTAAAGTGTTTGAAAACCTGGTGCTTAAAGTGTCACTGCTAAGCTTAAGAATTAGCACCCTAATCAAGCTGAAAGAGGAAAGTATGTATTTCTCTGAGCTCTTGTTTCAGGCTGTCGGCCCACATCACTGTATCAGTTACACTTGGCTTCCATTTGCATTGAAATGTAGCTGGGGTTTTTTAAGCAAAAGTGTGCATTCTGCAGAAGCTGGATGCGTCTTGGGGCTAGATCAAGACCTTAAGCCAGCCAGACCCAGTCCATAGGGAGGGGCCTCAACACCATGCCTCAAGCAAATGTGATTCCTGGCTAGAGAGCCTGTGGAAACAGCCCATTTTAAAAAACAACAACAACAAGGAGTCCTTGTGGCACCTTAGAGACTAACAAATGTATTTGGGCATAAGCTTTCATAGGCTAGAACCCACTTCATCAGATGCATGGAGTGGAAAATACAGGAGCAGGTATAAATAAACGAAAGGATGGGAGTTGCCTTACCAAGTGTGAGGTCAGTCTAAGGAGACAATTCAATTAACAGCAGGATACCAAGGGAGGAAAAATAATTTAAGTACTAGTAATTAGAATGGCCCATTTCAAACAGTTGACAAGAAGGTGTGAGTAACAGTAGGGGAAATTACTATTGGGGAAAATTAGGTTTAGGTTTTGTAATGACCCAACCACTCCCAGTCTTTATTCAGGCCTAATCTGATGGTGTCCAGTTTGCAAATTAATTCCAGTTCTGCAGTTTCACGTTGGAGTCTGTTTTTGAGGGTTTTTTGTAGAAGATTTACCACTTTTAGGTCTGTTATTGAGTGACCAGGGAGATTGAAGTGTTCTCCTACTGGTTTTTGAATGTTATGATTCCTGATGTCAGATTTGTGTCCATTTATTCTTTTGCGTAGAGACTGTCTGGTTTGGCCAATGTACACGGCAGAGGGGCCTGGCTGGTCCTGGGTTGCTGTATCAGCCTTTTGCAGCCACTGGCAGCTGGAGCACGGATCTGACACAGCCAGCCAGCCAGCCAGCTCAACAGCAAGGCCTCTCCTGCCACTTTGCATCCCCCTGCCAAGCTATGCTAGGCCCCTTCTGGCTGCAGCCACAGCAATAGCCATGTGTGTCTGTGCTGCACTTGGCTGGCCGCTGGAAAGACCCTTTTCTCTTATCTGTAAGGGCTTTCAAGGACTTCTTTGGAATCCTGAATATTTGGTTTGTTTCTGAGTCCGGGCCTGACTCCAGCCCCAGCCCTTCTCCTCACCAGGCTGAAGCAGTTTCAAGGAGGGCCCATGGCAGTGTCCACAGAGGGCACTGGACCCCTTGCTATGAAACACACACAAAATATCTCTTCTGTATAAACAAGCACAGACATTCCTAACCAAGCAGCCCAGCACAAACACCCCCGATCCTCCGGAGTGGAGGAGCTTTTCCCAGAATCGCTAAGGATATGCTGGACACTTCTCGCTGGCCGCACACCCTCCCCTGCTGCTACCACCATCAGTCACACCTTAGAGCCAGCACAGTTACCTGTGGCCAGAGGTTTGGGAGCAATGCTACAAGCCACCTTGAACCGGATTTTAAAAAGCATGGAGAAACCCTGGATCCAGTTGTAATCACTGGGCACACGGGTTGCATGGTACTTCTGAAAGGCGCACCCCCCCCTGGAACTGATGCACCCACAAATCACTGGGCATGATTGAGACTTTGGGTGTAAACCTTTTGCAGCTGGAGCTAGGCCTGGCCTGCCCCCATTAGCCTTATTTCAGTTGGGTCTCAGGCTGGACAGTTTGCCTAGTGGTAAGAGCTCTGCCTTCAGTACCCCCCACCCGGCCCCTCCCACCCACCTGTGCCAAGGCAGCCGGCTCCGCCCTTGCAGGGATGGGGTCTTTCAAGTCACACTAGCATCAGCCACCAGCAGCTTCAGCCTCATAAGCACTCGGCTGGCAGGTTCCTGGGGAAATCGCCCCCCAGCCCACCTCTGGAGTTGTTACGTGGCACTGAGGGGGGGGGCTGGGAGTGGGATGCTGAAGCCAACCCAACACCTGAGCAGCCAGAGTGCTGCACAGAAATGTTGTCTGGCGGGCTGCAAGGATGCCCCATGTTCTAATCCCAGGTGTGACACCGACTCCCTCTAGGTCCTGGGGAAAGTGACTTGAGCTCCCCCTGCCTAAGCTTCCCTCTCCGTAAAATAGGGATAACACTGCATCCCAGGTAGCCAGTGCTGCATGTGAGGTTAAAGATCTGCCATAGTCCCCCATAGTGGACTACTGAATGTTGCAAGTTATTGTTTAATCTGTGAAGTGCGTTGAGATCCACTGATGAAAAGCCCTTAGAGATGGGCAAAGAATGATCATTAATTATCCCAGTGTTGGGCACAGGGATCAGAAGCGTTTAAAAGAACCTGCCCATTTCATAGGATATTTATGGCAAAAACTTCTGCAACATTCAGACCGTTTGGTCCCTTCTGTGCTGAGACAGCGCTGCCGGAGCAGGTCTGGGGTTGTATTTCCCCTCCCATAGCCAGAGCACATCGGACTGAATTGTTTAGAATCTCATAGACTTTGTCAGAAGGGACCATCATGATCATCTAATCTGACCTCCTGCACATCACAGGCCACAGAACCTCCCACTCCTGAAATAGACCCCTAACCTATGGCTGAGTTACCAAAGTCCTCAAATCATGGTTTAAAGACTTCAAGTTACAGAGAATCCACCTTTTACTCTCATTTAAACCTGCAAGTGACCCCTGCCCCCATGCTGAAGAGGAAGGCAAACCCCTCCCGGGTCTCTGCCAAGCTGACCTGAGGGACAATTCCAAATATGGCGATCAGTTAGACCCTGAGCATGTGGGCAAGACCCACAAGACCCCTATGAAATAATTCTCTGTAGTAACTCAGAGCCTTCCCCATAAAGTGTCCCATTACCAGCTGTTGAAGATATTTGCTGCTAGCAGTCACAGATCGGCTACATGCCGTTGTAAGTAGTCTAGTCCTACCATCCCCTCCATAAACTTATCACACTCAGTCCTGAAGCCAGTTAGGTTCTCCCTCCCGCTCTCCTTGGAAGGCTGTTCCAGACCTTCACGCCTCTGATGCTTTGTCTAGCCTGTGCTCGACAGGCACAGGCCAAAGCCTGGTTTGATGGGACTTGGCCTAACCCACATTTAAATACAGGTGGGCTCTTGAATTCAAAGTTCACCACATTCAGATCCAGGCTTTGAGGGTTCGGGTCTATCTCAGCTTTTAAGCTAATTCTGCCAAACAGGGTTTCATCCCCAGGGCATATGGGATGGGACGTGCCTAGTGAAAACAGGTGCCCTGGACTCAGGGCTCGGCTGTAAGGAAGGGAGAGAGAAATGGATCTGCAGAGAGTGGGACTAGATGTATTGATCATTTTTAGGCTGCATATTTCTCTCCATCTGGCTTGGTTCACGGGAGAGGAGATTGGAAAACAACTGGCTCCATCTCTGTTACAATCAGTGATATCCCTTGCCCCCTTTCATAGCATAGAGGGGATATTAATCATGTCCCCAAACGATGGCCTGTCTGAAGTTCAAAGACACTTTGGCCTTGCCTACTCTTAGATCCCCGCCTCCAAGTTTACCAGTGTGGCTCCTGGCAGCTCAGCGCCAGCCATAGCTGGAAGGGTGAAAAGTCCCTGTGCCTCCCAGGTACCACCATACCATCAAAGCCTGCTCTGCATAGGATCAGACAGCATGGTGTGCAAACAGCCCCCAGCCCCCTACACCACTCCCACTGGCAGGAGCGCTGGTGGACCATTTTTCAAAATCTTGGTGTAGGCCAAGCCTGTACACTCCAGCCTTGCTAGACGACGGGGCAGTGTTGGGATGGGGACAGCAGACAACCATGCTGCGAGCCGGTCTCCAGCCCTGGCTGTAGCTGTGGTGCCGACAGACCCTCAGAGCAGAGGCTAGTGGTGTCCCAGAGTCCCCAACAGCTGCAAAGAGCCGGAAGGTGCTGTAAATGCTACTTCATCTTGACTTCCTGCAGGAATGAAGACGCTGCCAGAGTCGGTGCCCAGCCTGCCTGTGGAACAGCCGTGAAGAGCAGCAAGCCCTGCGTTAGGCCGCATTGCCCTGCCATGGCGCAGCCTGCCTTACAGGGCTGGAGGAGACAGGGAAAGGCAGCGGGAGCACTTGGGGCTCCTGACACTACAGGACAGGGAGGCCCAGTCTCCATCCCATCACCGCTAGAATGCCCCAGTGGGAACAGGGGAGGGGGAATTATAGGCAGTCATGTGCGACGTGAGATGGGGGTCAGACAGCAGGTAGGTCTCTGTAAAGGGATGGAGGTTGGGCTTGGCCTAGATTGTCCCCAAAGGGGAAGCAGCCAAATCCCCGCGTCTCTGCTCAGGCTGCACTCTCATGGACATCCATGGGAGTTGTAGGTGCTCAGTCCTGGGGGCTCCTCTGAATGAGCTGATATCCTAGTGTCGGCAACAGCGGCCCCAAGACCTACCCGGCGTGGAGTGCCCTCAGCTTCCACTGACGTTACTGGGAGAAGCAGCATGAGCCACTTGGTAGAGTCCTGGCCTGGGACTCAGGAGAGCTCTGCTGCTGACCTACTGTGTGACCTTCCCTGCTCTGTGCCTCGGTTTCCCTTCCTAGCCTCCACCTGTCTTGCCTAGTTATCCTGTAAGCCCTTTGAAGCAGGGACTTGCTTGCCATGTGTATGTTTAGCACCTACCATGACGGTCCTGAGGGAAGCCTCTAGAAAACTACTGTACAATAACTAACAGATGTTCAGTACGTCTCAGGAGGAAGGCCTGAAGCCAGAAAGGCATTTGGAAATAAAATTCCTGCCCTCTGTGGAAAATAAAGCCATCGGCAGCCTGATTGGGGTGGGGGTATTCCGACTTCATTTGAAACTATCAAAGGGGCAGCCAGTTCCCAGGGCCTCTTTCCCAGGGTTTGTGCTGTGCCCAAGGCATGCTAGGACAGGACTTTGGGAGCTTAGTCCATGCTGGGAGGATACTCAGGCAGTGCAGGTGTGATCGATGTGCCCCTAACTTTGGAGTCCCTGTACTTCTATAGAAGTAGATCCCAGCAGCTGGGGATATAAGGGCTAAGATCCCATTGGAAGGAAAAATAAAACGATGTTCCCAAGTTTAAAATACCATTTTATTATTAAAAAAACAACAACAACAGTACAACAATCAAACTGGATAAGATCACTCAATACACAGGGTCACAACAATCGTCCCATCCAAACCACTTCATCTTCTCTGGGCTGTAGGAGAGCAAGGCCCCAAAAGAGGGTTGGGGGCAGGGGGAAGGAGCGATTGCTTGGCCATGCGAACCTACTGCAGGCTTTTGCTTTTCCAATCAGTCTTTCTGTAGGGCTAGGATCTGGCTCGGAGCCACTACTGAACTTACCGTTTGCAGGGTGGGGTTGCGTCCGTATGACACATCACTAAAATAATGGATCCAGGGAAAGATAAGGAGCAGCAGCAGAAAGGACGCAGAGATCGAGATCAGCTAAAACAAATCCACAGCGAGCAGGGAAAGAACTAGCCATGAACAGAAAACTCAACCGGAGTTGCAACAACACAGAGCCAGCCAAATCTCCGTTCCCAGCATGTTCCACTGGTGCCATTAACTCTCTGATCGTCAGTTAGTAACAACACACATTAAATGCCACACCAGTAGGGCCAAGAGGATCTCCCAGGCGGGGCTGGGAACACAACCCAACTGGAGGTGGGGGAAGAGCGGTTTCGGTTTGATCCAAAAATAAGAGCAAAACCCGAGAATTTGGGGAGCTGATTTACATACCCCCCCCCAGATGCCAATAACTAGGGCAAAAGGGTACTTGACAGAGAACAGCGAGGGGCCAGATTTACAGTAAGCACCCCCCAGCTGAAGGCAAGCTCAGTGAGGTGCTTCTCTCAGGGCAGATGATGCCAGAAGCAGCTAGTGGGGCAGGTCTGGGGAAGCAGGTCTGAGCTGCTGGGGGTGGGAGTCCCATTGCAGTGTCTCAGCTGTCTGGGAAGCACCAGACCCAGGAAGCCGGCATGATGCACAGCTGGAAAGGCGAGGATTTCGAATGGCATCGCACGCCACTTGCACTAAGCGTCCATCATTGCAGCCTTCACATCGCCTGCAGCCCACACAAGCCCACGGCACGCGCGCACTTCGTTATAAGTTATTTAATATTTTAAAATAAAATAATAATAATACTTTGCACTTCATAGCACCTTTCATCCGAGGATCTCAAAGCACTTTGCAAACATCAAAGGAAGCCTCACAACACCCCTGTGAGGTAGGTTAAGTATTATTATCCCCATTTGACAGATGGGGAAAACTGAGGCACAGAGAAAAAAATGACTTGCCCAAGGTCACACCGCACATCTGCGGCAGAGCTGGGAATAGAACCCAGGAGTCCTGAGCCCTGCGTTTCTGCTCTAACCACTAGAGAGCACTGTCTTACCAAGTGAAAGTTGGAGAACGGCCCAGATCCTCATAGGTGTTTAGGCGCCTAACTCCCATTGATCCTAAATGCGTGGGAGGATCTGGACCCAAGGAGATCTGCCCCTGTTCAAGCCATTGTCCCATCGCATGCAACTCACATTTGGATCATGACATGTGAAGAGTGTGATCCCCAAAGCTCCAGCCCTCACCCAATTTCCGTGGTGGGACGGGGTAGGATGGGAGTAGTGAGGGCTTTGCTCAGCCTGCACCCACAACCCCATTGTGGCTGGATGTTTCTGCAGCTCAAGTAACCAGCACTGACATTGTTCACAGATGCTGACACTGAATGAGTCATCACTTCAGAGTTAACGGTCCATGGATGGGCGAGGCAGTTCACACCTCTGTGAGCTCTAGTTTCCCGGTCGTGTATCCATTGAGTCAGAGACACAGTACTGGATCAGAAGATGCAGGAGACCTGCTCAACCCCAGCTCACTCAGCCACTGAGCAAGTGCCAGGTTTGCCTCATCCCCCTCCGTAGCATTTTCCCTTCTGAGCCGTGTGCAAGCAGAAGCAGAAATTAAGTACCCCCATTGGGCTTTAAATTGGGAGAAAGCATGGTCTGATTGTTCAGGCGTGCCAACAGACGATGCCCTAAACTGCACCCATCTACACTCCTGCATGCCCTGTCTACAAACATAACCAAGTTTCAAAACACTGCTGGGAAGCCTGATTTGGGCCCGTGTGTGTTGGAAACAGGATGATTTTGGGGGGACTCCAACTTGAGACAGCTTAAAGGGGCTTGGAAGTGCTCAAAACCTGCCCTCCGGAAATCAGGCCCCTTTAAAAGGAGTCTGAAGCTGGTCACCTAAAAATTGAGGCACCCAAAGTGACTTTTGAAAATCTTGACTTGGGTATTTTTGTCCTCACGTGGCACAGAAAAAACCCACGGTTATAATCAGGGCAAGGAACTGAGTTCTAACCGTGGTAAATATCTAGACAAGAACCTGGGGCCTTAACTTTTCCTCCCTCACCTCGGGGTAAAGAGGCAAAAAACCAATCCGCACTGAAGCAAACCATATTTCACAACAGTTTAAACACACCCATTCTACACTGCAGTAAAAGGCCCATGACACGGCTGCAGCTGGCCTGGGTCAGCTGACTCGGGCTCATGGAGAGCTATACAATTACGGTGTAGACATTAGGGCTGGAGCCTGGGCTCTGAGACCCCACGAGGGGGGTGGGCTCTGAGACTCGGTGCCGTAGGTTTTTAATCACAGTGTAGACACACCCAAAGGGCCAAATCCTCTGCCGGCGTAAAACTGTCAGTGGTCTATTGACTTCCATGGAACTACGACCATTGACACCAGCTGAGGATCTGGGCCCAGACTGCCAAGGTATTTAGGGACCTAACGCCCATTGATTTCAATAAGAGTAAAGCACCTAAAGACTTTGGAGGATCTGGGCCCTGGCCCGTAGGGCCCAATTGTCTGAGATTCTGAGTACCCACAACTCAACTGAAATCCATAGGAGCAGGGGTGGGCTTGGGGACTACTTTGAAAATCAGACTTCTGGTTATTTTATTTTTCATAGTGTAGACGAGGCAGTGAAGCCTCCAGCAGTTTGTCCTTGCATTCTCTCTTAGCTACTGAATCCAGCAGGCAGCTGGTTAGTAGTTTAAGGAGAGGAGGGTGGAATAGAGCAACTGAGCAAGGCTAAGAACCGACTCAGGCATCAATAACACCATCTTTCAATGTTCATGTATTAGAGCTGGTCACAATTTTTTTGCATCCCAAAAATTTGTGCATGTGCAAAAATTGTTCTGGAAACTTTTCATGAATGTTTTATTTGAAATGTATTGTTTTTCTACTTTCACTTTTCTCCTTCTTTTCTTCTGTCCCCCTTCTTTTCCTCACCCCCTGCCATTTTCAATAGGAATGGGGGAAAAATGAGTTTGTTGAAAAAAGACAAATTAAGGGGGGGGGGGGAGAGGAATAGTGAAAATAAATGGGTTCATTTTGAGCCTTGCAAAAAGAAAACAATTTCAAAACTTTTTCACAAAACCAGCTCTATTAATAATATAGTCTTGGCTACTAACACCATCTCGGATCATGGTATCTGAAGACAATTTGAAGCATCCCATTCTTTCCCATATCGTTTGAGTCTGCAGGCAGTCTACAGTTCTCCCTGTCTCAACATTGCCAACCCAAGAGGTCAGTTTCACTTCTGCTTGCAGTCCTTTCACTTCTGGGTTCCCAGCCCTGCAATGTTTGGGCTGCAAACACTTCAAGGGAGGGTCTTATTTGTTTAAAGAAATTTTCAAATGTCTACTTCCAAATTCTAAATGTAAATGCTATTTTCTTTAGAATTATATTGTTAAAACTCCATAGAAATAGGTCTATTGCTCTTAAGTTTTGTAAAAGCCTTTTTTATTTATTTATTTATTTGGGGTGGGGGGGGCTGAAATCTAAATTTTGGAACCCAAAACTGTAGTTGACAACTTCTTCCCTTTATAGAGATCATGCTGAGAACCAGGAAAGGGGGATTTATTTTTATGTAGGATTGAAACTACAGCCTTTTGCCTCCCACCAACCAAAAGATAAAAAAACTCTTTTTAAAAGCAAGACACACACCAATAAAATGCATCTACTTTCCATATTATTCCCATGTAGAAAAACGTCAAACAGTTTTGTACAAATATCTCACAGCTCAAGATTTTAAAATTTCATGGTAAAAATCCCAAAGCAAAGCTTGCCCTGCTCAGACAGAGGGGAGCTAACGTTCCGTTTGACGTCTCTTGCCCTCCTCGCTTTCTTGTTGTGCTCTGTTGCGTGTGTGCATGTGTGTGTTTTGCACTGACGCTCGGGAAACAGCAGATTGAAGAAATTAAAATCAAAACACACAGCCTGTCAGCTTCCCAGATCTCATCTCAGTATTGCCAACCCTGAGCGTTCAAAAATCATGAGTCAAATCCCCTTCTCCATAAAAATTCATGAGATTGATTTAAAAATCATGAGATTTTTATAAAACAGTTGGGGGGGGGGCTTTTTTCTCTCTCGGAGCCTTTAGAGGTCACATGTTCAAAGTTTGCTCCACAACCAGGAAGGTCAGAAAAACTTTGCTTTTCAATGAAAGCTGAGATTGTCACCTGAGTCCAGGACCTGCAGCTTTAAGAAAAACACCCAAAACAGCCAGAGTTGGCAACACTGAGGCCACCCAGGTAACAGGAGTGTGGGGGATGGGAAAAGTCCAGGCAGATCTGTGTTCCTGGTAGGCTGAGGATTGAAGTTTGGATGAAATAAATTTACTTCCCCATGGAGCTGCCAGCTGCAAAGTGACCCAAATGGAATTTCAAATACCAGCCCATCTGGAACCTCATCCTGCAGCTTCGAGCTCTGGAAAGGGCAGCAGGCCCTGTGGGATTTGCCCTCATGCAGGAGGACTTGTTCACGCCCTTGGAGGAAGGGGCAATGCCTAGGGAGATCATTTCATAGGGGGGCTGGCCTGCATCAGAGGCAGGGCTTGGGATCTTGCTGCACAACCCACAGGCAGATAGCGGCCACATGCCTCTTCCTCACCTGCTATGGACTGGCTCCAGGTTCCACAGAGGCGTGAAGGAGCTGCAGTGGGTGGCGAGTTGATCAAAAGACAGGCACTGACTTTTGTTTTTGCGGGTGGGTGCTCCTCTCCGCCCCCTCCCTCCCCTGCGAGTAGCAGGCAGGGCTTCGGGGGGGGGGGCGGGAAGGGGCCAAGCGAGGGCGGGGCCTCAGGGCGGAGCAGGGGTGGAGCACAGGCGGGGGCCATGGTCCAGGCGCCAGGGCCCACAAAAGATTCATCAGGACCTGCAGCTGCTGGGCACCCCCTATTTTTTTCAGTGGGTGCTTGAGCCCAGGGGCACCCACAGAATTGGCACCTACGGATCAAGAGCCTTCTTAAATTAAAGGGATGCGAGGAAGAAAGAGAATCTGCCCAGTGAAATGCAGTTGGGGGGCCTACATGAACTCAGTGCTGAGCTGGATTGGGAAGCAAAGGGGAAACAATGTGATAAGCAGAGCCAGGGGCAGCACCAAACATTTAACGGGACTCTCCCCTTCAGCATATACATTGTGTCAATACCAGGATTGCTGGCAGATTCTTGGCTTTAGCTGGAACACCACATCCCTAGCCCAGGCTGGTGGCAGAACGAGGATCCAGTTTGCCACATCTTGACGATCTTCTCCTTCCCGGCTCCCTCCCCTCACCAATTCCAGCCACTGCACTCGCCCCCTCTCCTGAGGGCAGCACAGATGCTGTCTGGCAGGTGCACTCCATCCCTGCATTTGCCAAACTCAAATCCATCAGAAAGAAAGATGGAGACACAAAAAGGAGCATCTGGAAAGGCATGAGGTTCTTAGCTCCGCCCCTGCAGAAGGGAAGGGGAAAAGCAATTCTTAAAAAAAAAAAAAAAAAAAAAAAAAATCAACTGTGCACGGACATATTTCCAGCCCTGTGGCCACCCCGTCAGCCCCCCAAGATCAAGTCCAAAACGATCCAGTACAGAGCCCCCGTGAGTCCACCCAGAGTGCAGCGCCGGCTCAGCCTCTGCAGGCCAGACGAGCAATAGAAAAATGCAACAGTCCGTGTCCAGGCTGCTAGGTTTAAGTTAGAAATGCATCTACTGTCCTATTCCTTGGCCCTGCAGCATGGGCAGAATTCAGGGTCCCCAACCCACCCACCCCTAAAATCAGATAAAATCATCACAGTTCCATGTTCCGCAAAGTTTTCCCTTTTCTTTGTTCCTCGGGCCCTCCCTGTTCAGGTAACACCACAAACCCCTTGTCCTTACATAATGAGGCCTCTTCGTTAACGGCCAGTTACCCACGTGTTCATAAAAGAGAGAGATCAAGCCAAGTCCAGGCGGGCTCTCCAATGCCAGCAGTGCCTCGGGAGCTCAGGGAGTCCAACGGACCAGCTAGGACAAGCCACGTATGACGTGTCGTGGAACAGGAGAGGCGGCAGTGCCAGCTTCACCAGAACAGAGTCCTATTGCATCAGCCCGTTGGTAGGAGACAGCCAGCCCCTAGCCATGAGTCAAACCCCCAATCCAACCCCCAGCAACAGCCTTCTGCCAGCAGCGATGCCGTCCGGCCAGTCTGATTCGCTCGCCAAGGCCAGGGTCGCGCTGGGACAAGCTGGGGCTGTGCACACACGTGCCGGACATCCTCTGTGTTTCCTGACCCAGGAGGGGGAGGCAATGTGCAAAAAAATCGAAGCCAGATGAGGAGCTGGGTGCCATTTCAAGGAATCCTGGGGCTTTCCAGCCACTGAAGGAAGGGGAGGTGAACAGAAGAGAGGGAGCAGGGCATCTCTCCAGAGCCTCTTTCTAGCCCTCGTGTGCATGGTAGGAGGTCTGCTTTCTCAGGTGTGGGCAGCCACAGGTGCCAAGCTGGCATCCAGCCTGCTGCCAGGCTGAATCAAGCTGGGGACGGTGCCTCCCGTCTCGCAGTCTCTTCGCCATGGCCGGTGAGGCGGGGGTGGGCGGCCGGGGGCGGTGGAGGAGCTGGAGGCCCCCCCCCCCCCTCACATCATGATGTGCCGCCGGCGGTGCAGGGCCAGGTGGTCCGAGCGCGAGAAGCTGCGGTCACAGTCTGAGCAGCGGAAGGGCTTGATGCCCGTGTGCTTGCGGAAATGCCGGGTGAGCTCGTCGGAGCGGGCAAACTTCCAGGTGCAGCCTTCCCAGGTGCATTTGTACGGCTTCTCTCCTGCACAGGGAGCAGAGGGGACAGCTCAGTGCTTGGGCACACATCAAACTTCTACCTATTATGGCAGCACCCACCGGCCTCAGTCCAAATCAGGCAGTATCTATTAGGTGCATTATGGTATCACCTATGGCCCTCAGCAGAGATGAGGCATTATTACTTACTAGGGGCACCACAGCAGCACATACAAGCCTTAACCAAGATCAGATATTAAGGCCTGTAGGCTCTTAATTAGTAATAATGCCTGATCTCAGTTATTTATTAGGTGCATTACAGTAGCACCCACAGGCATTTACCCAGATCAGGGCCTCATCCTTGCTGCACAGTCACATGGTAAGGACATAGGCCCTGCCTCTTTTTCTCCCGAGAAGCACCAAGAACGTCTGCTCTCTCCTGGCTCTGTTGGAAGACCTCAGGGAGGTACAAGCAATCGGAGCACGCTGTGGCTTGGTGGAAGGGAGGAGGCTTTTGAACCTTTAACAGAAACTTCCCTTCTCCAAAATGTTATTTAGTCATTGACATTAAGCAGGTGTAATAATAACATAAAAAACAATCCACAATAAAAACTGCTATAACCATCTTGGAATGCCTCTGGGCTGGCATTTCCGTCACCTCATGCTGTAGGTTTGCCAGCTGGAGTCTAAACCTGAAGAGGTATCTGAGACACCAGGAGGCTCTGTCAAGACCTAGGCAATCCTCGGCTTGAAGGAGCCATGTACCCCTGCAGAGGGTTGTTATTATTGCTGGCGTAAGAGAGAGGGGGATGAGCTTCCATGAGACAAGGGGCTGGAGGAGTTGCTAGGATACCGGAGGGGCTGCTAGGATACTGGCCTGGGTTGCTAGGATACCTGTGTGGGTGGATAAGAGGATGGGTTACTAGGATACTGTTGTGAGTGTTGTTAGATTATCAGGGCAGACGTGGGAGCAATAGGACATCGGAGTTAAATGCCCCTCAGCTGCAGGGGTTATGCACATACCACGCAAGCATTTCAGAGCATCCGAGTGCTGTTCACAGCCCCTCTCCCATGGTATGAAACAGGGGTGGGCTGGAGAGCAGGGCGACGTTCTTTTGTATAGAAATGGTTATTTTCGATTATTTAGGAGGTTTAGAACTGTATTTGTTTTCTCTCTCTCCAGCTGGGCTCATGATACTGAGACAAAGCAGCTTTCAGGCAGGGGGATATGAAAAAGAAACAGTGCTAAGGAACACTTTCAGAATTCCCCACAAAGTTCAAAATGCACTGTTTGCTAAAACACATGGCATGATCAATAGATGTAATCGCACCCAAGGGGCTATGGCTGTGTAGACAGAGACCTAGAACTGGACTCAGTTCACTGGGAAGATAATGCACGGAGCAGAGCAACTGGGGAGGCAGGCTTTCCTTGTTAGGACCAGAGAAATCCGGGACAGAAGAGACCTGTTGATTAGCCATCCCTTGGCCAGTGCAGGAAGGTTCTCTACTCCATGCCCCCCATGGTGCTGTCTATTCAGGTTAGACTCCATCCCTTCCCTCTATCCCACAGCTCTCCCTGTTGGTTTTAGGAGCTACACTCGCATTCTGCCTGCCTTCGCTGAAGTGGGTTCAGTTGAAGAGCGGCTAGTTCTGGATGTTTGCAGAGAGTCTCATTAGAAGTTGGAGAGGAAGGCTGGCACTAGCCTGAGCTGTGGCCCAGCCAGCTTCAATTCCCTGCTCTGCCATTGATTTCCTGTGTGACCGTGGGCAAGGTACTTAGCCACTCTGTGCCTCAATTTCCCCCTCTGTACAATGGGGATAACAGCACTGCCCTACAGCGCTCGGGTGCTGTAAAGACAGTGATCTGGTCAGATGCTGCAGTGATGTGGACCAGAGAAATACCTAAGACAGAAAGGATCAAGCAGTGCAATCCCTGCCTCAGTCTGACTGGGAGCAGGCAGGCTTTCTAAATCTTGGCACAAACGGCCTTGTCAGCTTCAGCTGGATTTGCGTGGAGTAATGGTGCCATCTCGTGGTCAGATGGATTATTATAATGCGGTGTTCCTGATGGCTCTCTAAAGGAATGGATCTTTCATCCGTGTGCCTCAGGGATTACAGGATAGTGGTCCCAATCCTGCCTTCAGTTACACCCATAAAACCCCATTCAGAGTTTGGGGGACCCCTTGATCCTACTGACCAACTAATTTGGGGGGGGGATCCATCCCCCCTTGAGAGTATGCAGGCTTTCCTGTATGCAGGGATCAGCTGTTGGACTGTGGGGGGCGCTGCCCTGAGATCAGGGCAAGGTGAGGAGATGGATGGATGGATGGCTGAACAGCCCCCTGATTTCTGCAGTCCAGGGAGAAGTGTATTTACCACCCTCTATCCCGAGCTGAGCCTGTCAAGTGGAGGGGATGGAGGGGGCGTGACTCCTCTCGCTGCACTGTACGTAGCCCTATATATTACAGCCTCACTGGGCAGGACCAGATGCAGCCGGGAGGGACAGCAGAGTGTGTGTGTGTGTGTGTGTGTGTGTGTGTGTGTGTGTGTGTGTGTGTGTGTGTGTGTGTGTGTGTGTGTGTGTGTGTGTGTGTGTGTGTGTGTGTGTGTGTGTGTGATATGAAGCAGAGCAGGGATCAGCCTCGGGGGATCATGATCAGCAAAACGCGCTAATGGCCATGAGCCTCAAAGACATTGATTCCGATAGGACTTAGGTGCCTAAATGCCTTAGAGGATCCAGCACAATATCCCTTCAGTATGACATGCCATATGTCCCAGTTAGCCTGCTCCAGCAGCTCATCTGGAAGCCCATGGCACCCAGTCACAAAGCTCCTCTAGCCCCCAGAGCATATGAATCTTCTCACCCTCACTCCTCAGCTTTCAAGGCCACGCATTCAAATCGAATGACGACCCAGCACCTGGAAGCTGTGTCCAGAAGGGAGACGTCTGCCCCCTGGTGGTCATCTGAGAACTACACACCCATGCAAGCAGAGGAAGGACAGAACCATACGCAGAGGGAGTCAGGGCCTGCACAGATTGTGGGTGGGTTTTTGTGAGCCCGGAGCAGCATGGCTCCTTTCGCAATTAACCCTGAGGGCTGGCAGCTGGATTTGCCTTCTAATTAAAAAGCTCCCCACCAGTGCAGTCTGGAGAAGGTTGCACATGGCTCACAGCTTCCCAAACTGAGAACCCTGGACTGGAGTCACTGGGCATTCGGGCTCTCTCGGCTACAGGGCATGGCCCTGCGCCCACCGAGCCGGGCACACAGAGAGGCACGAAGCCAAGGTGGAGAGGAGCTCAGGGTCTTGGAGATGCAGGGCATGATCACAGAGGAGTCCCAGAAACGCTGAACTAGGGCATATCTGGTTTCGTAGGAGGACTTGGTGGGGGTCTCAGCCGTGCTCTCTCTCAGGCTGGAGAGCTCACAAAAGGAGCAGGGTTGCTGCCTTTTAAGAGAAGTCCTTTCTCCAAACAGTTCACTAGCCATTGGAGTTAAGCCAAGGTGAACAAAAATAAGCCAAACTAAGTTGTGAGTTCCCTGTTACCCCACAGCACTGCCCACCCTCTGCCTCCTCTGGGGATCCCAGCCCAAGTGCACTGTGTCGGAAGGGACACACCAGCTCCCAGTGCAGCTACCTTTGTGCTGGTACCCAACTACCCCTGCTCTGGTGGGGCAGGGAATCTCAATCCATCAGACACTGCCACTCATGGATTGTACTGGAGCCAATTCAGCGCTGGCGCAAGGTCAGCCCTGCAGCAGCCCTTCCACTGAGCAGGGTCAGCACGGGCCCTGGCAGGGCAAGGTTCTGCCCTGCTGACCTTATCCTGTCTCTAGTGGTAAGGGGACCTCAGCGTCCACGGCCCAGCCACGCCTTGGTCTCTGCTATGGTGAGCAGAAAGGCCGTGGGGGGCGATAGGCCCGTGTGGGAGTCGTCGTCCTCCCCCACAGCACCGAGGTCCCCCAGTTGGGCGGTGGGACGGCTCTGGGGTGTAGCCACCCTGGGCTAGCAGCAGTGTGCCACAGGCTGCCCCGCCCAGCCCTACCTGTATGTATCCTCCTGTGTGCTTTGAGGTGGGAGCTTTTCGTGTACACCTTGTTGCAGCCCTCGAAGTCACACTGGTGAATCCGCCTCTTCTTCAAGTCGGGGGACTCAGCCCGCTGCATCCGGGCCACAGGCGACCGCGACCTGGGCAGGGGGAGACAGCAGTGTCACCCAGCGCTGGGTTCCTGGGGGCCCCACCCTCTCCCTCTGGGCTGGCACAGCCCCTTGCAGCAGACTAGGCCTGACTCGTGGCAACCAGGGAACCATCCCCCCACCCCAGGGCTGGCCTTACCCATTGTGGGGGTGGAATCTGGCTATGGTAGGTATCACCATGCCAGTGCCCTGGGCAGTCATTTATGAAGCAGCTTTGAGCAGCCTCATCAACGTGGGGGAGGGGAAGCTGATACTCACTCCCTCCCCTGCTGGGAGGTGCCCATCGTCATTACAGGCGGATGTGGCGTTGGAATGCTGAGACCCGAGGGCAGTGATGCTGCCAGGGCACCCCCATCATTGCTGCTGCAGGGTCTTGGCAGAGGAGGGACAGGCCCAATAGGCAAGCTCTGCTTCCTCCGCCCCCCAGCCCTGTGCTACGCGGGCGCCAACCCCAGCGCTAGCACCAAGAAGTGGGCCCACCCTAGCCATAGTCCAGGGCAGTGTGTGGCTGCCACTCACTCTCTCTGCAGGTCCTGGAAGGGGGCTGAGCTGCTCTCTGTGACGCTGTCCTCGCTGTCGCTGTTCATCTCCAGGGGGTACATGGAGCTGGGGTCAATTTTCACTGGGGAGGAAAGAGACCCACTGAAACCAGAGACAGACCCAGAGCCACGTCCCCTTGCTCTGTCCCCAGCTCCGCCCAGGGACCAAAGCCACTGCACCATGGGATAACACTCCCCTCCCTGACCCAGAACCCACAGGGTCCTTCCCCTGGGCTGCAGGGATTGGTCGCCTCACCCCTGCCCAGAGCTGTCAGTGACATTGGTCCCCCCAGCACTGGAGCCCTGAGCCCCCTCTGAACCCACGTCTCCTGCCCCTTGCCCAGTCACAGGGTTATGAGCCAGCAGCACAAGAGAGCTGCCTGGCATGGCAGGGGGATGGCACTGGATGGGGTGCGGGGGACTGGACAGACAGGGCAATTGGGGCAGTGGGGAAGGTTCCCAGCCTGAGCCCACAGCACTGCACCCAGCCCCAGAGCCCAGCTCACCCCAGCTCTGGGGAAAAACCTGCTGATCTGTCCAGTGGGAGGCAGCACCCCAAGCTAGCATCTCAGCCCCCACCAGACACTCGTAGTGGGCTGAGACAGGCCTACCCTTGCTCTGAGGGGACAGCGGGGCCTTCGACACGCTCAGCATAGGAGGCGGTCACAGAGCTGGACAGGGTCCGGCTCGCACCCCAGAGCAGGATACCTGGCACAGCTGATGGGGTTGGCAGCCTGGGCAGGGATGGGGCCCAACAGTTCTCCCCCGCCCCATCCCTGAGACCCAGATCCAAACCCCACAACCCAGGTCCAGCCCCACCACCTTATCCCCTCCTCACCCCCTGGGCAAGGCACTGGAGCGTAGGTGCAGCCATCATAAAGACTCCCCCTCCCCCTGCTCCTGGTTCATTTCAGCTACTCCCGCCCCCCAACTTCCACACGTGTCCCTGGCCAGAGGGGAACCAGCGGTCACAGAGCTGGACAGGGTCCGGCTCGCACCCCAGAGCAGGATACCTGGCACAGCTGATGGGGTTGGGGGAGGGGATTGGCAGCCTGGGCAGGGATGGGGCCCAACAGTTCTCCCCCGCCCCATCCCTGAGACCCAGATCCAAACCCCACAACCCAGGTCCAGCCCCACCACCTTATCCCCTCCTCACCCCCTGGGCAAGGCACTGGAGCGTAGGTGCAGCCATCATAAAGACTCCCCCTCCCCCTGCTCCTGGTTCATTTCAGCTACTCCCGCCCCCCAACTTCCACACGTGTCCCTGGCCAGAGGGGAACCAGCCAGGGCCTCCGACAGGAAGCGCCTGGGAGTTCTTTGCTTGCCGGATGGGAGGCAGGAAGTGCTGGGAGTGGGGGGAGCCAGTCTAACTGGAACCAGAGCAGCCTTGGAGCCAGCCGCGGGGGGGGCCTGGGAGGGGAGGTCAAGACCCCACCCTGCGGCGAGGGAGAAGACAGCCTGCCAAACTGCCCCCCTTCCCCCACTCCCCAGGATGGAGGGCAGACAGACAGCCTCCTCCCATGACTGACTCACGGCAACTCGACCGCAGAGCCAGGCGGCTCCCCGGCACTGGGGGGCCTGCCCCCACACAGTCCCCCCAGGCAGAAATCCCAGCTCTGCCATGCAGCTCCAAGCAGTGTGGGAAAGAGACAGGCACTGAGCCCAAGGTGATGGGCGCAGCATGAGAACTGGAACAGATGGGGGGGAGTGGGGCCTGCCAGGCAGTTGTGAGGGGTGGCTGGTCCCCTCCCCCCAGCTGGGAACCACCCAACGCCTACCAGTTCTGATCAGCCAGCTGGGAATCAAACCCACCCCCAACACACACAGAGCTGGGACCCATCCCAATCCCACCCCCTCCCCAGCCTCTGACAGGAATCACACCCATCCCCCAAACAGAGAGCTATCCCGCCCAACCCACAGCGTGTGTGTGTGTGTGTGTGTGTGCGCGCACACGTGCAGAACAGGGAAACTCCCTTCCTCCAGTAGGAATCATGTTCATCTCCCAACTGGGAAAACTCCCCTCCCTCCCCCAAACAGGACCACCACCCTGCCCCCAGCACACTTAGCCAGGAAATAGCCCATTCAGCACGTCCCCTCCATCCTCTGCAGGTGGTCCTGAATTCTGGGTATCCGGTTTCACAGGGCCCTGTTAGACACGCTAAGGGGCCCCAAGCCAGGTTCCCAAGCACTGAGGCAACCAGAGTCAAGGACCACCTGTGAAAGTGTGGCTGCAAACCCACCCCTTTCCTGCAACTGGGGAGCACCCCTTGCCCCTCCCGACCAGTCCCATCAGTCCCAGGCACACTGAAGTGCTCCTGCCAGGAGCTGAGTGCCACCCCATATCCCCAGAGAGCAGCTCCAGGGCAGCCAGGGCTCTCAAAGAACAGGGAAGAAGTCAACTGAGCCAGGCTTTTAGGGAGAACCTCCCACACACACTCTCCTCCCCACCCCATCAGCTGGCAGGGCGGGGGGGAAATCTGAGATGGGACTCACACAGATACCTAGGGCTCTGGCCAGAGAGGGGCCAGCGGAGCAGATCCCAACTATGCTAGTGCAGCCAGGACACCCAACAGCCTCTCTGATTGCCAGGCCGGGCTGCGCCTTCCCAAGCACATGCTGCATTTCCTGGGAAGTGACTGAGCACCCGGCACGGCTGACACAAACAAGCCCGGCTGGAACATGGAGTTAGACACCCAGTCCTGCTCCCAGGGACTGGCTCCCTCTTGCCTGGTTTGAACTCAGAGCCTGTGGAGAAGGGACAGCCCACCTGCCACTACCACAACTGGCCACTTGGGGTCAGGGGAGCATCATGCAGCGTCATGCACCTACAGGCGAAGCAAGGAGGCAAGGCGTTTGCCCGCTGGGCACCACATGATGCCTGCCCATTGCAGCAGTGCCGGCACGCCAGGCTTCCTCCCACACCCAGACAGATGGGCTTCATCACGCTCTGGGAGCGGAGCCAACAGGACCTTATGAAGCCCTGGCTTGGCTGCTGCCTTATGACGCTAGCCCTTGTGAAAGGTACCAGATGGACAGCTCTGCCATGGAACTGGGTCAGCGGCAGGGCAATCTTCCCACACGGTGCCTCCAGCCAATGTGCTTCAGCCCTGCCCAAGAAGGATCCCACCTCCAGGGGTCCAGTCTCCATGGTCCAATCTGTCCGTAGCTGGGCCAGTTCTGGGATCCCTCCACAGCTCTGCCAATACCCCTCAAATCCCAAACTGCTGCTTCACCCTGGGCTCCCCAAGCCTTACCCACAACCCCCCTCTCCCATCTCTCAGTGGTTCCTGCTCTGGGCTCCCCTACTCACCGATCTCTGCTGATGCTCCTCAAATCCTGACCCACAGCCCCGCACACACAGCTCTGCCAACACTCCTCAATCCCAACCCACAGCCCCAGGGAGGGGAAGTGAGCCCTTACCGGATCCGGCGTTCTTGCCATCGCCGCCGATGAGGGGCACAGTGATGGCAGCGGTGACCCCGTCTGTGGGCATCGTGGTGTAGACCACGGGTAGGGACTGCACCACCACTGGGATGGTCTGCAAGTTGCCCATCTTGCTGGGCAGGTTGACCGAGGGGATTGTGTGGATGACGTGCAGGATCTGCTGGCCCCCGCTACCCTGCGTGGAGGCCAGGATGGAGCCAGGAGACAGCACAGCGGGGATGGCAGAAGAAGAGCCCAGCCCCGTGGGTGACATGGAGACCACAGGGGCCTGGATGGGCGGCGCCACCAGCATGGGCGAGGACCTGATGGAGGAGGGCAGCAGGGTGGAGGACTGCAGCGACACCTTGGGCTTGTTGAGTGACAGGTCCACTGGCTCGGCCTGGGGCTGGTTGCAGTCGCTGGCCAGCAGCTCTTCGGGGGGCTCTGTCTTGATGTCGGTCAGCAGCACCGGGGGATCTATGGAGCTGTCCTCCAGCAGCGATGAGGAGCTCATCTTGGGCAGCACCTTACTCTGGACTGAGCCTGCAGCCTGGGAGAGACAAGAGATCAACAATGAGGGCACTGGGGTGTGGACTGAGTGAGGCCAGCACATGGCACTTCCCAAGCCCTCCACTGGGAGGCACTGCAGCAACTGGGAAGGGGGAAACTGCCCCACATCCTGGGAGGGAGGGAAATCCCACTGTCCCCCATTTTACTCATGGGGAAACTGAGGCACAGAAAGGGGGAAGCGACTTTCCCAAGGTCACCCAGCAGATCTAGGAACTGAACCCAAGTCTCCAGATTCCCAAGCTAGTTCCCCATCCACTTGGCCGCACTGCCCAGCATGACATAAGCTCCACCCAGCAGGGCCAAGGGGCTCTCGGGAAATGCATCCCAGCACTATAGCTAGTCATGGACAGAGACACACAGGGCGCTGGCTCTGCGCGGGGGAGGGGATGGTGTGGTAGCTGGAGCCAACCACTTCTTCCAGGTAATTTCGCTGGCAGATCGCTAGCGTCTCCCCCTGGTGCTGACTCACTGCACAGGGACAGGAGGGAGCTGGACTGCAGCCATCAGACACACAGCTGAGCTCAGCCTCCCAACACCCATCTGTCCAGGTACTGCCATGGCCCTCCTCTCTGCAGCATCGGAGCACCTGGGGAGGCAGAGGCCATCACCCCCGTCTTAGAGATAGGGAAACTGAGGCACAAAGGACGAGTGAAGGTTTCCTGTTGGTCACAATGAATCACTGGCAAAGCTGGGAGGGAGCGCCGGAGTCCTGGCTCCCAGTGCTGTGCTCAGACCACACTGTGGGCATGGGCATCTCACTGCCAAGCGCCACGCTGGATTAGAAGGGGGAGCAGATGCCGGAGACATTCACCCTGCCATGTTACGACGCAGCCCCAGACATGCCTTGGCGTGGGCGGACGAACCCTTGCATTAACCCTTGCGCTTCCGGAAGGCTAGCATTACCCACATGCCCACCAACATACTTGACCTCCCTCAGGAACGCGGCATGGGAAACAGAAGCCTTCAAGGGGTAAACTTGAGAAATTCCTATTCTGGCTTTTTCTGCATTTCGTTTTTAAAAGGAAAGAACCCCCGCCCCGCCAGTTCCAATGGAATGATCCTTCCAATGCACCCAGCCGGTCTGGCGTCCCCTCAGCCAGGGGATGGGACGCAACTGCAAGAGTCATTCACTGCGTGTGTGCCTGTGTTCATGCAGGGAAGGGATCCCAGATTGAGGGGGAGGGGGGACAAGGAGTGAATCTGGGTCATGGGATGAGCCATTTGGAACTTGAGCATTGGGACCCGGAGCCAGCCGGGTGGAGCAGCCACACAGAGCTGGCGGAGGGCCAATAGGCTTTAGGCTCCCGATGTGAGTCAATGATTCTCTCTTGCACTCACTGCTTCAAAGCACTTGCTAAAACACTCGACAAACACTCCACGGATGCTCCTCCAGGTGCCACTTTACTGAGCTTCCTGGTGTGGGGAGAAAAGGCAGGAGAGGAGGGGGAGAGGGATGACTTCAATCTGCAGCCAGACCCTCCCTCCCCTGCCACTCTAGAGCAGACGAGGGGATGGGGAGAGGAAGCACAGCGCCAGGCAGCTCCGAAGCCCTGGCCTTTGAGATGGATGTGCTGGACACGCTGACCAAAGGCAATCAGAAAACGAGACTCCCCGCCCACCCGCCGGTGCAACCTGGTTCCCCGGCTAGGCCTGCTGCAGGGCGTGGGGATGGCTCCACAACTCTCTCCAGTAGGGAGACTGCCACATGCTGCAACATGCAGTCAGCTCATCTTATTCAACGCCTCTGTCACAATCCAGGCCAACTGCACCTGTAGCCAGGGCCCCCACCTGTTAAGCTCCTCAGCCATCCCCACTCTTGGGTGCAGACCCGCATCTCGCTCCCTCCTGGCCAGGGTTTTCCAGGCTGCACAGCTCCCTGCCTGCACTGGATATTCTGAGCAAGCCAGACTGCCTGAACAGGCCAGCATCTGCTCTTTGCTGGCAATTCCAGCTCTTTGGAGAGCAAGCAATCACAAGCTACCATGCAGCTCTAAGCAAGCACATTTATTCTTAAGGTGAAAGTATCACAGAGACCACGTCTTAAAAACAGTAAAGAACCTATACACATGCTTACCAGAGCTCACCCCCAACTCCAAGAAGGGCTCTGGTAGGAATTAGCCCTTCAAACCCCAACACAAGGTTTTTCCTGTGGTTACAAGTGTACAACAGTCCTCAATCAGAACCAGAACAGTTCAGTCTGTCCTTTGATCTTAGCCTCATGTAACAGGTGATCAGCAGACAGAGGTCCACCCATTGCAAAAGACTGGGGTTGTGCATAACCGGGAGTAGGGAATTTGCATTCATCTCCCCCTAGAAATTTCCCAGCAAAACCACTTCATTCGTGTCTGCCACATTGTTCAGTATAGTCCTTGGACTATCCAGGCCCATAATAATACTTAACCTTTGCAACTACTAGAAGAGACTCAAAAGGTACTTGAACTTAATCCAATAAGGTTTTTCCAAGGATACTACAGGAAATTGCCATGTGTGTCACAGCCTCTCATCCCAAAGGGCCCCACTATACACAGGCAGCATATGCAGCCACTTCTGGGGTTCAGAGTAGCAGCCAATGAAAATGCAGCACAAAGAGATGGGAAGAGAGAACAGAAGTATGTTACCAAGGATATAGGGGCAACCACAGAGGGCCAGGGAATTCTGAATATCATGCAGAGCGGAAAGGACCCAGGTGACGAAGGTCTCATCTGAAAAAATTCCACCCAACCCAGCAAAACGTGGTGGAACGCCACTGATGCACCTGGGAAGTTTAGTTTGGCTGACTTGACTCTGCCAGGATCTGAACCAACCATTGAAGGGAAACAAAGCAGTTCACACTTGATGCTTCAATCAGTAAGTCATCCCTTCAGTGCTGAGTTAGCCACTGGAGTGACTGACACGGACGAGCTACATTCGGGATGGGTGCTGCACTGCACACCTCTACATAGCGGCATCTTATGCCGTAAGCATCCAGAAGAGGCTGCCTAGCCTAGTGCTTAGCTATTTGATGAGTAGGACAAGAAAAGGGTGATTTTTCAGTTTCCCCACAAGCTGCTCTCTGGAATGCTCTAGGTGTGATTGCCGAGCGCTATTGGACACCTTCCACTCCCAGTGACCTTCAGCCATCAGCCTGTGGGTTATGTAACGCTGCGGGAGTAAGGCTAGCACGAGTGTGGATTTTGTTTAAAGGGCAGCTAGCGTCAGAGAGTCATTCGCTCCTTGAGTCAGATCTGCTTCTGACACAAACAAGTTGCTATTCCTGTTCGCTCGGCAAAGCCAAGACAGCGGCCTGCATTCTAGTCAACCTCGTGTATCATCAACACCATTGCAGCCGATTGCAGCTCCCGGCTCGCCGTACAGCAGAGAAGCTGAGTGGATTTGCTGATCCCAGGCCTGGTGGTTAGAAATGTCATCTCCTGCCATGCCAAGCTGATGGGGAACCCCTTGGGAGGCCAGGGAGCGACAGAGAGACCGGGGGAGCAGAGACAATGAGTAACAACATGTCGCTTCTGACTGGAGCATTCGTTGACACCAGCTTGGGACCAATGTGCAACGCCAATGTGCCAAGTGTGGGCTAAGGATCGCGCCTGGTCATCACAGTGCTGGCTGCCCGTGGGTGAGGGTAGCCTGGGAACTGGACTCCAGATACCCTCTTCATTGGGGGGATGGAGGATCTTGTGCTATGGGGCTCTCCTGAGCCCCACTGGAACGGTACCCAGGTCTGTCTGCTTCTGCCCAAGATAGAAAACAGGGTGCAAAATCATAGGCACCTAGCGCTACTGGTCTCTCAAGGGCTGAACACTCTCAACTCCCACTGACTTGAATGGCAGCAAGAAACACTCAGCACCTCCCAGGATCAGGCCACAGAGCCCTAAGGCTCCAGGGCAGCCTGTAAAGAATGCAGGAACATACTGAGAGCGTCCAAGAATGAGCTGTAACACCATGGACGAGGGCTCCCAGACCCAGCCACCACATCCACGGAGTCACACTGCTCCCAGTTCAAGCCAGCAGGGGAGAGGAAGGTGGTGTTATTTTCTGGTTGGTGCAGATGGGCTTGGAGTCAGGACTCCTGGGTTCTATCCCTGCCTCAGTCAGTCATTGTGTGACTCACTCTGTGCCTTAGTTTCCCCACCTGTAAAATGGGTCAGGTGATACTCAGCTGCCTGTCAGGAGGTGGCGTGAGGTTTAATTAACATTTGGGAAATGCTTTGAGGCCCTCAGCTGGAAATGCAGGTATGTCTGTTTCCACAGAGCAATCTAATCCCATGATTCCCTATGCGGTGACATGGAAATACCTGGCACTTCCATTGGAGGAGAGCACTCTTCATAAACACTCATTGACCCGCCCCTCTCCACACCCCTGGCATACACTGACACGCCCCGTCCGCCTTTTACACACATGGTAACCAAGGCACAGAGAGGTGACTGATAAGCCAAGGTCACACGGCGACTCCAGGGCAGATCTGGGAATACAGCCCAGGCCTTCCCGCTCCCAGCCTGGGCCCTAACCACAGCCCCGCCCCGCCCAAAACATCAGACATCCCAGAAGCACAGTCCTCAGGACACTTCTCCCTTGATTTCTGATGTGCCGTCTGGTCCTGTTCAGCGAGAGTGGGTCGGCGGGGGGGAGGGGGGGACGGCGAGTGGGGAAGCTTGGCAGAGGGATTACGCTCAGTAAATCCTCTGTATGGACGGATGCACTCCCTCCCCAAAGCATGGACAGATTCGGGACAGCAGCAGTAACATGGGGCACAGATCAAGGCTCCTCCATCCTGCTTGCTGGCTTTTCCAGCAGTAGCAACTCACTCCCAGCCCTTTGGCAGAGGTTGAACTGCAAAGGAAGAACCAGAGGGACAGAACAAGGAGTAATGGTCTCAAGTTGCAGTGGGGGAGGTCTAGGTTGGATATTAAGAAACACTATTTCACTAGGAGGGTGGTGAAGCACTGGAATGGGTTACCTAGGGAGGTGGTGGAATCTCCTTCCTTAGAGGTTTTTAAGGTCAGGCTTGACAAAGCCCTGGCTGGGATGATTTAGTTGAGAATTGGTCCTGCTTTGAGCAGGGGGTTGGACTAGATGACCTCCTGAGGTCCCTTCCAACCCTGATATTCTATGGGTATGTCTACACTGCCGCGCTAGTTCGGCGGCTGGGGATCGAAGTTCCGGGTTCGATTTATCGCGTCTGGTGTGGACGCGATAAATCGAACCAGGAAGCGCTCGCCGTTGACTGCGGTACTCCAGCTAGACGAGAGGAGTACCGCGGAGTCGATGGGGGAGCCTGCCTGCCGCGTGTGGACCGCGTCTGAACCGCGGTAAGTTCGAAGTAAGGTATGTCAAATTCAGCTACGTTATTCACGTAGCTGAATTTGCGTACCTTACTTCGACTTGGGGGGTAAGTGTAGACCAAGCCTATGATTCTATGAGGTGGGAAAGGGTAACGCTGGGAGAGGGAGGGAGATGGAGACAACGCCTGCTCAGCTGGGAGGTGGCACAGAATGGCTTGACACTAGGGAGGAAGGAGTCCTGGGAGCTTGGAGGAGGTGACTCAAGAAGGGGGCGCTGGGATTTTATGCCATAGGGAACATTAAATAATGGGCACGAACCTGCCTCCCCCTGAACACCACAAGCTATTGGCAGCCTCAGCAGAAGCATGGTGACGCCCTGGAGATGGAGCTCCCCTCTAGATCAGGGTGGGCAGGGAGGAGCCAGCGTCACCCAGCCTGTCCCCGTTCTGGGGATACAGAGGCCTCCAGCGCTGGCATCCGGGGGCCTTTCACCAGCACTGCTGCACTCACTTTTGAAAGAACAGCTCCTCCCCCGCCCTTTGCCTAGCAATGCCCCTCAGCCAAGTGCAGTCTGGAACCAGCCCTGACAGTAGCCAGGGGAATGTATTCTCTGCCTGACCCAGGAGTCCAAGTGCTGAGAGCTTACCAGAAGAGCTGGGTGCCCTGGCTCCAAGCCAGAGAACCCAGCTGCCCCCCACTTGAGGCAGGACCAGGCTACTGAAGACCAGTAGATCTCTACGGCTAACATGGCATGATGCTAACAGGGCCCCAGAAGTGTCCTGATTAGGGCATTTCTGTGCCATGAGTGCGGCTGGCGTGGTTCATCTCATGGCAGGCTGGTACCTGCATTGCTGGGCCTTAGGAACGTGAAAGGTCTCCTAATGAATCTCAGTCCTAACTCGCATCACCCCTTACTATTCCAGTCCTGCGCTTCTTTGCCTCGCACTGCTGTCCGCTGCCCCTCAATCCCAACCCACACCCCCACTCCCATCTCACCCCAGCCCTGGTAGTCCTGGGCTCCCCACAGATAGCTCTTTGCCGCCACTTGATCTAGACTAGCTGGTTGGGAGTGCAGGTCCAGTCCTGACCCCTATGCAGCTCACTCCAGACAAGACCCCCTGCCATTCAACACCCGAGCCTCTGGATCAGAGCTGGGGAACCGGGCCAGCCTGCAGAGTGGCTTTGCAGGGACTGTGACGAGGCTGCCACGGTGGATTTCATGCAGGACCTCAGCTAGGATGTTAGCCTTGATCTCTGAAGGCAGAAAGCCAGGGCACTGACCCACCGCCTCAGACTGTAGTGCAGGCCCCGAGTAAGGGGCAGATGGCTGTGTGTGCACCTTCGGAGCAATGGAGGGGGGGGTCTGCATCATACAAACACCAGCCCCACTCCTATGCAGCCAGACTCCTGCCCCACTGGCTCTGGATGCCAGCCCGCCCTGGGCATTGTGCTCCATTGCAGGGCCTGGGCTGGGGAGAGGCAGCAGATGGAGCTCACGCACGCTGAGCCTCCACTGGGGAATGGGTGGGGGCGGAGTGGGAGGGAGAGAAGGAACAAAAAGCCCCCCCCAGCACACCCCCAAGACATAGAACAGGCCTGCAGGTTGCCATGAGAACTAGATCACAGCTGAGCCCAGGGAGCAGCTCACATGTCCACACTCCATCCCCCTGCAGAACGGCCAGAGGTCACTGGGGCAGATCCAACTCCTCCCTCTCAGCCCCACCAAGCCACCCACCTTGTCGGCCCTGTGGTTACACCTTAGGGCTGCAGGGGGATCCAGTCCCCAGCCCAAAGGGTTAAAGGACATGGCCAATCACAGCCCAGAGCAGCAAGGGTGAACTAGTGGGGTGCTCAGCTGCCCCCTGGCAGCAATCAGGGGGTCCCTGGGTGGACCAAGGAGGAGCTGGGCTCAGAACCCTGGGCTCTATTCTGAGGCTCCCATAAACATTTACTTGGCTGCTTCCAAAGTAACCTCAGCCATGCGGCGTGGGGGGCCCCCCAACAGACCAGGGTTGCCACCCCCTTCTGATAGGCAGCCACAGCGTCCCAAGGCTGGGCACACTGGCTTCGAGTACAAGACGAACCGGCTGGGGCCTGCAGCCTGCGCGTGGGCCAAGCCCCAGAGAGGCGGATGGGGAGAGCGCTGGGTCGGTTCATCGTCCCTGCAGCCCAAGAGATGGGCCAGTGGGGTTGGCCCGCAAGGAGACTACCCTCATGGAGCTTGCGGGACGTTTGCCGGTCGCTGGCTGTGAGGGGGTGCTGCGATGAGAGAGGATGAGGGCTCCCGCCCAGGCCAATTCGACTCCTAGGAGAGGGGCACCCAGCTGCCCCTCCCACAGGAGATACAAGAGCAGTGATATCCCCTCCCTGCTCACTAGGGGGTGCCCATACGTCTCCCCCACAAGATTCAGTGGGGCAGTCAGCTCTGTGTGCCTCTGGAGCTGCGAGGGGGCCCCACAGCCCAGCTACGTGACACAGAGATGCCCTCCGCAGTGGGCGGGTCTGGCTGGCAAGAGGGGAGTGGGGAGAGGTGGGAGTTCACTATCTGATTCTAGGCAAAGCTGTGCTGAGCATCTCCCTGGGGGCGATAGCTTACCAGTGTGCTGAGGAACACAAGAGAGCCACACCCAGTCCCTGGCCAGCAGGATGGGGACTGCCCACGGGATGTCAGGGATCTGGGGGGGGATTAACCTCAGGCACAACATTAACCCTTCAGGCACAGGGGTGAGTTGCACCATAAGGTGGCTGGGTTGTGAGGGGAGGTCACCGTCCCAGGGAAGAAGGGATCTGCGGCCAGGAGGCTGGATTGGGAGCCGGGGGTGGAACTGGTTTTACCCCCAGCTTGGCTGAGAACCAGGAAGCAGCAGGGACTCAGTGGCGGCAGAAGTTGTCACCACCTAGCATAGAGCCCAGGAGCGCTGGCGGCTGATGCCCAGGTGAGGGGAGGAGCAGGATGCGTGCCAGCCACCCAAAAGTTTGCAAGGGCTGTGGGCATGGCTGGGAGGGGAGGCATCGCCGGGGGAGCCAGAGGCTCAGATGCAGCCCCCTCTTCAGATCCCAAATGGACGGGGGGTGAGGGTGGGCGCTGGGATGAGACGGTCAGACTCCCTAACCCTGCCCTGACTTCACGTGCATGAACCGCCCTCCCCCAATCCCTGTCACTGTCACCTCCACACGCCCAGGACCCTGACCATACAGGCCACTGCTCTGGATAGGTGCAGTGTCCTGGGCAGTTCTGATGCGCTGCCTGGCCGCGGCCCAAGCCCTTGCAGCCGGCCTGGTGACAAAACAAATCCTTCCTTTGGCAGGCAAGCCGAGGCGGGCCCAACCCACGGCTGTCACTCCCTGAGCGGAGCCACCCACACAGAGATCCTGTTGAGAGCTCGCCTGGCTGCTTGCCTCTCCCCTCCCCCTCCCTCTCCCTCTGGCAGCCACGTTAGCCCCACCGGCTATGTGCAGCCCCAGGCTCCACTCAGGGCGTCAGCCAGGCTAGGGATTAGCTGTGCTCTGCAGCCCTTGCCTCTCCCCAGCAGTTACAGACAGAGCTGGGCTTGAATCCCAGGGGGGTTAAAAGCCCCCCCGGTTCAAGCCACCCACCCCCTAGTCTACAAACTGGCTGATCCACCCCACAGAGCCCTTCCCCGCCACAGCCTATCCGACACCCCTTGAGATTTATGGCCTCATTCAGCCATCCCTCTGCTTCCCTTCCCATCTGCTTTCCACACCCAGGCGGAGCACAGATTTCCCTTTGATCCAGGCCCCCCAGCTCCCCCCAAGCCTTTTATCTCCCAGCCAGCCCTGCCTCTCCTGTCAGTCCCGCTCTGCGCGGTGCAGGTGTCTCTGACAAAACCATCCACAACAGTTGCTGTCAGGCCTTTCGCTTCACATCCTTCTCCAAAACCAGACACCAGGATGGGATTCCACAGAGCACCCCCCGTCCCCTCCCTGTTAACTCCTTCCTGCACACACTGCTCTGCACATCACGGAGCAAGCTGCCCCACGCAGCTCTCTGCCCCCTCTACCGCCAGGGGCTCAGTGCATCACCCCCACCAGCCTCCAAGCTGGAGAGAACAGAGGCTGGGTCCAAGAGTGGAAGCAAGCTGTTGTAGCCAATCAGGCATTACTGCTCTGGTCCACCAGGGACAGCACATGGCCAATGCAGGCCAACTCTCAGTGGAACAGCAAGGGGCCACCACTGAAAGGATCCACAGATGCCCCCGATGATATACCAGTCTGAACTCACATGGTCATTTGGGTCTGCAGAGCCAGGCTGGAAGTCTCACAAGCTCAGCCTCTCTTGGGGTATTTCTGCATGTTCAGGAGCTGGGAGGAAGCAGCATGAAATAGACAAAGAGCAGTGGGGACAAGGGGTGTATGTGTGTGAGGAGTTACGGATTGAGTCTGGGGCGAAGGGGCAGTCAGGCTCGTTCTGTTCGACCCAGGCAGAATCCAAACACAGAGCAGATCTACCTACGCAAAGGGAAGTTGGCAGGAGCAGAGCCTTTCAAGACCCAGTGGTACGAGCTGTTAACGCTTAGGAAGCTTACTTAACACAAACATATATGGATAGGATTTTGTGAGTTTAAGTTCTAAGGGTATTTCTTTCCCCTTGAGCAGTGAGTGAATTTAAAAATTCCCTGGCTGGGATTCCAAATATCGAAGCTTTGGGCTACGGTCAGAGGGAAACAGACTGGAGAGGGAACGTGAAACTGGCCAGCCCTGTTCCAAAGTGCCTGATGGTTGAAATTGAAGCCAGCTGCCTCAGCCATTAAAAGGAAATCCATGGTTAAAGCTATTTTGTTGCAAATCATCTAACCTGTTAGCAGGAATACCAGGAGCACAGGAAGTGCCAGACTGGATCAGACCAATGAGTCCACCCAGCCCGGTATCCTGTCTCTGACAGTAACCAGTAACGGATGCTTCAGAGAGATGTGCAAGATACCCCGCAAGAGACAGTTATGGGAGAACGTGCCCCTACATGATATTTCCTCCCAGCCCCCGCGGTTATGCTCTGAAGCAGGAGGGTTTAGATCCCACTCTGCAGTTTACTGAAGGAAGATTTTTTTTTTTAAACCACCATCCCGTAAGAAAAAAAAAGAAAAAGAAAAAAGGAGTGATGGCCCCAACTGGCTACCACTGGAGTCAACGGAAGATTGGGCACGGATGTCAAAGGAAGCTGAATTGAGCCCCCAAAAGAGCATGTGCTCTCCAGTTAAAGCACAGCTATTCACTGCCTCGTGGTGCACAGATCCCTGTGGGGATTAGGTGATGTGCGAGAACCAAGATATGTTGGTTTGACATTTCCTTGCAATCACCTGGAAATCCAGCCAGAATGGCTGCGCATGCGTGGCTGAGGAACAGCAGCCTAGGTCAGCTAAATGTGAAATCATCAGCCTCATCAGCCGCGAGCACCATCTCCCACCCCACCTGCGGCTCAGCGCAGCAGGAGAGGGGTTAGATAGGAAGTTGCCATGGGCTACAAGGAGCTGTAGCTTTCAACCAGCAAGTGGGATGCACGTGCCAGAAACCATCAGTTTTTAACCACTAGGGGACTCCAAAGCAGCATAGGAATCCTGCAGCCCTCCCCTGGGGGCCTCTGATTTAGGGGTACCATTCCCTGGTTATTGACCCAAATGGCCAGGCTGTGTTTGAGCACCACTACCGGATATAGTCAGAGCTGCCCAAGTGTGTGTCATAGTCCCTAGACATTATCAGCAAAAGGAGATTCTCCTTGAGCTCCCTGGTAGTGATCTGTGCTGTTGGAGTATCACAGTCGCTACCAATTAGTCACAGCATGTGGCCCTGGGAGGCTGTGGAACGGGACTATGAATTCCTAGACAACACAGGCTTATTATAACAGTCCTCAGCCCGCCACTGAGCAAGCTGTGTCCCCACAGCCCCAGAAATGGAGGACTGGGAAGCTGTCCTCGAGCCCCAGGTCAGGAACCCAGCAGGCTCCTTTGAAGGGAAGGATCACCTACAAACCTGCCTCAACCTCCCTGGGAAAGTGTGAATGGGGAGCCCAATGCCCCTCAAACGAGCGAGAAGGGGAGCTGCTTTTAACGTTCGATCAGTTGCAAATGAACAGCAACGGACCCCAGACCCAATCCCTGACGCAGCGGCCGGGAGGCACGGAAGGGGGCAACGCAAAGGGCTGCCAACCAGGCTTCTGTCCAGCAAGCAGGAGCTCACCTGGCATGAAGAGGGTCTGGAAATCCCTGTGCGGTCAACACCATGTTATCCTGCTGTTGTGCTGCCTCACTGCATTGCCATGTGGCCCTGTGACTCCACGGGACCAGGGTGACTGGGGTCCAGCTGTCCCCTTCGGCAGTGACCCACAGTGCACTATGCAACGCAGCAGTTAGCAAACAGCCCCAGGGCTCTGTCTGCACTAGCAGCCAGAAAGATGCAAGTGCCTAAGCTATATTAGGGCTCCTATCATTGCTACCTCTGGGGGATTTGAACCGGGTGTTAGCAACGGTGGGGAATTCGGAGCACAGACGCTTAGTGTGGACAAAGCCAACAGAGCACATTGATCCCACGGGCAAGATACAGAGACCCCATAGAAAACCCATCTAGAAGGACCCCCACAAGATGTCCTACAACAGCTGGTAGCAAACTAGCAGCCCAGTCCAGCCTTCCAACCAGCACCAGCTTCAATGACCTTACCATGAGGCTAATGGTCACCCCAGGTTCCAAGAAGGGCAAGGAGGCCTCACAGGAGGGAGATCCCAGGCTCCCAACACCAAGGGTCAAAGGTCATGGGAACCAAGCGAAGGGTTGCATTCAGAAGTGGCTCCAAAGCAGGAAACATCGCGAGCACTCTCAGATCCCAGGGATCAGCAGACATGGAGATGTCAGGAAACTACAAGCCAAGATGCAGCAAAGCCCTTTATACTGGAGGCTAACAGCACTGGGAGGCCAGCAATTTCCACCAAAGCATTCCACAGGCCCGGCACAAACACACCACAGGTCCTGAGCATCAATGCGGGGCTTGAAATCCAGTCTGCAGAATCCTAGCAGTGTATTTATATAGGGTTACCATACATCCGGATTTTCCCGGACATGTCCGGCTTATTGGTCCTCAAATCCCAGTCCGGGAGGAATTTCCAAAAAGCCGAACATATCCGGGAAAATAGGGAGGCATGGTAAGGGGACCCCGAGTGCGAGTGGCTGCAGCAAAACTTACAACTCCGGCGATCTGCCGAGGCACAGAGGGGGCGGGCGGCATCCGAGCACGCAGCTGCCGCCTCCCCGGGCTCCGGCTGCTGATGCGCTGGGGAAGCCATGAAGCTGGTAGCGCTCGGGCAAAAGACGCTCGGGGGACCCCGAGTGCGAGTGGCTGCAGCAAAACTAACAACTCCCCCGATCTGCCAGGGCACAGAGGCGGCGGGCAGCATCCGAGAGCGCAGCCGCCTCCTCCCCGGGCTCCAACTTTCCCAGCTCCCGCCGCGGCAGGGGCCGAAGCAACTTCCCCACCGCAGCAGCAGCCGGAGCCCAGGGGGCGGGAGGGTGGAGGGGGAATGCGGGGTGCTCAGGGGAGGGGGCGGAGTTGGGGCGGGGACTTTGGGGAAGGGGTTGGAATGGGGTCGGGGGAAGGGGCGGAGTTGGGGCGGGGCCGGGGCCCCCATGTAGTGTCCTCTTTTTTCAGTGTTGAAATATGGTAACCCTAATTTATAACATGCTCATTGCTGGGGTATCCGAGCTCAGCCGAGATGAGAGTTTCCTAGCTCATTCTCGCTATTTCCTTGGGGACGCAGGAGGCGGATCCATGCACAGCAGAGAAGAGCACACCAGACCTGACACAGAGCCAAACCTACTGTCCCACACCCATGCACTTCAAAGCCTTGACTCCTTCCTAAAGCAAGAGATGAGGCCCATGGAATGGAATTGCCTCTCCAGTCTGTTTCAGCAGCACCTTTCTCCTCCCCCCACCCCCACACACAAACAGCACCAAGGGGGGGGGGGGGACATAGGAGCTGCATTAACATACTATACCCCAAAACTCCCTATGAGACGTAGGATTCGCACCGCCTGCAACAACAGCCTCATTCCCCACATTCCCTCTCACTGGCATCCAGCAGAGATTCAGGCATCACGCTCAAAGCCACAGAAGCTTACATTTCTTTAGAGCTCATCCCCAAGGGCCATTCCACACACAGAATGCAGCCACCTCTGGAGTGAAACGTGGCCACTGTTCAACAGCAACATTCAACAAGAGTTCAGGACAGGAAGTGCCGGAACAGAGAGTGTCAGATCATCCAGTCTGACACGCTGTATATCACATCAAGCCCAATACCCAGAATTCAACCGAAGTACTGCAGCCCATGGGCAGAAAACAGGAGGGACCAATGTGCACCAATGCCGAAGCCCCTGCAATGGCAGGGAGTTAAGTAAGATCTACCCCGATGATCCTAGCAATTGCCCAACAATCCCATATCCAATTGAAACTGCTGGGGAAATGTAGGGAGACACTATGTAGCTGTGGTTAGCAAAGCTGGAATAAACCCCCGTGTTAGGGATAGTATGATGGGATTTGTAACTCTGGGGTTGGACTGACCATCCCAGTATCTCTGCCAAGTTTTCATCTGATGCTCCAGAATTTCAGTTTGCACTAAAGTAAGTAAGGCCATGCCTAGACAGCAAAGGCTGTACTGATTAATCAATTGTAGCCTAACCACTGCATCCGCCTAATGTGCGCACACTTCAATCAGTTTACAGCTGGTTTGAGTCGAGTTAGCACAGGCCTGGTCTACACTAGAAAATTGGGTCGGCATAACTACATTGATCAGGAATGTGTAAAATCCACACCATAGTTACCCCAGTGTAGACAGCACTAGGCTACTGCCATCTCTCCTGATGGGAGTGTCTACAGCCGCGCAGTGGTTTAAGTGTGGACATGCCCTATGTCTGCAGAGAGCCTGAGACAATAGCTCTGAGAACTGTGAACTGCCCCATTCCCCTCAATGGTGTTGGAACTCTGATGGCCCAGGAATGATCATTTAAAGGGCAGCACTGTTAGCTACAGAGGAAGCTTCCTGCTAGTTGTTAGTAGCCCAGCCAAAGACACTTGGGGGGTCCCGAATCAGCAGAACTCAGAGCCCCGAGGTCCCTATGGATTTCGTCTGGTTTTCCTTGACTCAGCAGTAACCAGATTTGCAGAGGACACCAAAGTGGAGGGGGAAGTGCATATGGGAACCTGGAGAGATTGGAGCAGCAGGGGTTTCAGGCAACATGGGGAGATTTGGTTACTAATGAATGCAAAGCTCCTGGCCCCCAGAGAAGAGATAAACACAAGGGGGAGGGGGGGAATGTATCCAAACAGCTGCACCCACTGCTTTAAGGCAAGTTTATTTTCATCCTGTCCTCTTAGCACTGTCCTGACATTGCCTTTCCATGTAATCAGGTGCTGGTCGAGTTCTGGTGGAGAAGCTGTGGAGGCCACAATGGGATGACATCCAGCATTAGGAGTAGTTCATAAAACACAAAGGGCTCAGGATTCTGCCTTGGGAAACAGCTTTGCACAGACCCAGCATTCGGCTCCACAGCAGGCTCAGCTTACCTGGCGATCGCCAGGCGATACCACGGGGGAGAGGGCATGGGAAAGGCCTGGCAGGCTTTCAGTGACAATGCTGGAGCCTCAAGCCCTCCGTGTCTCCACGGCACAGGGACAGCTCAGGCTTCCCATATACCAGTCCTGGCTGAAGTTCTGACCTAGAGAGACAGCACTGGGCTCCACCACTGCTGCCAGCTGGGAACACCTGGCCCCATTTCCCACCGAGCTCAGCAGAGATCCACCAGCTGCTGATGGATCTCCGTCCCGCCTAACCAGGACAGGACAAACTCTAATGACCATGGGGAGAGAGGCCCCAATCCCATCCCTGACCAAACCATAGCCAAGGACACACTTTCTTTGGGACTCAAAGCAGCTGGGAATGGCTTCTGGTGGAGCTGGGGACTCAGCGCGGAGCCCAGAAGGGCTCTGGTGGGAAGGGGAGATCTGAAGTCGGGAGACTTCACACATGGCCAGTCCCACAGGGGCACCGCAGATCCTCCCATTAGCCCCATCCTCATCCTCAATGATCTCACAAGTGAGAACAGACACAGGACATAAATAACAGCCCAGCATTGCTTGTGTATACTCCCAGGAGGGCCCTTCCCAGGGCTCCCCAGACTGGTCTGTCCGGCTGGGGGGCAGCACAGAGAAGGGCTTCTTGGGAGCAGTTAGGGGTATCACTCAGGAGAAAGAAACATTCTTTTATCCCCTCCTTCCCAAGGGCTTTAGCAGCAGGGCGGTCCCTGACTCTTTCTACACCAGGGGCATCCAACATGCAGCCCGCAGGCCAGATCCAGCCCTCGTGCAGTATTGGTGTGGCCCATATGACGCATGTTCAGACTGTGCAAAATTGTGGGGTTCATTTAAAGTATGTTTCTAGCCCTCCTGGCTGCAGAGATAAAACAGGGCCTGAGTGCACAGAGAAGGCACAAGGTCTGCCTGAGTCTGCAGACAGCCTTAAACAATAACTCCAAGGGGTGAACAGCCCTGCCCCCTACTAATCTCACTGGGGTGTCAGCTTTAAGGCTGAATGACAACACTTCTACGTCAATATTCGCTATTCCACTGCTGGATGGAACGGGAAATGGGGGGGGGGGAGTGGTGCCCTCCAGAGGTGGGAACTGGGAGCTGCTGCAGGGAAGGAAATGCAGAAGGGAAAACAGAGGAGAGGGCGAGGGAAAGAAAAAGAGACAAAGGCGCAGTGGCAGCGCTCTGATGGGGAGCAGATCCCCCACTGCGTGATGCACAATGCAACAATAACCATGTGAGGCCGCGAGTCCCCCTTGGTCTCTGTGCAAACCTCCCATCCACACTGGGGGACCCCTGCGGAGGGAGGTGTGTACATATCCTGGACCATAACGAAACCTGGAATCCAGCCCAAACACCCCTTCTCCCTGCCAGGCCTCCCTCCTGCTGCTGCCACCCAGTGTCGGCTGAGGGCATCAGGCTCTTAAAGAGCAGGGGAGGCGAGTGGGTGCGGCACACCTTCCTCCTCCTCCCCTCCTTAAAGGAGCAGTGCACAAGCCACAAATTGTTCTCCCATCTGCTCCTTAAAGGTCCCCCATGTCCCAGCCCTCTCTTAAAGGGGCAGTGCACCCTGCTGCCTCTGGCCTTGCAGCCCCCTGGAGGTCTTTCTGCTTTGGCCTCCCATGCACCGGCTTTGGGGGAGGAGACAGGCGCACACCCATCCCCCTCTCTGCACACACCCGCCCGCCCTCGGAGTCCAAAGGAGACTGAGACTCAGAGCCCTCCAGGGCTGAGCAAGGCAAAGCTGCCCCACCCCCATCCCATGGCTTTAAGGCCCAGTGGGCGCCCCCCTCCTCTCCAGGGCTGCTATGGCAGAGTGGGGGAGGGATAACTGGGGCCATGCCCGGGACTGGTGCATGTGTGAATGGTGGGGAGATAAAGGCTGTTAAAAAGGAGAAGGGCAGGATCGGGGATGTACCCGGCGAGGGCTTGGATGAAATGGGGGGCTTGGGGAGATATCCTGACCCCCCAGGAAGTAGCTCGCTTACACCATGCAGCCCTGGAGCACAAGAGTGGAAAATGCCTCCCCAGCATTGCCGCCTGCCCCAAGGGGAGCATCACGGCCCCCTGCCAGAGAACCAGCCAGCCACTTACCGCCCAGCCAGCGCGCGGTGGGCTCCTCCGGTACTGCACGGCGCTCATGCTGTCTGCGGGGAGGATCATGCTCCTGAGCCGGGCTCCAGACGGCTGCCCCTCACCACGCGCGAGGTCTGCACGACGCTCCCGTTCCTGGCGGCTGGGAGCAGGCAAAGGAGGTGGGATACCAGCCCGGGCGGGTGCAGTCAGGGTCTTCCTGCAAAACCCAGGGCTCTGCCGACTGGCGGTCAGGGTGAGTCCCCCGTTCTCCCTCACCTCCTCTGGCCTATACGCCTGGCAACTTGGCAAGCTGTTGAGATCCCTAGATCCTCAGCCAAGTCTCTGCCCCACACGCCTCTCCGGTGAATGGAAGAACGAGGAAGGGGAATTTTAAAAAAAAAAGGGGGAGAGATGTGGCCGATAGCGGCTCCTTATTATCGATACACGTTCACGTTAGGGTCTGCACAGGCCCACGCCTTCAGCCTTCCACAGAGACGCACACCCGTGAAGCAGTCAGAGAGCTCTGCTCCTCCACAGAGGAGTCTCTCTCTGAATAAAGAGCTGCCTGCTGCTGGCGTGTCTAGCCTGCCAGTCCTGAGCTGTGAGGTGTGAATAGTCTGACAGCTCCACCCTGGCCTGACCCTGGGTGGAGCTCCTTAAAAGGGACGGGCTGCAGAGAGGGGAGGGAAGGGAGGGGCTGAGTGCCAAGCCAAGCCTGCGGCTGTCGGCTCCTCCCCTGCCGCCAAAGCATGTCAGTTCGCCCGTCCCCAGGTGGGGAGGCCTCGCGGAGCAGCGTTCGGCTCCTTCCCCCAGCCTCCATCCCTTGGCACCCACGCAGGAGCCACAGCAAAGTGGGTCGTTCCGCCAGCGAGCACCCGGCGCTTCGGAAGCCAGGAAGGGGCAGGCAGGGAAAGGCAGCCTGACAACTGGTTGCAATATTTAGACACAATGCTCGCCATGGCAACGGCGAGTGCGCGAGATCCAGCAAGGACGGGGAGGTCATGGTGTGCTCCCCGCAAGGGGACAGACAGGGGAGGGGATTGACAGGGGGAGTAATCAAAGTCTCCCCTTAAAAGAGAGAGATCTGCTGCACACTGTCCCCCAGGGAAGGGGGGGAACCTGTAGGTCTGCAGCCTCCCCTCCTAGCAGAAAGGCAGTCCAATGCACGTCTGGCTAGGAGATTCCCCTCAGGGCTTGTGCTAAGGGGGGGATGGCCCTGGGACACCCCCAACCTTCCCTTCCAACCATGTGCAGGCCACGCACACCAGGCCAGAGCGGGGCAAGAGAGAGATTCACACATGCAAACCCTCCCCTTTAACCGCGCCCTGGCTAAGACCCCAAAAGGCAGGACCCTTCAGGGCTCCCTGTGGGATGGGGTGATGAGGGAACTCCCCCCAGTCCACCCTTCCCTGAAGCCTGGGGCAGGGGAGAGGGCCCAATAGCAGACACCATTGAGCCAGCACCATTTCTAATTGACTTACACCAAGGAAGCTTCTTAAGAGGCAGGACTGCAGTGTCTTAAAATCAAACAGCTGGGGCTGCCTGCCTCAGCGGAGCAGACAGCTTATGCCAACCCGTTGGGCATGCAGCCTGCCTCCCAGCCGAGAGTCGGCTACCAAAGGCTACTGCCCAGCCCACCCAAATCAGCCGGATTTTCGGGCCTGTCTGTGCTACAAGCACAACAGCATTTCAGCAGCCAGCTGGCAACGCTCCTTTGACCCGACCGCGACACGCACAGCTTGAGAGAGTTGCTTCTGCCTGGCACCCATGGCTGAGCCGTGCTGGCAGCAGGGCATGCTGGGAAAGTCTGGGCCGCTCTGTCCCTGCGCCCGCAAAGCACCCCTGGGCTGCCTAGTGCACACAGCAGGGAGGGAGGAAGAGCAGAGCTGGTGGCACAGGTACCGTTAGGGGGGTCTGTTCCCAGCACAAATGGACAGTAGGCCAAGCTGGAAGCCAAGGATGCGCCAAGCTGAGGCAGCTGGCAAGGGGGATACGGGGTGGAAACTGGGACAGCAAATACGTGTGTGGACATGAGCTACATCTGGAGGTGATCACACCCCAAACAGATACAGGCTCGGAAGCTGTAGGGAAGACAATGCCTCTCCCCCCCTCCCCACACACCTCCCTAGGCTGAACGCTCCTGAGACACCCCACTGCACCTAACTACAACCCCCCACACACACTGCACTGACACCCCCCCTACACCACCACACTGAACCCTCGACACCCCATTCCACCTACTTGCAATGCCCTCTTTGCACTGACACACCCCCTACAACAGCACCACGCTGAACCCCCCTGACACCCCACTGCACCTCCCTACAAACACCCCCTCACTGCACTGACACACCCCCTACCACAGCACCACGCTGAACCCCTGACACCCCATTGCACCTCCCAACACCCCCGCTGCAGACACACCCCCTACAACAGCACCATGTTGAACCCCCCCATGCCCCACTGAACCTCCCTACACCACCCCACATTGCACTGATACCCCCCCACCTACCCCCACGCTGCTATTCCCCTGGCACCTCACTGCACCTCTATTCCACACAATCTCACTGCACCTGCATACACTGACCTCTCCCCAAAGCACATACCCTCATAACCCTTCCCCATTACACCCACTCCCTGCTCCACCCCCACTCTCCCAGGCTCCAGCGCCCCTGCTGCTATCTAGTTTTAACCCCCGCCATGCCACCCTGGCCTGAGGCCGGCTCAGTGACTTGGTTCCAAAGGCAGCCTCTGCCCCTCCCGATGGGCTGAAAGAGGCAGATGGGGGTGGTAGGCAAGGGTTAAACCAAGCGTGGCCTAACGCAGAGCAGCTGAGAGGTGTGGAGCCAGACACTGCGCTGGGGGGCCCTGGCTGCTGCTGCTGACGGGGCTATTTCTCCAGCCCAGGCTGGCTCCAGCGGAGCCCTGCCCTGGCTCTGGGGTGGGCGAGGCAGGAGAACGAAAGGCCTCCCTGACTCCACCCTCCCAGCTCCCAAGCTGAACAAACAAAACCCTCTGGAGCTCCAGCTGGGCAGGAGGCTTGGGGTGGGGGAAGGCAGAATAGAGAGGAGCCTGTGTTCCCCCGGCACCGCTATTCACCCACGTCACCAGCGCTGGCGCAGCGGCTCCGGCCTGGAACGCCAGTGCAGCCCCGGCAGCCGCCTCCTGCGGAACCAGGCACCACTGGGCTGGGCCAGGGCCATGCCGGGCCCACAAAGGGCACAGCAAGGGGCCGGAGCTGTGCAAGTGGCAACGGCTGGAGCAGCACCCAAACCGGCCCTAGGTCCTGGGTACCCCGATCCAGGGCCAGGCTGCTGGACGGCGAAGGGCCAGCTGAGAAGCCTGGGGTCTTTGGAAGCAGCGGATTTGGTTGGGGGCCCATCTCTAGTGACAAGGAGAAATAAATCCCATAGCTGCTGACATGAGAGGTTGGGGTGGGTAGGGAAGAGTGGGGGATGGGGGGATGGAGCTCCATTCCTTGCTTATTCTGCCAGCTGGGCAACTAGGTCTCCAATAGAAAGGCCACACAACACACCTCTGTCTGCTTCTCTTGGCAGACAGCCAGGGCCAGCCATATGGGGAGTAGAAGCTGGTGGCCTCAGGAGGCATTGAGCTGCGAGGGATAAAATCGGATCCAAAGATGCAGTGGGCACTACTTCCCACTGACAGGTCACTCTGTTCCCTTGTGATCCCTTTAACTAGAAAATGCCTGGCCCATGTGGCGATGCCCATTCCCAAACCAACGACCCCTCCATGTCACCAGCCCGCTGCCATGATCATCTCCATGATTTTGGGGGGTATTAGGAACCCAACCCAAAGGCTGGGAGCTACCTCGATATGCTGGGAAAGCAGATTTGTTCTGGTTTATGTAGGATCAGGCTATTTAGATCACGGATGCCTCCTTCCCCCAAGCCAGCCACAGGTAATCAGACTGATCCTAGATTTAAAGTTATCCAGTTTCCTAAAGACAAAAGGCCTTGGCTTGGCTGAGTTTAGGTCAGGCACAACTACCACGAGCCATCTATGCCCCAGCAGTTTCCCATGATTGGGCCCACTTCATTCCTGTGAGAGCCCAGAGTCCCTGCAGAGACACGGGGGAGGGAATTCACCCGTCCCAAATGGAGCCCTTCTGAGCATCTCCAGACTAATCATGAGGGAACTCATAGCATGCCCACAGCCCCACCCTCTTCCCCAGCAAATGGGTGTGGTCAGCTTCTCTGCTCTGCAGAGCTCCCATCCCCACTAGAATGGGCACTCTCTGACCCCACCCTGCTCGTAAATGGGTGTGGGCACATTGGAAGCTCTAGGCATGTCCTCATCCATACCCGCGACTGGGCGTATTCCCCTCCCCGCCCTGCTACACCCTCCCGGGAATGGACACGGGCACATCTTGCACGCAACCCCAAGTGGGGCTCATTTCCTACACACCCTCCCCCCCCCACTCAACCGCAAGCAAGGGGTGCAAGACAAGACTATGCTGAGATGAAGAGTCACTGACACCAGCTGCTGTGGCCCTTAAACAACCCACGCTCAAGGAAGGGCTCGGGGCCGAATCCCTGTCCTGCATTATAGTCTTGGGCCATGAAGTGCTGAGATGTGTGCAGCCGGGGTTCCCTGCCAGGTCAAGGCTGCTTCATCTACGTCTGCTGCAGGAGCCCCAAATCCATCCAAGAGGGGCCTAAGGCTACAGAGAGGGACCCCCAGCAAAACCTCCTGCCATCTTAGCCCTAACCCATTGCTGAAGTGGGGCCATCAGCCGAGTAACTGGCATCCTGCAGCCCTTGCTATGCCAGCACTGAGCCCTTACACAGCTCTGCCCCGGCCCTCAATCCCGCCCTGCACCCTCCCTGCTATTGCAGCTCTGGGGAGCCACTGCTCGAATCATGAGCTGCAACACATCCCGCTCGGGCTGGGAAATATGCTTGGACATGCACCGAGAGCCACAGAGTGGCACGTTTTAAATAAACTGGAATAAGTAAATACTCCTGTGCAGAGACTAAAATCACATTAATCAATAGGAAACACCCCCAGGGAGTCTGATCCTATAACAGCTGGCCCATTAAGACATCTTCTTGATGGGCTCCATATCCCTCTTAGTAAAGAAGCAGAATCACTGGGGTTCTAACCCCAGGCACTCCCCATGTCTCAGTTTCCCCCATCTCTAAAATGGAACAGTGACACTATGACCCTTCCTTGGCAACATGCTTTGAGATCCTCACGTGGCTGGGACCCTTGGAGCACATCATCAGAGTAACTTCCCCTCCAACATGTGTTCTCAGGCTGTAGTGAAGCCTCCCAGGACTGCAGCTCGCCCAGCTCTAGCAGAGACAGGGCATCAGTGCTTTTATCACTATGCCACTCGTTTCTGGCACTGGATCTAAGGGTAAAGATGCCCGGGCCCCGTCTGTGCTGGGCCGAGTGCTCCCCAAGGACTCTGGCATGGAGTAGGCTTGTGTGACCATTCAAATATCTGCTCTGCCCAAGCAGAGATCCTCCCACCCCCTCTGCAGCAGCATCTCTGTACAGAGCAGGGCACATTCCAGTTGCTCTCTTGCCCCTCCAGACAGCGGGGGAGGGGCCCTGGCAGCACAAGCTCCCCACCCTAGGGTGACCAGACAGCAAATGTGAAAAATCGGGACGGGGGTGGGGGGTAATAGGATCCTATATAAGAAAAAGATCCAAAAATTGGGACTGTCCCTATAAAATCGTGACATCTGGTCACCCTACCACACCCTCACCTTTGCTTGAGGTCAGTGGCCAATTCCCATCCTGCTCCCACTGAGCCGTGGGCACACCCACTTCCTGCACCTCCCAGCCCTCGCCAGTCCTTGCCGAGCCCCATCCCTCCTGGTCTCCTGTCCCCCGGGCGGGGGTGGGGAGAGCGCTGAAAGGGATGAAAGCACATTCCTCTTTTGGGGGAGGTTCATTAGCTTCATGCTGGGCTTACTATGTGTGCCCATCTATGGGGACTATAGGGAGGGGGCCTGGCCACTTAATGAGGGGAGCCTATAGCATCCATACATCCCACCGGCCAGGCAAAGGGCCTTTGCAGGGAATCGTCCTTGAGGCTGTGTTCATTAGTTTTACAAACAGCTTTCCAAGGCAGTCACGCCTGCGTGCACTCCCCATCTACGGCGGCATCAGGGGTCCCCTACTCACACAGATCCCCGGCTCACCTGCCGCTAGCCGAAATGGCATCAAACCCACGCAAAGGGCCTAAGCTAGAGAAGTGGTTTTAGATCAGGGGTAGTCAATTATTTTTTGTCAAGGTACAGTCAAGGTCCAGGCTCCAGAGAAAATAATAATTTAAAAAATGATAATAAGTAAAAAAAAAGATTTCAGGGTACGTTCAAAAGCGTCTGGCAGTCTGGATTTGACTGGCAGTCTGCTTATTGATGACCCCAGTTTTAGATGCAGTTTAGCCCCCTACTTCATGATGTGTGCCGCATCCTTAGCTGGTGGCACCATGTTTAAAACACAGCTAGCTCCCCAACTCTCTTTCTAGGCCAGCGTGCACACTCCTAATCCATCCCATCACCCCCCACCCCATGCAGGGCTGCACTGGTGAAAACGTCTCCTTTAACATGCCCTTTTGCTCTGGGCCATTAGCGCTTTCCAGACAACTGGGCCCAATAAGGCTAGTTAGAGAGGAGCCTGCTGCTGCACAGGCAATGTCACAGGGAGCATCCCTGGCAGTGTGCAAACCAGCCGGAGACACTCAACCACATCCCGCCCCCCTAGGGACACTGGCCTGCACCTCCAGCACCCATGCCCCTCCTTTGGGTGGCCTGCCTTTGTTTCCTTTTGTTGCCTGTTTTCCACCACCACCACCCACAGCACTGCTCAGCCTCCTGAGCAATTTTCAGCCAACAAGACAGGGACATCACTGTCCACCCTTCTGCCAGCCACTCCCCACTGCCTCAGAACAGCATCCTGTACCCAGCGGGAAAAAACAGCCCACAGGAAAAACACTGCCAACCCCTCCCGCTGGGATAACCTTACACAAGGGCACAGGCCAACAGAGGTTGTATCTATCCTCAGGACCATGCTGGCTGTAGCATTACAGGGGTGACACCTGCTTTAACTCAGCATGGGCCAGCCCTACATGCTGCCTGACACAGACCCCGACCCCCTGCACCCTAGCAGAGTGGATTTCTTTGCCAAAGGTGCTGCATCATGGGATGAAAAATGGGGATTATCCCATAGGGAGGCACCTCCATTGTCTTCCTCAATTGCCTCCTAGTCAATAGCTCAAAGATTATGGATCAATTAAAGAAAGGGAACAAGGCAAAACAACGTGCAGTCATGTGATCCTGCCTCAGCAAATCAGAACGCTTAGAATGCTAAGGGTGTGACACATAACCTACCTATCTAGATGTTAATCCAAGGGCTTTTCTGTCTGCCCAGGTGGCTGCTGTCCAACACAAAAGGCCCTTCTGAATGGGATGGGGTTATCATCCCTCAGTGCTGAAGACCAGAACCATGTGGGTGCTATTGCTGAGCACTGAGTCACAGCTCTAGTCATTACAGTGACCTTAGACCTCACTCATTACTCCAGAGCACTGGGAGATGCCTGAAACTTGGTTCTGCCCTATATTTCAGGATGTGTCTACACTACGGAGATTATACCAGTATAGCTATGTCGGCATAGCTACACCAGCATAACCCCATAGCGTGTAGATGCTTCCAACACCAGAGAGAGTGTTTCCACTGCTGTAGGAACACTACCTCCCTGAATAACGGTAGCATTCTTCCACTGATGGGGGGTTTTAAGCGTAGGCCAGGCCTTAAGGTTGTGTGTGGGACTACTCCTCAACATCTACTGCCCCACCCCAAGAGGGTTCTCAGCTCCTTGAGTGCACTGTACCCCAGGATAGTTAAAGCTATATAACTTGCTAGTGTAAGGGTTTGTCTGCAGAGGAGTTATACCAGTCTAACTAGACAGTTCTAGTTATACATCAGCATGACACCCCCGATCCCCTTGTGGATACCAGGTGGTATCAGAGGGGCCTTTTTCCAGGTTAGCCACTGTTGCTTTGGAAGGGTTTAAGTGAAACCAGAAAAAGGAGACCCTGATAATGAGTGTGTCCACCCGGGTGTTAGACTGGTGTGACTACAGGAGTTGAAATTCACACCTTACCTTACACCACTATAACATCCCATGTGGACAAACCCTAAGGGACAGCCTACCTTCTGCTCCTGTTTCCAGGGCAAACTTCAGAGGGGAGAGTGAAACGCTCCTGCCGCCTTAAACCGGCCTTGCAGGAAGAGGCTGCAGAGCCAGGCTCCAAGACACCATGGGATGCCTTAGCACATGAACTATAAAACCAAAAGGGGGGGGAGCACACTGCCATGGGAGCAGCAGTGCCCCACTAAGGCATCACTTCTTAAGTGGCAGTCCCTCTCATCCCCCCTTTGCTTATTCCCAGTAGGCCAGGCCATTCTTCATCTCCTCCACAGCACAGTCTTTTCCCATGATCTCAGACTCCCTACCCCTCCCCTTTCAGCACCTGTGGGCTCTTCCTCCAGAAGGGGAGGGTCTCAGCACAGCCTCCTTCCCCCCAGGCCCAATCCAGCCTTGTCCTCATTGACAGCCACCCGTTGAGGTGCTTTATCTCTGATCTAGGATCCCTCCCCCTGCTGCTGGATTTCCAGCTGGGCCCCACCTGGCAGCATTTTTGTCAGGCCTGGGGGGAGGGACTGCTCAGGCTTTTACCCAGGGGGCTGTAAGGGGGCCTGGCAGCTAGGGAACTGAATGGCTGTGGGGGATGGTCTGGCTAGGGGCAGTGGGAGAGAACCTACAATTGTGAGGAGGGGCGGGGCTGGGGCTATTGTCCAGAGAGAAGAGAAAGGGTTAAACTGCAGGAGGCAGGATGGGTGTAGGGGGAGGGGACCAGCAGTTGGGAGCAGGGAGGGAGGGGAGACTAGGGTTAATGTACAGCACAGCCTCTGCCTGATATTGATCTCCTGGGGGGGTTACACCTGTAGAACTGCACTGGCAAACAGTGGAGTCGCTCCTGATTTACACCGGGGCCCAGGGAGGAGAGCCAGGCCCTCCCACTGTATTGAAAGAGGGCTGCTCTGATGCTTCTGCCCAGCTCAGTGCAGAGCCAGAGAGATGGAGGCTGAGCCATGGCAGCAGGCAAGGGTCGGGAAACAGCTGCCTTCAGGGCTGCCCTCTCCCTGACCGGAGGGAGAAAGGGCAGCTCCCACTGATCCCCTCCCCAGCTGAGCTGGACAGAGGCCCTAAGCAAGTTTCCCCCATGGAGCCAGAGGGCAGGCATTAGACCCCCTTTATTTGTTCAGCCTACGTCACAGAGATGCTGCTCTGTAACTTCTTATACTGACGAGCCAAGCTGAGCTCCCTGCACCTCCCAAGGCAGCATTACCCTGGAGGGCCTCCAGCCACTGGGGTGGGGTGCCAGCCCCTGAAGCGCAGACCTTACAAACACTGTGGCGCTAGGGCCACCACGCAGGGCTCTGGGCGCCTCGCCGGCTGCGTTTCCGCTCGGGGATGAAATCCGGTTGAACTTCCTCTGACTCCTGCTCTAAGGCTGCGGAGTTGCTCTTGTGACTCCAGCAGAGAGTGGGGATCGGGTGAGCGCTCAGCGGTTACAGCAACAGCAAACAAAAGACTCATTTTCTCCGGGTTCAGTGGCAGTCGAAACCAACCCCTTCCTCCCCCTCTTTGCTGGGCATCTGCGCTGCCTCTCAAAAGGCTGTTTCCATCAGCAACCCCCCACCGCCACCACCCACCCCTTCAGTGGGGAACCTCTCCTGCAGCCAAACGCCCATCCCACCCCATTACGCCCGGCTGAGCCAGCTCGAGCCCAGCCTGACTTGCTGCTCTCTGAAAGGTCTGTCGAGGATGGACCCCAGGCAGTTTCCACTGGCAGGTCCAGGAGGAGAGCAGGCTGGAGGGAGAGAATACAGCTGAGCAGTCACTGGCTAACCTAGTCTGCATCCAGATCCTTTATCCCGTGGCTAGTGTAGCCAGCTCCCCCATGCTCAGCTTGGCCAGGGCTGCTCAGCTGTTAGCTACCCAGGTGGCAGTGGGGCAAAGATGGTTCTTTCCATCAAGTTTCTTAAAAAGGGCATGGACTTTTTTTTATGGCTCCAGATGGTACTGCAAACCCACCAATGGCCTCCAAAAGACACAGGGCAACACTGGAGACCAACCCCCTTCGTCTTTTGCTGCTTGACGATGAAGGAGGCCTGGAAGGGTCTTTGCAATGAAAAACTCTTGCTTTCCAATGTCCCCATTTTCACCGGAGGATCAGTGAAATCTTCCCCACCCCCACCTCCATCTCTTATCCCTCTGCACTGCTGGTGACAGCGTCCCTGGTTGGAAGGGGTAATCCAGACACAGAGATGCGGGCAGGAAATAATCCCACTTCATGGCAACTAGGCCAAGCGCTAGGCTTTGCCCGCCTTGCTGATGCCAATCTGCCACGGTCTCCCATGGCGTTTGCATGCCCCACTAGCACAAAGGGTCTGTTCAAGGAAGCCAAAAGGCCACTTTTCATCATCAAGGACCACTTCAGCATAGGTGGATTTCAGGTAAACTGTCCTCTGCCAGGACTCCCCAGGCCACGACCACCTACAGCCAAAACCAAGCTCGTTAGAGCCGGGCACTGGGATCCAGGACACCTGGGTCCTACTTCCTGCTCTGCAAACAACTCTCAGTGTGACCTCAGGCAAGTCACTTCCGCCCTCAGTCCCAGTGTCTCCCCCATCCTCACCCCACAAATCTAGAACATCAGGACAAAAAACAACAACACTAATCTGCCTCGCTAAAGCACGGTGAAAGCCTAGGAGGAAAGGACCGAGATTGGCACAGGAAGGAGCCTCCTTGGCACCAGAAGGCTTCGAACGTGATCTCCTCCAGCACGGGCTGGGAGAGCCGTGTCTGAGCTGCCAGACACTATTCTACAGTGGCCTCCGAGCACAGACTGGGCTTGCCCATGCTGGTGCTCCTAGAACCCCAGCAGGAACTGATGCTTTCATGGCCATAGCCAGCAGCCACCTCCCTTGGAGCCCCACCAGGCTGTGCTACATCAGAGAAGACAAACACAGCTTCTCCTTAGAAAGAGTAACAACCCCAGACAGGTGGTGAGACCTAGGGCCCAGGTCTAGTTATAGGCTGCCTTACCTCCATTGCCAGAGGGGTTCCTGCCCCTTGCTGCGGGGCTGGAGGGGATCAGAATCGAGCCTGGAGCATTGGGGCACTGTATTTATTAGAGGTAAAAGGGAGCCACCCAATGGGAAGACGCCCACCCACTCTCCATTACTGGCTGTTTTTAGGACTGCAAATGGATGCTTTTCCCTTCATCCTGGCTGTAGTTTCAGCTCTGCATCCCCAAACTGAATACTTCTTTGGAGAGGCCCCTGGGTCGCCCCCCACAACACCATCCGCACGGCCCAGGGCGTGGGTGGGCTGCGCTGCTCGCAAGCTGGATCCGGCCTATTGCCCTGTGCCTCCCACCCCAACGCACACCCTGCTGCAGGGCCCCTGCAGCCAAGGAAAGCAGCAGAACATGGCTGTTCTCCCCTGGCTCCCTGCCTGGGGCAGGCCCCCCTCATCCTGTGGAGGCCAGAAACTGGCGTGACTTAAATGAAATGAGATAGAGTTGAGAAGGTAGGAAATTCACTCCCTGGAGAACAAGCAGCCCCCGGCCTTCAGAAACGGAGCGGAGACATCACATGGGAATGGAGTGGGGTCAGGCCTCACGGGCAAAGGGGGAGCCGGGGGGAATGGGCAGCTGAGTCACAGGGACATGGAACAAGGGTTAGAGATGCAGGGGAAAATGGAGCAGGGACCAGAGATGCCAGTGGCAACCGGGACCCAGTGCAGTCGGGTCACAGGGCAGGACCAGTCAAAGGGGCACCTGGGACATGAGCAACTGTAACAGGACTCCCATCTAACTGCAGCCCTTGGGAGCCAGGCCCAGATCCTCAGGTATTTAGGCACCTAACTTCTGAGTCAGATGCCCGGGCTGAGGACCTGGGCCCCTGAGGGTCAGCCCCAGCACCCCTCCATTAGCCTTCACGTTAGAGGGAGGCTCTTGATTTGCTCCAGACCAAACACCTCCAGTAATTGGCGAAATCTAACTGGATTAGAGGGGGGCGCTGGGTAAAAATGTCTGTAAATGGCTAGGAATTAATTGGATACAGTCTAGTAATCGGATTGTTGGGCTGTAACCGCCCCGCCTGCTCTGCAGAGCCACTCCCTGGCTTCCTCCCTGCCCACCCCCGCCCATCCCCTCCCTGGGGAGAGGGGGCGGGGGGAAATCGGGCAAGGAAGCTGCTGCAATGCCTGCGGCGAGGGCCTCTCCCTCTCCCACTAAAGAGTCAAAGACTCCCTGTGTGGAGGGGAGGGCGCCAGCCTCACGCCATTCCGGCACAGGGGACCGAGCCGTGGGAAAGCAGCCATCTGACTCCCCTCCTGGCTCCATTGGGGCCTCGCCTCTATTCCCGGGCACAGCTGGGAGCTGCAGATATCTGGGCAGCCCTCACGGATTTCATGAGAGCCGGGCTGTGCTCTGCAGAAAGGAGACACACCCTGCCTCTTAAACGTCCACACCTTCTGCAGGAATTTCCTCCCAGCTCAGCCTCTCCCTCCCTCCTCCGCAAGCAAAACCCCTCTCGCACACCACCAAGGGATGCCCTTTACCTCTTCGATTTTAGTTAGTGCCAGGGAGGGCAGAAGATGGGTGCAAGAGGCAACCTTGGCACAGCTAACACACCCCAGCACACCCCGACGCAGCCTCCGCTGGGCCAGATCCTCAGCTGGGTAAAGGAGCATTGCTCCCTTGAAGTCAGCTAGCACCAATTTACAACAGCTAAGCATCTGGGTCACAACAACAAAAATAATAACATCATCCAACAAAACAGAGAGAGACTGTCCTCGATCCTGCCAGAACCAGGCCGCTAAGACATAAGAGGTCAGAATTTGGTGACATATTTTATTAAGACATCTCCTTATGTGTGGAATTAATGCCACTTTAGATTATAGCAAACTAGGGAGTCTACTCTGTAGCATTGGTGTAGCCATGTTGGTCCCAGGATATCAGAGAGACAAGGTGGGAGAGGTAATATCTTTGACTGGACCAAGGTCTGTCTCTCTCACCAACAGAAATTGGTCCATTCGAAGATATTGCCTCTCCCACCTTGTGGCTCCAATATTTAGACAGTGTGTTTACGTCTTGCAGTTCAAGCAGCCCAGGCAATGAAAATAAGCTTGTCAGTTTCACGTTGCTACACACTAGACCAGTGGTCCCCAACCTTTTTCGTCTGGCGGGTGCCAGACGATGAGCCACCGCGGACCGTGGCCAGCGGACGAGCATCGGCCAAAATGCCACCGAGAAGCAGCAACGTCAATAGGCGTCGCCGCCGAAATGCCGCCGACAAGCAGCGTCATCCAGAGGCGTCGACACCGAAATGCCGCCGAAAATCGATGCTCGTCCGCCGGCCAGTACGCGGGCGCACATAGATGCCCTGGCGGCGCCCGCGGGCACCACGTTGGGGACCACTGCACTAGACTGCTGCAAGACCCCAATTTTTATTGTTTTCAATTAGTGGCCATTTGAATGTTGAGAAATTAAGTCACAGAGACATTTCTAGTGATGGTCAGTCTTGAAACAACTTGTTTTTACAAGACCTAACTTTGGGGTTAAATTTGGGATGTTAACATGTGCTGGCTAATCCCCCTTCCAAATCCTGCCCTAGACACCTGATGGCTTGTCTACATGGGGGAATTGACCTGAAGAGTTATTGTGGAATAGTTCTCAAGGGAGTCACTTTATTCCAGAATATAGTTAGTACACTTCCAAAGCAGAGTAATTATTCTGGATACAGTCATTTATTCTAGAACAGACTGTCCCCATGTGGAGCTATTCTAGAAGAAGAAGTGGGTTGTAGCCCACGAAAGCTTATGCTCTAATAAATTTGTTAGTCTCTAAGGTGCCACAAGTACTCCTGTTCTTATTCTAGAAGAGGTATTCTGGTCAATTTCCTCCTCACTGATGTCTGGGGGAGGTTTGCTCAAAGCTCAAGAGTAGAATATGCCTCCATGTAGTAACCATACCCTGAGTTCCTTTTCTTCCCCCCAACCCCATACTCCTTTCTCTGTTTCTCTCCCTCTTCCCCATCTTTTGATCACTTTGGTTCTTCCCTCTTCATTTCCCTCCCTGCAGCAACTCCCAATTCCATCTCCGCCCCTACTCCATTACAGGCTTCACGCACACTCCTGTCCATTGCTAAAATGATCAGCAATTAATGCTTGTGCCAAATTTACATAATTAGGTTCCAGAGTTAACATTCCAACTACAATTACTGGAGGCAGGGGAATTCTCCCCTTTGGGTCACTGCTTCAGGCTGTCTGCAGACTCAGGCAGACATCACTGCCATCAGTTTACACTTGGCTTCACGTTTAGAAGATTCTGTTTCTAACCTCAATGTCTAGAAATGTACTTTAAAAAAAAAAAAAAAAGGGCTTAGATTTCAAGAAGCTGAATGTGTCACGTGGGCCACATAAATACATCAAGCAAGACAGGTGGTCACCCCTGCTATAAAGAAATCAGTTAACCCAGAGGTGGGCAAACTACGGCCCGCGGGCCTGTCCTGCCTGGCCCTTGAGTTCCCGGACAGGGAGCCTAGCTCCTGGTCCCTCCCCTGCTGTCCCCCCTCCCCTGCAGCCACGCCGCCGCGCGGGCAGCGTTCTGAGCGGCGGGGCTGCGCGCTCCTGCACGGCACCGCAGCAGCGTGTCTGGCTCCGGCCAAGAGGCGTGGCTGCCAGACATGCTGCTCTGAGCGGCATGGTAAGGGGGCCGGGGCTGGGGGGTTGGATAAGGGGCCGGGGGTCCCGGGGGGCAGTCAGGGGACAGGGAGCAGGGGGATTGGATGGGGCGGCGGTTCTTGGGGCGGGCAGTCAGGGGACGGGGAATGGGGTTGGATAAGCATGGGAGTCCAGAGGGGCCTGTCAGGGGGCGGGGGTGTGGATAGGGGTTGGGGCAGTCAGGGGACAGGGAGCAGGGGAGGAAATGCAGCCACCTCTAGGGTGGGGGAATATAACAGCTGTTTAACAGCCACAGAAACTCTGCACAACAGGTTAGAACAGGAAGTGAACAATGCTCCTGCAATGTTGATTGAAGCAAGCAGAACATAGTTCAACCAGTGGAACACAGCTAACCCCTCTGTGAGATTATATGTATGCACCCCCACCCACTAGTCCTCACACAGAGTTTATCATTCATGGCTGTGGAGTAACTCAGAGCACAAGCAAAGCTTAGGGCTCACAGCTGTGCTGGACAGAGAATCCAAGTGTCACTTTGGGCCACTCATTCCTTTGGTCCAGTGGTGCACGAACAAGGGCCATGCTGGGAGCTTGCCAGGAGCCTCTGGGAGGTGCCTAATTTGCATTGTCATTTACACAGACTTAATCATGGCGGCAGAGAGCAAACCCACTTCGGGGGCTGCAGGAGAAGGGACGTCCATGAGCAGAATGCCAACGCCACTCTGAAACCAGTAGATATATGAAGGGGAAAGGAGTGTGGGCCAGCGACTAGGGCACTGGATGGATGTGCAGTACCCAGCACAGTGGGGCCTCTAGGCCCTACTAGAATACAAATAATAATCATAAAGCATGTTAATTAGTGAGATTTAGTAATACTTTTCTCCCCGTTCCCCCTACTCTCCGGGGTTGGCCACAACCAGCTACCACTTTTATTTCCTGTGACTTGTCCTGTCTGCACCAAGTCCCATATAAAATCACATAGATTATCTAATGTGTTTTAACCAATTTGAAAACACACCGTTTTTCCCTAGCCCATACATGCCCTTGACCGTGTGTCTGTGATGTGCACTCAGTCATCTGAGAATGTAAGGCCAAATCTCAGACAATGGCAGGCACCCACTGGCAGCCCCCCGACCAGCCCCCAGTGCCTCCCGCCCACCGTGATCAGCTGTTCCATGGCATGCAGGAGGCACTGGGGGGGAGGGGGAGGAGCAAGGGTTGGGCGCGCTTGGGGGAGGGGCAGAATGGGGCAGGGTGGGGAGAGGCGGGGTGGGGGGTTGGGGGAAGGGGTGGAGAGGGGGGAGGGCTGGGGTGGTGCGGGGGTCGAGCACCCCCTGGCAACTTAGAAAGACGGCGCCTTTGATGGCAGGGGCCCAGACTGCTCAGGGGGCCAGATGTCTTCCCTGGTTCTAGTGACTGCTGCTCCACCCTCTGTTGGAGACTGTCTGCAGGCTCAGGCAGAGGTCACTGCGTCAGTTACACTCTTCCCTCCCCCCCTCCCCCAAGAGTAATTGTGCCAGGCTCTCCTCAGATTCAGGCAGACATCACTGTGTCAATTACATCACGGTCAGGTTTTAAAGATTCACTTTGCAAATAGGAGAGCTAGAAAACAATTAAAAAAAAAAAAAGAAAGCTGGGATTCTGACCGGACTGTCTGATAGACCTGGAAACAGGCCTATAGAGTCTCAATCTGGCCCCAAGGTTTCCCTTCCCAAGGCTCAGATCAGAGCAGCATTAAGTCAGTCAATTCCAGCTGAACTTTGGCCTTAGCTACTTTGGCTCCAGCTGGGAAGGAGGGCTGCAGCCAATCTGAACAGGCATGCTTTGTCCTTTTGGACTGCCGATCAAGTGAACCTGGTGCTCAGACAAAATCCTGCAGGGCGCTGGGAAAGCCTGATCCTCAGTACAAAGGGTTAACGGAGGCTGCGGTGAGCCAGGAAACAGAGACAAAGAATGTGCCCAAATAAAAGGGGGGAACTCAATACCTGGATGGCAAACCAGAGTGAGAAAGAGTGTGCCGCCTGCCCCGCTATGCCAGTGCAGTACCACTAGATGGGTTGTTGGCAGCCAAGACCAGACCTGACACCTCTGCATCTTACAGCACGAGCCTGAGCTAAGAGACCAGGCTCTGCTACCCACACTGTAGTTGGCTCATCACCCTCTGTATGTGGCCCAGCCACCACCGGAGAGGGACAGAGGGCCACACTGAGCGGGCAGGGGCTGTGCCTCATCAAACCCTTCCCAGCCTCTCCTCCCTCCACCTGCCCCGGCACCACACCATGCTGCAACGCACCTCCCAGCATCCCGCTATAAGGCACCACACTACCCAGCCACCTGGCTGCAGTTCCAGGTTTACAATGGCGCCAATGGCTCCATGGAGCCGGGCCAATGCTCAGAAGGGGCCCCAGCCTGCTCCGCTTGCACTGGGTCCTGAGACCCCATCAGCCCGCTGGCTCCCCCCCCTCCCCATCATTTGCTCCTCAGGCCGAGGGATCCTCTCCACCGCCTGGCCCCACCTGCCGGCTCCTCTCAGCCCCCTGGCTGGACCCAGTGCACCTCCGGCTCCGGGCAGTCTCTGCTTCCCATCACCTGTGGCGCCCCATCTATCTCCCCAGAGCTGAGCTGCCTGGGACTGGTGCAGAAGCCTGGGCAGTCTCAGCCAGGTGGGGACGGGGGGCGGGGCGGATGACAGTGTGGGGGGCTTGCCTGGGCCCCTCCAGGCAAGTGCGTCTTGAGAGAGCCCAGCCAGGGCAGGCCTTGGCCTGGCTGATCGTGCCACTCCCAAGGGGCCGGAGCGATTCCCGGCCCTGGGACCAGCCCTGGCTGCACTGCCGGCTCAGCCCGGCAGACTGGGTGTGGCCGGGAGGCAGGGGCTGAGGAGTGGGTCTCTAGGGGGTGCTGGGCTGGGAGGTGACGGGGAAGATGTGTGTGTTGAGGCACTAGGCAGTGGGGGTTCTGTGGGGGGTGCTGGGCAGTTGTGGTGGGGCTGTGGGCAGGGGGGCACTGGGCAAGGGTGGTGTTGTGCAGGGTGCTATGCATATGTGGGGGGGTGCTGGACATAGTAAGTCCAGGGGGGCTCTGGCCACAGGGAATTGGGGGGAGGGGTTCCGGTGTTGGGGGGGGGGGCTGCGTGGCACGGCATGGGCCCGCCCCTGAGGGAAAGGGGCACGCTGGCAGCACAGGGCCGACGGGGCCACTGTGCGTCTGGCAACTGCTGGTTTGTAAATTGTGCCCTCGCCAGGGCCGGCTCTACCATTTTTGCCACCCCCAGCAAAAAAAGCTGCCCGAACTGCTGAAGCAAAAAAAAAAAAAACCCCGCTCGGACTGTGCTGCCCCAAGAATAAACGGAATGTTGCCCCTTAGCATGTGCCGCCCCAGGCACGTGCTTCCTCCGCTGGTGCCTGGAGCCGGCCCTGGCCCTCCATGGGCCGGGGCAGAGCGGGGCCTCCCCTGCCATGCCATGCTCCATTGCCTCTGGCTTGCCCCTCGCTCTGGGGACTTACGTCCCTGCAACATGCTCCATTGCCTCCATGGGAGCCCACAAATATATTTGGCACCGGGCCCACAAAAGGTTAATCTGGCCCTGCCTGGCTGACCCCGCTATTAGGAACCCCCATCTTCAGGGGGCCCAGGCCCACCCCATCCATGCCTCACTCCCCCATGGGAGGTTGTTCATAACCGTCTCTGCTGAGACGGCAACTCTGGAAGGGGCTAGGAATCCCTCAGGAGCGAGCACCTTCTGCGGCCGGGTTGGGAGCTGGAGCCGGGCCAGGCCTCAGGGGCAGGCAGGGAAAGGGTGTTTTACCTCCCTGTGGTTGGAAGCTGCCACGGCTCATGTTGCCCTGCCCCCCTCCAGCCCCAGGGACAGCAGCATGGGGTGTTCCAGAGAGAGAGAGACTGGGGGCCAAGCACAGCCTAGCCCTGGGAGGACGGAAATCCCAAACAGGGGAGGGGGACCTGTATGCAGTAGGACAATGCTCCCACTAGTCCCACAGTGACTATCCCCAGACTCCCTGGCTTTCTGGGACACCTAGACATCCTCGCAGCCATGAGAATTAAAGCTGGAAGGGGGTGGGGGAAGTCTTTTAGGGGAATGGGGGAGAAACCCCTACAATGCTGGCAACCTGCATACAACCAAATCACCTACAGACCAGGGAGCAGAGAGTGAAACTGACCAGCCTGGCTTCTGAGTCACACCCCAGCACAGAGCAAGCTGGGACCCACACACAAGCCGGCCAGCCTGCCCTGTGCTCCTGCAGACGGAGGGGAACGGCATGGTGGAAGTTTTAAAATCCCTCTCTCCAATTTTTATCACGATGGTGTCACTTTAAATATGTTCTTTTTATAGCTTTTTCCGCAGGCAGTGGCAGGGGGAGGGAGGCGGAGAAGGGCGTTGGTGTCATGGCAGCAGAGCTTAACCCATCTACATACAGGCCACTCCACCCAGCCACCACCCACCCCCACCAGCCACGCCTGCCCTTCCCATTAGATTAGAGGAGGGATGGGTAATTTGGCTTGAAACTCCTGTCATTTTCCCCTACAGTTTAGGGCTTGATAAGTGCCGGCACCTCACCCACACCCACACTCCTTTCTGGACGAGCCTGGGGCCTACACAGTACCATGTAGACAGCACAGGGGTCAATCCCCAAGCCCTGAGAGGCGCTATCTCCACTCCTAGGGCAGCTGCCCAAGGAGATAAAGGAGCCCTGGCCCCGAAGATCCCCCCACCAGGCAATGCATGTTAGGTGGACTGAGAGGGCCCGAGGGAGGGAAATAAAGGGGGGGGAGCAGTGTAAATTAAAGTGGGGAGGGTTCTTGAGGCAGGGCTGAGAACCCATCACCACCCCCGCATGCCGTGGGAGGCAAACAGCAGCCACAATCCTAGCCCAGCTGGGCAGTTCAGCTACTGTCACAAGAGCCCCCCCAATCCCTGGGGCACAAGAGACTTCAAGGGCAAGGTAATGATTCACACGGCAAGGTCCCCAAGAGCATGCTGGGAGAGGAGAGTCAGAGAATGGGACAGCCCATTCCCCCCCAACCTGCTCTCCACACTGCCCCCTGCTGGGCTTGGCTTTGTCAAAGCAACACGAAGATACCAGCATGTGGCTCTAGCCTGCTCCCCAGACACAGCCGCAAGGCTTCCTCTCTCAGGGCTGCTCAGCCCATCCCTAAATCTTCTCTCCCCTAGTAACCCAGAGTGGGAGGGGGGTTCATGAGGTACCTCCCTCAGAATTCGCACCTGCTAACAAAGTGGGGGGCTGTCAGCCTGCTCCAGCCAGTGTGATAGCAGAGGAAGTGTTGGGATTTCAGATTACCGTCCCCTGGAAGGTACAAGACTGGCCAGCCCTCACCCCACCCCCAAACTAGCACGAGTGCCTGTTTAAACACTGCCCTCCAGGGCCCAGTCAGCATCATGATGCTGCGTCAGCACATGGAAACCCGAACATCAGGACGCTCACCAGCTCTGGAGCACCTCGCCAGGACGGTTTCCCACTCCCCCGGGTCTGGCTGCAATAACACCCCGCCTTTCCCTCAGCCACTCCCATCCAAGCACCTCAAGGTGCTGCACAAACCCCTGCACTATGGGCAAGCACCACTGTCCCAGTTCCCCCAAGGGGGAAACTGAGGCACGGAGAGGGGACGGTCACACACCAGAGCAGAAATTGAACCCAGACACACAGACTCCCAACCCTGCCCTTAGACATCCAGACCACCCTTCTCCCCCCAAAGTCCCACCCATCCAGCAGCTGCCCCATCACTGGCCCAGTGGGGTGCACTCGCTCCAGGGGAGAGGTTCAGGAATGCAAGCAGAGGCAGATTAGGCTAAATCGGGCAAGAGGTAAGGGTGGGGTGTGGAGCCACCCCGCCTTACAGACACACCCGCCTCACCACCTCTCCATAACCCTGAACACAACGCTGCCAGCAGTGGAAAAACACACCGAGTTGCTTCCCAACCCAACCCGGCCGCTGCAGGCTGCGAGCACTACCCAGGGCTGCCTCTGCATGCCAGGCCTTGCAAAGGAGTCGCGCCTGCACATGGTTGCCTGCGGGGGCAGGCCTTCCAGCTGGTGCTTGCAATCAATAGGGGAAGAGGCAGGGGAAACGGGAACAGAGATGGGGGGCATGGGGGAACGGGGAGGAAAGAGATCTCTGAACTATCAGAGGCATTCCAGTCTCTGGATCAGTCATCTTAAAGAGGACCTGCCCTTTTCTGCTCCTTTTTGATGGGCGGTGGGGGAAGGGCATTAAAAAAAGTTCCCATTTGAAATTCTGGTCCCGCCTACCCTAAGAGACTGTGGAGTCTGGAGATCTAGTGAAGCGATGACATCACAAGAGCCATCACCAAGTGAGGAGATGGGATTGTTGGCCGGACTTTTTCTAAAACCATGTGTTGGCTTCTATTTAATTCCAATGCCTAATAAACATTGTGGAGAAAGGAAGTATTTGTTAAAGATCTAACATCTCTGCCCCTTCAAAGGGGAAGGTGGGGGGAAGCGATCTAACAATAAACATCCCTGAGGCCACTCCAACACATCACCCAAGACCATAACGGATATTCCAAATTGTTCTGAAGGGGGGAAAAAAAGCAAGAAAGAAAAAAATTGACACCCCAAATTGAGGCCTTCTTTCAACACTGTAAGGAAAAGGAAAAACTGGGCTTGTGCTCCCTGCCCCGCAAAATGCTTCGCAGGTTCCCTCTAAGTTTCCCTCTCCCCTCCCCCCATCCAATGATCCACTATTATGTGGCCTGCACATGGGTACACTGGACAACCAGGGGAGATCACAGCCCCTGCCACAATAGGTCTGTTCAAGATAAAGCAGCTCAGGCACAAAACAAGTGATATTAAGAAGCACAAAGAGTGGATGCTGCATGCTTTACTCCCCCCAAAACGATGGACTCATCAACACAAGCCCACGTCTTACCTTGCTCCGCCATCGGGGGGGGGTACCCTGGGAGGGTCAAGTGATCCTCTCCAGCCAAGTAAGGAGGGGCGCCAGAGCTGGCTTAGTGTATATAGCATCACAGTGTACCTGGTGCCTACAGCCCAGGGAGAGGGGTTACAGCCACACAGCCCATCCCCTGGGGTAGCCCCTGCTACATGACATGCCACCTCTAGTGTTTCTGGTGCCGCACCCTTTGTGAACGGACCCCCATGCACTCTCTAGTTCTCCCACAGCACGGCTGCTTCTCTGTCTCCCCAAACCCTCAACAGTAGATATGTCAGTGGGAGAGCATCAGGGGGGTGTTTTTTGACAGTCAGGGGTGTAAAAAGTTTTATCGACAAAAGTCCTAGTGTAGACATAGCCACAAACATTTTCTGTTCCAGCGTCCCCAGTACGAGACAGCAATTCCCCCAAACTACCAGGGATCAGCCAGAGACAGCTCAGCAGAGCGCAGTGAGGAAAAAAGCCATGCTGAGAGACAGACGTGGCATCGGGCTAGAGCCACCTGCCAGAGGGGCATGGGCTCAAGCCCAAACTCAGCATAACCCCCTCTCGGGAAGGGGGGGGGGGGCGTGTACCTGCCGAAGACAGACATCCACAGTCTTTTTCCTGCACTACTGTCCATTCTTCCCCAGAGGTCCTAGCTGTGCTCCATCTCATTCCATTACCTGCCCCATGGCCTGATCCAGAGGTGCTGGGCACCCGTGTCCCTAGGCTTAAGGAACTGAGGGCACTCGGATGGAGCAGCACCCTACACAGGTTCTCCTTTGTGGGCAACCTCTAATGACCAGCTGGTGCATTATCCACGGGGCGGTGACGGGGTGTCGCCAGGCAGCAGGATGAGGGGCACCTCTCTGGGGCTTCACCACAACACAGTGGCATTTGTCACCATGGCACTGGGGCGGTGGTCGCACAATCGGCAGCTGTAAGTGCCTGAGCGGGGGTGGGGATCGAGAGATCAGCCAGCGGGCGTGCCCGTTTCAGGCTGCCAGCTGCACCCTGGCTCCCTCACAGCCCAGGCGTGGCTGAGCCGAGCGGCAGTGCAAGCTCCCAGCCACGCAGAGCAGCTGGCATGGGACTCCTTTTATCCCACCCTCTTGGTGCTTTGCAAACAAACAGCTGGTAACCCAGATCAAATGGTATCCCTGGGATACAGATGGGGCAACTGAGGCACGGATCTGGGCGGTGTTTTGCCCAAGGTCACCTAGCAGGCCAATAGCAGAGCTGGGAATAGAATGCAGGGGTCCCAACTCCTAGTCCTCTCCTCCAGCTAGCAGACACGCTCCTTCCCAGAAAAGCGAACTGATGCCAGGTCTCCTGGCTCTAACCACTAGCCGATATTCCCTCCCAGAGCCAGTAAAGAACCCAGGGCTCTGAATCCTTGCTCTACCCTGCTAGCGAACATTCTCCCCCCAGAACTAATGCACAGGATCTCCCCACAAGACCCCACTCCTTCCACTGGGCTCTCACTCTGAAATCTCCCGGGAAAAGGGGGCAGAGGGGCTACTGCCATTCATTTTGCAGCTCCCGCCCTCCCCCTTTTTTTTTTTTTTAAAATTTGGATGACTACAACTGGACTCAACATAACAGCAGCCGGGGGGAAGAGGGTGGACAGTGTGGGGTGGAGCACGTCTGTCTGTCCGGAAGGGAAGAGATGGGGCCCCCTGTGTGCGTGACTATGGGCACAGATGGGGGGAGCAAGTGTGTGACGTGGGGGAGGGGGACGTCACCAGGACAACAGGAGTGGAAGGAGAGCCAGAGTCACATGGCTCAGGCCTTATCACTTTGGGGTCAGCAAGAGGTGTAGGCTGGAGACAAAGTGCCCAAGGTGCCTTGGAGGGGGCGGAGAGGAGGGGAAGGGGCTGTGGCTGAGGCAGGGGTTTTCCTGACAGCCACACTGGCGGTGCAGGGCTCCCACATTCCAGCTGCCCCTGGGGACAGACCAGCACCAGGGCTGAGATCCTCAGGACCCACCCTGCCCCTGCACCCCTCGAATCAGCAGCCACCTGCAGCCTGGGCTGACCTCCCTCCAGCTTTCCATGGGGGAGGCTGCTCTAGTGCCTCACTCACCTACCCCAGGACTGGCTTGCTGGAGGCAGCCTCCCCCCTCCCACCACATAGGCTCCTGGGTAAAAGCTCAGCTCCCAGAGGCCAGAGGGCAGGACCCCTGGGACCCACACCCGCAGTGGGATCTGGGCAGGCGCCAGGACAGCTCAGGTGACTGCAGCTGCTTCTTTGATTTGAAAACTGGGGGAGCTGGATGCACATGGAGCAGAGGGGCTGAGCAGAGGCCAGCAGACAGGGCTAGCTTCCCCCCTGCACTGCTCTGCCGGTGCCTCTCACCCCCGACCCGCAGCCCCCCTGTATCCCACCCAGAGGTACCCCAGGGTTATTTTGTGATGCAGACAGAATCTGCCAAAAGAGACAAAAATGCAGCCAACAAAACTTGCTCCACCTGCGATCTGATCTGAATTTAAACCCAGGGTCTCCAAAGGCCCTCCCTTGTACCACCCCGCCCCCTAGGGTCCCCGGAGACCAGGGCACAGGCAGTGCAGTCCGAGGGGGTCCTGTGGTGGATTTCAACCATGCATTTCTACAGCCCTGCACAGACCTCCGAGGCCCCCTCTCTCCCGCTCCTCCTCCCCTCCCTGTAGCCAAGGCCAGCTCCAAGCCCTGGGGCTCTAGCTTCCAGGAGCACTCATGGCAGATGGAGCTCTGGCCCCTTCCCCCCAGCTTTATTTCTGGGAGGCCCTGATTACTCCAGCATCCCTTCCTTCCCTGCAGCCTGACATCTGTGCTGGGCTGCCGCCTTAACCCCCAGATGCCCGGACTGCCCAAGGCTAGAACCGTGCAGTGCGACCATGCACAAGGTGGCAGGAGAATCTACCCAGGCCAGGCCTGGGGCTGGCTCCTGGGCCAGCTGGGGACCGGTTCTCTGGAATGCTCAGCGAAGGGGCGGGGGGAAGCTCAGCCTTGCTTGATTGTAACCACATTGTAGCTTGTTTCTGGAGCAGCGCTCAATGGTCTAGTCCTGGACTACGAGAGGCTGGCTCAGGGAAGGGGGAGATGTGGAGGTGGGGCCTAGGGACTTCTGCGTCCCTGGGGCTGCACTCAGGGCAGGGGGAGCAACTCAGACTACTCAACAGCAGGCCCTTGCCCCAGAGGGAAATCCCAGCTGCCCTTGACCAAGGTGCCAGCCAAGGCGTAGCAGCAATGAATGGGGGCCCCAGGGATGCACGTGACCCCAGAACTCGAAGGGGGAGGAGCCAAGATATCATCTGCTCCCCACGGGCCAATCCCCCAGCTGCCCCTTGTGGCTCCCATGCCTGATGCCAAGTGTCCTTCCACCTTGATCTCAGCCACTAATGCACCAGCCCAGGAAGGGTTAAGGGAAGACACAGAGGGGACTGTGGGAAGCAGAAGCGTGGGCACCTTGCCCAGCACTGCTCCCTCCATGCCAACACCGCCTGGAGTGAAGTTCAAGGATCCCCTATCCCTCGAGGTGGCTCCAGGGCTGAGCAGGGCAGGTGGTGCCCAATCCAGGGCAGGGCCCCCAAAGCTGGCAACTTGGCATGGTGAAGACTCCTGGCCCCAAGGCGTCTGCCAGCCCCTCTGGATGGCAAAGCCATAGCCAATGGGAGGCCTGGTTTGGGCCCTGGACAATAGAAGCCAGCTCAGTCCTGCACCAGTGACCTGTCTACATCCCCACAGCACCCTTCGCCCCAGAGCGCAAGTGGGGGGATGCCTCCAACACGGAGCAGCTCCAGGCGCCATACCAGCCTGCCAGGACAAGGGTCAGTTTAGATGGAAGGAGAGAGATCCCTCACAGGGCATGACAGCCTCCCATGGGAAAGGGCTCCCTTGAGTTGCTGACACTGGTCAGGAGAACAGGCTGTAGGGCACAACCCTTCCCAGCTCTGCTTTCCATGGTGTCTACACCAGGGTTCAGTGCCATCTCATAGTGCCACGTTCTCCCACTGCAGCCCGCAGGGCAGGTGTGCTGCTGCAATCCCCCAGCATAGACAGGCAAAGGCCGGATTGACCTTCCAGCGCAGGTCTTAGCCCACTTTCAAGCAGGGGTATGGAGAACAGGCGCACAACAACGGGACGCTCAGGAGTGCAGGCTCCAGGAATGATCGCTCGACACGTTGGCTTATGGAGAGGTTGGGGGTCTGTCCGAGGAATCCAGGAACACAGATCTCTGGCTCAAAGCGGGGTCTACATCGTTGGCCCCAGCCCCTGCATGGGGGGATTAAGGATACAGCACTCCACGCAATGGCATCATCTCCAAGTTCACCCATGGGACGTCTCAGCCAGGAAGGCTCCACAGAATGGAGCAGGGGGGTGAACATGGGGGATAGGAGGAGCACCCTTGAGAATTTGCCCACACACCAGCCGTGGTATTTCAGATCTAAGTGTTGGGGGCCAAGAACCCCTGATTTAGGGGGTGAGGGAGATGCATGCACCCTGACAGCCCATCTGATTGAGGGGATGGGAAGCGGTTCAGAAAGCCATACCTCTCCCTGGGGCCTGGCACCACCACCAAGTCTCAGTGACTCGGGGGATGCTCCCCATCTGGGGGGTGGGAAAAGGCAAGTGCCCTCCAGATGGAATTTTCCAGCTGGGCTCTAGACAGAAAGGGACAAGCCACTCTCTCCCTCTATCTTCCTGCCACTGGCAGCTCCCAGCCCCAGCAGCTCAACCTGTCAGGGCCTCAGGCTCCAGGCAGCACCTGCTTCTCCTCATTACATGCAGAGGAGAGTCCCCTGGGAGTGGCAGGCCTGCCCAGACCTGGGGCTTTCAGATGTCAGGCTGGGTGGGGCAGATTAACGACTCCACTGACCCGAACCCAGGGAGGGGACATCTGCTCCTCCCTCAGCATCTCTGGGTCAGGACTCCCGTATCCCTCTGTCTGTCCAGCTGTCTCAGGAGAACTCCCCCCCACGTACGGGAATATTCCCTCTCCTACCTCTGTGGCAAAGCAACGTTGTCATCTCCTTCCGTGCACGTGGGGGGGCTGATTCCCAGGAACATTCAGGCCCCTCTGTGTCACTCTGGCAGAAGAAGGGGGTGGAAACAGCCTGCTGAGATACCCCTCCCCGCCTGGTGTGTGTGGCCTCCCCAGATAGTGTAGTGCTGGCAAAAGGGCCCAGCTCCCAGGCCCTGGTGTGGCTAGAGTGCACTGCACTGCAGCTGTTCTCTGCTTCCCACAGACCATAGGGAGCAGAGCAGGAGTTGGAGCAGCCTTGAGGCTGCTCTGACTTTATGGCCCACAATGTAGGTTAGCAATTCAGCCCCGCATACAGGGAGCGGCAAGGTGGCTTACAGCCACTGTAACTCCTCACCGTTACCAACCCATGCACAGGAATGGGGAAGCAGAGAATCAGGCCCAGCAGTATCTCTCTTCCCCTCCCCTCGTTCATTTTGCCCCTGTGACTGAGGAGCACTGGCGTCGCCCTCTGACCCGCACTGACCCTCAAAGGTGAGCTGTTCTAGGGCCGGAACAGCCAAGGCAGGTTCATGCAGCCCCTCTGGCATTGGGGCTGGGGGTGGATGTGTGGCTAGATGGCAGCGTGACCAGAACTACCCCAGGATTCAAGTCCTGACTCACTGGCTCGGGCCGCATCCCTGATTAGAGGGGGGAGTGAGGCCTGACTGGCTGGATTTCCTTTCCCGGCACCACAAGAACTGCTGGATTGAGCCACCTCCGTGCTGGCCGACATGCCGGGAAGACGGTGCCATAGAGGCCACGTGACAGTCCCTGGAAGACTGCGCCAGGACACTGCACAGGGAAAGGACTGAGCCAAGTACCTGGGGTTCAGGCAGAATGGTTCCTCCTGGGGGCAAACCTGGTGCTACAGCAGGATGGCCCTTGACACAGGGCTCCACAGCTGCAGGGTCTCCAAAAAGACCCTACTGCAGGAGGACAGGTGCTGAAAACACCCAGTTCAGGGCAGTTATACAGAACAGGAGGCATTTGGCCCTGCCAGTGTGCCGGGATCCAGGGCTAATGGGCGCGGGGGCTAAAGCAGGGGGGAGCCGGTCACTCAGATGCAGTGACCGACAGGGCAAGGGGCCTGACCGGTGATGGAGGAAGGTTTTGGGGAAATCGGTGTTTCAGCATGTGCTCATAGAAGGGTCCCTTCTAAGGTGCCATGTGGGCTTCCCCACCGAGCTCTGCTGATCCCTCTTAATCCCAACCCGAAGCCCCCTCCGTGATCCCAGCCCTGGCCTCTCCCAACACCCGCAGTTCTGCTGATGCCCCTCACTCCTGACCTACAGCCCCGCCAATCCTTCACTATTCCAGCTCCCCCCAAGCCTGCAGACACTGTTTTCTACTCTGGTTGGCTCAGCCCTTGCATATTTGATACCAGATGTCACTGCAGAATGCAAGTCAAGAAACATTAGACCTCATTAAAACTCAACCTGCCCTGCTGCTGGGTGTGGTGCGAGTTCTGTAGGGCATTCTGCCCATGCACCTCCATCCTGACCTGCAGCCTCCTCTGCTACTCCAGTCATGGGCTCCCCCTCAGGGCTACCGATGCCCCTCAATCCTGACCCACATCTTCTCCGCTGTTCTACTCCTGGGCTCCTTTCCTCCCCAGACACACAGTTCTGCCAACGACCCACTGCAGCCGGGCCTGCTAGCTCAGCCTTGGGCTCCTCCCTCCCCCAGCTCTGCCGATGCTCCTCATCCTGGCCTGCAGCCACTCCTGCTATTCCAGCCCTGGCGCTTCTCAAGCCTGCCAACTATGCCCAACTCTCCGCCTGCCCAAACAAGCCCCTCCAGCACTACGCCGAGCACAGCAGACGCCCTGCACGTGACACTCCTAGCATCCTGACTCCCCAGGCCCCAGAGCACAAGCTGGAGAGGAGCACAACTCAGGAGATGCCAGCTTTGCCAACGTCTTGCTCCCAGAGCACTGCCCTGCCTCTCCCACCAGGCCCACCCTCCTCTGCCCCAGAGCGTGGGAGGCAAGGCCCATCTGGAGCACTTGGCCCCAAATCATCCCTACTGCCACAATGCCGGCAGGGAAACTGAGGCACCGAGAGGCTATGGGACGCTACCAAGGTCACAGTGCAAGTCAGTGGCAGGAACAAATCCAGATCTCCCAACTCATAATCCACTGATCCAACAGGGACAGACCGGGGTCCCCGAGCCCTGGTCCCCTGCTCGGATCACTAGCCCATGCTCACTGGGAGTGCCACCTCACAGAGTTACCCTGCATTTCACCCCATAGTCAGTCCCTCCCCACTCCCAGCTCCATCAGCACGTGGCACTTCCCAGCTATGCCACAAACGACCAATTGGGTAATTACAGGGCTCAGAGACACACAGCTATTTAATGGGGTTTCCATCTGCCAGCAGTGGTGCACGCAGAAATGGCCACAGAACACCTGAAGCACGTGCCGGCTGCATGCATCAGGAGGCGAGCAGGTACCTGAGCTCCCTGCTGCTCCCTGCAGGGACAAGCCCAGGAATAGATCAGCTTTAGAAACATGGGGCTTCACGCACATGGCTAGAACAGCCACTCATCCCACTGCAACACATATCCCTACCCCCTGTGAACAGGCAGGGCCGTGAACGCAGCACCCCATCCTCTTGAAATATTCATGGCTGAAAGGGATCTGTTGGCTATTATATACCAGCTGTGGGGGGGACAGAGGTTCTGCAGGCCACAGTGGTGGAGTAGAATAGCAGGGTTCTCGAAGCACTGTGCTGTGCAGGGTGTCAGGCCTAGCATAGAAGGGGGGCTACAGATCAGAGGCGCACAGGCCAAGTTCCCTGCCTAAAGGTGACTGCACCCAGCAGCATGTGTTCAAGGGCTGATATTGCTGCAGGCTGCCCTGGCATTCTGCAATAACACCAGGTACCAAATATGCAAGAGCTGAGCCAAGTGTCCCACAGGTCTGAGGGGAGCCGGCACTGCCTGTCCTGCCAAAACCCCTCACCGGTTTCTCCATCTCCAATCTACGTGCCCAAAGAGCCCGAATGCTCCCAGAGGTCAAAGCAAATGGCTCTAGGGAGGACGGGGGGGGGGAGCTCTGCCCTCGCCAAGCACAGAACCTGCATCCCTCCCTAAAATACAAGCCCCTCGACTGCAAGGCAGCAACAGAACTGCACGGACTTCAGCTCAGATCCAGAGATGGGTACTGTTCTGCTGGTCATAAAGCATGTGCTAGATTCTCAGCTGGTGTAAGCTAGTGTAGCTCCATCGACTGCCAATGGAGCGCTGCTGACTGGCACTGGCCCATAGGTCTAGAGGCACCGCGGGCGACCCTGGAAGTCTTACCCGTTTTAAGGCAGAGGAAGGAAATTTACCAAAAACCAAACCCTGCTGGGTGATCTGCCCTTCAAATTAACCTAATGCTGTGCCCCATTCTCTAGCCCCCCAAAGCACTTTAAGCACATGAATTAAGTCCTTACCACACCTTCCCTGCCCTCTACATAGTGTCAGCAATGTTTGTTATTGAGATGGGGGAACTGAGGCACGGAGGCCAAGGTCGACATTTTTGTGCCTACTCATTCAGTGTCCCCATTCTTTGGGGGAAGGCACCAGGGATCAATTTTCAGGGGTACTCAGCCCCTGAACATCCATCCAACGTCAGGTGCTCAGCACTGCAGAAGAATCAGGCTGCTGGGAGCTTAGGGTGGGGCACCCCGAGCCAGCGTCTGCTCAGAATTAGCAGCCACTTTTGAAAGTTTTGGCCTAAGTGATCCAGTGGCAGAGCTAGGAACAGAATCCAGGTGCCCTACCTCAGACGCCTGCTCCAAGCAAGGAACAGAACCCAGGCATCCTATTAGCCTCCCCTCCCCTCCAACTGCCCCCACCCTATACTGTAAGACTGGCCCTGGGATTCCAACCGCCCCTGCTGCAGCCCTACACACAAGAGGGGAACTCCCCCCATTTCCTGCATGTCTCACGTAAACAAACCCTGGCCCTAGGTTCAGATGCAAGCAGTAAGGTACAGTATCCGGCTGTTCACAATGGACACACAGCCCTTTGGAAGGGAAGAGAGGGGCACTTCCGATTTAAATCTGCAAAGGGATGGCTGGCATAGAGAACAGAATAATGGTCCCCAGGAAAACAAAAACAAGCATTTGCCAAAAGCCTCCACGCTCAGATACCCTCTACCCTGAGGCTCAGGGGGATGACACTGTGGTGTGAGCAAAGGGTGTCTCTTCAAGGCCAGACATTAAAGGTATGGGGGAAAAAAGGGGGGAGGGGAATCTGGTGGTTGGAACTGGGGGTGGGATCAGGATTCCTGCCTTTGATTCCCAGCTCTGGCACTGACTCTCTGGGCGGCCTTGGGCAAGTCATGGCACATCTCTGTGCCTCAGTTTCCCCTGTACAGCAGGGACAATGAGCTGGCCAGCCAATAGGTAGGAATCTATTTTTAGCGAGGCGTTTGGGAGGGGATGCTGGGCTGGAGGCTGCCTGGGAAGTGCCCATGATCTCCTGCCCATTTTCAGGCAAACGAGCTTGACGGCATCTTTTCGGTAAGCAGCATCACCAGGACATGCAGCTCCCCCTTGCTGTACTCTCCTGCACCAGGTCCTGGTTGGGTCTGGCTATGGAGAGTGCCTCTCTCCCCTTCCACCCCACCCCACCCCTGCTTAGACAGAAGCTCAATAGAAACTCAAGGCATGAGCTTCCAAGTGACAGAGCTGTTCACCAGCAGGAGGAGGGTTTTAAAGGGCCAGCAGCAACTGTCGCCTCCGCAGGCCTGGCCCCTGTGAGACTGCCTCCCACTGCCACGCCTGGTGCTTTAAGAGCTGGATTTGTGCCCACCCTGAGAATGTGTCAGGGAGGAGAGTTCCCAGCCCTGCACTGGGCAGGACGGCCTGGTGGGTCTCAGGCAGAAGCACAGCGACACTGCAGTCGGGATCCTCCCTAGTTCCCCCCAGCTCACAGCTGTGACCTTCCAAGCCTGTCACAAGAGCCCGCCTCCTGCTCCATGGGAAACTAACCCTATTCTTAAAGGCACAGGGGCCCCGTTTCGTTAACTCAGGTTAGCTGGCCGGGTGGGGAGGGGGCTGGGGGGCCACAGGAGACGGTCACCGAGCAAAAGGTGGCTGTCACCACGATTGCAATGCATCTGCATGCTGTGATGTGCTGCAATGAATCAGGAACGTGCTATCTGTGCCGATGATGTGTCTGTACAGCGCCTAGCACAATGGGGTCTCGGTCCATGCACTGGGGCTCCTACGTAGGATGGCAATACAAATAAGTATGGGCGAGTCCCGTGTCCAACTCACTAGCAGCAGGATAATGGGGTTTGGGGTGGGGTGGGAGGCTGGTTAAAGCCAAAACAGATGAGGGGGAGGGATCAGAAGGCTCAGAGCTGTTCACCAGCAGGTCATGCTTTGAAGCCAGCCCAAACCAAGAACTGTCACCATCCATGGCTTACTGAGGGCCTGAAACCCAGAGAGAGGTGTGGGAGGGATCTTAGTGGGCAGGTATCTATAACCCACTGTCCCCTCCTATGGCGGCCAGGGTGTGAACGCCCCAGGGAGACCGAGGACCCCCAGAGAAGGGCTGAGCACGTCAGCAAGTGCCTTTGGGCATCTGGAACCTCACGCCAGATCACTGCCATGGAAAGAAGCCCAGTGATGGGCTAAGAAGCTCAGCCTTCATGCCCACCAGCCCCATGTGGGCTGGGATGAGAGTGCCAGGCCTGGCTGCTCATTACTAGTGCATGGCCCATCCCAGACTCCAGAGCCAGCAAGAATTTCTGCAGAGCCAGTGTGCAAGGTGGCCCCTGGCAGAAGTGGCTGATGGGGCCACGTTCCCCAGAGCAGCAGTCACAGGGCTAACCCTGGGCTGGGGATGTAAACAGTTGCAAACAAACAGATCTTTCAAGCAGGAAAAGACCAGGGCGCTCAGTCTCAATACCAGAGGGGAACCGGCCAGATGGCCTGCGGGGAATGGGAAGGAGAAGAATGGGATTTCTCACCAGTGGCACAGAATGGCCCTTTGCCCCAGTAGCTGGCGGGTGCTGGGATTCACCAGGAAAGGCCTGCCCATGACCCACGGCCCCAGGGCGAGGACGGTGCAGCTCAGCAACCCAATGAGCACCCAGTGGCTGTACTGCCCTGGGCAGGAATCCCGCAGAGGACAGTGCCCAGCGAGGCACACAATCCTTCCGCAGCACAAGCTGGGAGGGCCATGGGGAGAGTCGCTCCCTTGTCACCGCTGGGAAAACGCCCCATGCCAGGGGGCTGATCCCCTTCGGGGCAGGGGGGAGGGCAAAGCAAAGGCGGATCAGGTGGGCCAGCAGGGACCATTTGGCACTTAACCACTCTAGAGAGGAGCGAAGGAGCAGCTACTTAGGCCTTGGCTACACTCGCGGATTCACAGCGCTGCCGCGGCAGCGTTGCCACCTCTCCGAGGGGAATAGCTTGCAGCGCTGCGAGCGAGCGTGCAGTGCTGCAGGCGCTGATTACACTGGCGCTTTACAGCGCTGCACTCGCTGCGCTCAGGGGGGGTGTTTTTTCACACCCCTGAGCGCAGCAAGTGCAGCGCTGTGAATTGCCAGTGTAGCCAAGGCCTAAGGAAGAAACCAGCCCATCTCATGTTTGGGACTCCAGAGAGGAGGCAGGGAAGGGGACAGAGAGCTGCTGAGATGCCCAGAGCAGGTGGGCGGTGGGGGACAGACCCAGCTCAAGAGGAATTTCAGGGAGAGAAGAGACAGGAGTTTGCATAGTTCAGTGGTGGCTGAAATACCACCCCACCCTGGCGTTACGCTCCCCTCCCGGAGTTGACAGCAGGTGCTTTGTGCATGGGCGGGGCAAAGAGAGAATTCCTGGGTAGACAGTTTCTTGGAACTGCCAGGGCTGTAGGTAGGTTCCCCCTCCATGAGCTAGGAACGCTCCGGCCAACATGCCACCTGCAGAGGAGCAGGCAGCTGGCAGCCTCTAGAGCAAGAGACAGGGCAACTTTCCATTCCCAGCACACACAGCCAGGCTCTGGAGGCTGAGTGGCAGCTCCCCTCAGCTGCCAACTCAACGCCGGAGTTCAGATGCAAGAGGGAAATGACCCCTTAGAAGGATTGGACAGATCTCCGCCTCTCTCTCCAACCTCCAGCCGGGGCACGTGGGAGGGAACTGTCCAAAGGACCAAGCATAGCCACGGGAGCCAGAACTCCTGGGTACTAGTTCCAGCCCTGCTACTGACTCCTGCAGCCTTGGGCAAGTCACTTAATCCCGGTCACATGCCCCATCTGTAAAGTGGGCACAACAATCTTCACCTTCCTGACAACAGGGGGCTAGCAGGCTGAATGTGTTCCTAATTTTGGCTGGGAATGCCATAGCCATGGCCAATGGGAGCTGCAGAGCCAGCGATCGGAGCGGTGCCTGGTGGCATCGCGTGGAGCCCGCCTGGCCGCCCCTCCACCTAGGAGCGGAGCGACATGCTGCCACTTCCTGGGAGTCGCGTGGACTTCCGTCCCCGGGAAATGCTGGGGCCGTTGGAGGTCAGCACCACCCGAAGCCCACACCCGTTTCCGTGCCCCAACCCCCTGCCCCTGCCTCCCTCCCAGAGCCTGCACCCCACACCCGCTCCCACACCGCAACCCCCTGCCCCAACCCTGAGCCCCCTCCTGCACCCCAAGCCCCTCATCCTCGGCCCCACCCCAGAGCCCGCACCCGCAGCCGGAGCTTCACCCCCTCCTGCACCCCAACCCCCCTGCCCCAGCCCAGAGCCCCCTCCCACACTCCAAACCCCTTGGCCCCGCCCCAGCCCCCTCCTGCATCCCAAACCCCTCATTTCTGGCCCCACCCTAGAGCCTGCACTCCCAGCCAGAGCCCTCACCCCTTGCCGTACTCCAAAGCCCTGCCCCAGCCCAGTGAAAATGAGCAAGTGAGCGAGGGTGGGGGAGAGCGAGCAATGGAGGGAGGGGGGATGGAATGAGCAGGAGGGGACCTTGGGGAAAGGGGCGGGGCAGGGGTGCAGCACAGTGTTGGGTTTTCTTCAATTAGAAAGTTGGCAGCCCTAGCACAGCGAGCGCACACTGCACTGCCGTTCTAGGAGTGAGATGGGCGAGATGGAGGGAGCTCTTATGTGCCCCAAAATAATACTTGGGGGACAAACGTCTGGCTGATAGTTCCCAAAAGTGACTTGTAGTTTTGGGGGTCTCAGTGTTAGTAGACACCTCAAAGAGGCCAGATTTCCAGAGGGCGGGTGCTCAGCACGGTCTGAAAATCAACTCCCCCACCCCCACCCCAGGTGTCTCAAGCTGGGCCCCCCAAAATTATCAGCCAGCCACACAAATCTCAACCTTTCAGTGTCCAGGCTGATGTGGAGAGACCCAGTGTGGAATCCTCTCTGCGAGCAGCCCTGCGTGGTCGCAATAGCAACAGCATCAGCACAGCTTCCCAGCTCAGGTCCCTCTTTGGGCAGCTGTTCATCGGCGGGGGGCGGAGAGGGGGGAGTGTCGAGACTCTTTTTTTCTGGGCGCGGGTGGTGGGAGAGAGAGAGGCTGAAACAAGAGTCGGCGATGAGAAGGTACCAGAGGAAAGAGACCAAAGATTATGATGAGGGGAGCGGCAAAAGCTTAGAGAGCAGAGATCCCTTCTAGGGCTCCCTAAACAGGGTCATTAATAGCTTAGGGATGGGTGCCTCCCAAATACCCCTCAGGATGGATGGCTAGAATAGGAGCATCATTAAGATAGCTGCCGAGTTCTCCTCAAGTCTCGGGGTAGGGCCATTGACTGACACTGGTCAATTAGTTAATTGTTATTTTGTTAGTGAATCCACCATGGATTAATCTTGGTCTATGGATCCATGGTGCACACTTTAGAAATTGAAAGCAGCTCTGTTCATTTACTGCCCTCCCCCCATCACCTAATATAACACAATCCAGACACCAGCAGATGTCCCACAGCACAAAACCACAGAGCTCCTGCCCAGTGAGCTCCCCTGGCACCCCCAACAGCTACATCAGCCCATGTCCCACCAGCCACCTCTGCAGGAGAACCCATGAACGTCCTTGGGACTGACAGCCCAGCGCCATGCATGGGGACAGTCACCTGCACAAAGGCCGGCTCCAGTGCCATGGAGCATTGTGTCAGTAACACCACTACAGGACCTGCTGTCCCACAGGCTCTAGGGAGCAGTGACGCACTCACTAAACGCAAGCCGTTGCAGGGAGACTTCACTGGACACATTATAAAGCTTAAAGGCTCAGATGAAACTGGATTGATCTGGACCGAGGCTCCAGCAGATGTGCCATATGTATCGCCCAGCAGGAGGTCCCCGCTACCCCGATTTAATGCATCCTGGGCTTTTCAGACTGGCTCATCATGGCACCTTCTCTAGCTGTCTAGACTCCTGGTCAGCACCCACAATTTATATCCTTGCACTGGGTCTGAAAAATGAGCAGCTGCCAGGGGGAATGGGGGCACCGGTTTATTACACTCCATACTGCATTAGTACACAAGGAAGGGCAGTGTTCAGAGCAACTGTTCCATTTGTCGACAAGAACTGGTTAGGGGTTAGATCCAATGTACAGACTGTACCTATGGCCCCTGCTGCTCCCGTGATGCAAGACCGCTTAACCGGTGTCCTCCCTAGTCTTTGGGGGTAGGGGAGAGAATGAAGGTGGGCATCTCAGGACCCAAGAGGTGAAACAGCAGGTGTCTCGGTGTCCCATTAACCCCAAACACCACGTGGCAATAATGATTCCATTTATAAATTCCAAAGGCCCCAACTCACTTCCCAGCTATACACAATGGCACTAGTGAAATGCAGCCACCTCTGGAGTAAGAGGTCACACAGTCCCTATGGGGATGGGGAGGGGAGGTTTGGAGAAAGACCCCCAGGGCAAACCGTCTTAGGCTAGTCGACTCACAGCGCCAAACCAGTTTAATTAACCGGTCTGATTCTAAACTGGCGCAGATCCTTGTATGGACACTGTGACAGACCCAGACCAGTGGGGTACAGGAGTCTGGTAGAGGGCAAATATACTGGTCACTGGATGAGTAGTTTTCTGTTCCCTGAGTAACCAGAGCAGGGGCTGCACTAGAGTAATCAGGAACCTGCTAGAACCAGTTCAGGCAGGCAGGCTAATTAGGACACCTGGAGCCAATTAAGAAGAAGCTTCTAGAATCAATTAAGGCAGGCTAATCAGGGCACCTGGGTTTTAAAAGGAGCTCACTTCAGTTTGTGGTGTGAGTGTGAGGGTGAGGAACTAGGAGCAAGAGGTGCAAGGAGCTGAGAAGGTGTGCTGCTGGAGGACTGAGGATCACAAGCGTTATCAGACACCAGGAGGAAGGTCCTGTGGTGAGAATAAGGAAGGTGTTTGGAGGAGGCCATGGGGAAGTAGCCCAGGGAGTTGTAGCTGTCATGCAGCTGTTACAGGAGGCACTATAGACAGCTGCAGTCCACAGGGCCCTGGGCTGGAACCCGGAGTAGAGGGCGGGCCCGGGTTCCCCCCAAACCTCCCAATTGACCTGGACTGCGGGTTCTTCCAGAGGGGAAGGTCTCTGGGCTGTTCCCCAACCCACATGGTGAATCTCTGAGGCAAGAAAATCCGCCAATAAGCGCAGGACCCACCAAGATAAAGGAACTTTGTCACAACACCTATATTGCTCTAAAATGTGGCTTCTAAACTAAATTGATCTGAAAGCTAAACTGCATAAGAGACAAGGAGGGTGAGGTAATATCTTTTATTGGACCAACTTCAGTTGGTGAGAGAGACAAGCTTTTGAGCTTACACAGAGCTCTTCTTTAGGACTGGGTTTATTGACATAAGCAAAGAGTGTCCACAGAAAGGTTTGCAGCATGGGAATTAAAAATGTCTTTGAACCAGTTTCTGGTTCTCTTATGTATGCAGATGTGGCCCTTGGAAGTGTCCCGGGAGCTTAAATATCCACCCAGGGACTTCTGTTTATCAGGAATCACTAAAGACTCAGAGTCAGCCACATGGGGTCCAGTTTATCAGCCCGAAAAGGAAGAGGCAGCCCTGCTGGGATCGGAACCTGTGACACCAGCAAATTCCAAACCCGCTGCTTAGACCACTACACCGACCCCCAGGGCCAGGAACAGAGAAGGGTCTGTGAGGGTTGAGTCGCTGTGTTTGCAGCACAGACAGCCTGGAACCTCCCTATCCTCACACACCCTACAGATGTGTGCATGGTGTTGCACATGCACCACACACCATCATCCATCCAATGTGGGGCAGGAATGCCCAACATCACCCTTCCAGCAGGGCTGGCCAGGCCTTGGCTGACACCCATAGGAAGTTTGTGGAGACAGGCCACATAGCGTTTGCATACACTGCAAAGAACACCCACAGCAATGAGGCTCCAAGCCCAGGTTAACTGACTTGGGCTCATGCTATGGGGCTAAAAATAGCAGTGTAGAGATTCCGGCTCAGGCTGGCGCCCAGGCCCTGAGACCCTCCCTATCGCCAGGTGTCAGAGCCCGGGCTCCAACGGGAGTGGGAACGCCTACACTGGTGTTTTTAGCCCCATCGTGTGAGCCCTATGATCCAAAGTGAGTCGACCCGGACTCAGACTTGCTGCCATAGGGTGCTTTTTTTTTTTTTTTTGCAGTGTAGACATACCTAGAGAGTCATCTCAGGGATTTCCATGACACTGCGCTCTGCTATAGCCCCTCCCATTAGAGCAGATACAGGTGTGACGCTGGCACACCAGGTCATGCTGGAGAGTATTCAGGTCAGTTCACTTGCATATTAGTATAGATCCAAATGAGTGTAAATGTAAAAGTATTCAGATGTTTAAACTTCATGAAAACTAGTGGAATGTTACTTGCATTGTTTTCACTCATCTGTTCGTGTTATAATGTAGTAGCAAACATTTACCCTAGAGGAAATGTATCCTGTTTGCACTAAAGCATTAGCCCATCTAAAAGCTGTCCCCCTGCTGTGATGCATCCTTTCCTCAAACAAAGCTCCAGCTGGGATCCAATGCTATTTCTCCATAACCGATTCCTTCACTGGATCAGCCCCCCACACTGGTACCAAAAAACCATGAGGAGCTATTGTAAAATCACCTGTGCTGGCAGAGAGGGCTCAGGGCTGGGGGAGAGGGGAGGAAGAGAGTTTAGACTCAGAAGGAGGTTGTTTGCTTCATAGTCATACCCAGGATCCACTCTTAATATTTACAGCTCTTCCCACAACTGCAGAGAAAGTTTCCTAGCTAGGTGGCTACGGCCAGCGATGCAGAGGCACCAACAGGGCCTGCGGCTGCACTGTACTGAGGGATGCAATTCACGGCAAAAACTGGGGCAGACTCCACTGGAGTAAAACCAGATGCCCTAGGACTTGAATCTGAAGGCCTCTGAATGTCTCAGCACCTCTGTTCTCTACTATATGGCCATGTGATCTAAGGGCTCGTCCCAGGAAGGGGGCAAAGTGATCAGTAACAAGCCACGGCTTGCAGCTGCTCCATGCAGCGAGTCTCTTCCTACATGCCAGTAGCCAGGCTGCGTGGTGTTTTCATGCCTTTAATTCCACCTCTTTGGGCCCCAGGACAGTCGTTATTCCTCACTCTCGTGTACTGGTAGTGAGACGGGATGAGGGGGCAGCAGAGAACACCACTCCATCCACAAGATCTGCTACCATCGATGGCTGTGCTAAGGAAAGGTGGGCCCAGGTGAGTTGTGTGAAACGCACATGACCTCTCCTCTCACTCATGGCAACAGGTCATCAATGGGAAGACAGGGAAAACCAAAGCCTCTATGAACAGATCATGAGCTTGCAACTGGTGTCTGACAGGTCCAGACATAGGCCATAAGGATTTCTGATGGGCAACCCGGTGGGCTGGAGTTTTATGAGGGGGATATATCACCCAGAGACTGAGACAGAATTTGCACAAGAGATGCTATAAAATATAAAAGTTATATTGTAACAGTCCTGTGCATTCACACAGAGCTTTTCACCCAAGGATCTCAAAGCACTTCGTAACACAGGGATGACCTTTTGTAGATGGGGAAACTGAGGCACAGAGAAGGGAAATGACTTACCCAAGATCACGTGCATTGAATCAGCAGCAAAGGTGGTTTAGATTAGAACCCAGGTCTCCTGATGCCTGCTCTAACCACTATATATCACTGCCTTTTCTGTAGCAGGGAAGTTCAAATTCCAGTGTCTCTTTAATCCCCCTTTCTATTAGTTACCTTGAAAGATCACCTGTGTCTAGACAAGGGCTGTGAAAAGGCACCAGGGATGTTTGGTTACTTCTCTGCAGACCTACAGCGTGACTGGATGCACTCAACAGATGCTGGTTCTTTCCCCCAGTGCCGAGCAAGGCCCTGAGATACATGATCCCCAAGTGCATCAGGTTCCAAATATCTCAGCTCCTGGGACCCACAGGTTCAGATTTGGATGGGGAGACTCCGTCCTTGCTCCTCCCCGGATAGAAGTCCCCCAAGATCCAGGCTATTTGCATGGGGCTGAGTGGGGTGAGATTGGGGAGGTGAGAGCCTTTAAACCAAAGTTCTCACCACTGCAAGGGCATTAGCGACCTGAGAGCCCTTTCACAGCAGGGTGGATTTGCCCTGGTTTCCTTAACCAAAATGTGGGCATGGTTGAAGAGCCCCCCCAGCAGCAGGTGCCTGTGAGATGCGGGGGAGGGTGTCTTTGGAGATGAGAGGCACGATATACACCGGAACAGCTGATTATCCAAAACAGAAAGCGAGATCGCCCTCCCCCATGAGCACATATGTGTTACACAGCCGTACACGCCTGCAAACCACAGGACGCTGTCTCTCACCCCATGCACTCCCACCCCCACCTCACACACTCAAGGGAGGATGCATTTGCAGGGACTTCCTCACCCCATGTAGGAAACGAAACCTGAACACCGGGGAGCAGCGTCAAAAACCACCTCCGGACCCGGAGGGAGGCAGACTTAGAGGCGCTGGGATCTCTACGGCCTTAGGACAACTGCTCTGCATGACCTCAGCAGTGAGGACGAGGGACCCGGCCACTGCGTGGAATGGCTCAGCCCAGTGCATGCTGGGTCTGGAGAACTGAACCCCCTCAGCATCAACGTAGTGGGAGACCTGGGAGGTGAGGAACACTCCAGCCCCACCAGGAATCCGAGGTGAAGCTGGAGAATACCTGCCCCACTGGCAATGGAGGAGCAAGCATCCCTGCTCCTCTGGCAATGGGAGAGGCCAGTGGGGAAGCTGCCCGGCTCATCTGGCAGTAGTTTGCTGTGAGGGACGGGCTCTTTCCTAATCCAGATTCAGGGCGGTGGTGGTGCTGAAGTTTAATCAAGGGCCAGGCACTGAAGAGGCCTAAGCCCTGGATCCTGGAGGAGAAGATCAAATCCCAGGCACAGCAGTGTCTGTGGATGGGGAAGTTACAGACTGGGAGAAACTAGAGGTGAAATGCAGGGAGTGCCCGGTAGGGTTGGCACCAGTGTGGTTAGTACAAGGCGGGACCTGCTGCAGTTGATGTGTCTGGGCACATCATAAGAACGTCCATACTGGGTCAGACCAAAGGTCCCTTAGCCCAGTATCCTGTCTTCCGACAGTGGCCAATGCCTGGTGTCCCAGAGGAAATGAACAGAACAGGTAATCATCAGGTGATCCATCCCCTGTTGCCCACTCCCAGCCCCCGGCAAACAGAGGCTAGGGACACCATCCCTCCCATCCTGGCTAATAGCCATTGATGGATCTATCCCCCCCATGAATTTATCTAGTTCTTTTTTGAACCCTGTTACAGTCTTGGCCTTCACACCATCCTCTGGCAAAGAGTTCCACAGATTGACAGTGCATTGTGTGAAAAAAATACTTCCTTTAGTTTGTTTTAAACCTGCTGCCTATTAATTTTGTGTGGTGACCCCTAGTTCTTGTGTTATGAGAAGTAAATAACACTTCCTTATTTACTTTCTCCACACCTGTCATGATTTTATAGACCTCTACCATATTCCCCCTTAGTCATCTCTTTTCTAAGGTGAAAAAGTCCCCGTCTTATTCATCTCTCCTCATATGGCAGCCGTTCCATACCCCTAATCATTTTGGTTTCCCTTTTCCGAACCTTTTTCAGTTCCAATATACTTTTTTAGAGATGGGGTGACCACATCTGCGCGCAGCATTCAAGATGTGGGTGTACCATGGATTTATATAGAAGCAATATGATATTTCTTGTTTTATTATCTATCCCTTTCTTAATGATTCCCAACGTTCTGCTTGCTTTTTTGACTGCTGCTGCACGTTGAGTGGATGTTTTCAGAGAACTATCTGCAATGACTCCAAGATCTCTTTCTTGAGTGGTAACAGCTAATTTAGACCCCATCATTTTGTATGCATAGCTGGGATTATGTTTTCCAATGTGCATTACTTTGCATTTATCAACATTGAATTTTGTCTGCCATCTTTGATGCCCAGTTACGCAGTTTTGTGAGATCCCTTTGTAGCTCTTCACAGTCTGCTTTGGATTTAACTATCTTGAGTAGTTTTGTATCATCGGCAAATTTTGCCACCTCACTGTTTACTCCTTTTTCCAGATCATTTATGACTACATTGAACAGCACAGGTCCAGACCCCTGGAGGACACCACTATTTCCCTCTCTCCATTCTAAAAACTGAGCATTTATTCCTACCCTTTTATTTCCTATCTTTAAACCAGTTACTGATCCATGAGAGGACCTTCCCTCTTATCCCATGACAGTTTATTTTGCTTAATGACAGGTTTCAGAGTAGCAGCCGTGTTAGTCTGTATCCTCAAAAATAACAGGAGTACTACCACAAGTACTCCTGTTATTTTGCTTAAGAGCCTTTGGTGAGGGACCTTGTCAAAGGCTTTTTGAAAGTCTAAGTTCACTCTATCCACTGGATCCCCTTGTCCACATGCTTGTTGACCCCCTCAAAGAATTCTAGTAGACTGGTGAGGCAGGATTTTCCTTTACAAAAGACATGCTGACTCTTCTCCAAGAAATAGTGTTCATCTACGTATCTGATACTTCTGTTCTTTACTATAGTTTCAACCAATCTGCCTGGTACTGAAGTTAGGCTTACCAGCCTCTAATTGCTGGGAATCTCTCTGGAGCCTTTTTTAAAAATTGGCATCCCATTAGCTATCCTCCGGTCATTGTCACTAAAGAGCGGGGCTTGGGGTTCAGGCTCCCAGTTGACACCCCCCGGTCTCTGAAAGGGGGGTGGCAGATGTCAGCAGGACAGGAGCAGAGAGGAGGCGGGGAAGATTTGGGATGTGGTTTGCGGAGGTGGCTGCTGCCCAACGGGAGTGCTAGAGATGGTGTCAGATGCAAAGCAGCAAGGGAGGACCCTGGGGAGAAGTCTCAGGAAGAGGGACACGAGAACCAGATTTCCTCGCAGGCAGAGCTATGAAGGCCAAAGCACAGGCTGTACTGGGGATAGCGAGCAGCAGGAGGGGCTCAGGAATGGCAGAGCAGGTGGCTGAGGGGGCCAGCTGGAAGGAGGAGCAGGTGTGGATGGGGAGACAGCACACAGATGGTTTGGGCCAGTGATGGGGACAGACACATACAATATGGCCAAAGCAGAAGAGAGTGGGGGCACTGGAGTAAGGAGGAGTGGACATGATGGGGGTGGCTAAGGGAACTGAAGGAGGAGTGGGGATCAGCAGGGACTACCATGGGCTCAGCACTTGTAGTTTGGTGCCAGGATTCCTTTCCAAGGGAAGCTGCAGCGGCACCGAAAGGAGGGAGGGGACAGGCAGGTTCCAAGGAGACAAAGAGGTCACAGAATATTGGCTCACAGCGCAGGGTGGCGAGGCAGAAGGGAAGGTTACAGGCGCCGCAGAGGGAGGAGACCTCAGTCATTCAGCTCCTGGGAGAGGACCCAATATTCACGTACTCATAGTGTATGGTCCACACAGGCCAAAGGTGAGGGATAGCTGCTGTGAGTGGAGGGCTATGCACTCAGGAGAGGTTATACCCTAGGAGCAGCAATTAAAAGCATGATCAACTGAGCAGAGAGGGCATTAAGGACAAGGGAGTGCTAAAGAGGCCGGATTAATATAGGGATGAGGGCTGATCTGGGGCAGAAATAAGGGGAGATGGAGGCGTGTCCTGGTAAGACCACATGCAGAACAAAGGCAGGGTAGGGAGGTGATCCCAGGGAATGCGCTCCTGAAGGGAGTTAAAATCGGAGTTAAGATTATGGGCTACTGAGGTATGGACGATTTTAGTGTAATTGATTGTGTGATTATACTACACACAACATGGCTAATGCAGGGCTCTGAAGAACTGTTTGTTTTCTGTAAATTAGCAACATATTGAACCTTTCTTTCCCTAAAATCTGACTAGACTAATTTAACACATGTTAATGTCACATCTGCAAATCCTAGTCTAAACACGGCTTATATTACCCTGGTAAAATGGCCTAGGTTACAAATTAAATCATTCATTGCATCACAAAAGTCCCCAGTTCAGATCAGGGCCCCATTGTATGAGAGAGTCCCCACCCCAGAGAGTTTACAATCTGAACAGACAAGCCAAAGGTAGTATTATCCCCATTTTACAGATGGGTAGACTGAGGCACAGATATTAAGTGACTTGGGGTTACTCAGGGAATCTGAAATTAGAACTTGCATGTGCCAGTCCAGTGGTTAAACCTTCACACAACCCTTCCTTCTTCCACTGTTGATTTTCTATTAGTGCTCTACTTGGGACCAGACCAATCGGTTGTGTTCTCAGGTAGTCATGCACTCTATGGTATCTCTCGTCCAGCACTTTGCAATTCTGGTCCAGCATTACCATCCCATTTTACTGGTAGGTAAACTGAGGTGCGGGGAGGGGAAGTGACTCACACAGCAAGCTTTCAGCAGAACCCAGCTGGCAAGCACTTTGGCAAAGTGTGAGGCACAGAGAAGCCAGCAGGAGTTACGTGTGAACGGAGCAGATCTGATCAGGATTTGTACAGTGCCAATAAACACAGTCTCACCACTGCCAGGTGACTTTGTAGAAGGAAACCACACGCTAAGAACGCTCCGGGTCAGCTGGCTGAGGGGCACTGGCCCAGCAATGGTGATACCTGGAAGGGACAATTTTAGCTATGAAACAGCATTAGGTACCTTGATGCAAGGCCACACACAAGAGGAAAGCACAGCCGCCCTGCATGACTTCTGAGACCATGCCTGGAGCGGGGCGGGGGGAACAAGGCCATGAGTTGCTCCCCCGTTCCCAGAATTCGGGCGGAGCAGGGGGAGAAGAGGGGAGGAAGCTAGGCTGCCAGTTGCGGAAGCTGAGCAGTTGTTGTGCCCAGAGCCGGGCCCACAGGCGAGAGGAAGGCAAACATGCTGCAGGGCTGCGCAATGAGCAGCTGCTGTTTGGTGGTGGTGGGGGGGGGGGGGTGTTGGATTTTGTGTTTGTTTGGCCTAATCCTCTGACCCCGTCGGCTGCTACACCTCCTGAACCTGGGACCGTTGTGCAACGCTAGCTGGGGGGCCTGCGCTGGGCTGTGGCACACAGACGCAGCTGGGTGTGGTTAGCAGGTTACCACACCCCTGCCCAGCAGCAGGGCCCCTCAGCAGCCCAGCCCTGCTAATCCCCAGCTGGGAGGAGAGGGCGGGAGCACGGGGCCCAGGCAGGTGCTCTCCTGGGGACGGTTTCTTTTGGCTCCAGAGCCACAGAAAATCTGCCTTTTTTTTTTTTTTTTTGGTCCCAAAAAGACAGCTGGGGAGGAGGTGGAGGGGAGAGAGCAGCCCGGGCTCAACTCTGACAGCTGGGGAGGGGGTGGGGAGGATGGCACAGCGGACACAGACCCAGGGCTGGCAGGATAAGCAGCAGCTCACACGCGTCTGCCTGACAGACCCCAAGAGTGGCTGCAGAAGCAGAGAGGGGCGCTCACCCCCGGTGCAGGGCCTGGGGTTGAGTGGGAAACAGCAGCGGCACAAGGGAGAGGGGAAGCCCCCAGTTTATACCCATCTCTGGGGCGGTAAGGAGCAGGAGGGTAAGCCCACTTGGCCCAATCAGATCAGAGCAGCTGCCCCCCATCGCCCCCAATTCTGACCAGAGGAAGGGGCAGCCTCCAGCCCACCAGGTGTCAAATCCCTCTCTGAGCCAGCAGCATGTGCCCTAAAGCACAAGGGTTGGGAAGAGGCCAGGTTGAAGTGGGCGGAGCCCTAGCAAGAGGTCCTCAATGAAGAGCTTAGGAGACCCTACATCAGGGGTTCTCAAACTGGGGGTTGGGACTCCTCAAGGGGTCGTGAGGTGATTACATGGGGGGTTGTGAGCTGTCAAAATCCACCCCAAACCCTGCTTTGCCTCCAGCATTTATAATGGTGTTAAATATATAAAAAAGTGTTTTTAATTTATAGGGGGGGGGTTGTCGCACTCAGAGGCTTGCTATGTGAAAGGGGTCACCAGTAAAAAAGTTTGAGAGCTACTGGGGTACATCATCATACAGCACAGCTGGCAGGGTACATGTCCCCAGGTGAGACCCAGCTCCTTGGTCCCTCTGCCAAGACAGCCAGCAAGGGGTTAACCACGAGGCAGACACCTCTCCACAGGCCACCAAATCCATCCCCACGCCCCCAGCCACAGCAACTTGGTGGGCTCAGGCTGGCACAACCTAGTCTTGAATGACCCTCTGTCCCTTTTCTAATCCCCTGGGTCCTTCGCTCCTGGGTCGAACAACTCCAGAAACCCTGCTGAGGCCATTATGTTTGGCTGGGATCTCACACCAACATGGGTGGATTTTGGAGATGACCCAAACTGCAAGGCTGGGATCTAGGCTACACACACACCCACACACGGATACAGCTCTGCTCAAAGGGTCAGATCCTCCAAGATCCTGGCCCCAATATTTCACAGAGGCAACGAACCCAGCTGGATTGGTACACCCAGCCCTGCCCCAGAGTGGCACTGGGAGCTCTAGCGCCCCCTGCTGGCCAGCAGGAAGCACCTCTTCACCCCATGCCAAAGCTCCTGCAGCATGAAGTGCTTTGTTGTAAAGGGGCAGGCACGGTGGCAAGAGCCAGAGCACAGTCAAGCAGCCTCCCCGCTGCGGTTCCCCTTCGCCAAGGACATCTGTAAGCCCCACGGGGGCCTGCTGCAAGTTCTCAATGTCACACAGGCTGTGTACGCCTATGAACAGCTCAGGCAGAGGCTGGCAAAGGCCCTGGAGTAGCCTGCTGCAGACAGGCCCAGAGACAGTCACGGGTGTGCAGCATAGGAATCATGTACACTTGGTACCGGAGACAGAGTTTGGCCTTCTTTCAGGGAGGCGTCACAGGGTTGGGACATTAATCATTGTTATTTACTTGTGTCGCAGATGCACCTAGATGCTTCCAGCTAAGATCAGGGCCTCATTGTGCAGAACACTGTACCTGCTGGCAGCGTAAGAGACATCCCCACCCCATAGAGCTTACAGTCCATACAGACAGGGCATGGGAGGAGAAACCGAGGCACAGAGAGGTGATGTTACTTGCCTAAAGTCACCCAGCAGGCGCAGCTGGGATAAGAACCCATGTCTCCTGAATCTCCGCCATATCCTCTAGCCCAGGGGGTCTCGAACTGGGGGTTGTGACCTCTGAGGGGGTTGCGAAGTTATTACATGGGGGGTCACGAGCTGTCAGCCTCCACCCCAAACTCCACTTTGCCTCCAGCATTTAGAATAGTGTCAAATATATAAAAAAGTGCTTTTAATTTATAAGGGGTGGTCGCACTCAGAGGCTTCCTATGTGAAAGGGGTCACCAGTACAAAAGTTTGAGAACCACTGCCCTAGCCACTGGGCCACACCAGCTCTTGATTCGGGGGGGGGGGGGGGAGGGAGGGGGGAATTTGCTTAGGAAAGCAAATATTTTATGCTACTTCCATTGCTTCCTGCATCTGACCTGGCTGCAAGAGCTGCTGTCTTGGGAGCAGAAGCATTTCCAAGCCCAGCCAGACACCGAGCAGCAGAGACGAATACTGTGGGACCCTCTTGCCTAGTGGGTTTGGAAGCTAGCAGGCCTGGTTCTGCCAAGTACTCACTCTACAGCCTGGGAGAAGTTTCTTCCCCTCGTTGTGCCTCGGTTTCCTCATCTGTAACATGGGGATAGTCATGTTTTGAAACGTGCTTTGCGATCCCTAAATGAAGGTGGGCAAAGTTCATGAACAGAGAAGTTCATGGAGTTTATTTATCCCCCCTCCTAGGTTTGAACAGGGTTCAGTCTGGGTGTGAAGCGATGGGGCAGAGGGGAGGGGGGTAGGGATATTTGGAATCCAACCAATCCACCCTGCCTTTCCCCATTTTGGAGCCAGGTGGCCTTTGCCCAGTGCCTCAGTACAGAGGGCACGGGCACAGTCATGCTGGACAGTTACCAAGTCCTGTAGGTTTCATTTGATGGCAGGAGGAAAAATACGCCAGGCCAAGCCTGGTGTTAACGCTCACCTCTCTGCAAAGTGCCCTTCCATGAGCATTCCCCCTGAGTGGCTGGAAACGGGAAGAGACCATTCTGCCCAGGAACATCCACCAACGCCTCAGGCACAGACAGAGCAGAGGTTACCCAGTCATCTTTGAAATGTGACAGCTTGTCCATGGTGACCATCCTGCTCAGCAAGGCCTTGCTGAGACTAAGGTTTGGGAGGCATTATATGTGTTTACCTGACTAACACGTGTGTTAAAAGGCACACTGCCTTGTCTACACATGTTGGCTAACACCTTCCCAATCCTAGCCTAAACACAGGTCTTCACTGCACATGTAACCCAGCTGATCCGCAGCCAGGTTAGCCCAGCGTGGTGCAAGCCGCTCCATAGCAAAGGCCCACCCACCTACCACGTTCTCCCTGTTCTTGCACTCGCCCGCGTGAGTCATGGCCCATGGTGCTCCGTGCTAAGACACTCCAGGATTCTTTCCCAGGCAATTGTGGGAGACTTTGTCCGTCCTCCGGGGAGAACTGTACCAGCACCTAAGTGATTTTTGCTTGTGTCCTCGCTGCAAAGAGGGCAGGGTCCAGCCCAAGTTAAACTGAAGCCAGGTTCTATCCCCCAGCTGGGTCAGCAAACTGGGGCTTAAAGCACCGCCACACCCAAGTCCGAGGTTTTCTATGTGGACTGTAGTGGAGGGAAAGGGTCTGAACTAAAATCCAGGTAAGAGTCCATGTTAACTATGTAATGAAGACATCCCTAAGAGACCAACCAGCACCTTTGCTGAAGCTTAAGCTCAACCTAATTTCTTTCTGGAGTGCCAGCCTATTGGAGAGTGCGAATGGTGGGCGGAGACCAGCTGTCCTGCAGAGCGAGGTCCTATAGCCACAGCTCAGGGACAGAGCAGCAGGGGCAAGGCAGGCTACCCGCCAACGCGCCTCAACTAGAGCTGGGTCCGGATTTGCCACGGAACACTGACAAAGAAACAGGAAGGTTTTCATTTCGTTCAGGGGATTTTCCAAGTAATCAAAACATTCACAATATGTCTAAATTTCCCTTTCAGTTTGGGGCCTGTCTTCCCCTTCCCCCCCATGCTGCTAAGAATGAATGAGAGGGCATTTCAGCAGTAACATCCCCAAAAGCCACTCTGCTCTCCAGGACCCCAAGAGCTTCTTCTCACGTCTAAGGAGACAATATCTCCAGCAGGACCCGCCAGCTCCTTCATCTGATTTGCCTTCAAATGGTTACGCCTCCCTAACTTGAGCATTCTGCAGTACAGTGTTGGTACTATTTAGACTGAGTTCTTTGGGGGAAGGGACTGTCTTTTGTTCCATGTCCATGACTGGGGCTCCTAGGCACTACAGAAAACCAAAATAAATATTAGTCTAGTAAACCCAGCCAACATCAGTGCCTCATTGTGCTACGTGCTGTACAAACCTAGTGTCAGGCAGTTCCTGCCTCAAAGAGCCGACAACCCAGATGCTCAGACACTACAGTGATGAACGCAGTATAAGAACCTATACAGAACAGAGTAGCAGCCGTGTTAGTCTGTATCCGCAAAAATAACAGGAGTACTTGTGGCACCTTAGAGACTAACAAATTTATTAGAGCATAAGCTTTCGTGGGCTACAACCCACTTCTTCGGATGCATATGTACAACCTTAATATTAAGGTTAATATATTAACCTTAATATATGCATCCGAAGAAGTGGGTTGTAGCCCACGAAAGCTTATGCTCTAATAAATTTGTTAGTCTCTAAGGTGCCACAAGTACTCCTGTTATTTATACAGAACAGAATCTAAGACGACAAGACAGAACGGGAGAAAGGGATACAACCACAAGCAGAAGATGGGGACCTGAGGCACGACGAGATTAAGTGATTTACATAGAATACATAGAATATCAGGGTTGGAAGGGACCTCAGGAGGTCATCTAGTCCAACCCCCTGCTCAAAGCAGGACCAATCCCCAGACAGAGCCACTCTCCCATAGGCTGGCACTCCAGAAAGAAATTAGGTTGAGCTTAAGAACCCTAAGTGGCCCCCTTTACCCAAGGTCACACCGGATCTGTGTATTTATATACCAGTCTGTCTCCAAAACAGAAAAAGGAGGCACCATTTTGGGGTGACAGAGCAAAAAAGCATATGCAACCACTGCTGGGTTGCAGCAAACTAATGGCCAGGACCCAGGTCCTGCAGACACGACTGATGCACAGGGATTGTGGAGTTCAGCATGCACCAGCTAGGAATGGCTGGAAGGGGCAGGGAATCCCCAAGGATGAGACAGGGCAGCACAGAGAGAAAACCCAGCCACAGAGCGCCGTTCCCCTTCGGTGATCTCTGGCAAAGCCAAGGTGCTCCCTTCGCTCCAGCCCCAGTCAGCACGCACTGGGCCCTATGGACACACACTGGTATGTCTCAACAAGAGCCCTTTTGTTGAGGGGCAGAGGCTAATTCCATTCAGCTCCCTTAAAAAAAAAAAAAAAGACCCGGAGCAAACAGGGCAGCAGGCTTAGAGCAGAGATCGGATTTCCCAGGACGGCATGTTCTGTTACACCCTGCATGCCAGCAAGGGATCCCGGGGTCATGAACTCCAGCCCACTCCGACAAGGACACACTGCGGGGAGTCGGAGGGCAGGGTCCGAGGAGGGCTGCTCCAGCCAGTGAAGAGCAATGCTTCAAGGAGAATCGGGGCTCACGTGGGGAGCCCGATGGGTGGAGGGGAGGGAAGGAGCAACAAGCTTAGAAGAAACAGCTGGAAATCTCTATGTCTCCCATGGAGGCTGCACTGGCCAAGACCAGCCGTCATTGGCCAGTGACGGTCACGTAGAACATAGCATCACATGGGTCAGACACAAGCTTCCTGTTTGTTCACTTTGGCCATGGCCTGGGACCCATACCAGATTGTTCCCTCCAGGAGGAGGTAGTTTGGATTTGGCCTGCACCGGGGAGTTTCGCACCTGTTTTAAACCTGCATAAGCCACACCAGAGCAAGATCTATATATCACCAATGCAGTGTTTTCACTAAGGGTTTGACCTGCAGCAGTTACATTGGTGCAAAAATCCATAGCACAGGCAAGCCCTAAGTGACCCAAGCTTAAGGCATGGCATTCAGAGACTCCCAGGAGCCACAGGTTCTAGTCCCCACAAGGTCAGTTCAGCTCTTAGTCCTTCTGAAACCTGTATGCACATTACACAAGTGAGACCTCAAAAAGCTTGGGATGCCCTGAACAATAGGCCAGCACATCCAAGATCAACAGCTGTGTAAGAGTATTTGCCCCCAGGCCCTTGACCACACATTTTCCACTGCCATTTCCCCAAGCTGCCATAATATTTACACATTTCCAGTGTGCCCATCCCCATGGCGCTTGGGCACCAGACTCCATCCCAGAAGTGGCTGCACAGTGAGGTACAAAGCAATTCTCGGATATAATGAGCGTGAAATGCTTTAGGAGGAAGTGGCTACATTTCTAGTGCCATGGTATGTAGCAGGTATAGCTCAACATCCACAGACTGCAAAGGAGCCATGCAGAGAAGAGGTTAAAAAAAATACAAGCTCAGGATCTCAGTTCCTAAAGCCTACAGAGGCTGGGCGTGTCCCAGAAGGCATACCTCAGAGGAAGAATTATAGCCCAGATGTTGTAGCAAAAATCAGCTCCAGTTCATGCAGCCACAGATCCAGATGGCTAGGAGGTACCTGCCTTGGGAGGAGTAGCCAGCAGTTCAACAAAGGTTCTCATACCAGCTTCCCTCTCCTGCCTACATGAGGCTAGGCAAGACTGCGTCTAGCAATCTAATTCTTAAACAAGTAGCTCAGCCTTGAGAGTGGTCTCATTTGGGATGATCTCCTTCATTTAAATCAGTGTTTCTCAAACTGAGGTCGCCGCTTGTGTTGGGAAAGCCAATGGGAGCTGCTGGAAGCGGCGGCCAGTATGTCCCTCGGCCCACGCCGCTTCCAACAGCCCCCATTGGCCCGGAGCAGCGAACCTCGGCCAGTGGGAGCCGCGATCGGCCGGACCTGCGGACGGGGCAGGTAAACAAACCGGCCCGGCCCGCCAGGGGCTTTCCCTACACAAGCGACGACCCCAGTTTGAGAAACACTGATTTAAATCCATTCAAGCCAATGACTACTTCCACGTGCATTTACACTCGCCAGGAATGAATCCATAGGTATGGTGCTATGGGCACAGGGTTTTTCAAAAGGTTTATCTGTTGCAAACATGTGCCAGTTTTACAATGCAGCCCCTGGCAGCACAGATCAAGATGGAGCATTGCTTGTTGGAACGTGTAGTCTCCAGGGTTTGCAATGCTATTGAAGAGACCCGGGAAAATTGGGCTTATGCCCTTGTTTTGCTTCTTTAGAACGGAGAAGGGTAGATATTAGACATTCAGGTCTTGTCTATCCCAGAAAGCCTCTGTGATAGAGAAGTACAAAAACAGTCCCATCACACGAATCCACAAAGTGAAAGTTGAGCAACAGAGAGGAAGAGACTGAGCAATGTTTAAATCTCTGGATTTTTTTTTTTTTTTTTTTTACTACCTGTTTAACTCCAATGCCTAACACACGTGGAAGAAAAGATTCAGCTCCTCTGAACTCAAAATAGACATCTCCAAGCAACCTATTCCCCTCCCCCCCCGCACCATGAGTCCTCCAGAAAAACTAAGAGAATCTAGATTTGACAGTCTCAATATTCCAAACATATATATATATATATATATATATATATATATATATATATATATAAAAATAAAAAAATAACCTGTCACAATTCAGAGTGACTGCACTTGTGTCCCCCCTCCATGGTCGCTTGAGGGCACCCACTCTAGGTTCCTGGCCCCCCAGGCATCACCTCTCTTAGGCAGAGAAGTATGTCCCTCCCCTCCTGACTGGGGTTTTTCCAGGTTGCACAGTTCCCTGCCTACAATGTGTTATTCCCAGCAAGCCAAACTGCCTAATCAGGCCAGCGTCCGCACTTTGCTTTCTCTGCAGAGGCTATGAACAGTGTAATTGCCCTCGGTTATGTGTTACTACACAGCTCTTTCTAACCGAGCACGTTTATTCTTGAGGTGAAAGCATTACAGAGACAATGTATTAAAAACAGTAAAAGAACCTACACGCATATTAATCATCCCCAACTCTAACACGGGTCCTTCAAACCCCACCAAGGAGTTTTCCCTGTGGTTACAAGATCAGAATGGTTTTAGCTCAGAACTAGCACCCCCATGAATCTTTCCTTCATTCAGCTTTGGCCTTCGATCTTCAGATTCCAGGGCCAGGTAATCAGCAGGCAGTGGACCCCTCCTCAGGAATTAGCTTCAAAAGGTTGGGCATTTGCCTAACCAGAGGTGAAAATTCACATTCGCTTCCCCTCCCACTAGAGATTCCCAGGCAAACCACTTGACACTGTCCAAAAGTCCATTCTTGTCTGGCCCATAGCTCAGTAGAGTCCTCTGACATTCTTAACACTTCCCAGGGCTCACATCCCCTCTGCCCCCTCAAGAGGTTACATACAATCCCAGCCCACATTCATACATCAACTTTGTATTTAATATACTGGACTCCACAGATATTTTAATTCAGTAAGGTTTTTCAAGGACATTTCGCTCCCTGTCACAGTACTTTTTAGGACTTCTTCAGAGAGATTAAAAAAGGGCACCCAATCGATCTTTGAAGAAAACCTCTGAAAAAACCAAGGGAGCTGGAATTGGCTCTATTTCTATTAACTGAGAGGCTTTCCTTGGGTTTCTGTCTCTGGGGGAAATGACTGGGCAGCCCTGCTAAATGAGAGCCATTACTTGTATCTAAGCAGCACCCAACTGTCCCCCTAGCCACTGTACAGACACAGTGAGTGACAGTTTTGCCCCAAAAGCACAGAGAGGGAAGGTAACTTGCCCAAGGTCACACTGCAGGTCAGTGGCAGATTTGGGAATAGAACCCAGGTCAAGTTCTAGTCCACTGCCCCAACCACTAGACCATACTATCTCCCGAATGAGCCCTTTCACAGATAGAAACATTGTCGAGATAAATAAAATCGGGCACCCATTTTAAGGCTAACCTAGCTCCTCAAAACACCAACTTAAAAGCCTCAGTTCTGCCCTGTTTGCCAATGGCATTCCGGGAATTAGAATCAAATTCCTATGGAGGGGATTTCATTAAGCAAGCCACATCCTCTTGCAACCACGCTTCACGATGCTTAGAAGTCAGAGAGCAAGATCTGAGTGTCTGCAGCTGACAGTGAAGACTAAAAAATGCATATTTAGAGAGTGGGATTCGGAATGCAGGAGGCCAGTACCAACCAACCAGACTGGGAGACACATGTCCACCCCAGCATATCAGCTGGAAGGATGCTTGACAGTCACATTGGGGAAAACAGATAGTGTAAAACGTGGAAGGATTAGAGTAGAAAAAGAATGGATAAGACACCTGACCAGATTGGCATGACCAAGGAAAGAAGGAGGGTTAAAACCAATGGAGGTTACAGGTACCACTGGGAAATGTCCAGGCAGATAACACGACTGGAGAGCAGTTCATCTGTGACCATCCTAGCACAGCTCCACTGACAGTAGCAACTGTGGGAAACTAGTATAGACCAGCCACCTCCTTGCTACCACCACAGCACCTATCACTGCCTAGAGCAGATTCGTCAAGGATTGGAGAGGACCAGGGCAATGACAACCTCACATGAGTGTGAAAGGCAAGTAACTGAGGGGAGGGGATCAGCAGAGGTTTTACAGCCTTGTTTTTTGTTGACTCCCATTAAACTTCTATGCCCAATTAATAATCTAGAGAAAAAGTATTTGTGAAAGATTAAACATCCACTATCTGTTCAATGAAGATGGAATAGAGCCCATCTCTGAGATCTCCCAACAAGTCCTCCAGCAAACCCAGGGAAGCTGTACAGGTAAAAATAAAATGAACAGGATTTAAAACACATACAGCTTGCTGACCTCCTTCCATCAAAAAAGCTGCAAAAAAAAAAAAAAAAAAAAAAGGCATGAGCCCAATATTTTATTTCTTTCATAATCTTTTACAAGTCACCTTTTAATTAACCCAACAAATACAGCGCTATACACCAAGAGCCAACTATGTACAGAAATGTACCTGTTCCAGTCAAACCAGGGAATCTGGGTCACTGAAACCAACTCTGGTAACACCCATTCTAAACCCTAGTAGCAAGTCCCTCATTCAAACCCAGGATGCTACAGTGGAATGTCTTCAGAGGTGTATATGTGAATTACAAAGGGTGGGATGACAGGTGTGACTGGGCTAGGACGACTGGTGCAAACAAGACACACGTCCATAATGATCACAAAAGACACCATCAAGTATCCGACATGCTGGCAAGCAGGCTCAGCAGTCCGGATTCCAGTATTGTGCTCTCCAGCAATTAAGACTGCTCTGGATATAGACTTCTTTGGTTCCTGTTAACACTAGTTCCACCTGTCCCTAACTGGGAGCTGAAGCACTGTGGACCAAAAGGACTGCAGAAGTCCGAGTCCCTGTGCAGCCTGAGGCAAATCACAATCTCTCTGTGCCTACTTATACAGTTGTGGTGAAGCACCCAGACCCAAATAGTACCAAGAGGTGATCCTCAGCACCCCCTGAAGTGTTACCATCCACAGGGACCTAAGGCACACGGAGACTGACTTGCTCAAGGTCACACAGAGAGTCTGTGGCAGAGCTGTGAATGGACCCGAGATCTCCTGAATCCCAGTGCAGGGCTCTACTCCTCTGTGAAATGGAGATAATTATACTTGCCCCCGAGATCATAAAGGCTGCATCAGGAGTTTAGACTTCTCTTTCAACACACAGTTAGAACTAGGATGGAACATCATCTTCAGATGCATGAGTCGAGAACAGGCACCATGCTCTTCTTCTAAGGAGGAAGGCTTCCCACCTCTGATCCCATTCAAATCTTCTGTGTACAAACTCCCTCTCCCCACCCAGGTGATGGAAGAATTCCAAGAAGTTAACCCTAAAACTAAAGTTTCAGCACTGTCTATAATGTGCTTACACAACACCTTCATCATCTAATACTTAATTAAATTACGTTGCCCAATCAGCCCCCTGGCAAGGAGGTAACAATTGTCCCTATTTTATGGATAGAGAAACTGTGGTACAGAGAGGATATGTGACTTGCTCCTAGGTCTCAGTCCAGCCACTAGACCACACCTCTAGTTAAGAAGGTCTGAACTCATGTTGACCCCAACTGTGGAACTATACAACATTGCAAGTACCAGCACACACATGGCTGTATGAGTCTCCAGTTTTCTAAACACATTCCAGGATTTGGAACAAAGACTGTAAACCAAGACTTCCAAAAGTGACTAGTGATTCTGGGAGCCCAGCTGAAAGGGGACTGATTTTCAGAGGGCAGGTGGCTCAGCATTTTGCAAGAGTCTCAAGTTGGTGACCCAAAAACCACTAGTCACTTTTGAAAAGCTGGACCTAAGCTCTTCAGAACATGGACCAGGCACTGATTGGCAGCATGTAGACATAAAATGTTCTCTACTAATATGTCTCAGTACTTTTCCCACCAGTGTTTAGCCAAAAGAGATGTGTCTAGAGTCCACATTTATTCACACATGTACGTCAGTTTTTTCCCCCCATCTTTCAACTGACATCCTTTAAACTGCTATCCCCAGGCCTCAATTCAGAGGATGCAGAGAGCCGGCTCTCTGAAAGATATACCATTGAGATGCACCTGTTCCATATGCACCACTCTCCCTCACCTCAGCTTGGCTCCATCTCCAAGACCGGGGCACCTGGCTTTGCCAGCATCACTGCCACACTCTGCAACGACCCAGACTGAAAGCTAACTCGTGCAATAGCCATCTACACCAAGAGGGCAAGTGGCCACCACCCTGTGCTCCTGAAATTCTGTGCCCAGACACCCTAGCCAGACTAACTCATGCCCCCAGGGTGTCAGGCCAGGCCACTGCCCAGATCAATAAGCGACCCACGCACAGCTTTACCACATTGCACTCCAAAAGCAAACAAGAGGCAGACACATAGGTGCCTAGCAGTCAGGAAGCAGTTAAACCACGCGACGCACGGTTAATCTGTCTCCTAAATCTGCAGCTCAAACGGTGGGAGGGCAGGGAACGTGGCAGGGCGCACCCCCCACTTCACAGTGAACCCCAGATCACCCCTGGGGCAGAGGGAGACTCTACCGTGCAGGGCAGGCCCAGCAATGTCACTGACTGCAAGGAAAGATCTCACTCTGCACCAACGGAGCTTCCACTCCCTCTCCCCTGCTTCTGGAATGACTTTCCAACCAGCGCAACCTACTTCTCCCTCCTTCCCTCCCAAGCGGTGCACTACCCCTTTAAGAGGCCAGGCAAGATGGAGCCCTTGCCTTGTCCACTGCATTAAAAAAAAAATCCCCAAACCAAACCCCCTTCGCAGCGCCCCGATCCGCAGGACTGAGACCGCGGGGCGGTAGAGGCTCCCGTGCCCTGGCTGGGTGTGCACAGCCCTCCCCCGCTCCCCAGGGGACACTGAGGCTTGCAAGCAGCCCCCACTCCCGCTGATCTGCAAGAAAGAGGCTGTTTCCTAAGGTGGATCCTCCCCCTCCACCCTGTGACCACATGGGGGGGGGGGGGGACCACAGACAAAATGAAAGGGACTTACTTTCTCTTTCCGCTCCTCGGAGTGCATCTCCTCCTGCTCCCCCTGGGCTTGCTCCGGGGGGGTCCTCCCTCTGCCTCCCCCTGGGCTCGGGCAGGCACGGGGCGAGCTCTGGGTGCTTAGCTGTGCTGAAGGGAGGGGAGGGTGGAGTAGGTGGGTGGGGGAGGCTCTGGGCTTCTTGGAAAGGCTCTGCTCCCACTCAGCCTTCCTCCTCTTCCCCCTCTCCTCTTCCTCGCCTTGTGTTTGCTGATGGCAAGGATGGGGCTGGGGGGGGGGGCAATGTTGTTTTCCCCCCCCTCTCTCTCTCTTTTCGTTTTCACCAGCTGCCTGTCCCTGACCCCACCCAGCGGCTCCACCCCATCCACTGCTACATGCCCTGTCAATCACCAGCCCCTTTAAAGCTGCAATGCACAACACGGGCTCCCCCGTGGGCTTATTTGGCCGCCCACACGGCCAATGCCCAGCGCTGTCCGTATAGGCTGCAGGACCCTCCCGAGGCGGGTGGAAGGAGCCCCCACCCCTTCCCCTGATCGCCTCTGTAGGGGGTGATTCCTTGGGGTGGGGGAGCTGCATGGATGGAGCTGCTACTCCCTCCCTGACTCCACCTACCTCCTGTGCACAAGTCGGACTGAGCGGCTCGGCAACACCCTAGCAGCTAGTTCTCCTTGCTCGGCCTCTTTCAGTTTCATCGGGCTGGTGAATGCGGCTCCCACTGAATTTGGGGGGCGGGTGGGTCCCCAAGGCTACACCGTCCTCCTCACCCCACGCCCACTTCTAAGCCCAGAGACTTTCCACCGCTGAGCCTAGATCAGGACAATGAACTCTGCTCCCACGCCCTTTGGGGAACTGGGTGTCCAAGGAGAGCCCCCCGCCCCGATCTGGGTCGTTAACAGAGCGCACTTCTCAAGGGGGGAGGGGGCATGTGCGACGGAGCAGAAGCCAGGGCTGGGTGTGGGAGGAGCAGGAAGCTGGTCTGTGCCCAGCTCATGGGTGGTGTCTGCAAACTCCAGGGAGAGGCCGTTGTTTTCCAGCCCTTTAGCTCCATCTGCTTCTCCTCCGTTCGAACAGCCCGGCTGCTCGCTCACACCTTGCTAGCTTGGGAGCTGCTCTCTGCAGAGCGGCTGGATGGCAGCGATTCCCAATGGCTCCCCCCAGCCCAGTGGGTTGGTGCGGTATGGCCCATGCAACCTTGTGCCCTCACGCTAGCTAAATAAATTGCCTAGATCAGATGGGTTTTTTATTCCCCCCCCCCATGCAAAAATTGCTTTGCCTCCCCTGAGTGCTCTTGTGCCCTTATAGATGCGACTGTTCTTGACCAAACTAGACATATATGGTCTTTTATTAGTCTTTCTGCTGGAGCAGACAGTTCAACTGAGACATCCCTGGCAGATGATTCACTTGCCATCAGATCTGCAGAGGAATAATAGGGACAGTTGCTCCAAGCACCTCGATCTATCTCCTATATGAAGGACAGAGGGAATTAATGCCCTGTGGGCTAAAAGCTGGTTTTCTAGTTAAAGCTGTACTAAGACTAAGGCTTCTCCTGCAGCTCTTTGATTTCCATGGTAGCCCCTTTCAGCAGAGGGCACTTTGCAGGTGTTCCTTTCACCTGCCTCTGGGGTGCATCCTGGTGGCTATTTGAAAGCAAGCTCCTTGCAAAACCGTTGTCTCAGGCAGGAGACAACCGAGCACCTGAAACGGCAGGTGGCACTTGACTCAAGTGGCATGTAACTACCGAAACTGGAATCCATCCAGCACACAATGGAGGATCTGGGTGCTAATTGCCCAGGGATCATTATTAGCCACTGAGGATGCCTCAATTCTACATCTCAGAAAGGTGGCAGAAGCACCACCCCCCTGACACCATTAGCTAGACATTGGTATCATCCTCATAGTATCTGAGCCATGCACAGTCAATGGATTTTATCCTCCCAACCCCCCTGGAGGTGGATTAATCTCCTTTCACAGATGGGAGCTGAACCACAGAAAGGGGAAGACCAGGGGAGTTTCCCTCAGAAGTCTCCCATCTAGCCGAGAGGAGGGCTTACCCCAGCCCAGGAGGTATGACAGCATGCCTTTGAGGTAGAACATACAGCAGTGGTTCTGAAACTTTTGTACTGGTGACCCCTTTCACATAGCAATCCTCTGCGTGCGACCCCCCCTTATAAATTCAAAACACTTTTTTATATATTTTATATATTTTTTATATATTAACACCATTATAAATGCGGGAGGCAAAGCGGGGTTTGGGGTGGAGGCTGACAGCTCGTGACCCTTCATGTAATAATCTTGGGACCCCCTGAGGGGTCCTGACCCCCAGTTTGAGACCCCTGACATACAGGGAATGCCCACCCAGATCAGATGAGACAGGTCCTCTTGGGGCATGGGATTACCTTTCGACAAAGGGTAAGTGGGGGGCACTTATTTCCATCTTGGGTGGGATAGTCCTTCCTCCGCATGGCCACCCCTGCAAGTTATCCGGTGACCTCTCCACACCTCCCTCTGGATCTGGCCCCTCCACCCTCCATCACTCCTGATGTCACAGGTTCCCAGGGCTCTGAAGGCTGCTCTCCTTCCCCAGCCAGCTGGCTTGCCTGCATGGAGAGCCAGCTGGCAATGGCTCTGAGGAGGAGGCTGCCCACAGGAAGTGGCAGGAGAGGGGACCCATCTGCCCCTTCTGTTCTGTGACCACCTCTGTCCTTTTGAGGAGGTGTCCAGGGATGAAACTGCAGGGCTCAGGAATGTCCAACTGGTCCACATCCCCAGCTTCCTGCCCACCTCCCCTGACCCACTGGTGTCTGGATACTGGGTGGAAGGGTGGAGTGTTCCCTCTCTGTCTCATTGGTGTCTGGTTCCTGGGTAAACAGGTGCAGGCTCAGCTGGGTTGCTTCCCCTGTCCTCCTGGCATCTGGCTCCTGAGTAGAGGGGGGAAGGAGTTCTCACCCTGTCCCACTGGTGCAACAGATGTGGCTGCTGACAGTGCAGTTTCTGGCTCCTGCGGCTGGGAGGGGAAGCTGGCCTCACCCCTAGGAACAGTTCTTTCTCATGGCTGGGCGGGGAGGCAGCTGGGGCCCTTGAGCCCCTGAGTGGGGTGAGGGGAGGGGGCTCATTGTTGCCATGGATACATTTCTCAAGTCACATTTCATTACAAAGGGTGTTTCCAGCATCTGAAACTCGCACTAAGAGAAGCCAGGAGAGCTCGGGGAACCGGCCAGGTGAGCAAACACCCTGGGCCTTTGGAGATGTGCTTGTTCAGTTGCTTTTCTAAGGAAGTTTGCAAGAGTGGTGAGGGCTTAAAGGGGCACTGTCAGGCTGAACAGCATATAGATCTGTCCATGCTCTGCACTGCTGTCAATCATGGTGCTGTGTGCAAAGCACTCGGAAGTAGGAGCAGGCTATGTCAGGACCAGCCACTGCTAGTAATTAAGCCCAACACACTTTAAACTCC